>NW_026250102.1:0-600000 GCF_024043145.1 Alternaria conjuncta | reverse complement strand
ATATGAATCAATCGCCAGAGCTTGCACGCCAAACAGTAGGAAACCAAACAAGAACTGACCTTTGGTAGAACGCGGCGACGCGCCATCCACTGGAGTCGCGTTCTGCGAGAGGGCAGACGAGTCGCTTCGGTGGGGGACGCTGGGCCGCGACTGCTCATTGGAGGAATCCGCCATGGCGATTGCCTAGAATGTGCAGCCTGGTATGTGGAAGTGAAGTAAGCAGGATCGACCGCGTGGTAATTTGTAGCTCCCCAGACGGGTCCGAAGGTGCTGTAGTGAGGCCTCGAAATAAACGTGCCCTACTTGGTGGGTAGGAACGGCGGGTTGTTTGGTGGGCGGTGTTATCGATACCTAGTGCGGCAGGAACGCCAGAAAGTACACGCGAGCTCAGGGTCCACGTGCCAAGCTGATTGGCGGTAAGGATCGCTGGTGGGAGAAGACGAGGTGAAGAGGAATGTGAAAAGTCTCGAGGCGTCTATAACCAGATCTTGATAGAAATAGACAATTCAAGGGTAGAGCATCATCATAGCTGGAACAGACGGCAGTGTGGTGTGTAGCTGGTCCCTACGCTATCTCCAGAGCTATTGGGCAGCTATCGGCCTCCGAGATTCCAGTTCCCAGCCTTGGCAGTCTACGTCAGGTTTTGGTACGCCAGAAACTTGGACACGAAGGTGCTGAGCGCAATGTGGCGAAGTAGCCTGCATACTCGCGGGCTGGAATAAACGCAGTAGTAGCATTTGGCCAGTTGTCTTCATGTGCTCTAACAGTGGATAGCAAGTACCATGGCGGTAGACGGAGGATCACCTTCCCTTGCGAATTGTTTTCAGGTGTTCAACAGTACTTGGAGGTTGGCGTAGAATGGACTCGTCCTTGAACCGATCAGACCTCTCGGATCGCGGTACTTCAGCGTAGCCAGGATACGAAAGATCTGATCGGTTCAAAGAAGAGGCCATCCTCCGACAACCTCCAAACACCGGGACAACGTTAAAAGTGTATATACAAACTGCTTTTCATTGCAGTTCTCTGCCATGTTCCCAAACAATGCAACTACCAAACCCATTCCCAGTTACCAGAACGCCTCGCTTTGAAACCCAATTACATATCGCAACACGGGAGGGTGCGCCGCGTCCTTCCAAGCACTAACACTTCAACGTACACGTGACTCATTTGGCCCATTCCACTGTTTCCAGTGCAAGCATGACCAGAAGAAGAGTCGACGGCAGGATCCAGACAACGTAGCTCTGGAACAGAATCCTCGACATGGCGCCCATGTACACGTTGTTGATTTGGCAGATCTGTGCCAGCTGCAGCGCACTCGGTGCACCACTGAGCAGGAAGCAAACAATGATGAAGATCGGGTCGTCGAGAATACTGACAGGCACATACTTGGCGGTTAAAGCAAGCATAGGTGCCATGAGAAGCGTCGGGATAAGCATGCGACTGACGAGGGAGGCAATGACAAGCTTCTTCTCGACACTTGGGTCTTCCATCGAGTGCTGGTCCTCCTTGGGTAGAGTGTTACGGGCAAGGTTGGCACCCAAGACGACCAAGATGAGGGGAACAGCGACTTGTCCGCTCTGGTTGACAGCGCGCGTCACGGAGTTGCTGACGAATGTTCCTGGGTCGAAGAAGAGGTGTTGTAGCGGAGGGATAGAGGCGACAAGGATGGCGATCAGCATAGCCCAGAGGGGAGGGTTCATAAAGTCCCAGACGCCCTTGAAGAACCTTGACAAGACATGGCCAATCTTGGCAAGAGGTCCCTGGAGCCATGTGGGAAGAGCGTTGAAGACTCTGTTTCCAGCGCGAGTTGTAGAGACGGAAACGGTGCTGGCAGAGCGCTTCAATGCCATGCCGGCGCGCTTTGGCATTCCCTTGATGCCCTTGGGAGCATTCTGCTTCTTCTTGTGCGCCTCAAGAACACCGTTGAGATGACCGTTGGCATAGCCGTTGCTGCTTCCGCTCATGTCGCCTTGACCCGGGACAGTTGCGTTGCCGTTGGTGGGTGTGATGAAGTCGGTCTCTGCCTGAGCGTCGCGGTTGAACAGCGAGTCTGAGTCGGACTCGTCGGAGTCAGCGGAAGTAGCGTAGCTGGTGACGTTGCCAGATTCGTAGTCAGAGTGCGAGTCATCGAGGAGACGTTGCGCCTCGTCATCGCTGTACTCTCCGTTCTCGATAGCGCTGTTCTTGCCGCCATCTTCGTCTTTGTAGGAGCTGGCCGGCGCTAGGAGCACGTTGAAGCCCCATGTCCATCGCACGAGCTGGCCGAGTTGCTGGAAGATGAGTAGGTAGAGGATACCGCGCGCGCCGACGTCGTTGTCGTTGTCGCCTGGGACCTTGTCCCAGTGCAGACCGGACAGTGTTTTGGAGAGGGAGATGACGAGGGAGATTGGAAGCGAGTTTGAGTTTCCGAAGACCTGAGAACGTCAGTTTGTGTTGTTTGCCTGGTTGGGGAACATGACATACCGCCATGGCGACCACAAAGTTGGAGGCCCGTTTGTTGAACCTGCATACTTTCGATACGATGAGCGCGGCAAGGTAGGATATAAGTGTCTGTACGATGAAGATTACGGGGATGACGGCCAGATCAGCCAGCTTTTCGGCCGTCAATTGCGATGCGAGCTTGGTAAAGACTGGATGTGGTTAGCTGAGGTTTGGAGGTTATGAAGAGCTCAAGAAGTGCCCCATAAACACAGTCCATGAAGGTGTGACTGATACAAACAAGCGTCATCGTTATCGAGGTAGTGACTTACTAAGGCAGGGTGTAAACAGCTGCGTGTTGAGGTTGGCGAGGAACTTCTGGCTCTCCGCGTCGAATTGGCCCATTCGCGCGACAATGTAGCCAGGCGCGCTGACGCAGACAACCTCCATAACAGCCTCGAAGACGAGCAGGGTGAGGTTGGCGAAGTCGGGATGCGAGCTGTGCGTGTTGCTCTTGAAGACATTGAACATGCCATTGTCGCCGTACTCGTACGACTGAGAGGCCATGGCGACGAAATCCGAGGAGTAAGTGGGAGGGCTGCGCAGGCGCAAGGCCTGGGGAGCCGAGAAGAAAGGCATGCCGATGCCAGAGGTGTTGTTGGGAAGGCGCGAAGGCGCGAAGGGCACGGAAACACACGACTTATCTTGAAGCGCACCGCGTCTTGGCTGCGGACGCGCTATGGGCGGAGATCGACGTCACAGCCCGCTCCAGGTCTAGCGGAAAGGCAAGTTGAGCCGCGAGCCCTGCAGGAACTGTAGGAGCAAGTCTGAATGGGTTAAGGAAGTCGTTAGGAAGAGCGATCGCCCAGCTACACGTCGCAAATGATTCACACACGGCCGTGGTGGGCTAGAGCTTATCGTCACGCAGCGCCTAGATGGGACTCAGGGCCTCTCAGCATCTACCGCGTCCCTGCGCCTCAGGTCGGCGGGCTGGGCGGCATGCAGCTACATCGAAAACTGGCAGGACATCGGCCACACCGAATGCTGTCTTGACTGATGGGCAATGCAGCAACACACGCAGCATTCGCTAGGTTCCCCATGGCTTGGTCATTACCGCATACTGCTTCTGCGCGCGCAATCCTGCTGGCGAGACTCGGTTCGGGGCTGCTTAACCGCATACAGCTGCAGTCCCTGCTTGCGCATTCCCATGTCTGAGGCCAGGTGAAAGCAGGCTTACAGGCGGCCGGCGCACGCAAAGCAGGAACTGTCCCTAAGCCACCGCACTAGAAATATCGCGGGAGCCCCTTTTGCCAGCTGCATCTCCGTTGTACGCCATGGTGGTTACCGCGTGGCCAGACCCATCATCGTGAAATCATTCCAGATTGCAGCAGCACCAGTAGTTGCGCGCTACTCTCTCGTCTCTGCAGCATCACGTCACAGCTCCAACTTGCACGCTACCAGACAACCCACAACCACGACACCTCCACCAGACTACCAGATCCGCTGAGATCGCCGCCGTCACTCCCTCCGCGGTGTAGTCGCAGCCTCTGAACTCACCTCACACCTGCGCCTTTTATTCCTATCTCCCTACCCTCTTCCGCTTCCTCGCCCTAGTACCCCGCCAATATCAGGCCGCGACTTTTATCTGTCTTTCGCCATGGCCTCCAATCCCTCCACCCCCGACACGGAAGTCGACGCCGATACCGTCTTTGATAGTCCCTCGCCCTCGCCCGCACCCTCGAGTCCAACCGCCGATGCCACCCTGCCTGACGAACCCGCTGCCGAGCGCCCTCCTCCTCGAACTGCATCCACTACCTCAGCCGCGACACCCAACATGACGTCCTCCTCAACACCACTCGGAAACATCAACGCTGCCAGGAATCCCCGTCCCTCGAATCCTCCCACCATCTCCAGCCGAGGCAGCGGTCTCAATGTCTCCCAAGACATCCTTGCCAGGATACAGGCAGTGCATCTCGGCAGAAAGGGCGCTCCGCCGACCGGTCTGCCTGGAAGGGGGCCTGCGCCTCAGAGTCCTGGCCCATCTCCCGACAGCCGTAACCCCATGTCGCCGGGTCCTCACCCAGGAGGTGTACCCAGCAACTTCCGAATGCCTGTGAGACCGCCAGCGACTAACTTTCAATCGGCACCAGCAGTTCCTGGTCGTGGACCGCCCAAATCTATAGCAGAGAAGCGCGGCATGAGGTTCCCAGGCGGACTCCCAGGCGGATTGCCAGGCTCGTCTCCAGCTGCAGGCGGTGCTCCTCCCGCTGGCAAGAAGAAGCCCGGGTTGACCCTCTCGCAGATGAACGGGGGACCCGAGCCCACTGAAGGCGCAGAACCGAAGAAGCAAGAAACTCACTTTGACAAATTCTCTCAGTTCGTCGATACCAAAACCGGCAGTCTCAAGTTTGCCGGCAAGGCAGTCCTCAACTCAGACGGTGTACAGTTCGCGAGCGGTACCTCCTTCAACATCTCCCTGGACGAAGTTGATACACTGGACGAGCTTGGCAAGGGAAACTACGGCACAGTATACAAAGTTAGACATAGCAGACCGCGAATGCGGAAGCCAGGGCAGGGTCTGGCGGGTAACAAGGCTGCGCCAGGCTCGCCGTCGCGAAAGGAATTTGGCGAAGAAGCGAGCCCAACCAGTGCGAAGCCAGCTGCGGGGACCGGCATAGTCATGGCAATGAAGGAGGTGAGGCTCGAGTTGGACGACTCAAAGTTCGCTGCTATCATCATGGAACTCGACGTCCTTCACCGCTGCGTATCACCCTTCATCGTCGACTTTTACGGTGCTTTCTTCCAGGAAGGTGCAGTGTACATCTGTATGGAATTCATGGACGGAGGCTCCATAGACAAACTTTACGCCGACGGTGTGCCCGAGGGCGTCCTGCGCAAGATCACCATGGCCACGACTATGGGTCTGAAGTCACTCAAGGATGATCACAACATCATTCACCGAGACGTGAAGCCTACCAACATTCTCATGAACACCAAGGGTGCGATCAAGATCTGTGATTTTGGTGTTAGTGGAAATCTCGTCGCGAGTATTGCCAAGACCAACATCGGGTGCCAAAGTTACATGGCACCCGAGAGGATATCTTCAGGCGGCATCGCGCAAGCAGGCGCCAACCCTGGAGGCGGCACATACAGCGTACAAAGCGACATCTGGAGTTTGGGCCTGACAATCATCGAGTGCGCTCTGGGGCGGTACCCATACCCACCAGAGACGTACAACAACATCTTCAGTCAGCTCAGCGTAAGTTTTCACATTGTGTTTTCACGTCAACTACTAACTCTCCCTAGGCTATTGTCGATGGTGAGCCTCCGGATCTGCCTGAGAGCGGATACTCTGACGCGGCGCGCAACTTTGTACGCGGCTGCTTGAACAAGATTCCCAACCTTCGACCAACATATGCCATGCTACTTCAACATGCATGGCTTGCACCTCTCGCAAAGCCCGACACAATCACAGAAGAAGACGAAGAGGAGGTTGAAGCCGCAGCTGAGGCTGATGGTGGCGAAGCTGCCGGCGACCAGGGACCTGCTGAGGCGATCGAGCCTGTAGAAGACCAAGAAGTCGCCGACTGGGTCAAGGCTGCCATCGAGAAGAGGAGGAGCGGCAAGATGAAGGGCGTCGAGAAGCCCGCATTGCATGCCGCACCTCTTGATGCAGCGACACAGAGCCCGTC
This sequence comes from Alternaria conjuncta, assembly GCF_024043145.1. Taxonomy (NCBI): domain Eukaryota; kingdom Fungi; phylum Ascomycota; class Dothideomycetes; order Pleosporales; family Pleosporaceae; genus Alternaria; species Alternaria conjuncta. The sequence goes on along the minus strand of NW_026250102.1, from coordinate 593,890 downwards.
ACCTAACGGTACAAACGGGCTAGAAGAGGCGGGCTCAGTAGAAGCCGCGGCATAAACCTCTCGAATGGACAAAAATATTTGGGTCATTCACGAGAACATCAGGCCGCGCCAAGAGCAGTCTTATGGGTTCACGGCGTTGTATAGGCGTATTGCATGGGACGATTGTCATGGAGCATTGAAATCGGGCCATTGAGCGTAGAGGACACATGTACCTAGCATAGCATACACCTTGTCCAACTGGACGAATAACACACTTCAAGTCGCCAACCTGCAGTCATTGGATTTAGTGAGGAACTATATGTGGCTTTACTGTCTGCTTACAGAAGCGCGTCTTCGTAGTGGAGGAATTGCTGTCGGCGTTGCATGGTTGGGAGTGACGTAAGCGGAGAGCGCTTTGACACGTGATCGTAACCCCTGCTTAGCCAAGATTGCTCGCGGCGGCCATCTGTCGTGGTGCGGGAAAGAACACAGTGGTCGGAACAACTTCAATAAGTAGCCACGACCTTCTTTCGTACGCCGCCCCCACCTTCTTTGTAATGCCACAGGCCTAGCATCACTTTTCTTCCCTTCTGCTGGAATCGTAGTCGAAAACCCCCGCAATCACCTCCAGTCGCTCTCTCGCGTACTCAGACACGTCCGTAGGGACAATCGTTCGCCATGTCCGGGACAGATTACAACTACGATGAACAGGTACACTTTGCATGCGCCACAAATATAAACAGATGCTAACAACCAGCAGGGCCAGTTCTTCCCCTACTTCATCCTTACCGTTACCACTCTCGTCACCGTTCCGACTACAATTTCATTCTTCAGATCAAGCAAAGGTGCGCGCTGCTTGCCACTTCCACGTAGCGCCATACTAATATATTACCAGAGCTCGAGAACACTGGATCGCGGATAGAGTCCGACTTCACACCCGAACATGCCGATCTCATCCAAGGACAGCGCAAGAAGCAGAAGCGGCTCGAAAGGAGGATAAAGCGGGGTCTTCTCATGGTGGGCGGATGGGCGATGAATGCCGCCATGATATACCTCATCAGCACTACTACACGGAGTACGCCTGATATCTGGGATCCCTATGAGGTGCTGGGGGTCTCTACGGTACGACCGCTGCCTCTGTCGCGAGCTTTGGACAACCTGCTAACTTGCACATCAGGGCGCCGATGAGAGGGCGATCAAGAAGCACTACCGAAAATTGTCCCTCACTATGCACCCCGATAAGGCACGCCCAGACCCCGAGAAGAACATTACCATACAATCCATCAACGACCACTGGGTCGACGTCGTGAAGGCGTTCAAGGCTCTTACCGACGAAGAGATCCGCCGGAACTTCCTTGAATTCGGTCACCCAGATGGCAAGCAAAGTTTCAGCATCGGCATTGCGCTACCTCAATGGCTCGTGACGGAAGGAGCTGGCAAATACGTCCTGCTCATCTATGCGCTCGCCCTCGGTGTCATTCTCCCATACACGGTCGGAAAGTGGTGGTACGGAACACAGAAGCTGACTAAGGATAAAGTCCTGGTCGCCAGCGCTGGCAAGGTCTTCCGCGATTACGACAACGACCAAGGCGAGGTGGGTGTCATACACGCGCTCAGCAGCGGAGAGGAGTTCAACGAAGTTCTCACTGGACACAAAGCTGAGAATGGTCTTTCGAAGCTCGAGCAGAAGGTCCTTTCTGAGAACTCCGGATCTCTCATTGCGCAAACACTCACCAAGAAGGACCGACTGAAGCTAGACGATCTGGAGGACAGCCGGCGACGCAAGGTTTTGACTTTGTTGTGGGCATACCTTGGCCGCGTTGAACTGGACGACGAGACTCTGAACGACGAGAAGTTCGAGGTTGCGCCAATCGCACTCCGACTCAACGAAGCTTACACCGCCATCGCACTCGCATACGGCAACACCAAGGCGATACTATCGGCTTACAGGACCTCCCAGAATCTCATCCAAGCCCTACGACCAGGCGCATCACCGCTTGAGCAGCTGCCACATTTCACACCCGATGTTGCCAGCGCGGCTGAGGCTGCGCGAGCAAAGTCACACTTGACCATCCAAGAGTTTATGCAAATACCCGAAGCTGAACGTAAGGCTCGTGTTGTCAAGTCTGGTCTCCTATCCCAAGAACAATACAGCACAGCGATGACTGTGGCCTCGCGCATCCCAATGTTCCACCTCGAGAAGGCATTCTTCAAGGTTGTTGGTGAGCGTTTTGTCACACCTAGCAGCTTGGTCCAGTTCGTACTCAAGGGTCGTTTCATCCCGACCGCTGCCACCAACGTCCCCGAGGTCAACCCGAAGGATCTACTAGACATTGATCCTGCGGAAGGCGATGTCGCAGCAATTACCGGACGTAAGAACGACCGTTCTGGAGAGAAGCCCATCCAACCACCTCTAGCATTCGCTCCATACTACGCTCGCGATCACGCCCCAAGATGGCACGTATTCCTCGCAGACAGCAAGCAGGGACGTATCGCCGTACCGCCGTTCACTTTCTCGACTTTCGACAAGCCCATCCTTGACGAGAGCGGTAACCCCACCTACAACGTACAGACTCTTAAGATGCAGTTCGGCGCACCACCACAACCCGGCAGCTACACCTTTGTCATGCACATGATCTGTGATAGTTACATCGGCATGGACACCAAGATGGAGGTTACCCTCGTTGTCGAGGACGCCAGTAAAGCGGAAGAGGTAGAAGAGGAGGACGAAATCAGCGAGCCAGAAGAGGGTAAGATTGATCTTTTATTAGGCACGTGTATCAAAGCTAACACAACTACAGATTCATTGGCAGGCCAAATGCACCAAATGAAGACGGGAGCCCCACCAAAGAAGCGGAAACAGATCACCAATGACGACAGCAGCGGCAGTGACACAGAAGGCGACGTCGAATCTGAGAGTGAAACCGACACTGACACCGACTCGGATGATGAGTAGAAACCTCCATCCGGTCTTCCAGTAAAATGGTTCTCAATCTCTTTTTGGGGCTATGAATTTTGTGTTACAAGAGACTAGTTGCCTCGCACTATCGAGTTGGCCTCAGTTCCTCACTCTTCCTATAGGCTCCCTTCGGAGCTAAGGAGTATTCCTCAGGATTCTCTTTATGTCGTAACACGCGCGGCGGCAAGAAGGCATTAGTAGGCGTTCCGGAGAGGGTTTATATACAATGGCGCGCGTTTTTGAAGTTGGAATGAGGGATTTGCTTTCTTTCGAATTTCGATTGCTGTGAGCGTCTTTTGGTCACATGGATTGCAAAGATTCGGTTCATTGAAGAGGAAGAAGAACGAGAAGCAAGATTACTACATAAGTGTAGTGGAGGGTTATCGGGAGTATTGATGCGCGTGTGTGTGTAGATATCCAGGTCAGAAATTGACGTTGAGTAAGCTTTCGATATGATGACGCCTTCTCCATCTTCATCCCAATCTACCTTCTCGTCTCTTCTCGCAATGAAGAAGTTGAGCAACTCCACTAAATATAGACAGACACGACAGGGAGTCAAGAATTCTCCGTCCTGCGACCGAGACCGAGCACAAGACGATCTACCTAGCCTGTTACCGTCGATCAAGCACGTTAGCCTTAGGAAGACAAGGCATCCGAGAGAAAAGACGAACACCTGGCCTGACACTTAATGCATATACGATATCGACGATATGCGTGATCTGCAACGTGGCTGGTGCGTTTTCTCAACTGGTGGGGTTTCAGGTGCGTCGCAGCGTGTGGTGTTCACTCATCACCTCGACAGAGTCGACAACTTCAAACGGGAAGTAGCGATGTGACAGCGATGGTAGAGTCAGGGTGGTAAGAGGTGGTGAGTGGTGATATAGGGTGTTGTGATTGGGGGGGGAGGGGTGCATATGGAGGTTGTGGTGCGGTGACATCGACTCGTGGGTATCAGCACAAAGGGAAGCGTTTCTATCGGCATGAATAGGAAGGCATGCGCATCAACACAGAGGAAAAAGCTCTTATCGACAAGAGGAGCGGGTATGACGGTAGCTTGGGTATCGCATAGTGGTCTTACGACAACCGTTCGTGTGTACGCGCACAACCACCAAGCATCCTTTCCATCTCCACACGCAGCACAGTCCCAGATCAACGCAGATCAGCATCCCCTTCCCCTGCCCAGCGTAACCGAAAATCACCGAAAATACTGCCTGAGGACGTCGCTAAGGCATGAAGTTGGAACCCCAGCCTTGGCTCCCGATCGGATACCACGGCTCCGCTAACCTAAGGCTCATACAACAAGGCCTCAGGTCACAAGGCAATCAGGACAAAACAGTCAAGCAAATCTTGGCAACCGTTTTAGTTGCACATCATCTGTCTTGGCAAGATACGGGAGTGGAGTGCGCCGGTAGCAAAGTGTGCCAGTGGCGAGTTACTGAGGCACCCAAGGCTACGATGGTACGTGTGTCACATCTCTACGGCAATACAGGGGCGGCAAAGGCAAGTACCGACATATCGATGTCGTTCCTGGGCATTAACGACGTCGTTTTGTCGATGGCAGTGGTTGGATAAAAGCTGAAGGAAGGACGCATGAGTTTACCTTCTCATCCCACACTCACTCTTCTTCCGGCCTTCTTCAGTCCTTCCTTCCTTAATTCCCGCTTTCGATTCTTTTAGCGACTTTGATAGTCTGCTTATTACCACTTTCTTTGAACCTTTTACACACATACGTCTGTGACGTTTAATCTTTTACCTTCTTTTTAATCACCATACTACCGTCTTTACCCTTTCAGGACTACTTCATCATCAACATGTCTATCAAGGCTATTGCTACTATCGCGCTTGCGGCTGGTCTCGCTGGTATGTTCTCAAAACCAAACACTTAATCATATGACGCAACATATTAACCCATCCTCACAGCCGCAAAGCCCATCAACACCCCTGCCAAGCGCCAAATCGGCTTCAATTCCGTCGTCAACGGCTTCAACGGCAACGACGGCGCCTTCAACTTCATCGACGGCTTCAACAACTTCAACCAGCAACAACAAGTAATCCAGATCCAGCAGGAGAACCTCCAGATCATCGACAACGGGCGCCAACAAGCCGTCGTCCAGCAAGTGGAGCAAGTCCTCATCGTCGACCAGGTCAACAACGGCTTCAACAACGACCTCAACAACCTCTTCCGCAAGAGCAACTTCCAGAACCAGTTCCGCGATGTCGCCACTGTTACCCTTGTTGTGCAGGAGATCCAGATCGCCATCGACGACGGCCGCGGCAACCAAGTTCAGCAGAACATCTTCGCTCAGTCCGCCGTCGTCGCTAACCGCGGCGCCCGCGAGACACAGACTGTCATGGTCTTCGACAGCCGCACGCTGATCGCCCAGGACATTCTCGGCGGCGACGCCTTCGGCAAGCTCGGTGGCTTCGGCGGTATCGCAGGCGCGACTGGCGCGTTGGACGGCGCCATGCCCACCAAGACAGCGGGTATCCAGCTCTTCGGTGCGAAGCCCACTTGGTCTGCTGTTGCCGAGGACCCAGCTGCGACTCTCGGTGCTATCTGGCAGGGCGCTCTTCAGGACCTCCAGGATGCGCAGAACGACGAGGCGGACAACAAGCTCAACGAGCAGATTGCTGCTGAGGAGTTGAAGGCGCTTCTTGAGGGCCAAGACGGCGAGGACGACAAGAAGGATGGCGAGGATAACGCCGACGACAAGGCTGCTGAGGAGGAAGCCAAGAAGGCGGAAGAGGAGGCTAAGAAGCAAGAGGAAGAGCAGAAGAAGGCCGAGGAGGAAGCTGCCAAGGCCGACGCTGAGGAGGCTAAGAAGCAGGAAGAGGAGCAGAAGAAGGAAGATGAGGCTGCTAAGCAGGAGGCCGAGCAGGAGAAGAAGGCTAAAGAGGAGGCCGCGAAGAAGGAGGCAGAAGATGCGAAGAAGGCAGAGGAAGAGGCTGCTAAGAAGGATGCCGAGGAGCAGAAGAAGGCGGATGAGGAGGCTAAGGCTCAGGACGAGGCGGACAAGAAGGCTGAGGAAGAGGCCAAGAAAGCTGAAGAGGCCAAGGCTGCTGAGGAGAAGAAGGCAGAGTAAGATCTGATAGAGTGGCAGCTTGCGCTCTCTGCAGCAGAGCGACGATGCGCGGAATATGTATACCCTGAGAGGCTTTTGTTAGTTGCTCTCTTACCTACCTAGGTAGTTTCAGGTGCTGCGTTTGCGGCATTGGTACCAGCGAGACTGGACCGCGAAAATTGGTTACGAAATTGAATGAATATGTTTCCTTCTTTCACTTCATTGCGTTCTGGTACAAACGCTTCTTCAGTGAGGAGTTGAGCTAGTAGTGATGGGCTCACCTTCACTGACAGCTCCAGTCAATACCAATAGATTGTGACGACTTTTCCTAGGTAGCTTATAACACACCATGGGCTTCGTATCCTCTCTTGGCATCAAATCTCCGAGCGTCAGGGCTACAAACATGCCATCGCCTCCACTACTACTGCGCCTCTACTGCAACAAGACCAGGCTACTAATCGGAATCGCACTGCTCTTCGTTAGCTTACATGTATTCTTCGGTTACTCAATCTTCAATCTTATCCCATGGAATACATCTGCTACCCTGGATCACTCCAACGCTATACCCGAATTCCTACCCTGGGTACCTACAAGATCGCAAGCAGACCTTCGGATCGCAAAAGCAACGATACTACACGATAACAGGAAGTACGATACACGCAATCTCGCCCTCGATGACCTCCACACCCAAAACTTCGGATACACAAGCCACATTCTCCAAACACCCATTGTGCGAGGTGCACTGAATAAATTCCTCTACCTCCAGTCCCTCATCATTACCGAACTTCAAAAGCCAGTCGAAGAACAAAAAGAATGGATACTGTACCACGACCCCGCCGTCTTCATCGCGAATCCACACATACCACTCCACCACTTCCTCCCACCCATCACAGACGTCGAAACATTCAAGACCCTCTCGATCATCGCCACGAAATCCGAAAGCGAAGAACTAAATACGACGGTCTTCTTCGTCCGTGTCAGCGGCGGTTCACTGCGTATTTTGACTGAAGCCATGGAGATGATATACAACGTGCCAGACAACGGAGATGAAGACGAGGAATTCGGTGTGGCAGCGACAGTCCTCCAAACGATACTCTCCCGCCCCCACCACCTCGAAAAGGTCATTTACCAATCTAGCGAATGGTACAATAGTACCTCGTCGCTTTTCTATCAGCCCTACTATCGCACGCTAGCGCATCGTCTCCTCCCCGTCCACTACACCCAAATAATACCGGGTGACAACGAGGGAAGCAACCCGATGTTCCCTGATGCAGACACGGTACACAGGTTTTGGCACGTTGTGCGTGAAGCGCGTCGTGTGTTGAACGAAGCGAAGGAGAAGGGTCATACGAGTGAACAGGGAGAGTGGTGGGAGATGGTAGCGGAAGTGAAGGAATGGGTTGAAGGTAGGGCTTGGGATACGGAGGAGTTGGAGAGGAGGGTAAGGGTTCTGAGGGAGGGGTTGGGTATCGACTGATCTCTTACAATGGAGCTTGAACTTCGTGACAGTAGATCCGCGGTGCGGTGTTCATGTCGTGTGTCATTTTGCGGGTTGTCATGATCGGCCTGCTGTTCTGAGACGGGTGCGATGGCCGTGGGCGGTTGGATGGAATCCGCGGCCGGAACGAATGCTTCTAATCTGGGCACATGGATTACACTGAGCTTGGAGAAATGACGACGTAGGGCGTAGGCCAAGTCGGACGACTCTCCTCCGGACGGTTCTCCTCTTCCAATCATGTATGATGGTTGAACTGGGCGTCTCGGGTAGCACGGCTCCATGTCGAGTAAGCGAGACATTATCCCCGGACTGCATGCTCGACATCTCTTCATATAGTAACATGTCGCGTGCCCACAGTTCAAGATGTAGAGGACTCCTCTATACTCATCACCCACCATGCCACCATCATCAGAGATAACACCGCTGCAAGACACCGCACCACCAATCAACCCCTCCAAAAAGACCACAACATCCAAGACCAGCCAGCCAAACCCAAGCAACGCAGCAGAGCCCTACTCCGCCTTCCCACAATCCACCCGCACCTACCTAACCTACATCCTCGGCATAATCCAACTAATCTCCACCCTAACAACAACAATCTACTTCCCGCTCATCCCCACCCTCAGCACCCACTTCTCCGTCTCCATCCAAGCCATCAACTTAACCGTAACCGTCTACGCAATCTGCCAAGCCATATCCCCGGGTATATTCGGTTCTCTGGCAGATTTATATGGCCGCCGACCCGTACTACTCGGTCTCGTTACCACGTACACGCTAGCGAGTCTGGGTCTCGCGTTGAACAAGAACAGTTATCCGGTGTTGATTACGCTGCGGGCGTTCCAGAGTATAGGTGGTTCGGCGACGGTGCCGATTGCGTATGGGATTGTGGCTGATGTTGCTGTGGTGTCGGAGAGAGGGGGGATGTTGGGACCGATGTTGTCGACTTGTAATGGGATTTCGGCGTTTGGACCGGTTATTGGTGGGGCGTTGGCGATGAAGTCGACGGGGCATATGGGCGTTTTTATGGCGTTGTTGGGAATTGCGGTTTTGTGTCTTCTTCTCGTGGGGTTTGTGCTGCCGGAGACGTCGAGGGGAATTGTGGGGAATGGAGGGAGGCCTGCGACGGGGGTTTGGCGGACTTGGATATCGCTTCTCGGACGGAAGAGGAGCGGTCAGGCGGAGTCCACTGTTGCGGAGCGAATTGCGATGCCCAAGCCTTCCCAGACTCTTTCGAGGATCTTCGACTCTATACGAATGATCCGGCATCCGGACGCTGCCGTGATTCTCTGTATGATCGCTTCCTCCTACGGAATCTACTATACCTTCCAAGTGGCCCACTCCGTCATCTTCAAGGAGCTATACGACTACAACGAGCTACAAATCGGACTCAGTTTCCTACCTGCGCTGGCAGGCATGACAATCGGAGGGACGATAGCCGGCAAACTCATGGACATCAACTACGCGCACCATGCACGTCAAGCCGAGATAGTCGACCCAGCAAACATCTTGGATTTCCCAATCGAACGCGCTCGATTCAGGAACATGATTCCATTGATTCTAATCGAGACGGCACTGGTAACAGGCTATGGATGGACGGTGCAACGACACACTCACCCCGCCGTTCCTCTGATCTTGGAGTTTTTCGTTTCCGCACTGGCTACACTGCTCAGTCATACTGCGAATGCGCTGCTCGTGGATGTGTTTCCTGAAGTACCGAGCACGGCGTACGCGTCGGGTCAGCTTGCGCGAGGCGCGTTTAGTGCTGCGTCTGCTGCCATCATTGATCCTCTGGTGCGCGCTGTGGGTCGCGGGTGGTATTTCACCATCTTCGCGGCGTTTACCGGGACGGGATGCTTGACGTGTGTGAGTTTGAGTCGGTGGGCTGGTATGAGGTGGCGGCGGAAGAGGTATTTGAACGCGAGTAGTAGGTCAGGGGAGAGAACGGGTGGCCAGGGAGATTGAGACTGGTACCCGCCTGCTGGCGGCTATGATCATCAGGATCATCACCCCGGATGTGAATCGGACTCTGGAGTCAAAGAATTTGTTCTGTTACTTTTTCGACGCGCCTTTGAAACTCGGGTGGCTGGCATCGCGTCTGAGGTTGGCGTTCAGGCATCACGCTAGCCGCTTGCAGCTGACATCGAGCGCGCCTGTGGTAAGAGTTACCCGTGGACGTGCGCGCATCATCAGTTAAGAACAACGCGCAAATCGATGAACGAGCTATCGATTTCTTAGAGTCCTCTGTCTATTTGGCCATACTCTGGAAAATCGGTCCCATATTCTCCTGCCACGTATCCACGATCTTATTCGCAGGACCCGCAGCAATCATCTCATCTCCCTTTTTCCACTTCCCTATTGTCTCCTCCGTAAACTCCTCTACGCTCAACGCAGCCTGATTCTTCACCTTCTTGTTGTCATCCGGATCCTTCCTTTCACGATGCAAATCCGTCGCTACGGTCGGCGGCGCGATCTCAATGACCTTGACCTTGGTGTCTTTCAATTGCGCGCGTAGATTCATCGACCAGAAGTGCAGCCATGCTTTGGTACCGCAGTATACGGGATTGACGAGGGAGAATGGGACGAAGCCGAGGACGGAAGATACGTTGACGACGAGTGCCATTGGCTTGGATTTGAAGTGTGAGAGCAGGTGCAATGTGAGGTGCATGGGCCCACGTTGGTTGATGTCAATTTCTTGATCGGCTTTACTTCCAAATTCTTCTGGGTCCATTTCGTTGACATCAAGCGGTCGCTGCACACCGGCATTGTTGACGAGGCAGTCGAGGTCCGGATGTTCAGAAATCAGCTTCTTGGTGAAGGCTGGGATGGATTTGTCGTCTCCGGTATCGAGCACGTAGTAAGCTGCTGCACCGATTTCTTTCGCGGCTTCTTGGAGTTTTGACTCTGTGCGGCCAGCGATGATGACTTTCTTTCCGTCTCTTATGAATTGTTGCGCAAGGGCCTTTCCGATGCCGCCGCCTCCGCCTGTCACGAGAGCGGTTTTGAAGTCGTAATTTGTGGACATGGTGATGGTACGAATTGGAAATTCAAAGAGGAACGAAATCTGTGAATGCAAAATGTCACAACAACTCTTCCAAATTGACTAGCTATAGGCTATAGTGCCGGTGACGTGCACCTAGGTCGCCGTCGCTGATGATGTATGTACGTCATGGCCCCATTTCGATACCAGAATTTGCTCCAGGGCGCGGCTTGTTGGCGACTACGCCGGTGCGACACAGTCTTTCTAAAAGTCGAGGTTTGATCAGGGCAAACTCAACCGTGCCACCTAGGCACAGCGATTTACTCAAGGTAGCCAACTAATCCTGCGCATAATCCAACCACAGTTAAAAGCTCTCGTTTACCAAGCATGACCAAAGACCCACAATCCTTGCGCAGTGGACGCACAATGGAAGGAGCGCAGCCGCACCCGGGACGGCTGCATCCACATCCACATCTTCATCTCCTCCTCAACCTCATCCACCTGACAAACGTCTGACAAACCCCAAAACGTTTTTGCGCTTACCTTCAGGCCCACACCGAGATGCGCGAATCACGAACTCAGGACCCCGTTCCATGCGTCATCCGGTCCAAATCGGCTTGGCGTGATGTGGGGTAGCCACGCACCAGATCGCGTCGACAACGCCGGGATGTGGGCGGTGCGACACGCCGAACAGCATTGCCGTAATGTGAGATTGCTAGGGTGCGCGGGACGGAGCGTTTGTAAGGCCGTCTTATATTAGATGAAAGCCACGTTCGTGCTGTGTATAGCCAACCTTGCGTCGAAGGAACCTTTCAAGCGGGTATACACACGCGAACAACCAACTCTTAGCGACAACGGCATAGAGACTACAAGATGACGGTTCCAGAGAACTCAGAGTCGAAGTGCGATGTGTTAGTCTGCCGATGTCAAGCAATGCGAACATGTAGCTAATGAGTCCAAAGTCTTATTGTCGGTGCTGGACCAGCAGGGTAAGGATCACCACAACAATGGGCATTGTTCAAAACTGACCAAGTCTTAGGCTGATGCTATCGGCTTGGATGGTAAGATGTGGCATCAATGCTCGCGTTGTCGATAAGCGTGGCACAAAAATCTACTCGGGACAAGCAGATGGTTTACAGCTCCGCAGCCTGGAGATCTTTGACAGCTTTGGCTTCGCAGATCGAGCTTGGAAGGAAGCGAATCACTTGATAGAGGTATGCACATCAACCGATTGTGGCTTGAGTAAACCTTGCTAACCAATAATCAGTTTTGCATGTGGGTATGTCGTCACACTCGACAAATCTACCAGCTTTCCTAACATTCGCAGAACCCCGGTGAAGATGGTGTGATACGCCGCTCAGACGGAGTTCCAGATACACCACCCGGTCTCTCTCGGTTCAAGGAGATCGTTCTCCACCAGGGACGGATTGAGAGGTTCTTCCTCGATCACATCAAGAAACACTCCAAGGATACGCTACGCGTCGAGCGTGCAGTGCTACCGGAGTCACTGCATATTGCCGAGGATCGAGTTGATGACCACTCGCCCGACAACTACCCTGTTACAGTCCAGCTCCGATATCTCACGGAAGACGAGGCCAAACCAGCGCAAAGTAAAGGATCTGGAGTCAACGATGGTCTTTTCAGGAGTAATCTGGCAGATGATGATACTGAAGACCTTATCGCCAATAGCCAGCAGAAGCAAGGCAGCACTGAGACTGTAAAGGCGAAGTACGTCGTAGGCTGTGACGGCGCCCACAGCTGGACGCGAAAGCAACTAGGATTCGAGCTTGAAGGCGAGCCCACCGACCACATTTGGGGCGTCTTGGACATCATCCCCATCACAGACTTTCCAGATGTTCGCAAACGCTGCGCTATCCACAGCGCGTCTTCCGGATCAATGATGATCATCCCACGCGAGAACAAGATCGCCCGCCTCTACATCCAGCTCACAGAGATCAAGCCCGACGCCAGCGGCCGAGCCGACAGGTCGAAGATTACCCCGGAAACCATCATCACAGCGGCACAAAAGATCATGGCGCCGTACAAGCTGACGTACGAATACTGTGACTGGTGGACGGCATACCAGATCGGGCAGCGAGTCGGCAAGAACTTCGATCACAAGAGCCGTGTTTTCCTGGCTGGTGATGCTGTCCATACGCACTCTCCGAAAGCTGGTCAGGGTATGAACGTCTCGATGCAGGATGGGTACAACCTAGGCTGGAAGCTGGGTCTGGTCGTGAAGGGCATCGCGCATCCATCCATCCTAAAGACCTACCAGTCCGAGCGCAGGCGTATCGCGCAGGACCTCATCGCATTCGATCACAAGTTCTCCCGGCTATTTTCCGGTCGACCAGCCAAGGACGTCATGGACGAAGAAGGCGTCAGTATGGACGAATTCAAGAACGCTTTCTTGAAAGGTGCATAACATCTTCCACGCTGACTACTCCCTCGCTAACCACCCGCAGGCCAACTCTTCGCAACCGGCCTCTCAGTCGACTACGGCACCAGCATGCTAATCGGCAAACCGGGCTCCGCCGCCGACCAAGGCGACGGCACAGACGTCTCCTCCTCGTCCCCCGTCATCGGCAAGCAAGAGCTGTCCTCAGAGATCAAACTCGGCATGCGCTTCCCCAGCCACCAGGTCATCAACCAAGCCGACGGCCGCGCCTGGGAATTCCAGCAGAAGCTCAAATCCGACGGAAGATTCCGCATCATCGTCTTCGCTGGCAACCTCGTGAACGCACAGCAGAGCGCCCGCTTGAAGACCTTCTGCCAGGCCCTCGAGTCGTCATCGGTGTTGGCTCCGCATCTCGGTAAGAATATCGAGGTGCTTACTTTACACTCGTCCAAGTGGAAGGAGGTGGAGCTGTTACGCGATCTCCCGGATGTTCTCCATCCGTTTGATGCGAAGACGGGTTGGGATTACGACTCGGTGTATGCGGATGACGCGAATCCGTTTGAGGGCTTTGGGGATGCGTATAAGGGGTATGGGGTTGATAGGGAGAGGGGGTGTGTTGTTGTTGCGAGACCGGATCAGTATGTTGGGTATATTGATGAGGTTGATGGGGAGGGGTGTAAGGGCGTTGAGGGGTATTTCAAGGGCATCTTTGCGTTGTAGTCGGCTAGTCGGGCGATGCGCAATCACGATAGAAACTACTTTGCACGTGCATGCTCCAAGACATCATGAGGTATGAGGAAATTGCTCTCTTCGAAAGCTGGCCTTCTAGTACAGCTATCTACTTGATGATCGAACCAATAGATCTGAACCAAGAACGCACACAGACATGAAAGACCCGCATTGAACTTCAGTACTGAATGTTAATCAAGAACGTAAAACCGCCTCGCCAGAACTTTTGATGTCTGCATGTATCAAGTAATGAACCCTTTTCTTCCTTAAGCAAAACCATAGTTGTAGAGTGATAGTCGATTGTAAGATGCAGTTGTTGATCAGATCGCTGGAGCAGTCTTCAGTCTCTCAGGGTTGGGGACTAGGATGCTGGTTAGCACTCCTCGCAACAGTGAGAAGCAGTGACGTACCTTCTTCTGCTTACTTGTAGGCTGGATGAGTCTTCTTGTAGCAAGGCTTGTTGAGAGCAACATGCGCATGATACTTGCAGCCGACGTTCTCGAAGAATTTCTCATCATCTTCAGCCGCGACGTGTTTGTGCCTCATATTTGACCCCATATACTTTGCGAGATCTAAGATGAACTTAGGAGGGAATTTGTCGTCTTCTAACTTTTCGAAATCGCCATCATTCCAAAAGTGAGCGACGCCATCAACGGCAAACTTTCGATGCGCTGGAATTTTACCACCAATTTCATATACCGCAAGAGGTACATGAAGCATGATCATATCTTCGGATATCATCTTCTCTAGAATCCAGTCGATGCAGGCGTCCTGGAAGCCACAGTCCTGTATTTCGTGGCCAAGCGTGTAGCACTCATTCCACTTAGTACACTCGTCGTCCCTAATGCTACCAAAGTCATCCGAAATGAGAGAATTGATGAGATCGTTTTCCTCTGTGATGTAGAAGTAGCCGGTTTCAAGCCACCCAAGGTAAATTCCAAAAGCTCGGGGTTCAACGTCTGGCAGATCAACTTCTTCTGGACCGTTGGTCTTGAGCGACGTTCCCAATATTTTCTTGAAGAACTCGGAGCTAGTGAGAAGAGTACTCTTATCGACGGTAAATGAGTCCTCATCGCCGACAATAACCGTGATCTTCTTATAAAGGCGGCTGTGGGTGATCAGTCAAGTATCTCGATGTTGAATTAGCCCCTGCTCACCTGGGTCTGTCGGCCATGGCCCGCCTCAACTTCTTCGGATCAGGGAGTTTGTCTGGCTGGTCGGTGCCTCGCTTCCGGGGGTTCGTGTTGCTTGTCATCGTGAAGGTTGCCCAAGTGATGACGATCTATTCAGCGTCGGGAGTGAGTTGTTTGTGGAAGTTAGTGTCTAAAGGTAGAGGGAGCGTCTTATATGGTGGCAGAATAGCTCCGAACCAACAGGTAAAGGCAGCTAAGATACGATTAGGTAAAGGTGCTCGCCATCGCAACTTTGTTTGAGGTATAGAGTGAGGGTGTATCACAATGGTATGGATTTATAGCTGTCAGCATATGAGAAAGGCAAAGATTCAGTAGAGCTGTTTTGAAAGTTCAATACTAATCGTACTGGTTGACAGCTACATGGGTGTAAAAACCGGTGCATGACAGGCCTTGACCTCAATGTATGCGGCAAAAGGAACTCAATCCACCCAAACCACCGGCGTTGACGCGATTCAATCGCATCTTCCTGTCATCTGACGATCGCTAAATACTACGTCTTGTGGTGCAACTGTCGATACAAGTTAGCATGACGGAAGTAGATAAGTGGGAGGAAGCTCGTAGACTCTGAATAACATCGTCTAGCACTAGAGAGGTATACTGTAGCCTGAAGGTGTTCAACGTCTTTTAGGTCGACAAAGGTAAACGTAAACCATTGCGTATACCTCCAGGCTTCAGCTTCCTTCCGTGCAACTTGGGGAAATGAGCTTCGTATATCTTACTTACCATCAGTGAAGCTCGCGCAGACCATGGAAAGAGGCAATCCCGAGGTCAGAAGCGGAAGGCAGGCTTGGTCTTGTAGCAAGGCTTGTCTCCGTGATCGTGGTAATGGCAGCTATCTATATCCTTGAACCAGTCCACTGCAGTTGAGCTGTCGAGGCCCTCGCGAAGGTTTGGCATGATTTCGCGCAAGACATCTCGCATGAAATCGGGTGGGAAAGACGACATATTTGCCACTGGCACCCGCCGGCCGATGTTGACAAAGGCGTCAACCCCAAGTTTTCGGTGGGCTGAGGACTCCGCTGTAAGTGGATAGACGCAGCGGGCATATTTCATGGGAACCTTGCATGAAGCACACATCCAGTCGATCATAGCGTCGATCAAAGCGTCTCGGAAGTCACTGTCATCGAGATAAACGCCGAGATCATAGAGGCCTTCCCATGCCCAAAGCTCTGAATAGTGCTTCCGCTCGTTGTCCAATAGGTTTTCAGCCCCTCCAACGAAAACTCGTCCAGTATAGAGGAACTTGACCCATGTCCTGAAAAGGTCTGGATCGTGAACCGGTAGGTCAACTGCAGCCTCCTGTCCCTCTTTCCACTCTTTCTTAAGCGCGTTGTCGAAGAACCGTGAGTTTGCGCGGAGTAGCGATTCGTGGACGTAGAACTCCTGTTTGGTTTCGCCAACGCGCACGACAATGGGTTTTGATTCGACACTGTGATCTTTAGCGTATATCTCATGGAATAGGCGAGGTCGCTTACCTAGGTCCCTCGTCTGCCGAGCAGCGCGCTTTCTTGCGAGGAGGCTCCAGCTCAGAGTCGGTGGCCATGGTGTTATTGGCTGACGTGGGTGTTGTGAGTTGAGTGGAGAAGCAAGCGTGTTTGCGGTCGCGATTCCGAATTTGCGTCGCTAATCAGCGTAGACTCGCTAAGCACGGGCAGATGAGAAGTGAAAGCGCGTCTGTAGTCGAGCGGTGAGCTACTGGGTGTGTCGAAGTGGGCGCCACATCAGAATGTACCCTGAGGGATACATTGTAGCGCAATTAGCAGAACTTGCAGGTTACGAGTCCATGTATACGTCAAAGGACCTGTGGGCCTGACATATAACCAAGAGATGATTTGGCCGATCAACATTACACACGCGCTTAGAGGCAGAACCCAGCCTTCTCCTTACAACACCCTCCACCACCATGACCATGGTTAGGTATCTAAACACCACTCCCACTCCCACTCCAACTCCAACTCCCTATCCCGCCCCATCCCGAGGTTTCCTTTCCCACCACCACCAAAACACTTCCTAATCCCACATCTCTTCCAACTATATCCGTTCCCATCCTTCCGCTTACCAAAGACCTCCCAACACTGCCCAGCATATCCGTAACAGACTTCCCCGGACATGCTGCCCCCTACCCACCTCTTACCACCTATTCGATACTTCAATGAACACATCTACGGCCAGCACACTACCTAGGTATGCTTCGAATCCCGATGTAAAGCATGGTAGATGTCTTCAGCGAGATAGATTGTGTATATTTCGCAGTAGAGGCAGGCTTCCAATAGGATGTCGATGAGGACGTCGGCGGAGGAGTGTGAGGCGAGGAAGAAGAACAAGGTGTTGCGTAATAAAGCTTTGTAGGCGGAGGAAGTCCGACTAGCTGTGTTGACGGTAGTTTCGTTTCGTGGTTGTTATGCTATTGAAGTATGCCAGTTAGAAAGGCATTCGGTGATAAAGGGCCCCATCTAGTAGTGCTTCGTTGTGAAGTAACATTAATGTAAGCCATGTAGCTCTCGAGACGACAGAATCGCAGTCCCACAATTCACCCCTTATCACTTACAATTTGTAGCTGTAAAAAGACATTTGGCCCCTCAATGCTTACTGTGGCTGCAGGATACCCGCCGAGGTGTCAGAGTATAAGGACCCAAGAAAGTCGCCCCAGCGAGACAGCAGAACCGCCTCCTTCAACCATCGTTTTCGAGATTCACAAGACTATCCTCTTCGCGAGCTATTCAAAATGGCATCGCTTCCATATTCTGGTCTGGAGGTCGCTTCTACTCCCGATCCGGAAGTCGCTGGTAGTACTGACCAGGATACGCACAAGTACCCGCGATACGCAGGGGCCTTTACAGACACAGACAAGATCCCATATCAAAACATTACCTCTGTGCATGAAGAGCCGGCCGCACGAACAATATGTGGCCTGCGGAAGAAAACGTTCTGGATCGGTGTGGTTGCCGCCATTATCATTGTTGGCAGTGCCGCGGGCGGTGGCGTGGGCGGATCGCTTGCGACAATCAAATCCAGCTCGACCAGCTCTACCAGCAGTACCAAGATACCCGTGACCAGCATACAATCGACATCAACACCACCACCGCCACCACCACCAACATCAACAACCCAAACCGTCAGCACAACCACCATCCTCGGCCCCACATACAGCCCGCAACCCACACTCCTCCGCGACTGCCCCTCCGCCAACAACACCCTCCGCACCGTAACCCACGACAACGCAACCTACAGCTTCCGCAAACTCTGCAACGGGAGCTACCTCAACATCCGCGGTGTCACAGCGCACGTGCAAGGCATAGTGAAGAGCCTGGACGAATGCATCGACAGATGCGTGCAGCATAACCAGGACAACCGCGCTGATATTCAAGCCGGTAAAGACCCGCTGTGTAATACTGTTTGTTGGCGCAACAGTTTTGATAAGAGTAATGACTGGGAAGGGGGTCATTGCTTTGGGTTTACGACGAGGAATGTTACGGTGGGGGGGCAGTCGGTTTTTAATGCTGCGGGGGGTGATGAGAGGTGCGATAGTGCGGCTTTGGTTAATCAGGAGTTTTAGGGAGGGGTTGTTGGGAAGGGAGGGGGAGATGAGGCTGGTTGAGTGTTGTGGAGGCTGGCGGAGGAGTACGATACCTTGAACGAAGAACGCGGTATACAGTTTAGTCTGGCAGTCCAAACGTAAACGCAGCTCCATGCCATGACAGCCCCGCGACAATAAATCCAAAAAAAAACAACATATTGGACCATTCCAGCGCCGGAGCAAACCAAATAATTGGACCATCGAACTCGCACAGACAGAGGCGAAACTGCACGACGTGGCCATCGAAAGGCAGAAAGCATACGCTAGGTTGATGGAATAGTGAGAAGACAAGAGTAGATTTACCAGCTAGACAATCAAAAACCATAAACCGGGTATACGCGCCGACATTACATACATCGCTTGTTCATGAACGCCGTTGTTGCGCCGCTTGTAATGAGCGCTTCGCGTGTCGGGGGGAGATGAACCAAAAGGGAAGACCGTGTAACCAGACCAGAACCAAGGTATATACAAGAAGCGAAGAAGCGAATAAGGTTCCGGGACGACAAGAAACCCGACCGTAGGTGTGATAGCATCCTTTTAGATCCCACCCATATCCACCTCTTTGCTCAAAAAGTCCGCTTCTTCGAAATCACTCCCACTACCCGCACCAACCCTTCCTTCCATGTGCGCCGCGTTCTCGAAATCCATGTCGATATCATCATCGCTAATCGTCCGTTGCACTGTTCGTCTCGACTTGGGCAGCGCGACGCGACGAGGTGGCGGCTGCATATTGAGTCCCTGGGGCGGCGTTTCGCTCAGCGGGCTAACGGGCACTTCGTCGACTTCGACGCCCATGCCCATTCCCCGTGTCGATGATGATGACCCGAAGAAGAATGTTGTGTCTAATGTCCTGACTTCATCTTCGTCCTGCCATGAGCGTTTCGAGGGATTGTGCGGGCGTTGCGAGGTAGTCGAGTATCCGCTATCTGTGGAGGCTTTGGAGGAGAAGGGCTGGGTGAAGGTCTCGGCAGGGAGGGGGAAGTAGTTTGGAGGTGGTGGCGTGCCGTTCGCGGCGTAAAGGTGTGGATTTGTTGTTGGTTGTTCTGCGAAGCCGCCGATTTTGTTCAAGCCGCAGAAGGGCAGGAGTTCGCGCTGGTGCAGAACTTCTTCTGATACAGGCTCTCGGGGTGGTTTGACGGCTAGGGTGGGCCGCAACATGGTGGTTTGGATGGAGGGAAGGCCGGATGTCTTGTGAATCTTGTAGCCTTCCGGCACGCTCTTTCGCACTCTCATGCCGACGCTGAGGAGGTCTGCTTGTACTTGGCCGGGGACGTCGGGGGCGAGTTTCTCCCTGTGCTGGTGCTGGTGTTGCCTCGTGTTTTGGTGTCGCGGTCGGGTAATCGGATCTAGGCCCCGCAGATCGTCGCTATCCTCGAAATCGTCCCGCACCTCGAAATAGCCTGTGATGCTGGGTTGGAACTTTCTCTTGCTGCGGTGTTCGTCGGTCGGCGTATGGCGAGCTTGCATAGCGGAGTGCAATTGTGTGGACGTGTGTGTGAAGGGGGAAGGAGCGGTCGGAAGGCGCGGTCAGGCAGGATTATGCGGTGTCGCTGAGGTGGAGAGGGGATCTTTCTGATGCCGCTTCGATGCACGCTCGAGCCCTTGGGGGCTGAAGATGGACAGGGTTCCGGGATGACAGGACGGGTGATCAATTTAGCTGCTTAACGAGGAACGGCGGGTAGATTTCGCTTTCCGAGTCACGCTCCGGGCGGAGTGCAAGAAAGAGGGAGAGAAAGAAGCAAATGCGACAACCCAAGTTCGCTCGAGGGCCTGGCCGGATGACGGCAGTTGATGCAATGAGGAGTCGCGCGCTGATCAGCGGTCGTGACGCGACTGGACGGCCGAACTGGAACCGCGAACCAAACGATGATCGTTGACCGGCTTATTCACGCCTTCCCCACTGCGGTTCGCTCCCTATCTAACCTGTCAATTGTCGGAGATGCGAGGTCGTCTCAACGCTGCCCTGAAACCGCTACGTGCAATGTCTCATGAACAATGTCTGGCTGGTACAAAGACAATTGCTTGTCGCGCGCGCTGCCGTGCCGTTGCTCTGCGCGACAACTCCTCCGAGGCTGCTTGCTGGCCCGTCCAACTTTCCAGACAATCCATGTCCAGCAAACGCACGCTTTCCACCCAGAAACACAAAAGCGCCATGCAGCGGTTCAGCATGATTGCCTGTTCCCGCTCACGCACGCTTACGCATCCTGTGCTCAACTCCAGGGTGATCGTCCATTGGACTTGTCGATCTGATCTGGGCCCAGTCCCCCGCAATATCGCTGCACAATGCCTCATTCCAATCTCAAGCGTAGTGAAGAAGATGCGATTGAACGCAAAAGAGGCCTTCATTTGCCTAATAGTACATTGAAAGGAAGACCCTTGTACAAAGTCACATACCAACGACCTATGACGCCAATACACCGGTACGCCTTCCCCCTTTGGACACGCTTGCTGACAGAGGTCCATAACCCAAATGCATCAAATCTCTCGACTTAATACGCGCCTCCAAGCGCGTGCGTGTCTCGTTATCATCTCTTTTCGAATTAACATCGCCTTTAGGGTGTGCCTAGTTGTTCACGGGAATGTTGCCCATCTCAACTTCCTTCCTCTGCTGCCTCGCTGCCCACTTGTCCGCCATCCAGGTGATCATTGTGACAGCCATGCTTGCGCCCACAAGCAGGAACACGATGAGGGTTCCGTATAGCGCAAACTTGCTTGCCCCACAAAGGGTCTTGAAGTCGCTGTTGCCCATGCCGGCCGGCATGGCAATGTCAGCAGGCAGATCTTGATCAAGCGGCTGCGAGCTCTGCATCTTGCAGGTCCAGGTCTGGATGGTATCGACTTCCGGCGCGTTGTTGTTGAGCATGTGGGCCCAGATAGTGGTGATCAGAGTGAGGAGAAGAGTAGGAAGGAGGGTAGCGAGGGACAGAAGAGCACGCAGGGTGTATTTTTGACGAAGTGCAAGCTGATTTTTGTTAGGACGATGTTACTTTGCATAAGGATATTTGGACGGCCGCTTACCTGGGGCAGGAACGATGCGATCAAGAACGCACCACAGAGAACAAGAGTCACGACAGACGACGCGATGAGCGCCTTGGTTCCCTGTACGTCGAAGTGCTGAGGCCACATCGGCGCCCACCAAGGGTTTGTGAGATGTTGCCTGTTGAAGACATCGAGGGTGTGTGCCGAAGTGCCAAGAATGCAGATGCTGAAGACGACGACAAGGCCGGTGATGATGGCCTGAGCCAAGTGGAAAGGAGCGGGGTTGATCTTCATCGTGATGATAGTCGTTGGTCTCGAAGTTGCTTTTTATATTCCACAAACGTAGAGCGTAGGTATGGTATAAAGATCGGATGGATTACTAGGCGTCAACCAGTGCGCACCTTTCTTTCTCTGAATGAAGGACAATGGAACGAGAGAACGAAATAACAAGCAAGCAACAGAAAGAGGCCTGATATAAGCTAAGGCTCCGAGTCGATCTTCTTTGCCTGGGATGGGGATAGAAAACAACTCTGGGGGTGGCACATGCCTTTAAAACGATCTCGGTCGCAAAGGGGGTTTCACGCCTACAGAACACATCGTGCAACCCCCTGCAGCCCATCTGGCGTTCGCGTACAGGAATAGACGAACAAGAGCAAAGAAAGAACGGCAATCTGTCTTGCCGCTGCGACCATCAGTCGGACCTGGACTAGCAGCGCCAGTGTGCTGGGCTGGTGGTGAGAGTATTGTTGTTCGCAGCGCGTAAGCTGCACACCAGGCCTAGAATAGCGATATTAACCTGCATGGGGTCTTGCCGTATTACCGCATGTGTGCATTTAGCAGCACATGCCGTTCCCTGTGGTTCAATGAGCATGCCGATCGTACCGTGCTTCAAAGACTGTGGCTTGTCTGTGGTTCCGCTGGTAGCGAGGTAGGGCAGAGTCAGGGCATGAGCGGTTGTAGTGCCCTGTCAGTTGTCGAATGAGGATACAGAAGGATGCGAATGCAGGGTCGCCAGAGTGTGAAACGCGAATGGAGCGTGGGCGCTTCCAGAGTTGAGGTGCAGATGCTAATTCGTGAGATGTATGGGCGCTTACAGCCTGGGGTGCTTCAGCGCGATGATTGGCTGTGAGCGTCCAACGCGAGGAGTGAGACTTTGGAAGCAACGACCAACGAAAATAGCAGATCCTCCTGATGTCCTGATAGTAAGCTCAGTCGATTTTTTTAGAGAGGCTGATGGAAGTTCATGTATCGTCCAAACTGCTCTGCACGTGGGACACCGTTGGAAAGGTGAATGCTATATTGTGCATTCTGCCATCCTTAGCACAAGAGTTCTTCCAATATATGGCATAGTATATTGATCGGCCATTCGAAACATCTACACACGCTCGCTAACTACGATGGTAATACCCATTCTACCAAATTGTCGGAGCGCCGCGAAACGCCATGAGCGGAGAATCGGCTCGGAAGCGCTATCAAAGTTGACCTGTGAGGCCTCCAAAGCCCCACTTCCGCCGCCCTGAGCTTTGCGACTCTTTCGCCTTGCCCTTCTTCGCGGCCTCTAGAGAATGCGTCTTCTCCCAATCTTCGTCAGCCTTGTACGCTGTGATCGCCTGTTCGAGGTTGTAGCTAGCTTGTTCGAGGTAGAGGAGTGCAACGTCGTATCTAGTGAGGATGTTAGTTCTCCATATGTCCACTGTATGGTGGAGAGTGATGGCCTTACTCTGCGACTTTGCATTTGACCATAAACTTCCGTAGCTTTGTCTTTTTGATTTCTTCCTCCTCGCCCTCTAATGGTCTCGGGCTCAGACTAACCCCACCTTTGTAGAACTCTCCCGGTATGAGTACCGTCCTACGCGCCGCTAGTAGATGATCCGCATACAAGTTGTTCGTTCGGCGTAAGGCGTCGGCGGGTACACCATATCTGAGCGATAGCGATAAGATCGAGTCGTTGTTCTGGTCGACAAAGTGCAGAACATCGGGCGCGTCTTCGGTGTCTGTCCTCGACTTCTCAGATGGTGGTTGCAGCGCGTTGCCTGCTGAGTATGGTGGTAGTTCGTCGTCGACTTGCTCGCCCGGTGGCGAATATGTAGGAGGGTCGCGGAGACCTTGTGGTGGTAGTGCTGATGGCCCTGTCGCTATCTGGCAATATGGGCAGTAGTTTTGAAATCTAGGGTTATCTGTCAAGCACCTGGCGCATATGGCACGCCCGCAGCAGTCGAGTCTGCGCTCGAACTGCGACGGCTTCTCGGTTTTCTCATCGTATGTTGGGGGAATAGAGGATAGAAGCGCAGCGCAGGTACAGCATGCTTCAGACATGGTGAAACAGAAGGGTTAACTAGAGTGTATGAGGGGACTTCCGGATGTCTACACGTGAGGTTCGTAAGGGATAATGGGAGGCAAAGTGACTGCCGCTACGTCATGACTAAGACAGTTGGCGATCGCGAGGGCACGTGAAGGCGCGATAGCATCGCATGTATGTTGAGTTTGAACCCTAAGCCCTGCGATATGTTGTCCCGTGCTCGGCAAACATATCCTCTCTCTGTATCGTGAATGCGACGTGTGGCAGGACAGCCAGGTGTTGGAGTTTGGTGCTGGGTGCACTGAACCTGCAAGGGTCCCGTCGTTGCTGCCAAGCCCAGCCCCGTTAGCGAGGACACGGTCCACCACACCAATTTGCGCCTTCCAAACTCGAACTTTTCTCGCAACATCGTCCTTCCCTACCGCCCACCGCACCCTCACGAGGTATGTCTTGGACCTGAGTGCCCTTCAGAGCCCGGGGATGCAATCGCCGCCGTCCGCAAGGATGAGGGCGACACTGCTTCTCCTCTTCGACACGAGCTGAAGAACCCTTCTGCAAGGGCACTCTCCATGCTCTGGCATCTGGAGGCTAACCACGCACGCGCAGATACCTCAGTCGCCTCCGCCACAGAGAATCTCCCGTTAAACCGTCAAAATGGTCAAGACCTCCGTCCTCAACGATGCGCTCAACGCCATCAACAACGTAAGCTACCGCCCTGGAGATGGAGATGGACACGCGCTAACAACTGAACAGGCTGAGAAGGCTGGCAAGCGCCAGGTCCTGATCCGTCCTTCCTCCAAGGTCATCGTCAAGTTCCTCACTGTCATGCAGCGTCACGGTATGTCGACTTTTCCATCTATCACATCACGCGGCATGTCTCCTTAGACGTGTATTCCTCCGCTAGCAACCCATCACCTCTTCGGGCTGATAACTACTCACTGATCTCGACTCCCCACGATCAATGAGCTTTAAGTGTCCGATAAATTAACTGCGGAGGACTTACACGTCTTCGGATCCCTTTCATGACGTCTGATGTTTATTTCGCCGCAACATACACTAATTCTCTTCTTTAGGTTACATTGGCGAGTTCGAGGAGGTCGACGACCACCGCAACGGCAAGATCGTCATCCAGCTCAACGGCCGCATCAACAAGACCGGTGTCATCTCCCCCCGCTACAACGTCCAGCTCCGCGACATGGAGAAGTGGGTCGTCAAGCTCCTTCCCTCGCGTCAATTCGGTTACATCGTCCTGACCACCTCCGCTGGTATCATGGACCACGAGGAGGCCCGCAGGAAGCACGTTGCTGGCAAGATTCTCGGTTTCTTCTACTAGAGGTTGTCTCGATATGTGGCGGTGTGGGATTCAATATACCCTGGCTTGGGCAAGCTTATGTTTGGCCAAGTAAGCCCATCTTGGGAACGTTAGACGAAGAAATGACAAAAGTTCATGACTGGGAAATTTACATGTCCGCTGTGATGCTCGTGAATGTTGAATAGGATAATGGTCAATGTCGATTGGTACCTGAACATGACCATGTCGTGGAAAGCGTAATTTGTGGAAGAGGCAGACTGCGTGTGCGATGTGAACGTTCACACGACGTCAAGATGTTGTGATGAGAATCCAACGGCGGACCACAAATGCATGATGAAGATGAACATATTTGGAATTTGGTTCTCATTAACTATGTACAAGACACGGTCATCAAGTATGCTACCCAGTAAAACGCCAACCCGCGCCTTTACTTTTCATCAACAATCATCAAACCGTGAATCATAATCCCATCATGATGCCTCTACAAGGGCCATCTTTCCCGATCAATCAATCCCGAAACGCCTATGCTGAAATGCCTCTAACTCAATTTCCCACCCTCTTCACATTCCTCTAATCGTAAAGATCCATATCCTCCTCCGCATCCAACTCAGCAACAGCATCAGACTCATCATACATCTCGGAATCATCCTCGCTGTCCGTGTGGTTAGGCAAAACCATGATATGTCCATCATCAAGCACAACCCTCGCCGTCTCACCCTCCTTGATAGAACCACGGAGAATAAGCACCGCAAGCCGGTTAAGCACCTCCTTCTCGATGAGGCGAGCAAGAGGCCTAGCACCGTACGCAGGCGAGTAGCCCGCCGAACCAAGGTAATCCCGTACCTCAGGCGTCATCTCGATGCGCACATTACGTCCGTTCTGGTTGAGACGTTTCTGGATTTCGCCGAGGCGCACGTCGACGATCTTGCGGATCTCGCGCTTGGTGAGGCGGTTGAAGATGACGATGGAGGAGATGCGGTTGAGGAACTCGGGGAGGAACCAGTTGCGCAGGGCGCCCATGACCATTTCTTTGGTGGTGGGATCGATCTTGCCGTCGGGTGCGTTGGGGCGGGACAGGTGCTCCGCGCCGAGGTTGGAGGTCATGACCACGATACAGTTCTTTGCGTCGACAACGCGGCCTTGGCCGTCGGTGATGCGGCCGTCGTCCATGAGTTGGAGGAGTACGGTAAGGACTTCCTTGGCGGCCTTTTCGACTTCGTCGAAGAGGAGGATGGAGAAGGGTTTGCGGCGCAGGGCTTCGGTCAGCTGACCTCCAGCGTCGTGACCGACGTAGCCGGGTGGTGCTCCGATCATTCGGCTGAGTGAGTGACGCTCTTGGTACTCAGACATGTCGAAGCGGATCATGGCTTTTGCGTCGTCGAATAGGAACTCCGCGAGGGCCTTTGTAAGGAGTGTCTTACCGGTACCGGAAGGACCACAGAACAAGAAGCTGGGCGGTTGGTTGGGGTTGGCCAGACCAGAGCGCTGAAGTCGGATGGCGTTGGAGACGGAGACTACAGCCTCCCTCTGACCAACGACGACTTCTTGGAGGTGGCGCTCCATGTTGAGCAGCTTGTCCTTTTCTGTAGTCTTGAGTCGAGTGACTGGGATACCGGTCCAGCGAGCGACAATCTCGTTGATCTGGTCTGGACCAACAGAGTCGCTCATGAGAGCTTCACCACCACCACTAGCCTGGTGAGACCACATCTCTGCATCCGCGCGGGCCTTGTCTCGCTCCAGCTCGCTGATGCGCTGCTCGACATCGGGAATGGCGTAGTACTTGAGATCGGAAGCAGTCTGGATGTCGCGCATACGCTCGGCTTCAGCAAGCTTCGTCTTGAGGCCTTCGAGCTTGAGCTTCTGCTCCTGGATGTCCTTGCTGCGACCCTTTTCGCGCTCGTACATCTCACGAAGCGGCTTCAGCTCTTCTTCGATGTTGGCGGCCTCTGCGCGTGCCTCCTTCAGACGGACTTGTGAGGCTTCGTCCTTCTCTCGGGAGAGCGCGTGGATCTCAATCTGTAGTTGTCGGTGGCGGCGCTCGAGGTTATCAAGCGCTTCGGGTTGTGACTCTCGGGTAACACGGACGGCTGCCGCAGCCTCATCGATAAGGTCAACGGCAGAGTCGGGTAGTCGGCGCTGAGTGAGGTAGCGAGCAGCAAGGGTGGCTGATGCAACGATTGCACCGTCCATGATGGTGACACCGTGATGGGTCTCGTAGCGCTCCTTGAGACCACGGAGAATGGAGATGGTCTCGGGAATGGACGGTTCCTTGACGAGGACCTGCTGGAAACGTCGCTCGAAGGCAGCGTCCTTCTCGATGTATTTTCGGTACTCGCCCAGGGTAGTCGCACCAATGCAGTGAAGCTGTCCACGGGCCAGCATGGGCTTCAGCAAGTTGGCAGCGTCCATGCCGCCCTCTCCGGATGAACCAGCGCCCATGAGGAGATGGATTTCGTCGACGAACAATACTATCATCTCTTTCGACTCCTCGATCTCCTTCAGGACGCCCTTCATGCGGTCTTCAAACTCTCCGCGGTACTTGCTGCCAGCAACCAAAGCACCGACATCGAGAGAGAGCAGCTTGCAGGCTGCGAGATTGGCCGGTACATCCGCATCGACAATGCGGCGGGCAAGACCCTCGACGACTGTAGTCTTACCAACACCAGGTTCTCCGATGAGGACTGGGTTGTTCTTGGTTCGCCGAGTCAGGATGCGGATGACTCTGCGTGTCTCGTCTTCTCGACCAATGACTGGGTCGATCTTGCCCTCTCGTGCCATTGCCGTCATGTCGATGGTGAACTTCTTCAGGTTCTCGTTCTCCTGCTCCGCGTCTGCCGACTTGGAGTCCACCCGCTTTGTGCCTCGGAGTGCCAGGATGGCATTGTCGATCTGCTTGACGTTCGGTACGTTGGACTCGGCGAGGATCCGTTGCATTTGCGCATCCTGGCAGAGGGACTGGATGAGGTGGTCGACGGCGATGAAGCTGTCTTTTTGTGTCTTGCTCAAGTCTTCGGCGGAGCGGAGCACCTTGGCCATAGCAGGTGAAGGTGAAGTCCGCTCTGGCGGAGGGTCTTGGCTTGGTAACCGTACCATAGCCTTCTTGAGGTTGCGCTCGAAGAGTTGTGGGTCGCCATTCGCGCGTTCGAGGACTTGCTTGAATAGCGGCGGCGGTGGTACGTCGACTTGGTTGGCCAGATCCTTGGGGGGATCTATGAGCGAGACGGCGAGGTGGAGGGGTGTGAGTTGTGAGTGCGCATAGCCCTTAGCTAGATCGAAGCTGTCTGCTAGAGCCTTCGCGGCGCGGTCGGTGTAGGCGTCGAATGAAGTCATGGTGATTCGTGACTATAGCCTGGTGTATATGGCCCGAAGCCAAAGGTAATAATCGTGGGTCGTGAGCTCGTACTCAGGAATCGTGTATGCGTTGTGTTGTTGTTGGGTATCTCTGGAGAAGAAAGGAAGTGTTGCACAAAGGACTCGAGAAATATTTATAGGGTGAAGGCAGCTTTACTCAACACTTCGTGAAGCGTCAGGAAGCCGTCAGTGACATCGTGTGGTTTCTCGTCATGTCTCGAAGCTAGGCGTGGGTTCTGCCCTGTCGGTAGAAGCTTCTGGATCCTCGTACAGGTTTCCGGTCAGGCAAAGAGCTCCCCGCCAATCGCAGCTACGTCACTCCTGTTGCACTATACCCGATATGGACTAGACCAGTCGCGTCGGCCCAACTGGTGCCACATCAGATCATCACTCCACGCCTACCCAACGTTCCGCCTGCAATGACCATGGTTCAATGCGACTCAGGCGGGTCCGCGATCAGCGTGGCAGGATGTGACTCTTCACGCCTTGCGGCCTGACGTCCGGTTCGAAAGTCAAAGGGCAAGGTACACTCGACACGTCAGCAATATTTTCCTACATCGAAGTTTGATTCTCTGGATGAGAGAACTCGTTGACCAGGCAGAGCTTTACTACCAGGATTCTGGCTCTCTCCCTCGTTTGGCCACGTTTGTTGAAGTCCGCCAACTTCGCCTCGATGGTTTCCCCAGCTGCCAATGAAAGCTTTGCCCTCGTAATCCTCGACTCCTTTCCACCACTTCCCTCCAAGTTTGCTGTCCATCAGCACTGCAGCCTTCTCGTCCATTGTGGTACATAGGAATAATCTCGACACATCGTCTGGAGCGACGTCGTCCATGCGCCCACCAGGGTACATCATTGTCGGCCACTCAGCTACGACAAGTCCGCCTGAGCTAGGCCATGCGACACCAACCCACGCGTTTTCCCTCGCTGTCGGCTCAGGCTGAGCAGCCATTATCTCCTCATCTTGCAAGTGGTCGGGTTGAGTGAAGAGGGAGTGTCTAGCGGGAGAATCCCACCACTTCCCACCGAGCAATAGTAATCGCTGAGCAAAGTCATCTTCCTCTTGTCGAGTGGCGTGACGCTTCTTCGGTGGATCGAGACGGTCAAGGCCGAGAAAGTCGAAATCTGCAGGACAGGGCCTCTCGAGTACGATCACACCTCCGCGTGATGGCCAAGCGAATATGGTGATTTCTTCGTAGAAGTCGACACGTTTACTGAGATCTTTGACGCTATTGTAGATGGTTCGCGGACCGCACAAGTGCGTTGGACGTTGCACCGGATTTGTGAAACGTGCGCTATCAGATGGAGGCGGTGGCATGGGACGGATTAAACTGAGCAGGCTACCCATGATGAGACCGGAATGTGTGTCGAGTGCAAGGGTGCAGGCGGGGAACAGAAGATCAAGATGCAGTAGCTGTGCCGCATTCTCGATCACATGCAAACCTCAAATGGCGGAAACGTCATCGCTTCGGCCCTTATTCAGACTGAGACATACCCCATATGTTAGAGAGTACGATTATTAATCGCACTAAACAGAACCTTATAGGCCATTGATGATGTAGGACGACCATCATGATTTCGTGTCTTCATCCTATTTTGCATCCAACGCATCACCCCTGCACTTCTTCTCCATATCGCGCCTCACGAATGGCCACGCGAGAAGCATGAACATAGCCATCAGCGTATCCACGATACCCCATCCACGCCGCGGACTCGCACCCATAGCATTCGCCCACAATAGCTGAGGATCGAATCTCCCATCACATACAGCATAGTCGCCGCTTGCGACATTTGCCACAATCTCGGGCGCAATCTTCGCAGCGTAAGGGAATTGCTTCTCCAACTCGTGAAGCTCGCCCGACGTGCCTTCAATGCGCTTGGTAAGTTCGGGTTTAGTCTTTTGCTCTTGTAGAAAGGTTGGCGTGATGAAGTTGTGCGCAAAGATACATTGGACAGCGTATGTGCTCTTTCGGCCTGAGTACCTCAATACTTCCATGCGTAGGGTGTCGGCAAGCGAGCGTTGAGCAGCTTTGGCGGCTGAATGGAAACGAACGATTAGTCAGTATACTACTGGCTTCAAGACTTGTACCAATCCATGACGATGAATAACCACTTACCAGAGTATGCTAGGTAGCCAGGTGCCGGCACAAGTGATGCGGAACTATTCACGAACACAATCTTCCTCAACTTTGGGCTTGATGGCACCGCGGCATCTTCGTCATCTTGAATCCACAGCTTCATTGCCGCCTGCGCTGGGTACAGGCTTGAGTAGTAGTTGTTGTTCATACAGCGTTCGAATACCTCAGGCTGCAGATCGAGCAAGTACCCGCACTCCGACGGTGTACCGCCAGCAACACAGTACACGATATCTGGAATTGTCGGCTGTGATGCGAAAAGCGAATACGCCTAGTGATATCGTTAAAATACTATTCTGGACTTGCCTTCTCCGTATGGTAGTTGGACCGGACGCTTACTCACTGTTGAAGGTATGCCAAGGTCTGCAGCGATTGCCGCAACCTGCTGGCTTTCGTCTCTTCTGCTAGCAAGAATCTCATCTTTGGCCTCGTCGAGCGATGTCTGCCCTCGCGCAAAGATAGTTACATGAGCACCTATACGATGTGTTTAACAATGACGACAGACACTCTAGGCACACCAATGACGTACCTTGAGAAGCCATAACCTTCGACATCTCCTTTCCCAGTCCCTTCGATCCGCCGACCACGAATACCGTCTTCACATGTAAGCGCACATACGCGAATCAGAAAGGTGGTACCGTACCTTCCCACTTAGATCACCTTTAGGCGCCATGGTTACGTGCTGTGAAACGGACGGCAATGCAAAGGAGTAGTGGTTGCCGGAGAATTGATGAGAGGGGAGAAGAGCCAGACAAGACGCCGCCACTTATCCCGGTGTAATGGTTCTGCGCGCTTGTGGCACGGTAATTGTTTAGGCAGCGGCGCTGCATCGCGGAGGCGCACGGCCCGCGTGGTTAATAGACTTTACATCTAGACAATAGGCCATGTTGAACTCCATAAATTGTGCAATACGACAATGAGGCAATGCAAGACTGTCCTGTTCTTCTGGCATGATCACCTGTAAGCTCGGAATTGTGGCAGGCTGGAGGCTGCCGAGGTCAAAGCCTGGGTTGTTTCACTCTATCTGAGCACTAAGAGACCTGGTCATTGCGCATATCGAATACTTGAACAACAAGAAGCATGCAAAAGTCTCACGTGTGGGTTGGGTGGCCAACGACAGCGGCCTCATCTAGTTCTCGACGAAGCGATCTTACTGCACATGTGGCCATCCTTCTCTCGCACTGGTATATCATCTCATGGAATTACCACTATACCAGACCAAGACCCTGGTATCGCTATTGCCTGGATGCTGGACAATACTTGCAGGAACTAGAATTTAGACGCGACACAACTATACTACACAACCTGGGCATATCCTGATCTCCAAAAAGCCTCGATGGAAGAATCCTACATGCACGTATGAGCATCCAAGATCCACCGGCCCGAAGCGCTAGCATGTGAAGGCTGAAGGAACTGCCGCCAGCCTTTCTGCAACTATAATCTGACTTCGCCCCATTCCAGTCCTTCTTGCCAAGCCTCAACGGCTTACGTGCATATTTCGTGTTACTCACAACATGTACATGAAGGAATGATCTTCGCGGCTCGGGAACCGCCATCTTGGTACTTTATGAAGTAGATATGAAGGATGATGCGGTTGGCTCCACCTCCTTCGCATGCTTATTACGCCCCATTGAGCGAGCTACATCACCCTTGCCGCATTACGCATAATCTTAAAACTTCCAAGGCGAACTCGAGACGAGACGAATTACCCGGGTAATGATCGTGAGGCCAATGAAAGATACGTTCAGCATCTCACCATCGAAGCAGGCATACCAAACCCAGTCAGCCCTTCATGCGCCATCCAAGTATAGACCTTGTGGGCAGCTTGCGAAACGCCAATTCGCTGCGCATCATCCTTACTTCCCTCGATCTCCTTCATTTCCTGGATCCACGCGAAGACCGATGTTACCATTCCGCTTACTTGCTCTTCCGTGTTGCCGGCGTGGAATGTAACCTTTAAGCGACTTTCGCCCTTGGCGACAACGGGGTGCTCGACTGGGAACACGCAGTAGCCGTCTAGGAGGAGGTGGAAGTACAGCCAGTATGTGTATGGTTGTCGGGTGCGGATTGTGATGATGTGGGAAGTCGCCGTTGGTGATCCTTCCCAGTCCTTGAGCAGGGGGATGGCGAGTAGCCCGGCCTGCTCTGCGCTTTCCCAGAGGGGGTGCGATATGATTGACTGTAAGAAGAGGTCGACAAGGTCGTGAACTTTTGTTTGGGCCTTGTACAGTGTCAGAGAACGATCGCCATTGACATTGACGTGAACAGGATAATTACCTGTCTTCCAACTTCCGACTCCAACAGCCTGTATCCGGTTCGGATAAGTGCTACAGATGCGAATGAAGGCGCAGTCGTGAAAATGATAGTTCGTGCGAAGTTCAGGAGCGTAGATTTGATCGTCTCATTAC
Organism: Alternaria conjuncta; assembly: GCF_024043145.1. Taxonomy (NCBI): domain Eukaryota; kingdom Fungi; phylum Ascomycota; class Dothideomycetes; order Pleosporales; family Pleosporaceae; genus Alternaria; species Alternaria conjuncta. Next base: position 561,037 of record NW_026250102.1, on the reverse strand, counting down.
CGAGGACTGTAGCTGTATCGCAAGTGAGTATACACGGCCTTCGTGCAGGTAATGAGATACACACCACCTCTTGACGACAAGGCCTTGCCGTATGAATGCATCACTATCGCCACCTCCCTTTCCAAACCAAGAGCGCACACAAGACCCTTGCCTCGAGGCCCATAGATGCCATTGCTATGGGCTTCGTCCACCACGAACTGGACACTTCCGCAAGGAGCCAATTCCTTCGCGGCATCAACAAGTTCTTGCAACGGGCAGACATCTCCGTCCATACTATAGACGGACTCGACAGCTACTAAGACTGATCTTGCGCCCCTTTGGATCAATGGATTGGACTCTATAATCCATGTTAGCATGCGGCGGAAGTCCTCGACGTCATTGTGCGCGAAACTCTCTCGTTCTCCTGCCAGACTCTGGTCAATTCCCTCATGGGTACTGGCGTGTACCAACGTGTCGTATAGGATCAGGTCGCCCGGTCGTGGTATTGATGTCCATATGGCCACGTTTGCTTCGAACCCAGAAGCCAGCAGCAGTGCCGTTTCGGCGCCATGAAACTTAGCAATGTGCTGCTCGGTTTCTTCTATATAGGCGTAGTTTCCTTCGGCGAGTCGCGATCCCGGCGCCCCAGGATTGCGTTGATCATATCGGGAAAGCTCTTTCAGGTATTCTCTCTTCAGGATACCACTGGTTCCAAAGGAGAGAATGTCGTTGGAGATGAAGTCGACTGTGGACTCGGCCGCTTGCCATAGGTTCTGTTGAATGGAATAGAAGGTGTGTGACTTCTTCTTAACTTCTAGTGCGTCTTCCAGGTTGCGATAGAATGAGGACGACGGGATTGTCTTTTGTCGGGGCTTCTGATTGCCGATACGGGCCGCCAACTCTCGGCTGGGGCTGAAGAGGGTCCTTGGGTCATATGCCTCACCCATTCTGTCAGAGTGTCCGTAAAGCAGTAGTGTAACATATATATCCGAGAAGGATGCACTGCACATTGAAGCCCGTCGCTATATGTACGACCTGCCCCCGGGGGGCCCGTAGTCCATGCGACACAGCCATCGGATCAACCTGACTGTGGCATTGAGACAGGCAAGGAGAAGAGGACGTCCAGGGAGGCTAAATCTAGGCGAATGAGATCCTGGATCTAATGGCACTATCCGTGGGCCGTAAACTACCCTTGCAGCAACCGACAGCTCAACGCGGCTGTAGCGATCACAGGTAGTAGCCGGTCAAAAGGGTGCCTAGACTCGGCATGCAATATCATATCGGTGAGCTCTTACCTGCATGCAGGCGAATTGTGCAGGAGTCGCCAAGGTATCAAGCAGAGAGGAGAGCAATAGGGGAGGATCGTCATGACGCGCACAAGTCGTGTTCGTCACGTGATGAAAGGGCTCACGTCAGCGGAACATGAGTGGCTGGGACGCGCACGCCGAGATTCTGCCGGTGACAAGCAGGGCATGTTTCTATTGTGATGAAAGCAGGCATCACGATCCAACCAACCCACGATGCGAGCCATACCCTAACGCCTATCGTTCGTGTGAGCCCTAGGAAGATCATACTCGCTCACCTCGCTGACCTCGAACTGGTCGCGACGCTTCTTTGGCGGTGCGGCTTTGTGCCACGACGGCAACCCGCGACGCGTCTCGCCCTGACCGCTTGAGCCCGGCCGCGTTATCTGTCGCAAGAGCGAGACGACAGAATCCGAGAACGGCAGGGCCTTGACGACTTTAGGAAGCGATGGGAAGCCTATGATGAGAAATCCAGCCGTCATCTCGCCTACACCCCAAAGACCCGCGATGGAGACTATATACAGCTGATCGGATGTGTGCAACAGCCTGTAGATGTAATGAAGGCGCACCGCTGCACTGGCACAGGCGAATATACCAACACCGAAGAGAAGCGATACACCAATCTTGCTGGCGCGCGACATGTGCAGCTGCCAGATCACCCTCTGCGGCAGCCCTAGGATGACGAGGTCGGAGATGAGGTTGACGATACCCGCAGCCATGTTGTGACTTCTCATGTCGATCGGGCATCTTCCTCCTATCAAAGGATTCCATATCTTGGTCCGTGGAGTGCACTGGACGATCTCGACCACGGTGCCGACCCCATAGAAAAGAATGTTCGCCCAGATCATGACATGAGAAATCCAGAACATGGCGTTGCGCTGGCCACGAGGTACAAAGACCTTGAGCCAGTCGAGCAAGATGGCTACCTTCAGGAGCATGATGACCAAGCCGTAAAACATTGAGCCTATATGAACATGCTGTTACGGGTCAGTCAAGGTTCATCTTTGGATCGCGACCACACTCACGTAAAGGATTGGCAACATATTTTTTAACTGGATGTTCCACTGATGGACTTCAAAGCCTGGGAATATCGCGAGTTCATATAGGACATATGAGTGTCCAGCATAGAGACCCTGTACAGCTGGCTTAGTTTGTGCAGTCTTTTGTACACCGAAACGCTTACCAGAGCCGATAGCAGCAGCGCATCCTCCACTCGAAATGTCCGCAAGAGCGCCCTCGAGCACAGCCGAAGCAGAACCGCAAGTGCAGCGACAATGCTTCCGAGCAAGACAACACCATAGCCAATGGCATGGCTTCCGCCTGGGTGGTCGAAGTTTGAAGTCGTACCCAGGGGTGGCTCTAGAGCTGGACCCTCCAAAAGCGCGGCTAGGTATGTAGCCTGCTCTTCTGCCGAGGATTGTGCGAACGCAGCTGGGTCCATGATGTCAAGCGAATATAATGTGCGAGCGCGATTTTGCCTTTGTGAGCAGATTGGATTAACGCGGAAGGCGGTAGAGTAGAGGAAAAATGATTCCAGCGCAGTGGATGACTGCCTTGCCAGCGCTTTATCAAGCTGACTGGCTCCGGCAGATTGAACGTACGTGGGTGGCAGTGGGCGATATTAACGGCTGACATTTGGTCGCTTTTGGAAACCAACTCGCATGCAGCCAAGCCACCCCTGCACGCGCATCAATACTTTCAAGGAAATAACCTTCAAGGATTTTGACGCTTCCTGTAGGTCTGCCTTGGGGGCCATAGACTGTAATGGCTTACCACCAATAGCCATACCATCGGTAGCAACGGCCAATCACTTCACGCCCCAGCACACGCCCAGATGATCATACCTGGGAAAGCTCGAAATAGCATGACCATCGCTATGCGCTTTTTCTTCCGTTATGTTTTGGTGTAACTGAATCAGCACCGCACTTGAACAGTAAGAACACCGTGAACTTACGCCGAAGCCTCACAGCCATGGAGCCCATTGCTATCGTCGGGTTGTCGTACAAGCTACCGGAAGGTGACAACGAGGACCACAGTTTCTGGGACAATCTTGAAAGGGGCAGAAGCCTCAGTCGTCCATGGCCCAAGTCACGATGCAACGTCGATGCATTTTACAGCTCTAACGTAGCGCTGGATAATACGGCAAGTTACATCCACGGAACGTCACGAGAGCAGCCGATGCTAACAGAGGTTGACAGGTATACTCCACGTATGCTCACTTTGTCAAAGAAGATCCCGCCGCCTTTGATGCAGCCTTCTTCTCCATAACCTCGAAAGAGGCCGCATCAATGGACCCTCAGCAGAGATGGCTACTGGAGACCTCATACAAGGCATTGGAGAATGGTAAGGGCTACCCTGTATTTGCAACACCGGTACTTTCGATAGAGTCTGATCGCCTACAGCCGGAATTCCACCAGAAACTCTTGCTGGATCCCAGACGGCAGTGTTTGCTGCTTCCATGTCCGATGACTACAGCAGAATCTTGGCTAGAGACCCCGACGAAGCGCCGACCAATACCGCGACTGGTACCTCGCCTTCTATCTTAGCCAATAGGCTCAGCTGGTACTTCGACTTCAAAGGGCCTAGCATCCAACTGAACACGGCATGCTCGACAAGCATAATTGCGATGGACTTGGCTTGTCAATCGCTTCGCAGCGGTCAGAGCTCGATGGTAAGGCTATCTCTGGCGACTGGAGTATCGCAAGAATACTGACACGCGCTGTAGGCTCTTCTCGCAGGGGCAAACGTCCTCCTCAGCGTCGAAATCTCACTCTACCTATCGAACATGCAGATGCTCTCACCAGACGGCGTCTCCTACAGCTTCGATCACCGTGCTAATGGTTACGCCCGTGGAGAAGGTGCGGTAGTGCTGGTACTCAAGAGGCTTTCGGATGCGATTCGAGATTCAGATGTCATACGTGCCGTAGTTCGAGCGACTGGTTCAAACCAGGATGGACGCACACCAGGCATCACGCAGCCCAGCGCGGAGTCCCAAGAGCAGCTGATAAGGCAAGTTTACAAGAGCAGCAATCTGGGATTCGAGTCTACGCGATACGTCGAAGCTCATGGCACTGGTACCCAGCTCGGAGATGCCACGGAGATGAAGGCGATAGGCAGGACCTTCCGGGCCAGCCGATCACAAAAACACCCGCTATATGTCGGATCGGTCAAATCCAACATAGGCCATCTCGAAGGCTGTAGCGGACTAGCTGGAATTCTCAAGTCTATCATGATATTGGAAATGGGCGTCATACCACCGAGCGCACTCTTCGAGAAGATCAGTCCAAAGATCAACGCCAAAATCTACCATGTTGACGTACCTATGAAATGCATCCCATGGCCGACCAACGGGCTGCGTCGCATCTCAGTAAACTCATTCGGATTCGGCGGTTCTAATGGACATGTCATACTGGACGATGCATGTCACACTCTCGAATCAATGAGCCTACAAAGCTTCCACAATACATTGGTTGCTTCAACTCTGCAGAAGTCACAAATGAATGGCAATATCCTAAATGGACACGCGAATGGCACGAACAGTAACGACCATGCCAGCGAGTTTGGGGTGGCCGCTGATCCTGCTCATATGAATGGCTCGACAACCGGTAATACTACTCAGAGTGTCAAGGTACCGGAAGGAGGTGTCCAGTTACTTGTTTGGTCAGCAAAGGACGAAGCCGCGTTACGACTCGTAATACAGCAGTATACAGACTACTTCGACAAGCGCGTATCAGGGCACGAAGAGAAACTACGTCGCCTCGCGTATACTCTGTCCTCTCGTAGGAGTGTCATGGCGTGGAGGGCGTTCGCAGTCGTTGATTCCAGCGAGAAATCTACGGTCATCAGCGCTGCTACCTCCACCCTGATACGTTCAGCTCGAGAGGCCGGCATGGCGTGGATTTTCACTGGCCAAGGTGCACAGTACGCTCAAATGGGCTGGGAACTGCTCAGATTTCCTATCTTCAGGTCAACTTTGGTCAGGATCGGGGATATCTTTCACTCATTAGGCGCACCGTGGTCATTACTGGGTAAGACAATCGACTGCCTTTACTTTGACGGCCAAGCTGACTCTTGACTAGACGAGATGGAGCACGGGAACAACATCAATCAGCCCCGTTTCAGCTAGCCCCTCTGCACTGCTCTCCAGATAGCGCTTGTGGAACTACTAAGAAGCTTCAGTATTGCGCCACTTGCAGTGGTTGGCCACTCCTCTGGCGAGATCGCCGCGGCGTACTGTATCGGTGCTTTGTCACTTGAGTCCGCATGTAAAGTCGCCTATTATAGAGGAAGACTGGCCAATCAGCTTATGGAATCTTTACCCCGTCCCGGAGCCATGATTTCAGTCAATCTCGCCGAAAGTGCCGTTTCAGCATACCTGGCCAAGGCCTCTCTCTCTGGAAATATCCACGTTGCTTGCGTCAACAGCCCTTTTAACATAACACTATCTGGCGATGAGACCGACATCGACAACTTGAAAGATCGGCTGGACGAAGACGGCATATTCGCGCAGAAACTGAGAACTGGCGTAGCTTATCATTCTCCCGCTATGTATGGCATTTCCGCGGAGTATTACTCGTCGATGGGTCCACTTGAACCAGGCGAGCAACACAGCTCAATCTTCATGGTTTCCTCTGTGACCGGCACAGTAGTTGATGCCGATGCCTTGGTCACAGGTAGTTACTGGGTCGATAATCTTGTATCCCCCGTCAGATTTGCGGACGCCCTGCGATACCTTGTTGTGACAGCACCGAAGCTCGATCGCAGCCATACCATACATGATTATGTCGAAATCGGACCTCACGCAGCACTGAAGAGACCTACCACCGAAGCATTGGGCCAATATACGACCAAGAAGCAAGCTAGGTACATGTCTTTGTTGTCGAAATTCGATTCTTCTCTCAGATCGACCCTGAGGACAATCGGGTGCTTGTTTACGTATGGATATGCTCCGTCAATCGATGCGGCGAATCTACAAGATGCTCAAAAGGAACGCCTGCAGATCCTGGTTGACTTGCCTGAGTACCCTTTCGATCGTTCGCAGACATACTGGCACGAGACTCGACTTAGCCGAGACTGGCGGATGCGCAATAATGCACCAAGAGGCGTCCTCGGCATATGTGCTACGGACTGGAATCCTTCCGAGCCGCGATGGCGGAAGATGCTTAGTCTGGAAGAGACCCCTTGGCTTGCAGACCACGTCGTAGGTGACCAGGCGCTTTTCCCGGCTACCGGAATGATCATGATGGCTCTAGAAGCCGTAAAACAACACTTCCAGACCGAACAAGTCATTCTGGGCTACAATATCAAGGAAGCAACATTCATGAATCCCATCGTCGTTAGCTCTGAGCCTAAGAGCAAGACAGAAGTGGTGACTCAGCTACGCCCGCTTCGTCAGGACTACGAGAAGACGTCGACACGTTCGGAAGTTCGTATTTTCGCTCGATCAGACAGTGAGTGGATTGAGTGTGTCCGAGCTGAAGTGCATGTGGACTACGAAGAGACTGCCACGGAAGTAGATTGTGGTCTTGAAGCGAGAGCTCACGCTAAGGCATTGCTCGATAGCTACGTTGCAGCAGAAGAACAATGCATGCTTCCTATAAGCAAGACGGACTTCTACGACTGGCACAAGAACCAAGGTCTCAAATACGGCGAAGCGTTTGCGTTGGCAGACAATATCCGCTGGGATGGCGACGAGCTTGGTATCGCCAGCGTCGACGTCAGTGCGCCCACACATTCTTACGAAGGGGTGGTGCATCCAGCAGTACTTGATGCAGCTTGCCAAGTCTGCTTTACCGCGCCGTCCACCGGTATGTCAGACAAGCTACCGACAATCATTCCTCACAAAGTCTATGATACCTGGATATCAGCATCTGGGTGGCAACACCCTCAAACACGCCACATCAGAATGCTCACAACGTCAAGGTTCAAGAAGACGATCAAAGGCATCGAGAGCTCCTTCACGGCGCTCGCAGATGACGGTTCACCGCTTTGTCATGTATCGCGTCTAGAGATGTCGCCAGTGCTCGGTGCTGAAACGAAGAGCGAAGTGGAAAGGAAGCTGCTACATGGCTTTGACTGGAAGCCGCAGCTATCGCTCATGAAGCCAAGCCAGCTCCAGGCATACTGCGAAGCTGATTACTTCGCGGGTGATGAATCAATGCACGTCAAATTCATCCTCGAACTTGAGCAGACGATTCGCGCTGTTGTTCACCGCAACCTCGGCCGGCTGGAAGACACGGACTGGTCTACAGCACCAACACACATGAGGAAATATCTGTCATGGCTCAAGCTACACCTTGAGCACGTACCGATATTATCGCAAGAAGAACTTGCGGATGAAGAGCTAAATGAGAAGCTCAATCATCTGAGTTCGCAATTCCCGGACTGGAGAATGTTCATCGAGATAGCCGAGCACATTGTCCCCATCGTACGCGGCGACATCAATGCGCTCGAACTGCTTTTCTCCACGACACTCGCCCAAGATATATACAAGGCCATGTTCGCGCCGGTGTACAATGATAAGTTCATCTCGTACCTCAGCCTATTGGCGCACGAGAACCCCACACAGAAAATCCTTGAGGTTGGTTCAGGGACAGGCGCTATGACGGAACACATCATTTCCACTCTTCGCGACGTCGAGACCCGCACGGGAGGTACAGCATTTTCCAGTTACACCTACACAGACGTCTCTCCCGGCTTCTTCGAGAAGGCCCGCGAGAAATTCTCTCACAGCCAGGATCGCATGGTCTTCAAGACTTTTGATATCGAAAGCGATGTAACAAAGCAAGGCTTCCAACCTGGTACCTACGACGTCATTCTCGCCGGCAGTGTCATCCACGCCACAAAGAATCTCGCCGCTACACTCCAGAATCTTCGCTGTGCATTGAAGCCAGGAGGGAAGCTCATTTTCCATGAGACCACCGCGCCAGACTGCTTCCTCATGAACTTTGGCTTTGGCATTCTGCCTGGATGGTGGCTCAGCGAAGAGAAGTTTCGTTCCTCCGGACCCACGATCACGGAACCGGAGTGGGATCGCTTGCTACGGGAGAACGACTTCTCAGGAAACGACTTCGTTATTCGCGATTATGAGGAGCCTGCTGCGCATCAATGCAGTGTGATCTTCTCCACAGCCGTCGAAGACCTTCAACCCTCACAGAAAGGTGGCAGAATACTGTTCGTTGTCAACGATGCCAACCAGTCTCACTATGGTTTGGGTACCCAACTCTTGCAACAAAAGCCCCGAACATCCCGTACGACGACAAGAATATGCCTATTCACACAGGTTGGTGTTGCCGAAGTGTCGAAAGAAGACATCGTCGTCTTTCTCGCTGATATCAGTGGGGATATCTTGATGTCCACTTCGACTGAAGCATTTCGGCTCATTCGGGAGTGGGTGCATGCATCCGAGAATCTCTTGTGGGTCTCTTCTGCTATGCTTCCCAATAACACCGACTGCTCTCCTTATCCCTGTGCTAGTCTCAAGGATGGCTTTCTTCGGGCCATGCGGCTAGAGTTCGCTAACAAGCGTATCGTAACGCTCTCGATTGAAGATACGGTGCGCGACTGGATCGGCGGTTGCGACGCCATCTGGGATGTACTTGACGTAATGTCCTCAACTCAGTCGCCAGAACTCGAGTACGTGCTACGCGATGGCTACATGCTGACCGGGCGGCTCGTAGAAGAGAGGGATCTGAACATGGACTTGAACTCATTGGTCAAGCCACAGATGCGAACTGAGTCCTGGCTTCCCGGTCCACCACTCAAGATCGAGATTGGAAGCAGAGGCTCTCTCGAAACATTGCATTTCGCAGAAGACACTGAACATCATGCTCCCCTCGGAGACCGAGAGGTCGAGATTGAAGCCAAAGCGTGGGGCCTGAACTTCCGCGATATGTTCCAGGCGCTCGGTCGTCTGGAAGAAGATACCTTCGGCTCTGACTGTGCTGGTATAGTCACGCGCGTAGGCTCGGCCTGTACACGGTTTCGACCAGGAGACCGAGTTTGCATTTGCGGTGTCGGATGCATGCGAATGTTTCCTCGCGCTGACGAATGGGCTACCGTTGAGATTCCAGAGGCTGTCTCGTTCGAAGAAGCGTGCGCAGTACTGAACTGTGGCATAACAGCATATTACTCCCTGGCCGAAGTGGCGAGATTGCAAAAAGGAGAAAAGATTCTGATCCATGCTGCATCTGGTGCGACTGGTCAGCTTGCTATCCAAATCGCCAAATTGATAGGCGCTGAAATCTTCGTGACAGTAGGCTTCGACTTCAAGAAGCAGCATCTCATCGACCTGTATGGGATTCCTTCCGATCATATCTTCTACAGTCGAAACACGACTTTCGCGACAGGCATCATGCGTCTCACAAATGGGTATGGCGTTGACGTCGTGCTGAATTCTCTTGTGGGAGAGGGACTGCGTGCCTCGTGGGAATGCGTCGCACCATATGGCAGGTTTGTTGAGATTGGCAAAGCTGACATCAACGCCAATTCCCCACTACCAATGGCGGCTTTTGCAAACAATGTCTCGTTCTTCGCGGTTGATCTGCGCCATATTGCTTTGAATCGCAAGCAGAAGGGACGGGACTTGCTCCACAAGACGATGGCGCTTGTCGGAGAAGGGAATATACACTGTCCGAGGCCATTGAACCTTTTCCCGGTGTCAGACGTTGAGGGCGCGTTCAGATATCTCCAGAGCGGAAAGAATACTGGACGCATCATCATCCAAATCGATCCTTCTGCAAAAGTGCAGGTATGTTTGTCAGGTCTTAAGTATCGATCAAGACTAACTAGTTTAGAAACGCGTTCTCCGCCGTCGATCGTGGAAATTCGACCAGAACGCCAGCTATGTCGTTGCCGGAGGACTGGGTGGCATCGGGAGATCCATACTCAGATGGATGGCCTCTAGGGGCGCGCGACATCTGATCGTACCATCGAGATCTGGTGCTGCTTCGGGAGCAGCTGCTGAACTGGTGAGCGAACTAGCGGAGCGAAGCATCAACGTGTGCACCCCAAAGTGTGATGCATCCAATGCAGAGTCGCTCTCTGATCTTCTCGATGCATGCGCACAATCTATGCCGCCAATTCGAGGTTGCATCAATGCCACCATGATGCTGAATGTAAGACTCCCAATCCTCACGCTCGAGAAATCGCTTACCAAGTCTCGTAGGATGCGACATTCGACAACATGAGTCACACTCAGTGGGTTCAGACTATCCGTTCCAAAGCCCACACTTCATGGAACCTCCACACCGTGCTTCCTCGAGATCTGGATTTTTTCATCATGTTATCGTCGGTGGCAGGCGTCGCAGGCAACATCGGTCAGTCCAACTATGCAGCAGGCTGCACCTTCCAAGATGCACTCGCACGTCATCGGGTCCAGCACCAGCAGCGCGCAACATCCATTGACCTGGGTGTCATGCGCACCATCGGTATCGTCGCGGAGACTGAACGCTTACACGAGAACTTCAAAAAGTCCGGCAGTCTCGGCCAGATCGAAGAAGATGAGTTCCTGGCGGTGTTGACCATATACTGTGACCCAGAACATACGAAGATGCCGATGACAATAGACAAGAGTCAGATCGCCATGGGTCTAGTAACTCCCGTTGATCTGATCGAACGCAATTTGGAACCAGCTGAGGTGTTGCAGCGCCCACTCTTCGCATCCTTCTCGCAAGCCCGTGGCACAAACCAGTCCAACACACAGAGTAGCGTCAGTGCCGCTACGCTGTTCAATCTTGCGGAGGACGATGAGCAGCGAGTAGCAGTAGTCCTCGAGGCGCTGGCGCGCAAGCTCGCCCGCGCACTGTCCATCCCTCCAGAGGAGATTGACGTCAATAAACCCCTTCACGCTTTCGGGGTGGATTCACTTGTCGCAGTCGAGCTGCGCAACTGGATTGGCAAGGAGTTTGCTGCGGACATTGCGGTTTTCGAAATCATGCGCGGTAGGACCGTGGCCGCAATCGGGGAGCTGATCACGAAGATGAGTCAACTCAAGCGGACGAAGAAAACTGTGGCCAGCCTTGAGGCAGATGCATGATGCGATAGACAATTTTCATGTTGCGGGATCGCTACAGTAGGAACGCGGATGGCTGGGGCTCCAACCACTTCGTTACGATAGGGGCATTTGGCCCGTGGGTTCGGTCTAACCATAAACGGAATGACATCATGACATCATAGCGAAGCACTCTCCCTGCTGTCTTTCTTCTCCTCGTGACGATCTAACCGCTCCTCCAGCGGGCCCAAGTGTCGCTGTGAAGCTGGTGTTCCTCTCAATACAGCGTAAAGGTAGATTCCGGTCAGCACGTCCGGCCTTCCATCCCGCTGCACACTCTGCGTCTGATCTTGCAGCGCTACGTCCGTATTCACTGTCGGGTCGCTGGGAGACGTCGCCTTCATCGCTTTCTTGTCCTTGCATATCCAGACGTTGCCGAGCATCAACGCAGCGAGGATGCTGAGGGCTAAAAATGGCAAAATGGAGATGAACGACCAGCTGATAGCATTGGCGGCAGCAGATCGGAAGCGCTCCAGATCTTCCAACGAAAGGTCGCTGATAGCATTCAATGCGGTGGGTGAGTTGACGTCGAATCTAGATGATCCTTCGCTGCTGATGAAGTAGGCCGCCATCTTGTTCTGGAAGACTGAGCCCATCACCGTCAAAGCTATGGTTCCACCGAAAGGACCAGCGAAGCTCAAAAGGCTAAGAATGACAGCGATCTTGTCTCGGTACATTCCTGTCAGGTGTAGGTTCTCTGGCATAAAGCGGATGCCAGTGCCGAACCCAGCGACCCCCATGAGCACGTTGACAGCGGTCCTCTGGCGAGCGCGTATCGCCCACGAGAGTGCTCCGATGCTACCTGTCTCTACGATTGTGCCGATCAGTAGGGGCCAGATGGTCTGTCTAGGGTATACATTGCACATGACAATGGCGGTGTAGACGCCGACACCGATCCCGGGAACGTAGAACAGCAGCTGGAGCCCAGCTTTACCAGCGTCGAAACCCTCAACAAGAGTGAAGTAGATACCGGCGAAGTAGAAGCAGGCGTAGAGAGCTGCACCTGTTGCTGCGGAAATGATACAGACCAGGGTCACATCCTTCTCGTGAAAGAGTTGGTATGGCACCACGGGCACGATTAGTGGAAGCCGTTGCGCGAGATGTCGGCCCGGTGCCATATATCGTTGGTATACCACGAACACTGCCAGCAACAACGGGCCGGTGATAAGCGGTATTAGAACGGCTGGTGATGTCCAAGCATAAGTTGAGCCACCCCAACTGGTCGCCAGGATAATCAGCGCCACTCCAACGACGAACGTTCCTACCCCGATCAGATCGATACATGCGCATCCATCGAGAAAAGACCTAAGAGAAGTCTGACCCGACTGCGGATGAGCCACCGAGTACCTCCCTTTCTTCAGATCAGGTCGCAGGAACGCAATAGTGATGATGCTTATTGCGCTCAAGGCGGACAAGAGCACAAAGACATATCGCCAATGCACATTCGTCATGTAGCCTCCGATCTGATTACCTGTTAGCAGTAATAAGCTCAGCTGCTAGGAGTCATACCAAAGGTCCAGTTGCATACGCGATGCCGATCAAGAAGTGAAAGATGCTAGTATTGAACGCTTGCTCCTTGAGAGACACATTATCCGCCAGAATTATGAGGGAGCATGTAGACATGCCGGCCGTCCCCACACCCTGTAGTGCTCGACCAAGTACCAAGATTGGCCAAATTTGTGCGCTTGCGCAAAGGACGCCGCCCAAAGTCAAAATTATAACAGCAATCTGCAGGGCTGCGTACCGTCCGAAGACATCAGCTAGTTGGCCGAATAGGGGGACGAACGCAGTGTCTGTGAGTGTGAAGGCTGTGCCGATCCAGGTAATCTGGTTCAAAGCTTCTGTTTGATAGTAAGCATGTACACTGGCGGTCCTCGGAGAGAGTAATTACGGAAATGAGACGCGATGAACGGCTGCGCTGTCGCGACGACAGTCAGATCCATACTCGCGGTGTAGAAGCCTGGTAACAACAGTAGAAGAAACTTCCATCGTCGCGCATGAGTTGTCCATGTTTCTTCGCTGGTAATCGCAGTGATGCTAGCTGCGATGGACTCAGGTTGGTGTTCTTGGCCAGACTGCGAGTGCGCCGTCATCGTAAAGTCAAGGAAGTGTGGTATGTCGATTTTGTAGACCTTAGAAGGTGTTATACGAAAACTACAATGGTGTATACATCAATGTACATTTTAATTCCGGCTTCGAAGTCCACGCCGTTCTTATGAAGAATGTTGCATATCTCTACCATAGAGTGCCAAGTGTATTGGCGAAGTGTAGACGAGTGCGAGAGGTCGGTGGCGCAGGCCGAGCATGTCGCATTCGCTAGCACCGGGCGTCAGGTGCGACCCTCAGCCTAAATTCGCATTCGCTAGATCGTTCGCATTGAGGTAGTTGTGTTTTCTAAGACATTCATATGACTGACGTCAACTTTGTGTGTCTCTCTTGTATGCTGCATATACTTATAGGCGCAGTCTAGACACAATCTGGGAACATGATCTATCATAAAAGCTTCCTTGGCTCAAACTAGTACAAGGGCTGAGCAAGATCATTGGAACTGAGCGAACATCACCGCAGACTGCTACTACATGATATTGAGACGAAGGAGCGTTATTAACATTAGACTAAAGATTGACAAGTACGATAGATGAAGGAAGTGAGAGCAACGCCGAACATTCTCAGCCTCATCGTGAGATGATGTGAGCTCCTCGAACAGATCTTAAGTCTCTCTGGTAGTCGTTCATCCTTGCAGAGAAGATCCGAACGAGATCAGCGACATTCTGATGAAACTTCTTGCGCTCAGCGTCGTTCGGGAACTCGAACCGGAGCCAGTACATGTCCCGCACACGTACCGCACCTGTGTCAGATGGTGACCAGTGTGCACCGACAGCCGCCAGATTCCAGCTGTTGAGCCCTTTCCCTGCATAGAAACGACGTGCTAGCAGCGGTGTACCAGATCGCTCTAAAACACTGACTGTACAGCTGGCTTTGGTGCTTCGACAGTCGCAGCTTTTTGGCTCGATCTTCGTGCGCTCGTCGAGTTCAATGGCTAGGAAGGATAGCTGCCCTGTATCTGGCTGTTTGAGAAATACCACAAGTACTGGCGGCTCTGGTTGTGTCAATTGCACTGCCCTGACTGCAGAACCCAGTGATATCTCTTGTGAGTGAGCGCTGGAGATGTTGCTCATGATACTGGATGTCGAGGTGAAAGTCCGTTCGCTGAGTGGCTCAGGACTCCATGCACCCGATAAAGTTTCTGGAGAATTTAACAGGTCTTCTGACGACCTGCTGTATTGGTGTTGGGACACAGGTCGCTTTTCGAAAGAAGCTTTCTGCCACAACTGTATGTTTCCGATCTCAGCCAGTACTTCGGTGGTCTTGCTTGGTCTTGCTTTGGATGCGCCACCGATCATTGGGAAGCCCTGACCTTTCATGAGCGAAGCGACTCTTACGTTTCTCCTTCAAACTTGTCAGTCTCATGTAGGTCATAGAGTTCAAGTGCTGCTTGCGCGACAAGTTTGGTAGGCTAATAGCTACCCACCTTTGATGTATGCATCTGTAACCCGTGATGAGGTGTTGCAATCTGAACAAGTCGGTACATGAGCGAAATTCGGGAGTCAGGCCATTTGTGTCATCAGGCGAGCTCTGCAGCCTTACGCTACAAGAAGCATCTTGCGAGCCTGGAACTTTCGGTATAGCATACACTGGGACCAGGAAAACCTTCCTTGGGTCAAGGTTGAGTCTTTGTGTTACTCTGTCCCTGGAACTGCTGCCAGTGCATGATGTTGTTGAAGTCGTGGTGGTATCTTCCACTCCCAACGTCCCATCCATGTTACGCACTACGCGAAAGGTATGTGTCTGCGTACCGGAGACGACCGAGATGTCTAGAAGAACCCCAAGATTCGTTTCGTGCACGTTATCGTTAATGGGGATAGGTCTCGGCCAGATAGCAAGCATTTCCTCGGGAGACCGCATGATGGTAGATAGTCGGGGGCGCGCGATTGGACTGCTGGCGATTCGAGCGCACTCTATGCGAAGTCGTCGATCCATTTCCCTGATGCACCTATCATAGAGACCGCCTGGATTTGAGCTTTGAATACTTGACCAATCGTGTCCTTCCTTAATCTTGTCCATTAGCCATATGCTTTTGAGAAGGCGAAGATATGATGTCGCATCTCCATCAGAATGAACGCCATTGAAATGGCTGCAAAAGGCTTCTAGGCCTTCTCTAACTGATACTTGCGGCCCGTCAGATGTTTTCTCCCAGTCAAACGTATACAATGAAGAACGTCGCTGTAACTCCGCCGTGAAACGCTCGGCAAGCTCGACAGGGACTTCTATATCTCGCTTGATCACCGGGTGATACGCGTCGGTGCTTGAATTGCGACTAGCAACAAGTAGGTGCTTCAGCTCCTGAATTCGCTCCGCCAGATCTTGGTGTTGTTCATTGTGGAGATTCCGCAGCTGTGTTTGGACATGAATGTTGAACGCGTCGAGAACGAGACCAATCTTGACGCTGTGATATTTCAAACGCTCAGTCAAATCTCTGACCTGCGCATCCGTATTCAGGTTGTAGATGATGTTGGTGATGAAGCCGTCTTTGCCAGTACGAAATTTGCTGACGTCATTGAGCAACTTCTGACACTGTTCCAGCGTCAAGCGGAAGTTGCCCACGATATCGATCAGCGCTGTGGTATCATATAACTCGGGTCCATAGCTCTCGAGCCTTTCGTTTTCTAAGCCGGTGTTCGCGGTTCTGACGATGGATTCGATGGTGTTGAGACTCCAGTGCAGCCGGAACAACGCGTCACCAAACTCGAGATACCGTCGCGCTAAGACAATACGGTTAGCGCGGAACGTGGGTGGGGTGGCTGGGGAGGACAAACGCAGCGACTTCTCCTCCGTGAACCCCTTCTCGTATATGATCCACGATAACTTGATGGCGCCGCAAATAAAGCTGAGTACACCGAAATCCCACGGCATGTTACCGACAGTTACAATGCTTTGAGGATATGCAGGCTAGGGACCGACGACGATACCTCAGGAGCTGTCTGTCGTTATCTGGCACACGCGCATCCCTTCCTCACACATCCCCTGCATCTACTCAACTGTGGCAAGTGATGCTTTGTTCACTTTCGAATTTAGCCTTGCGCTCTTATGCAAAGTGGCTGTCTATCGAATTTCGAAGCGACCTCATTTTAGTGGCTACTGTATACATGGCAAGTATCGTTAAGCAAGGAGTCGCAGCTCCGCGGCGCGAAGGCTCTAACAATCGACGGAAAGAGTAAAACCACGAGCAAGGGCTGCAGAAAGGAGCTTGTTTTGCAGCTCTCATGCCAGGTGATAACTAATGCATGAAACTCAAGGGATAAGTCATTCAGATACCATTGCCGGCTCTTGCTGAACAGGTACTACTTATCCAACCAGATTCCTAAGCTTCACCAGCTCCAAATCGATGCTCACTATCGGACGATGGACGAATCATGTAGCGTCCAATCGGGAGACCGCAGCCTGTGCTTAGACGAAGAAGACCGCGCATACCTCGAGGCTTTGAACGACAAGGATGTTGTCGCAACGAAAAGCACACCGAACCCCCTAGGTCTCTTCTCAGTAGTGGCCTTCATACTCCAGCAAGTCATCGGTACCGGCATATTCCGCACACCATGGACCGTTATGCAGGCCACCGAGAGTCCGGGGATCACGCTTTGCTTTTGGGCTTTCGGCGGACTTGCAGCCATCGCGGGTTCTATATTGTACATCGAGTTCGGCTTGACTACACCTCGGCATTCCATTGATGGCGAAAGAGTGCCAGTTGTACGCAATGGTGGAGACATGAACTACGTGAGTGCAGAACTGCAAGCCTGCCATTGATACACGGCTGACCGCGACTAGGTGGACTACCTCATCAAGCGACCCAAGTTCTTCGTCTTCTCCTTCTACGCAGTCAACTACGTGATCGTTGCTTCGAGTGCAGCCAACGCATTGACTTTCGGCGACGACATAATAGGCTCTCCAGGAACCGATCGAGGTGCAGCCAAGGATGCCGCGGCACGATGTCTTGCGATAATGGCAGTGACGCTTCCCTGCTTCTTGCACGCGTTCACTCGACGTGGAGGCATCATTCTCAATAACGTCATCGTGGTCGTCAAGATTGCAATTCTCTGCGTGTTCCCCATCATGGCGATATGCGTATTGGCCGGTGTCGCGCATACGAATCACGCGACGGCCAATATGGAATACAAGAACTCGTTTGCGCGGACACACGGAAACGCCGACAGCTATACACAAGGCATGCTAGCGGTCTTTTACGCCTATGGGGGGTACAACCAAGCTAACTATGTAAGTCTTGATCGGTCTGACGATCCATCGACCTACCACTTACGCACACTCAGATACTCTGCGAGATCCACAGACCACGCAAGAACTTCCCTAAAGGCATCATAATCGCTCTCGGAATGATCTGCGTCTTATACATGCTCGTCAACGTCAGCTACGTAGGCAGTCACACCAACAACTCCGAGATATGCGCTGACGCACTCAGATGATCGTGGTCAGTAAAGAGCAACAGCTTGCGTCCACCGATGTAGCCCTCGCTTTCCTCAACAACGTCATTGGGTACAAACACGCATCTGCAATCCTCGCCATCTTCACGACCATCAACAGCTTCGGCAATGTCATCGGCATGACATTCACGCTTGCCCGCGCGAAACAAGAAATAGCGAAAGAAGGCGTCCTACCATTCGCCAAATTCTTCGGCGAGAACCGCATTCTCTTTCGCAAATACCGAGAGAAACACCATTCCAGCCAGTCAGAGCCAACACCCCTAGGCGCGCTCTTCCTCCACTGGGTATGCGCCGTGTTTCTCATACTGGTAACATGGCCCATGAAACCCTCATCCGCGTACAGGATTCTCGCAAACCTATACGTGTACCTCATCGATATCATACCAACCTTCATCATGGCAGTCGGCATGCTGTATCTCCGTACCTTTACAAAATGGTCTCTCAAATCGCCTCTTCCAACTTGGCTGAGTGTCACCGCTGCTCTTGTCTACGCTATCGCGGGCGGTTTCCCCTTGGTCGCAGTCTGGATACCACCGTTCCAATATTCAGACCTCGACGTTCACGACATCATTCCCGGGCTTCCTTGGTACGCGACAGGATTGTTGTCGTGGATAATGCTAACATGTTGTATTGTGTATTGGGTATCGTTTCGCTTCTTCCTACCGCGCATTGGGCCTAGAAAAGGCAAAGAATTTGTCGTTGAGAGGGAGCCGGTGTTTCGCATGCAGAATGCAGAGAGGGTGCAGTGGCATGAGATTGTACTGCATAGCTGGGTCATCAAGGCTCAGCCTGAGAAGAGGAGGGGGTATATGTTGGATGATCTTTGAGATTAGCTATACCGATTTCTCCCGTATCGCAATTAGACTCAAAACCTAATCCTACACATCCTCCTTCCCCTTAAACTCATTGGGCTGTACCATAACTCTCTTCTCCCTCAACCCCTCCCTCTCCTTCTCCGCTTCCTCCTCCTCTTCCCTCTTCTTCCTCCTCAGATACTGACAAAACTGACTCCGATCCCTCATCCTCCCACCCCACCTCACAAACACGAATGGCACAACACACAGCGCCAGACTGAAGAACCCCAGTAAACTAGTCGCCCAAGCTACGCCCATAGTCCTATACATCGGTTTCGCAGCAAAAGGCAACACAGCCCCAAACGAAGACCGCGATAAACTCGCCGCCGCCATGGCACTCGCGGCGAAGACTTCGTATGCATCGACGAGATAGTTGAGTAAAGCCATGAAGAGACACAGATACCCCATTCCAAACAGTATCCCCGCGAGCGTAGGCACAATCCAATGGATACTCTCTCTACTCGTCCAACCCAGCCAGAACGCGCTGATAACGAAGAACGGGCCAGCGATGCAAGCGAGCGGCAGTCTCCGCATCTCTTCGTTGCGCGACCAAGGACGGTTGAGGCGTTGAGCGCGGGCCAAGTACCAGTCCCACGACAAGTAGATGCCGGCGGAGATGAGGGCGCCGACGCCGATAGGGAGGAAGGCTAGGCCTGTTTCGCCGGCGTTGAAATGGTAGATGCCGGTGAAGATTATGGGGTAGGATTGCAGGAATATGTAGAATATGGCGTCTTTGGGGGTGGGATTAGTAAGGGGATGGCTTTGTGCAGGGATGGTGGGGGAAGGTTGGCTTACAGGCGTAACTTAGATATAGACAGGTGAATAGTACAAGAGGTTCGAAGCAGATCATACGCAGTGGCCGGGTCAGGATGACGGTGACTATGTGGTTTAAATCCGTCTTCTCCAATTCAAGCGGTGCGATGATATTCTCATTACCCGTTTCCTTGCGTAGTCGCTTTGCGCGCCGCTTTAGGATCGTAGGACCGTATGTTTCGTCGAAGAAGTAGAAGAGCGGCCATGTTGCTCCGGCGAGGATGACTCCGATCCAAAAGGCCCAGCTCCAGGATACCACGCTGATGAAGCCTGATATCGGGGGTCCGAGAATGGGTCCGAATGTTGTTGCTGCCTGTCATACGTTGGTCAGGGTACTCTTTTAGTAGGTGGAAGGCAAGCGGAGCTACATACCATGAAAATCGCCATACTCCTCCCTCGATACTTAGGATTATGATAGATATCCGCACATATACCTCCAACAACGCTGATCGCGCAACTCCCTCCCACACCCACCAACAACCTAAAGATGACGAGCGAAGCGAAGTTCGGCGAGAGCGCCGACGCAATGGAGAAGATTGTGAAAAAGGCAAAGGAGATTACCATGGTTCCTTTGCGGCCGTAGGATTCTGAGAGAGGGCCCCAGAGCATGGGGCCGCATGCGTAGCCGACTAGATACATTGAGGTGGGCAGAATGAGCGCGTACTCGTTGGTTTGGTTGAAATGGCGGGATATTGGGGCTGTGGCTCCGGCTGCTAGACTGGAGGTCATGGTGCTGTTCATGACTTTGTATCACTTAGTTGGGCTGTTGGACTGTTGGAGTAGATGGTGTGGGCACGACTTACCGCTCATGATGGCGACGCACAGGGCGTAGATCTTCTTCCACTGGAAACTTGTTAGTCCTTCCTCAACTCACTTTTCCGTTGTCCAACTCACACGACCCCAGTTATTAGGATTCTCAGGATCTCCATCTTCAAAGCGGATAACCCGTCTTCCACTCGTATGTCCGTCGTGAACACTCGACGTCGGCGACGGCGAATCCGACCGTCCATGCGAACTCAACGTTGAAGGTGTCCTCGACGCAACCTTCTCAATCGCATCCTCCTTCTCCGTATCGTCAGATGCGCCAACATCTTTCTCAAGTTCCCTCAGTCGCGCAGCACGCGAGCTTTCTATAGCACCGGCTATGTTGACCCGTTAGTAAACCATAACCACAACATCACAGTCAAGACGAGGTTATGCGTACAGCGATTTCTTGAACTCTGCCGACTCGTCGTACTCCTCTGACTCTTTGAAGTAAAACTGCGGACAAGTGCGACTGGTGAGGTAATGGCTTCATGGCCCGGCCCTAAGCCTTGTTGTTCCCGGGAATAAGTTCGTTCCAGATCTGCACTCTCCATGCTGAATTGAATACCTGTAGGAATGACGCAAATTGCTCTTGAGCAATTCAGAACTCAAAAAGACAGAACGGATGACTTTGCGAATGCAGTTAGAGAAGGAAAACGGGTAGTAACAGACTAGAACTTGGGTAGTATAATGCGCGACCCCGCGCACTTGTGGATTAGCATCCGAGGTGTTTAAGTAGGCGCCACAATTCCCCTGATCAATAATTTTCGTGGCTGCACGTCTACCTGGTATGTCGATCGTAGCCGTTACCGCATGCAGAGTAGGCGGGGCTTAACTTACGAATGCATGACGGGTACCGTTTAGCTGCGTGCGCCCTACGAGGCCGGACGGGGAACAAAACGTCGTTAGGCATCGGCAAACTTACCGATGCGCGGCTCTCCAAAGTGGAACTCGGTACATTGTTGGAAGATAAACCTGCAATGAGTCACATTCGTTATCTTCTTTCGTTTTGCGAGGAAGGGAATGCGCGTTTGACTCAGACGACTACCATGTCTTCGGTCTGCGGATTAGTAAAGTCCGACGGTATGCGTTAGGAATTATGGAACGCCGATTCGGAATTCGATCCATCTCGGAATGCGATTTCAGACTGGGACGTGTGTTGAATCTCGATTCTTGTTGCATGTATCTTCGTCGGCGAACCATCGCTGCAAGTCTACGGCATATGCATCGCCTACGTCTCGAGGTTGATGCTGCGGCCAAAGCGGCCATAGAGTGCTTTCTTCAGCTCTCCCATCTCTTCTTGGATGCCCTCTAGCTTGGCCTTGAGACCTTCTACCTCGCTGTCAATGGTCTCTGTTGATGAACCCAGAAGCTCAAGGACCTGCGGTTGGGGTAATGAGACGAAGCAATCGCCGACCTTGTATCTGTGTGTTGTGATTAGCTTATTGATACTCTGGCCATACGAAGATGAAAAGCCGATTTGCAGCTCATCGCAGATAACTCACGGTACTTTCTCCTCCTCATCAACCAGCTCGAGTTCGCCTGAGATCTCCTCCAGATCTTCCTTCTCCTTCTGCGCTGTTGTTAGACCGAGTGCAGGCCGAATGCGGCGGTTTGAATCGTACAATCTTTGCCCTCAGCTCCTCTTCCAGGAGCTCCTCTTTCTGATGCAGCGAACTGAACTTGTTGATCTTCTCTTGATCCTCGCGGCGCACCTCTAGGTCCTCGTTCTGGGCTGAGGCCTCCTCATCTTTCGTGAGCTGCCACCGTTAGCGCCAAATCGGAGAACACGATGCAAAAATTGATGGTACACACCATACGACGCTGCATGATGTAAGCAAGCGATTGCGAGTGCTGTCTGGGTGATGAAATTGAATTGAAGTTGAGTTGAGTAAGCAAGAGAAGTGAGAGACGTTGGTGGCTATGCTCCGGCGTTGCTCGTGCCTCCGGGTGTGAGAATGCCAAGACCGTCGCGAGGCAGGCGCGAGCGGTGTTGAGTGGGCTTTCAGAACCATTGGTCAAAACATCATTTCAATACTTCAAACTACACAAAATCGCCATCTATATCAATCGGTCTGATGAACAGGTTGGTGCAGAAATAACGCGCGGGCAGACCGCAGTTGAGTGATGCTGTGTATGTAGTATATGCCATATGCTATCATGATGAATGTGCTAGTGCTGAACATCGAGCATGAACAAGCCAGGACGCCAGTTGATGGAGTCGCAATACAACTGCAGTCCCCAAACACCCGTGCTAGCTTCGCACAGCTGATACTACTCAACTACAACCTGAACGCTATACCCTACATAACCCCATCACTCCTCCCCAAATCCCCCTCCACCCTCTCAAACCTTGCCCCACCCTCCTCCCTCTTCTCCACCAACTCACAACTAGCCTGACTATTCTGCGCATCACTAAGCGCCCTCACAACATCGCTCTCCGCCTTATCCCTCACCAACTTCCTCAACGCCTGAATCAAAAACCCGCTAAAAACATCCACACTCCACTCATCAGGCACAATCGCCAACACATCAGCTACATCAAGCCAGCCGCCAAACCGCTCGAGGAGTTCAGAGGTACGCTCCACCCTTTGCGACAGATCTTCTATCTGGAGGAATTCTCTGAGGAGGTGGCCAAACATGCGTGATTGGTCTGATCGTGTGGGGATCTGGCTGTGCGACACGGGCGGTGCGCCGGGGGTGGCGCGGCGGTGGATAGATGCGTAGCCGTAGAGGCAGTAGCTTATTGCTGTGTTGTAGTCGCCCAAACCGTGCGTAAGTAATTTCAGCGCTTCTTCGTGCCGCTCTTGGCGGCCGTTTAGGATGATCATTTCGGAGACTAGTTCTTGGCTGTAGGGCTGCAGCCGGGATAGGACGGTGTGAACGTCGTAGGACGAGGTTTCGCTGAGGAGTTGCAACAGGCGGATGCGTGCGTGCCACCATTCTGCGTCGAGCGCGTTGTCGGTTATGAAGGAGAAGTAGGTTGGTTTGGGGGGTTCGAGGATGCGGTAGGTTTCGTAGCTTTGGGAGAGGGTGGCGCGGGATGAGGGGGTGCTTTCGAGCTCGGTGATTACGGTGGAGAGGTAGAATGCGATTAGTTCGTTTACGTACTCTGGGTGCTGGGGATGGTGTTAGTAAAGTGAGTATAACTGTGATGAGGGGCATACCTTTTTCTGGCCGAAGACAAGATACTCTAGGTAGTCTTTGACAGCGCCTGGCGCCTTGTCTCTCAGTAGTGCGACAGCTCGAGTAGGGTCAAATTTGACTCTACTCTGATCGTCCGCAAAGACTTGAACGCCCAGCTTTGGATTTCTATTCGCTAGCCATGCGCCGTATTCTTCTACCAGAGCTTGATCGCGAATCTTTCGTAGATAGTCGCGCACCTTATGCTCGCCATCTACAAGTTCGCCTCCCTTGTCTTCCTCGCCTTCCAAGATCCGTTTCCAGGTCGCTAACACATGTGACGCCTTGACGGAAGCCTTGCAGTTGCCTTGGTACAAACGACTGAGCAGGAAGAGACGCTTGAACTGTTCTAACAGCTCAACAGCGCGATCGAAGCACTCTACTTCCTTATCGACCAGTTCGTAGAGTTCTGCTCGATGGGCACCGGGGCTGGAAGTGCCCTTTGGACTTCCTTGGTCTAGAAGTAGGAGAATGTGAAGCAATGCTGCATCGACAGTCTTGAACACGGTCGGATCGTTTGTAACACTTGCCATCCCTTTCCGCTTCTTCCAAAATTGAAGGTACCGCTTTACGAAATGCAGCAAATTGTCACCAAAGGGACCATTGACATTCGTTGGCATGGTCGAGAGATCGTTTTGTTGCAAGAAGTACTCTACTAGCGTTGTGATACCGCCATAGATCTGTATGCCGTCCGAGCCTTGTACCACTTCTTGATTGAGAATCGGCATCAGGCTCAAGACAACTCGCGGGTCTATTTCACCTTCAATGAGCGCTTGTTCGGTGATACGCTTCTCATTTTCGAATATGATGATGTTCGTTTTGGTACGTAGAACCACGTCCATAAAGAGCATAAGCGAGGCTTTTTGACGGATGTATATGAGACTAAGGTATTCAGACTCGTTGCGCGGCTCTTGTCCGCGAATATCGCCTAGGATGGTTTCTATGACTCTTCTGTCAGGCTGGATGCGTGTCGCATCTCCAATGAGCGCATACTGGGCCGCTTCGATTCGTGAATCCAATCGGGTCACTAAAGGGTTTCGTACTGTCCACCATATTTGGTCTCCAGCCCAGATGACAGTTTGTGATTGTAATTTGGATAGACGCTCCGCGAATTCGCGATCGGCATTTGTTTGTTTCTTCTCAACCTCAGTAGTTCCTCGTACTGTTTCTTCGGATGTAGCAAGCTGCAACTTCCGGACGGTCAATTTCGCGCCTACTTCCGGGATCACTAGATCGTAAGGCTGCACTACAGTGCGCATACCTATAGGCGTTGAGATATGTGAGCCTTTGGTCTGGACTGGCAGACCAAGCGGGCTGAAATTGAGCCAGTGCTTGTCAACTTCTCCAGAGCTGGGATCCACATCCCATCGCTGAATCTCAACACCGTAGGTCATACTACCTTCCGCCTCTCGATGTACAACGGCCAAGACGTAACCTTCCTCAGAGTTCATGCCCTGACCCATAGAGGCCGAGAAGTCTATGCCCGCACCGTCTACAGCAATCGCATCAGGATAGCTACTGAACTGTATGCTACCTCTGCACATATCTCCATCGAGGTTTACGAACATGCCGACTCCTTGGTCGGAAGGTGTAGTGCCGACTGTCAACAGAAACTCATTCGGGTTTGGTGATGCGACATGGGGTCTCAAAGGAATGAAGGGCGGCGGCCGTGGAAGCAGTGGCTCTTCGGGTTGTGGTCTATCTTCTTCGGTTGGAGCTGGTGGTAAAGGTTTATCCGGTGAAGTTGCGCCGCCTCGAGACTGGCTGGACGCTCTTTCGCCTTCTCCTCCCATGGCGGCTCGGCCAGGCGAGCGTGACGGAGCCGGTGACATGTCACGAGAGAGTGATTGGGGCACGTCGAAACCATAGCGTTGCGCTGGAGCCCGTGGACTCGCTGTTCTGGAAGGACCGCCCAGCCCAAGCACGTTCAAACTTGTACTCCGAGAATGGCCGCGGTGCTCCTCGGGAGCTTGTGGATGCGAAGCGGAGGAAACGCTCCTAGAAGGTGCATTTGGCACGGTCGCCAGATGCTCAGCGGCTCCGCCAATGTCGCCGGCGTCTGGGTCCAAGGAAGAGATTGGGAACAGGCCTATCTTCTGCTGATGTACAACGTCCAACAGGGCATATGAATGCGCATCAGCAGCGCATGAGAACGTGTCTCGGCGGACAGAGACCAGACAGCCTCCATATTCAATCGCCTTGATCGCTTTCGGGGGCGAGTTCTCGGATATCTGCACCAGTCGCAGGCGCTTCTTAAGGCCAATGACGACTACCACGCCGTCCTCAGCAGAGCCCTCGATATCCTCATTCAAGTCGACACCTCCAACCCACAGACATCCTATCGGCTTGAAGGTCGAATCGGGGCTCAGCTCGGGTAGCGAGTATATGGAGAGGGTGTTGTTGCACAGCACGCAGGCCTTGCTGATCTTGGGGAGCAGGAGAATCTGCTGCACACCGGGCCCATTGCTGTCGTTATGGGGCGGTTCTAGTCGTGAGGCGATGATGGCCGTGGGCTCTTCGGAGGGATCGTCGGTCTCGGGCGGAAGCAGGACGAAGTGGATGATCTCGGCGGCGGAGGTGCCAACATAGAGGTTCCCGTTCCAGACTTCTACACACGTGATGCGCACGTCAGTAGATGGGCCGTCAGCGGATAGCGGGAGGTTTGCGACGAGCTTGCGGAGGATGTAGGGGCCGTCCTGCGGGGGCGGGCGCCGTGTCGCGGGCGGTTGGGAAGGTGCTTCTGCCATTTTTCTCAACACTCACACGCGCCATGGCAGGCTATGGCAGCGAAGTGTAAGAGGCGCGCATGGTGCGTGTTGGATGTGCGCTCGTGGTGCCTGGTGAGCTCTCATGGCGGCAGTCCACCAATTAGGGCCGCCCAACGCCGCACCTTCCGCGGTTTCACGGCAAGCTGGGTGCATACGTAACCAACTCCATTCCATGATTCACAACGCGCCGTGAAGGCTTCTGGGAGCAGACTACGACAGGCGCGCAATAAACCTTGGTTCTTTCGGACTCCAATTACACGTCTGTCTCTCTCGCAGCCACCGATACAGACTGAAGCGCAACCATGGAGGGCGGAGTAGACGTGGATGAGAGGGTCGAGACTCCACCAAATGCCGAGAGGCAGGAGCCTGTCGCAGAGGAAGAGCAAGAAGAGGGCAATAAGTTCCAAAAGGCCATCGGCGCCTGGCGAAGTGCGAATGCCCGTGATGAATGTTATGAGACTAGGCTGACAATGCGCCAGACATCGACCTTACCACTCTCATTCCGCAGCTCGACACGGTAGCCTCGGATCTTGTCGCACACCAAAGAGACACTCTCACGCAGAGAAAGGACCTCGCGCAGAAGACCAAAGACTTCCGGAAACTCGACGATGCCAGCAAGCTCAGCGATATCAAAGGCCTCTTGAAGTGTAAGCCTCCACTTGCGCAGCTGACTGAGCTCTACTAAGCCAGATCCGCAGCATACCAGAACTTCATTGATCTCATATCCAACCAGTCCAAGAAGGTACAGGCTGCCTTCTTCCAAGTCTACTCGCCGCTCTCTGAAGCACCCGACCCGTACCCTCTCCTCGAAGCCTCCGTCGACTCGCTTGTGACCTCCGAAGAACTCGTGCCAAAGCTCACGTCTGAGAACGAGCGCCTACAGAAGACGGTCGCGAAACTCACCACACAACTTGACGATTCAGACAAGAAGTTGGAGGAGGAGCGGACGGCACGGAAAGCCCTCGAGGACAGCCGAGACAGCAAGATCAAGGACGTGGAAGCGTCATGGTCGGCTGTGCTGAACGAGAAGCAGGACAACTGGGAGTCAAAAGAGAAGAGCCTAGAAGAGAAGGTCGAGAACCAGGACCGACTGTTGAAGGAGCTCAAGGCCAGTTACGAGGTCTCACAGCGACTTGGTCAGGGAGAAGCGTCTGAAGAAGAAGGCGGTCGCGGTGCTACTGCGGCGGAGCTTGAGATTGTCAGCTCAGAGCTCGAGCGAACAAGCCACCGATTGGCAGAGATCACAGCACGGAACGAGCAGTTACGCCTCGAGTTGGCCCAGTCTGCATCTGCACCTGCACAGCAGGTCGCTGTTGAAGATGACCCTGCCTTCCTGAGATTGCGGTCGGAGAACTCGTCACTCTTGCGAAAACTTGAGAACGCGCGCTTCGAAAAGGACTCAGAACGAACCCGGCTCGAAACAGAGACAAGGAGCTTGGAGCGCGAGATCAAGTCGCTGCGGAGTGAAAAGGAAGCTCTTCGCGAGAAGGTGCAGAAATGGGGCGACTACGAGAATGTCAAGCAGGAGTTGGAAGTGCTCAAGGTAGGTTTTGATATGATATTGCTGGGTCCAAGCTAACTTGCGATAGTCAATCGAATTCGCAACAGGCGATGACGACGACGAAGCCACCGAGATCGCCCTCTCGCAGAACAGCACATCAGGCAAGGGCAAGGGCGAAACACTGGAACAGCTCCTGCTCGCTCGTAACAAGAAGCTCAGCAACGAGCTCACCGTCATGCGCGTCTCACACCAAGACCTGCAGAGCAGGCTAGAAGCTCTACAAGAAGAACTCTCAAACACAAACATGGACCTAGAAAAGTCACGCCAACTCAACGAGACACTAGAAGCCGATCTCGAGAAAGTCCAGCAAGAAGCCACAAACGCCTTCGACCCCTCTGGCATGTCCGTTGCAGGAACCTACGTATCGCGTTACCCGCAATCCTCCTTTGGCGGAGGACGAAGAGGCCGCTCATCACCCACCTCCTCCATAATCTCCGGCTTCGACAACTCGTCGCAAGCACCCACACTAGCCTCTCTA
Source organism: Alternaria conjuncta (assembly GCF_024043145.1). NCBI lineage: Eukaryota > Fungi > Ascomycota > Dothideomycetes > Pleosporales > Pleosporaceae > Alternaria > Alternaria conjuncta. Next base: position 532,688 of record NW_026250102.1, on the reverse strand, counting down.
CGTGCCGGAGGAGGAGGTGAACCCATGGGCGGCGGCTCCGGCATTCTCCCCATGATAACCGCGCAACGCGACCGCTTCAAGAAGCGCAACTTGGAGCTCGAAGCCGAACTGCAAAAGTCGTACCAAACCGTCTCCTCCCTCCGAAGCGAGATAGGCGCACTACAAAAAGATAACCTAGACCTCTACGAGAAAACTAGATACGTGAGCAGTTACAACGCAGTCAACAGAGGCCCCGCCTCAAGCGCCTCAAGTTACGGCGCAAATCCCAATCCCTCTGCCATCAACATCGATTCCGGAGGCACAGGTGGCTCAACAGTCGACACGAAATACCGCTCAGCCTACGAGTCAAACCTTAGTCCTTTTGCGGCGTTCCGGGGTCGTGAGAGCGCACGCGCAATGAAGCGCATGCACCTCTTTGAACGCATGGTTCTGCGTGTTACTAAATTTGTGCTTCAGACAAGGACGAGCCGGAATATCTTTGCCGGGTACCTTCTTGCGCTGCATTTTATGGTGTTTTATTTCTTGTTTAGCTTTGAGGCTGGGGCTGCTGGGGGCGCGGCGGTCGTGGCGGGGCCGAGTGTGCCTGGTGGACCTGTTCCTGGGCCTGAGGACCCCGGGGTGTGGCATAATGAGGATGATGGGACTAGTTGAGGGGTGAGGGATGGGGTGTATTATTAGGATGGGTTTCGGGTGGGTAAAGGCTGCTATTGTGTGCGTGTGTGCCTTGGGGGCTTGGGACTGACGGCGATGATACATCAAATTATTCATCATTAGTGTCACTGATACTAATGATGAATAATTTGATGTTATCAACGTGGCGAGTTCCTACTATCCCGTCCATGGCACAGCGACCATGATAAGCCTTTGCTGTACTCGGAGACCCAAAAGCGACCATTTGAAGAGCTTTTCCTCCAACAATTCTATGAGTGTCATGTCGATCGAGAAACGGATTAATGATCAACGATCAATGTGGGAATTTGGATCTGAATATAGGCGCTGGTACCTTTTTATGGAATTGAGATGTCTTTTCGTTTTCCCATTGCTTGTAGCATGATGTACAATGACGATCAATCAGTATGCACACGTTGTCGAGCATCTTCCAAATAATCTGCTGATAGGTCATAACCACGAAAGCAGAACCAGTACAGCATACGCACATGACACTCCGTAGCACACCACGATTAGCACAGATTAGACATGCCAACTTCGAGCCTACCACATGCCAAAGTCACTGTCGTGTAACCATTCTGATATCGCAGCGCATCGGTATCTCTACTGCCCGGCGGCTGGCAGATGCTACCCGAGCACAGCGAATCATCTCGGAAAGCTGCGTCTTTACACACGAACGGTTTCTTCGTCCTTATCCTGTGACTAGATTGGCAGAACTGGAAGGAACGGCAGGAAACCGTTCCAAACAACGCAAAAGTGGCAAACCATTGGCAAGCGCGAAGGACGTCTCGCGGATATGTATAGCAGACAGCGAACTGTCCTCAGGGCATCTGAATGGCCATCTCAAAAAGAAATCATGGCGACACGCCACCCCTTCATCATCCTTCCATCTCGATTCCTCACACCTCGTTCCTACTACCAGCAGCAAACCCACTAGAATAGCATAGATCAAGAAAAACACAGATGGCGACACGCTTCCAACCTCCAGCTTCCTTGTTCCTTCTAGGAACCCAAGGACAGCAAGACCACCGCTCTCGAGCACTGCCATCCAACGAACTGGGTATCGAGGAACGCGAAACCGGGAAAACGGCCATGCAAGTGCGGAATGTCAAACAAAGATCCCCGCTTACCCATCTGCCCAATCCCACCTGCACGACATTGGTATCCCCAGCCAGTGACCAGCGAGCCAAATCCAACGCATCCAATCCACAATGCCAGTCGAAGAAAACCGGAGACCTGTTCGCCGGCCGCTGGCTGCCAATAGCGAAGCGCCGAGATAGCGTTCGAGGAGTCTAGCGCTGGAGCCCTGTCCAGCTGTCTTCTACGCTCTGATTGGCTGCCGTAGGGCAGAACCCTGTTGATGCCGGATGAGGTATATTAGCTGTCATTTCTTTCACCTTCCCGTCGCTGCATGCAGAGTATATTAATAGTCTTTTTCTGTGGAGGTGGGATTATTTGCGGTATTTGTACCTTCTACATCTGGTTTGGCGGTGCGGGAAGGTGCAGGTGGGTATTTGCGACCAGCGACGGGTGGGTACAGGGTGGGTACAGGGTAGTGGTGCTAGGAATGGTAGTTTGGGTACTTGCCAGCTGATGATTGCGTGACTAGGTGTAGGACGGGCGGCTCTGCGGGTAGTGGGTGGGAGAAGGAAATAGAGAGAGGAGGGAAGGAAAGTGGAAGGACTGGGTGTGGAGAGGGCGGTTGCTGGACTTGATTGTGGTGGTTTGTGAGGGTTCTTGGTTTTGCGCTGTACTGTAGTAGGTATGCAGGTTCTGATCGCGTGCTGATTTCCAACTTGCCAGACTCGAGGTTTGCTGGCGCTGTCAAAAGCTGGTTTCGCAAGATTTCCTCACCTGCGCAGGAGAAAGCGGGCGACATCCGTCTTACTTCAACATCAATCATCAACTATCTATACTCACAAACCCAACACAGCCCCAACTCCAAACCTCCACCTCCCCATCAGCACATCATCAACAACCCCTCCCGACGATCACAGATCTGCCCATCTCCATCTCCATCTCCATCTCGCATCAGCACCTTAACCCACCCCAAACCTCGCCCGCTACCAACCCCTCCCGTCGCGCTCCCCAAAATAGCCATCTCGCCAGCCGATCCCCACGGGCGTTTACAACACTAACCCCCCAACCCGGCTAGCGGCCGTCCTGACCACCCCCAGGCGCGCTCGGCAGAACAGCGAACCACAACACACCTGCCCATCCCTCCCATCTTGCACGGAACGCTGTGAGCCAATCACACCCCCGCCAGCTATATTTGGGGTCTTTTCCTGCCTGCATTAGCGGACTAAGTCAGTAAAGCAGTGGCTGGAAGGGCGAGTGGGACACGGCGGTAAACGGTTGCTCGGCTTCGCAGACTCGTTGGTCGCGTGTACTATGGATGGATCTGTGTGGAGCGGGCGACTACGCGCTGGGAGTAGGGATAGCGATGGCGCAAAACAAGTTCGTTTCGTAGTGTAGCGCGATGGGTACGTTTGTGTATATAGGAAGATGCCATACACGGCCTCGTTGACGGTTTCCCATATCCACCTCACTACCAACACAACATCTCACTTCCCTCTACAAGAGAGACCCGCTTTCGTCGTCGTTCGCGTACTTTCCTTTGGGCTTCTTTCCTTGAAGGGTTATTTCTGACGTTTGTTTCATTTCGCTTGGACCGTTTTATTCATCTTACGGATCTCATCGCTTCCGACCGAGTCTTACAATAGCTCAGCAACAACAACAACAATCTATTCCCGGAATACTCATCATACCGGCGGCAAGGCTTACACTGAATTCTTGAAAGACGCTTAGTTTTCTGGTATAAACATCGACGACAGTCGCGGGCTTTTTCGAACATCACACAAGCATCCAAGACTTCGACTCGGCAATCTACTCTGCATTCAAGATCTATATTACACCCAAGATATCCCAACCATGATCTTCACCAACACCCTCAGCCTCGTCTTGGCCCTGGCACCAGCCACCATCTTCGCCGCTCCCAGCCAGACCGTCAACTCGATAGCAGCTTTGATCCCTCGGCGAGACATCCCCGCAGTTATCTACAAGGAGCTGTTGAAGACAGACTCACTATGTGATCTATCCAACGTTGCTCTCCCTGCTGGTACGTCCCCCCATCCCCATCACCAACCATCCAAGAAATCACATCAACTAACACCGCCCAGCACCCACCCCCCTCGCCGCCCCCGCAAAAGGCACATCCCTCCGGCACATCGCCATCGGCCGGGGCACGCAAAACTACACCTGCGCCGACTCATCCTCATCCACCGTCCCCAAAGCTACCGGCGCCATCGCCACGCTCTTCAACGCCACCTGCGACGCCGCCCGCCTCAACGTCAACATCTTGGGTCAAGTCACCGATCTCGCACTCAACTACGCGATCCCCACGTCCGCAGAGGCGGACCAGCGTCTCAGTGGTCACCATCAGTTCACCGCCGCGGGCGTCCCTCTGTTCATGCTTGAGACGGACAAGAACAACTTCGGTCGTGTCGAGTGTGCTGTTAATGCGAAGAGTGCTGCGCCCACGACTGCGACCAAGGGGACGAATGGTCTGGGTAGTGTGCCGTGGCTCAAGTTGAACGCTACGGTTACGACTGAGGGTGAGGCGCCTTGGGCGTACAACGAGGTTTACCGGATACACACTGCGGGTGGTATGGCGCCTAAGGACTGCAGTGGTATTGAGGGCAGTTTTACGGTGGAGTACAGTGCGCAGTACTGGTTCTACGCTTAAGTCATGGCGGGTTGACTGATTGTTCTTCCTTTTCCTTTTTCTTATTCTTCTCCTTGTACAAAGCATTTTCATCGGCGTTGGGGGCACGGAATGGGAGTACCGGTTCAGCGTTCCGGTATAGCATAGTAAGCCTATCTGGATACGGGCTTCGATTAGTAGTTAGCATATATCATTCTCCGCGATTCTCTGTTCATAGCTCATAGTTGGGCGAACAGTAATCGTAATATTCAAATCACAAAAGCCGTTGACACGTCCTTAATTCGCTCTTTTCAGGTGATGTCTTTGCGCCGTGCCTCAACTATCCTCTGGTTCCTCTCTCTTCGGCTTTCGATGCCTCGAGCTTCTCTTGCGGAGCAATGTTCCTTTTTCAGGGTCGATGTCGGGTACGAGTAGCTTGTTGACTTCTCCTTTCGCTTGCATGACCTTCTTGGGCCAATCATAGCAAATGTCGATGCGTGACCTGGGTGCGAAGATCTCTAGAACGAGGTAGATGAGGTAGTCGACGATGACGCAGATGCAGAAGAGTTTACCTGCCCAGATGCCGCAACCAAAATACCTCTTCAGCCGCTCGATGAGAGCGAAACTCTGCACGCCTGCACGACCACGCGTGGCACTCCATGCGCCGGCTGCTCCTGCGCCTTGGTAGAAATCACTGTGACTGATTACGCCGCTGATGCCGTCGTATACTCTCTCTGTTCGCTGCGCAATGTCGGTCCAGGAGTACATCTGCTTTACCTGGTTATGGAAAAGCTCGGTCCTGACCTTTCCGGCGCGCAACTTGGCGATGGCGCGGCCTGTTGCTACGACTAAATCGTCTTCTTCGGGTGCCGCGAACTCAACCATGTGGGTGGGCAGCACTTCAGGGATACCTCCGACTCGAGTCGCAACAACATAGAGTCCACATGATGCAGCTTCCACAATGACAGTTCCGAATGCCTCTGTCAATGAGGGGCAGAGGTAGATGTGTCCCCGTACCATGACGTCTCTGACTTCTTCATGGCGGACCGGACCGATCATGAGAACCTTGTCTTGCAGCACGTTCCGCTCGATCATCTGTTCGAGATCGATAGCTTTTGGCCCATTGCCAGCGATGATGAAGCGAACGTTTGGATTCGCAGCGACGATGTGGGGTATGGCAGCGACTAGCAGATCGGTGCCCTTATTGTAGTACAGCCGTTGTATGACAATGACAGTGATAATATCATCGGGACCCATTGGCTGTCGCGGACCAGGCGCCTTCTTCGTGTGCGTAGGGTCGACCGAATCGTGGGAAAGAGGACGGAAGTTCTCTGCAACAACCGCGTTGGGTATGACAGAGACCATGAGTGGGTCTAGCGAGGCTCGAAGGACGGTGTTCTCTTTGCTGCAATGTGTTAGCAGCTGCCAGCCCTGGGGGAGTACCAGTGGATACTAACCAAGTATGACTGACGCAAATGACATGGTCCACGTCACTCAGGGTAAACTTGAGAAGCTTGTTCGTAAGTATGCTTCCCGCATCCGCAAATCCAAAGAGACTGTGATCCGTGAAAACCGTCCTCAACCCCATGGTCCTCGCATGCAATATGGCCTCATGGCACAGACTACTAAGACTGGCATGGCCGTGTACGATGCCGATGTTTTCGCGAATGACGATGTTTCGAAATATGGGAAAGAAGGAGAAGACGGTCGGAAAGGTGGTTTCGCGGTATATGACCCAGAAGGGGACGTAGTAGACTTTCAGGCCGTTGGTCAGGTAGCGAACGCCAGTCCGGCCAGCGTAGGCGTGTGTTATGACGATTACTTTGTGGCCGCGGTCGATTAATTTCTGGGTATGTTAGATGTGGACACAGTGGGACTTGGTGAAGGGGACCTACACTGGACAATTGGTACATATGACTTTCGACTCCTCCTACGATTGATGAGTACTGCGCCGAGTCTCAAGACGCGGCTAGGTGCATACCGGGCTGAGGGTAGAAGTTGTCGCTGACCATAGCAATGTTGTACGGCATGATGGCGAATGATGAGGACTAACACCTCGAGTGAGCTCAGAAGAATACATGGCGCTCAAGCCTGTGCGCAATTGGAAGGTACCATGGGTGTATCTGGCGGGGAGCGCACCTGCTTTGTCGCGAACTCAGGGCCTCGGCGCGTCACCGTCGGCGTTTGGCGTGGCTGGAACTCCGACTAAATTTCCAGGGTCCATAGATTTTCTAAACTCACCATCCGCCTGTCGCATTCTGTCGCGAATCCCTCCAGGCTTCACTTTGAGCTGTCGCAACCCGAAATCGCACAGGATTCCTTCCATAATGTTTCAAAGACGTTATGTGCCGCCCGCGGTTGTCGCCAAGAAGCAGCTTTCACCTCCACCCGCGCGCGCTGAGGTCGCAAAGGCCTCGAGCCCTGCAACTGCTACGAATGAAGAGGTCGCTGCCTCAAGCCCGGAGCCCGTAGAAACCAGCCCGATAGTAGAGGCGACAAAGACTATCAAGAAGCCCAAAAAGAGAAAGCGTGAAGCTGAGGCCGCCAAAGAGGAGGATGACGAGATTTCGAAGAAGCACAAGAATGTCTTCTCGAAGTTCGAAAAGGCTGCAAAGCTAGCTGAGGCGAAGAGCCAAAATGCTGAAGAGCAACCTGCGAAAGAACCGCAACAAGAAGGAGAGCTTCACGATCTCGAGCCTATGCCGCAACCCGCACCGATTCCCGAGCCCGTTTACGAACCCACCTTCTCCACCCTTCCCACCTGGCTTGCGCAGCCTACTACCGTCGAAGCGTCGAAAACAGTCCCCTTCGCCGAATTGGGCGTAGATTCCCAGTATGTCAAGAAGCTGGAAAAACAAGGCTTCAAGGACGCTTTGGCTGTACAGACAGCATTGCTTCCTCTGCTACATCCTGGCTATGACCAACACTTGGGCGATATATGTGTGTCGGCAAAGACTGGTTCTGGAAAGACGCTGGCCTACCTACTCCCTATCATCGAAGCGCTCAAAGACCGCACCGTACCTGTCCTATCCGCCATCGTCGTAGTACCGAGCCGGCAGCTCGTCAACCAAGCCCTACAAGTCGCCGAGGACCTGTGCGCTGGAACAAAGATCAAAGTAGGAACAGCGTTGGGCAATGTCGCGTTTGCGACGGAGCAGAAGCAGCTCGTCAAGATGCGACCGCAATACGACCCGAGAAGAGCACAGGAGCTGCAGGAGAAGGCTTCTCGACAATATCAGACAGGCTTCATGGAGCGAGGAGGATTGTACGACGACTTGAGAGCCATGCCTCTCGATCACGTTCCACAGTATGATTCGGGCGTGGATATTCTCATCTGCACTCCTGGTAGATTGGTCGAGCACATCGAGCACACAACAGGCTTTCTGCTGAACAGCGTGCGCTGGCTTGTCATCGACGAGGCTGACCAGCTTTTGAACCAAAACTTCCAGGGCTGGGCAACCGTGCTCATGGACGCCCTCCACGGTGAGACTCCGGTCGACTTCATGAACGCCCAAGAGCGGATACGAAAGCGCGAGCGCGACGCCAACTCCATCTGGTCCATGGCATTGCCCGCCCGCAGGCAACTCACCAAGGTTGTCCTTTCCGCGACAATGGAAAAGGATCTCACGAAGCTGGGCACTCTCAAGCTAAAGCGACCGAAGTTGGTAGTCGTACAAGACGAGACTACGGAACTCCAACTACTGGAGACAGAAGAGAATGTATTCGAGCTGCCGTCTACGCTAGAGGAGTTCGCAGTACATGTCGGCGATGGTTCAAACAAGCCGTTGCACCTGCTATACGTACTACTCAACTACGTCTACCCAGGCACGCTAGAATTATCAAAGCCTTCCTCAGACTCCTCAGACTCTTCAGACTCCGATTCATCCTCAGACAGCGACTCCGACTCTGACTCGGAAAGCCGCGCAATCATATGCCAGCAAACCGGCCGCGTCCTCATCTTCACCAAAAGCACAGAAAGTGCATCTCGCCTATCCCATCTCCTCAGCGCCCTCATGCCCCTCTTCGCCACCCACATAAAAACCATGACCCGCGCCCTAACCGCAGACGCCTCCCGCAAACTCCTCAAATCCTTCAGCTCCGGCGCCACCAAAATCCTCATCGCATCTGACGCCGCGTCCCGCGGTTTGGACATCCCCGATATCACTCACGTGATCAACTACGATCTTCCTACCAGTATTACGAGTTATGTTCACCGCGTGGGCCGGACGGCGCGTGCGGGTAAACCGGGTGAGGCGTGGACAATGTTTACGAAGACCGAGGCGGCGTGGTTTTTGAAGCAGGTGGCTAAGGGAGATGGGATTAAAAGGGGGGGTAAGAAAGTTAAGAGGATGGAGTGGAAGGAGAGTACTGTTACGGCGGATGGGAAGAAGAAGGCATATCGTGCGGCGCTCAAGAAGCTTGAGAGTGCTGTTACGGGCAACGCCGACGCAGAATAGATTCGCAAGGAGAACGCGCCTTGGATTTGGACGCAGACTCAGACTCAGACTTGGAACTCAGGTTCAGAATCACCCAGACTCAGACTCAGACTCAGACTCAGACTTGGACTTAGACTGGGGTCTCGTCTTGATTTGCGGCGAAATGCATGTTGTTGACCGCAACAAGTTTGGTTCGAAGATAAGGCAGCCGCCAACTTTTCTTTCCTTTTCCAGATACCCAATCCACAGCTAGTATCGGAGAATTTCTCGTGCCTGCGTGTACCAAGCTTCCTCAAGCAGCTTGGCTTTGCTTGATACCATCCTCTACGATCGACAGATGGCGTGGAGTGACATGCGCCAGCAACGACTTTGCATCGCAATGGGCAGGTGATAAGAAACTTTAAACCCCCGAGCATCGGCATAGCAGTGCATCTCCAACGTTGATAGGACATGAACAACATTCCGCAGTCCAGCCTGGGGGAGCGCCAACTCGCAAAGTGCGGTGCTAAGCATTCTCCTCGGCATGCGTGACCAAGCTTGATGGTGCTTGATACCATCCTGCTCCGTGGTGTAGTGTGCTTGAAATGTTGCGGATCACGTCCTGAATTGGCAGGTTGGAAGCGCAAGCGGCCTTGTGATGCGCAATTGGCCGAGCTCGAGATTCGCGATTTTGTGGGCAAAAGTGCCCCATGCTGATGATTGGTCGTGGCATGTGTCTTTGCGACATGAAAGGGTTAGTTAGGCCAGACGGGAAGGTCCACTAGGGCCGGGCCTACACTCAACCTCTCCCATGTGCCGTCTGCAGACGCCCGCCCTTCAACCACACCACCCATCGCCACCTACCTAATGCAGTCCGCCGCCGCTCTTATCGCCTTGTTTGCTAAGTTACGCTGTTAATTAATCATGCGTTAACACCTACCGATCGGCTGGACGACTCGGCGAGTTTTTGGAGGCTGGACATCGGGCGCAAGGGCAGATGTGACTGCGCTGTTCGCCGGCAGTTGGCCTGCTGATCGCGAGCTATCCATGGTACTACGCCACGTTTGCATGCGACTATCGATACCAAAGCATATGTCAACAGGCGAACGACAGCCATGCAGCCACGGTGTAGAAAGCATGGACACACGTTGACGACATTGACGTTATTGACGGATGTCCGTGTTTGCATGACCAACACACCTCAGGCCATGTCCAGGCCGCGTTTCAAACGGCTGTGGCTGTCCCGCTCCCTGCAGCATGATAGCGCCAAGCGTGAAAGTGGCATGCTTGGTAGCGCGCTTCGAAGCTTGACTGGCAGGCACACGCACTACACGACACTGGGGAAGCACTAACCCGCCACTTAGCGAACAAGGGACGCTATACTATGGCAACTTTCATTCCAGCAGTCACCAATAGCCATGAAGATTCGGTACAGTACTATTAACTTGCCACATTCTTCGAAACATACCTCGGTCCCGCCGTTGCTACGCCTGTGGAACCTCACAGCCTGCAATCCCGCGATGTAGTACTACGGACACGCCGCCACGCATTCGGTCCTACACTCGCGCAAGATGGTCACTTCAGTCGCAATATCCGATCTACAAGGGCCGTCGCCTATCCCAAGCGCCCTTCTACCAACACCCGGCTCCGCATGCACTTGCGTGACCGACGCCAAGTCTCAATGTAGCAGGTAAATGTATGAAACGCGGCGCCACCGCCTTGCGAGCATGATCGACCTGCCAAGATAGGACTCGTTACCATGAGTGGTTGCGGGATCTAATTTCAATGATGATCGTTTACCCCACTATGATCCTACACTACGCCTACGATGCCAATAGAGGGCGGCGTAGACAGATCGAACAGGGTAACGAGCACATCATCGTCATGGACAAGACTTTATGCCGCGCCTCGTTGGCATTGCTTGGTATAAAGCCAAGGCATCTCCTCGACTCTATTGCTTCTGTACCGGCTTTGTCTTCTCTTCAAGCCTCTCATACAGGCTTCAGCTACCACTGGCCTTTCACCCCTCGCTCTTCTGCCGTATCAGATAGTCCATCGTTACCATGCCTTCATTCGCCCACATCACGGCGGCGCTCGCTTTTGCCAGCACTGTTGTTGCCACTCCCGTTCTGCGTATGTCAAACACTGCCTTGATGAGAAGCTCCGACCTAACACGTGATACAGACAAGGGAAACTCCTTCTCGGTCGAGCAAGTTCCTCGCTCTACCTACCTGAAGAACGGACCCGAGCAGAAGATCAAGGCCCTCCGCAAGCACGGCAAGGCTGTTCCCCAAAGCCTCGTTGAGGCTGCACAGAACCGGGCTAGCAACACTGTTGTTGCCGCTGCTGCTGCCAGTGGATCAGTGCCTGCCGCTCCCAATGACGCATATGACTCGGCATACCTGAGCCCGGTCACCATTGGCAGTACCACTGTCCACCTTGACTTCGACACCGGAAGCGCTGACCTGTAAGTCACGATGGGGCGAATTGCCTATCCTCATATAAGACCCACATCTAATGTAACCACAGGTGGGTCTTCTCGTCTCTCCAAGCCAGCTCCCAGACCGCCGGCCACGACTACTACAAGGTCGATGCCTCCAAGGTCAAGAGCGGCTACTCCTGGAAGATCTCCTACGGCGATGGCTCCGGTGCCTCCGGCAAGGTCTACGCCGACAAGGTCACCGTCGGCGGCGTGACAGCCACGAGCCAAGCCGTCGAGGCCGCCACCTCTGTCTCCGCGCAATTCTCACAAGACGTCGACACAGACGGTCTGCTCGGCCTGGCCATGTCCACCATCAACACAGTGCAACCCCAGCAACAAAACACCTTCTTCGACACCGTCAAGTCGCAGCTCGCGTCGCCCCTCTTCGCCGTCCAACTCAAGTACCACGCCGCCGGCACCTACGACTTCGGCTACATCGACAAGAGCAAGTACACCGGCCCCATCACCTACGTCGCCGCCGACGACAGCCAAGGTTTCTGGGGCTTCAGCGCCTCCGCCTACAGCGTCGGCACCACCACCACCACCAAATCCGTCTCCGGTATCCTCGACACCGGCACAACCCTCATCTACACCGACCCCGCCATCGTCAAGGCCTACTACGCCAAGGTCAGCGGTGCCAAGAACGATGCTACTCAGGGCGGTTACATCTTCCCTTGCACTGCTACCCTCCCTGATTTCTCAATCACCGTTGGTGGCGTTAAGCAGACTGTTCCGGGTAAATACGTCAACTATGCTCCTCTTGATGATGGTACTGGTGCTTGCTTCGGTGGTATTCAGACTGATGACGGTATTGGCTTCAGCATCTTTGGCGATATCTTCCTTAAGAGCAAGTACATTGTTCATGACATGGGTAGCTCGGGTCCTAGACTCGGTTTCGCGCAGCAGGCTGGTATCTAGATCAATCATGTGTGATGGATTGGTTAAGATGGAGAGAAGGGAGTGGAGGAAATACCATGGCGTCGCTGAGATATGCGGCGGTGCCTTTGTGGGCTGGTAGCCCAGTGCTTTTTATTTTCTGCATAGTAAATATTATTGTTCTTGCTGTTTACAACTTTGATCTCGTGGAATGCTTCGTGACGACTGTAGATCTTGCATTTGTTCTGTGTTATGGCAGAGAAGCACGCACCACATGAGAGCTATTTTTCTGTGTACAAGAATGGAACGTACTCGTTGTTTGAAGCCACGGCCCCCATGCGTTATGACACGAAACTCTTCCGAGACTAGGACCACTAGGTCACCCAGCCATGCTACCATGCCCAAAACTCCGACGCTATGCATACACGCTCTACTGAAACATTTGAGCTCTTCCCCCTCATACCACATAAAACTCCACTCAAGACGTCGACTTCGTTAGCAAGAACCCGACATTACACTCCTGTTCCTTCAGCACATCAAGAAACACATCATCATCAATCGCCGCAGCCATATCATCCACGACCCCATCTCCCACATCCTCCTCTCCGTCACTCTTCTTCATTCCCTTGAGGATCTTAGTATCAATATGACGATACTCCATCAACATCCTCAGTTTAGGTTGTTTGGCCGCGCGTCTAGCCTTGATCTTGGCTTCTTGCTCTTCGATGTTGACCTCACTTGCTTTCGTAAGAGTCGGGTAGGGATCTTCGTCCGAATCTTCGATGTCGTCCTCGGGAGCCTCTGCCTCTTCTTCCTCAGCTTCGAGCTTGACTTCTGGTGAGCCCTTGCAGTCGCATGTACAGCCGAGTATGTCGTGGGTCTGGCAACCTTCACGCTCGTCGAGACGGAAGAGATCACGGAGTTCTTCTTGTGAGAAGGAGGAAGCGGAGGCTTTGTTGTCTACGACCGCGTTTGCGAGACCCATTTTCATGACTTGACGTTGGTAGATCTTCTCGTCTAGGCCACCCTGGATGAGGAATCTGTATACTTTGCATGGCAGTTTCTGGCCGTCGCGGTGGATACGTGCCATAGCCTGCAGATCGGTAGCGGGGTTCCAGTCAATGTCGAACAGCACGATGCGCGATGCACCAATGAGGTTAAGTCCGACTCCACCGGATTTTGCAGACAGTAGGAAGGCGAAGGAAGCGGTCTTTGGAGTCTTGTTGAACTTCTCCACGAGTGCTTGGCGTTTGTTGGCTGGTGTGCTGCCATCGAGACGGAGGTAGGTGTACGACAAGGACACCAAGAGCCGCTCGATCATGTCCAGTGTGGTAGTGTAATTCGAAACGATGACGATCTTTTCCTCAGTGGTGGTATAGATCCGATGAACCAGGCTGTCGAGCAGTCGCAGCTTCGCACTCGAAGCACTTGAGCTGAGAATCTTGGGCGGTATCAGTGGGAGAAGCGATTGCAGCATCTCCGATGGCGTATCGTCATTATCTTTCGATGATTTGAGCAACGAAGGGCTGTTGCAGACTTTCTTCAGCACGTTGATGAGCTGTAGCGCAATATCTGTACTTCCCAACGCTATTCTGAATGTTGGTGAGCCCAGTATGGCGCGATAAGCCTCTGCTTGTCCTTTGGTTGGCCTGCAGAAGACAATGTGCTCAGTCTTCGGTGGGAGGTACTTTGCAAGCACTTCTGCTGTACGGCGAATCATGAATTGACTGGTGAGAGTTACGAGCTCCTTCCATCGTGCCTCGCCCTTTTCGAGCTCTGCTTCACTTGCATCTGGCTGACGACTGCGCACGATGGGCACTTCGAAGGAACGCTTGAAAGCTGATCGTTGCCCCAGTAGGCCAGGATTGACGAAGTCAATGGCAGTGAAGAACTCGCCCAGGTCGTTCTGCAGTGGCGTGCCCGATAAGATGATTCGCCGCTCGGTGTTGAGAGACTGGATCGCCTGCATGGCTTTGTTGTTAGCAGTCTTCAGCCTGTGGCCTTCATCTGCAATGACGATATCGACAGTCCCTTGCTTCATTTCCTCTTGCATAACACGCAGCATCTCGTATCCGACGATCATGATGTTGTAGGCTTTGCCCTTTGTGAAGTTGGCAATCTTCTTGTTCTTTGCATCTAGCACGTAGACGCCAATTCTCTCATTGCCCAGCCATTTCCGGAATTCTCGCTTCCAGTTGTCGACCAGGCCGGCGGGGCATACGATAAGGGCTTTCTTGATGACCGGCGAGGCATTGTGTGTCGGGTTCTGCTTCATCAGTGTCCAGAGCAGTGTGATTGTCTGCAGTGTTTTGCCCAGACCCATCTCGTCGGCCATAATTGCACCTTCACCCTCGCATCGCATGCCCATGACACATTCGTATAGGAACTGCACGCCCTCACGTTGATGTTCGCGCAGATGCTTGCTGAGGACCGGATCAACGACCACGTCGACTATCTGCTTGTCTTTCGGGCATGACGTCGGTCGCTTCATGACTAGAGCGTTCGGCGCGTTCGGATCGTGGCGTGGCTGAGGGATCGATGGGTTTCGTTGAGGCATGACGGTATTTGACAATAGAGGCGCCTTGAACTGCTGCTTGCGCTGAGCTGATGGCTTGTAGTCTGGCAGATCCACACCATCGTCACCAGTATCTTTTCTCTTATTTGCTTTCGACTTGGCCGACGAAAGAGGCTTGTATCCTGGTTCCTCGCGCTTCGACTGATCTACAGGCGCAGCTGCAGCCGTCCCCAGGAACATGCGCCCAGCGAGGTAATCAGCCTTGTCGATGGACGCCTCAACTTCCAGCTCCTTGCCACCGATGGATAGCGCGGAGCCTGGCAGCAGCGGTCGGGTACATGCTCCTTTCCCTAATTCTTTTCCTGTCTCGCTATCCGTGAGCGTGGCATAGCCGCCTGCGACGGCAAGTACGCCATCACCATCCCACGTCTTGTTCTTCTTAGTCGTGTATTTCCGCCATAGCACCGTGTAGTAGTTTCCTTCGAGACCCGGGGGCAGGAATTGGGCCGGTGCGGGGGCGTTCAGCGTGTTGAGCGGTTGGCGACTGCCGGCGGAAAGCGCGCTGGACGAGACTCTAGGTTTCTTTTTCAATGGCTCGCCAGTCTCTGAGCGAGGGCGAGCGAGGGTGAGAGGCCGGAAAGGCTTCATGGGTTCGGGTGTTGGGGGGATGGCATGCCGTGGGGTAGGAAAGTGTATGGTGTTGATGGTGGCGAGCGCGACGCGCCTTCCCAAGTTCGGTAAATTACGGCGCGCTATCACGTGATTAACTAACACTTAGGTCTCGCGCTTGCAAGCATGCTGACACCCGTAAACTTGTCCCATATATGTAACATTTTCGCAGGGCTCACGCTTAACGCTCCCCAAGTTCCTTCCATCGCCGGGGAAAGAGCCAACGGCACAGCATATATCGTTCTCGGAAAGTATACGTCCGCAGAACTACATCAAAACTACGTGTAGTCGTGCTACTAAAGTCAACAGACAGCTCATTTCAACAGCCATTCCATCGTTTCCATCTGTATTCCAATCTGAATATTGAAAGTATAGTGCATAAAGCCGGGAAATGACCTAAAGTCAACGTTGTGCCTGTACCGGTTGGCGGACAGAGCAGTCTCGCTCGCAGTTCCCAACGGTGTATTGAAGTCTTCAGCTCCATGATACCAGGTTATCGGATTTGCTTCAATGTCTTCCAGGTTGAATCTACATTGTGGTTCGTGCTGTTAGTGATTGTTTTTCTTGTATGCAGCTGAGAGAATTGGAACTAACCCCCACGGTTGCGGAGCAAGCGACTTGTCGTTATTGTAGCCCGACCAATCCTGCCTTAGCATCTCTTCATAGTTTTTATTCAGAAGGTGGGTGTACTCGACATGGCTCTTTATATTCCTTTGGTGAAATCTTTGGAAGTAGCCTCCTGGGTCACGCAGGGCGGGCATCCAGTCCTTGAATCCTTCGGCGACGCCACTCAATCCTGATATTGCTTTCTTGGCTGCGGAATTTGGGTGACTAATGCCGCACATGATAGATGTCTTTTTGAGTCGGTGTTTAGGGAAATGGTAGGCCGCCGCTAGTGCATACGGCCCCCCTCCACCCACAGAAAGTATCTTGAACACTTGAACGCCGCGATAATCAAGCAGATGCTCGACGTCCCGTATAAAACCCAACATCCCTCGGTCATGCAGTGAGGAATAGCCATAGCCCGGACGATCAATGGCCATGACGCGGATGCCGTGATTTGCAGCAAACAGATGTACGTGCTTCCAGTCAAGTCGACTACCAGGAGTACCGTGAAACAGGACCCAGCATTGCCCCACCTCTGCCAGACGGCCGAGTTGTGCGTAACTCAACATGGCTCCTGAGGGCAAGGTTATCACCTGGCTATCGTAGGGCCAAATTACAGCGGGTAGAAGCGTATTGTCAAATCCACGCTGAGTTGGATTACGCTGAGTTGAAGTTCGCATCGAGCTCAGCTTAGGGTACAAAGGTTTTTTGCTCGAAGCTGATGCGTATCGAAGCCGCGCCTGGCCTATCCGATGTATGTTGCATGATGGACGGTACCAAGATCGTGTCGCCATTATCCGTCGAGCGCCAGCAACGGCGTTTCCAAACTTCGTCTCCATGGTGGTAGTCAGTCAGGTGGCCGGTCCCGCGCACTACTCAATCAAAGAGTGTTTGACGAAAACCAAGAGCTGGCATATCGGGAGGTTTGCAATGAAGGTTCCGAGGTATATGTCGAGATAGACGGAATCCGGGTTGTTGTTGGGCGCGCCTGCATACGCAAGGAACTGTGCCACATCTTGTCTAGTCCACATACGGCAATCCCTTACATCTCAACACATTAACCCACGGCAGTGCATTCTCCGTCTCCTACTACAACACCATATCGAATAGTTTCATATGTCGTCTCAAAACCACGGAGTTGAGCTCTGCCTTAAGCTCAACTTCTGTCCACCAGCCACTCTCTCAATCTCTAATCCCTCGGCATCGCCTCTGAAGCTGATCGCCACCATCCACCAAACCTCCTCGGTCTTCCCAGATAGACCCGTTACTATCTTGACCAAATACTCATGTCTCGACACTACGCCTCGTGAGGATGCGTTCCGCAAGGGCGCTATGCACTCACCGGAACTCGCAATTTCCTCCACCCGACAAGTACATGGCTCTGCAAAAGTGCTTAACCTCCGACCCACAAAGCGCATTACATTCCACCGGATATCAGGCGACCCAGATCTTGCCAAACGCCCTGAGGATCCCGATACCCCTGGATTCACTTTCATCACTGTCCCTCCGGTAGGAAAAGGCTCTGTACAAGTTGCGTGGGAGCTCTCTGCCGAACGGCTCATGTCGAGTCTCGGCGACGACTCAACCTCGCTCCGAGAAAAGCTTGAACATTTTCTACGAGTCGGCGACACCTACCATGTCTGGCCCGGCAGTCTTTCAATTCGATGGTGGTCATTTGGCTCCTTGGAAGACCCGGAAGGCTTGAAAGGCAAGAAAATCTCGCGCTTCAGCTTTTCTGACGATCTGGGGTTGGATAGGGAAAAGGGAGCAGATGAAAGCGGAGAGGTTGTTAGTAAGATGCGAGATCTTATTGATTTGCACAACGTGAACAGCTTGTCTTCGAGAAGCGCCGTGGAAGGAGAAGAGAAGCCGGATATTAAGAAGATGAGGGAGGAAGGGTGGGTTTTCGGAGAACCGCCAGGGCTGTTGAAGATGATCGCGCAAGACGAAGACAAAGTAGCGACTTTCAAGATCGTAGAGTAAGGCGGTTGGCTCGTTAGGCAAGTCTATCAACAGTGCATTAAGACAATATACCTAAGCGATGCATACTTCGTTGTCAATCACGCGCTGCTTGAGATTGATATCGATATTTCCATCTTCCTGTTTGTGATGAGGAATCCGCAAAGTCAAGGGTTCGGGTCAATAGCGGTAAAAGCGAGTATTTGAATTGACTATATGTAATCATTACATATGGCGTAAAATCTGCAACGCACGACGCATCTGGTTCCGTTGTAAAGTCATGTGGTTGTCGTGTGGATGTACGAAGAGCTCAGTGTTTCGTAGTCGATCGCGCATGTATCGCATGCCATCCGGAGGGTTTTGTACGTCCATGCCTCCAGCGAATATAACGATTCGGTTAGCATCTGTGTCCCTAAGCTCGAATCCCCAATAACGATGTGACGCGCAGTAATCATGGACATAGCCTGCAGGAGTGCCATGTCTTGCATACCCCTCGATGATTTTGCGCCCCTGTTCAGTCTTGCGTAACTCTTCGGTGGGCGGATTTAGGGCCGCCATGTTTTTCAAGAATTTCCTACTTACAATGGAGACTCTGAGCTCCATAAGAAAAGGGAACATAGTGAGTAATCTCCATAGATAACGATTCATTGGCCGGCCAGTTGCACTCACCGGCAGGCCAGTCTTTGGTGCATCGATTGGAGCTACGGGAGCTATGAGCAGGGTGCCCTGAACTTGCACTTTGGTACAAATGTGAGTAAAAGCAAGAGCGTATGGGCCGCCACCCACAGCACCAATGACTTTATATTGTTCATACCCAACATGATCCATCAACCTTTGAACATCATGGGCGTGTTTTGTTACCATGTAATTCTTGTCGATTGTAGATAAGCCATAACCTGGCCTTTCTGGACAAATGAGGGTGACGCCATTTTTCAATGCCCACTCGTGCAACATACGATAGTCAAGACGCGAGCCAGGAGTACCATGGAATGCAACAAAGACGGCTGCTTTCGGATGTCTGCTGCCATATATCGCATACCCAAGTTGACGTCCGTCAGGGAGCGTGAAAGTCTGTGAGTCGCCAGGAGACATGCAATAGGATGGAGAAATTTGAAGGTTACCACGTCGGTATGTTGTTGAGGGAGCCGTCTGTTCTCGCTGAGATAGTGGCGGTTGTGGCGGTTGTGGCGGTGGTGACGGTGGTGACGGTGGTGACGGTTGTGGAAGGTTCGATAATTGAGAGTCGATTGGACGGGAGCGAATGGAAGCAGTAGAGACCACTTTATGGTTACTCAGACCAACACGGGGGCCTATGGTGGTACCGGGAGGTCGTTTTGAAATGGAATCGTGAACTTTCTGGTTGGCCTGCGACGACTTTGGTAAGGCTGACAATAAGGATTTGGCTTTCGGACTTTTGTCGACGGTAGTAGGTTTTTGGGAAGGTGGAACTTGGCCCCTTGAGTTCGATGTAGATGATACCAAGCGGGTGCGACTGATGTTTATTACGGTATTGAACCGCAAGTTACGATTGCGGGGCATTCCCCTGGATAGGATGAGATACACCGGCATGGTTCTACTTCAAATCCGGCACTAACGATACGACGGAGTGGAGAGATTGTTAGATTGAGATGGCAAGTATTGCTGTTTGAAGTAATAGAAAGTAGGAGAGGCGCGAGGAAGATTTCCAAGAATGAGGTGAGAACGAGGGTGGATTTGTCGGATTGGAGGGGCGCCCGTGCCGCAATCCGCATTTATCTAACAATACAATATGCAGTTGCTAACTCCCGCGAAGCGGCCCTGCAAGGTGTAATTTTCGCGAAGCGACTACCTATACCCTCTATATTGCTTTATATACCCCTTTTATACTTTATTATAGCTTGTTGCTGCTGCTAGAGGGGGTATAAGACGCCTCTTTTTAGCTGTGCGCTGCTCTACATTTAGCCTTAGCAGATAGAGCGGGTATACATACTTCTGTGGCCGGCCTACCTATTCACCTGCGTGGCTTGGCCTATCACCTGGCATTACCCGATGGACGCCACCCGCGGAACTAAGGAGTCTGAGGTGCATTGTTAGGACCACCTCATACCAGGGAAAAACTGAACAGGTCTGCAGACTACATTGACCCAAAACCTTGCAAAGGAGGTGACCCAAAGTCAACGTAGGCTCAAGGCTGTTCAGTTTTTCCCTAGGTTGGCGTGGGACAGAGTTAGCAATGCGAGTCACACTAAGTGGTCTGGTTTGGTCATTGGAGTGTTTTCGTTACGCCCAAAGGGGCCTGCTCAAACCTATAACATTTAGGTGCAGGTATGGCTGAATAGGGAGAGAGCTACGAATCATAGCATTCAATCTTGAGCAGCGCTGGAGAACTCTCCTTCGTAATACTAAAAGATCATTAGCGTTGGGATCCCACACTTCAAACATATGTTCGGCGCCGGACTTTCAAGAAGGCCACACTTACCTCCGTCACGTTCTTCGCCAATTTGGTATCCCTCAATTTGGACTTTGCATTCGGTATCGTCCAGTTGTTGACTCCCCACCACCATCTCCGTATCCGCGCACCAACGCCGTGTCCACTAAACTTGGTCGATCGGTTCCAATGCCGCCAGCCGTTCAGTAGGAGAGTCCATAGCACGCCTTGCGCGAAGCACATGATGACCTATGCCGCTGATTAGCGAAACTTCCCATATGCTCCATTCTTATCTCCTCGTACCTGATCTCGTAATGTGATCCATGCCACACCCTGCCATCCCTCTGCTTGCTCGATGCTCTTTAGGTAACTTTGTTCGAATCGAAGGTCTGGTAGCGGGGGCATCGTCTTCTGGCGCGGTACCGGATCTAATACGCTGACTGGTATTTCATCTTCGCCGACTTCCGAGCTATCGGGATCTGGGTGTTCATTGAGGGTGACGGGCTGCTTCTGGGATGCGGCGGTCGAAGGGTTCAGGTCGTGGCGTACGGATGGGTGTCGGTTGATGGATGCGCCCTGTAGCACTGAGCCAACTTCGGTGGGTATCTCTGAGTCCATTGCGTCTGAATCTACGCCGCGACGTGAGGCTCGAGCAGAGTGTTGAATGTTGATGCGCGGAAGGGAAGGTGGAGTCTTGGCGGTTGACGTCGGGGCGCGGTGCCTGCCTTTAGCGCGGTTGGACCCTAGCGGCGGCGACCAGCAGCCCCACGACATCGAGACACGACAATATCCTCCACTTCCAATTCCTACCCCAGATAAATCGCCAGAATGGGTAACCAACAGTCCGGGCTGCTCGACAACATAGCCTCCGGGTCTAACTGTACGTAAGCGGCGAAAGAGGAGGCATACGCGAAGGGGCGTCTGCGGGGCTGAGAATAGCTTGCTAACAGCATGTAGTTGACCGCGAGGAGGTTGACCGCCTAAGGAAACGGTTTATGAAGCTGGACAAGGTGCGCGATCAGCATCATACGCAATAGCTGAATGCTTGGCTAACTCAGTCCAGGACAACTCTGGTACCATCGAGCGCGACGAATTCCTAGCCCTCCCCCAAATCTCCTCGAACCCTCTCGCAACACGCATGATCGCTATCTTCGATGAAGATGGTGGCGGCGATGTCGACTTCCAAGAATTCGTTTCCGGTCTCTCAGCTTTCAGTAGCAAGGGCAACAAGGAGGAGAAGCTGCGATTCGCATTCCGCGTATACGACATCGACCGCGACGGCTACATCAGCAATGGCGAGCTCTTCATAGTACTGAAGATGATGGTTGGAAGCAACCTGAAGGACCAACAGCTGCAACAGGTGCGTCCAATACATATTGGAAGCTATATGGCGGAGACGTCTAACAAACACATAGATTGTCGACAAGACCATCATGGAGGCCGATCTAGACCGCGACGGCAAGATCAGCTTCGAAGAGTTCACAAAGATGGTCGAGAACACGGACGTTTCTATGAGCATGACCCTGGACCAGTTCTAAGCGCTTTTTCTATTACGAATGCGACGGCATCTCCAGGCACGAGGGTTTCCTTGGCGAGGCGTTCATGGTGTTGCGGGCACACTCGGGAACGGGCTCGACAGTATTCGATATTCCTCAATTCAGACCCGACATCTTTGGTCAACTCTATTTCACAAACGTGGATGCTGGCGCGAATCATGACAAATTACCATTGATCGCATTCGAAGATACTAATTTCGCATTGACAAGAACAGCTGCTTATGTTCGTGTACAGGATCACTTCTTGCCGCCAGCTCTACAAGAATCTCTTCCCGATATATCCACCACTACCGAAACCCAGACTAAACCCCGGCATCCCAATCGCCGCATAAACCACAATAACAAAGTGAATACCAGCCGCAATACACAGCCCCGCACCTTCCCAACTGCCAGCTTCGATGCTCACCTCGCCCTCTCCACCACCGACGGCATGATGGCCCAGCAGAAGTCCGATCTCATGCAACGCCTTCGCACTAGCCATCGCACACAACGCGCCCGCAACACCCAGAGCCGCACTGACCCCTAACAGGAACTTCGAAGCCTTCTCGTTTCGGCCACCTCGTTCGCGGAAGATGAAGTAGTATATCAACGAGATGAGGAAGAGCGATGAGGCGATTGCGGGAAGAGGATATAAAGAGGATTTCTGGAGTGCCAGGGCGGAAGCGAGAACAGGGTGCGTCATCGGTATGCTGGAAAGACCTGGTGGTGTGTCTCCTGGAAAACATTCCAGCGGGGCTGGTGTGGGGTTATCGCTTGGCGCCGTGGTGTTTGGTGGAAAGGAGGCGCAGAGGCCTTTGAAGATGTTAGTCACCCCGAACCGCATTCTAACTCTACAGTCATCTGCAGAGCGTGGACTCAACGCAGATACATACCGAAATACCCTATCCGCACTGCAACAGGCGGCTGTCCAGCAGTCCCATTCTGCGATATCATAACCCAATACAGACTCTCGATACCAGCACCTGTGCTTATGCAGCCGAGGAGAACGAAGAGGTATATGATCAGGGAGATGAGGGTGAAGATGCAGACGAAGAAGGTTTTGTTCAGGATCCGGTCCTTGAGGAAGTTTGCTACGAGGAAGGGGAGCATGGTGACTATGGTGGTGATACGTGCGTGCTGGGGTGAGGTATGAAGAGTAATGGGGGCTAGAGGGAGGTGATGCTGTTTTGTGGTATTTATTGCTGGAGAGGAGATGGTGTTTCGGTGATGGGGTGGCTTCAAGGGATGGGTGTGAACCTTTTGGCTATGTGATTTGAGTGTGATGAAGGGGTGAGGGTTGTGACATGTTGGCTATACGAGGCTCGAGTGAATGGGTCGTCTACATCACTGAGAATATTCTTGTGTCTATGCTATGCTATAGATACGACCACAACAGCAGAAGGAGACACGGGCACCGAGTCGTTTCTGATTGCATCACCTCGCGCGGGTGTTCGTCGGCTGTTGGGCGCTTTCTCTGATACGGAGACGCTCGATCTATTCCACGTACTTTCTTCGTTGCGCACTATCTGGAAGACAGTGTCAGAGAACATGAGAGGCTACGTTGTGGGAAAGAATTGTTTGGGGGAAGACGAGTCTCCGTGATGGGAGAAGGTCATGAATGCTACGAGCGGGATCCGTGGACAGCGCGATCAGGTGTTTCCAGGACAAATAGTCGCGGTCCAGGACGAAAACTGTGGTACCGGACGAACAACGTTTGTCAGCGAAAACGAGGTGTATGTACTGTAGGTACGCAGCTGGAAATCCAAGGACATTTGTCCATTGAAGTTTCCAGTTTACGGTGATATCACCGGCGTACGACGCTCAACTAGGCTTAGTCTAACCCATATGGGGCTAGCGCACATATTCCAAGCCTTTCCCCGCCCTGATTTCGCCCTTTTCGCACTTTGTGAATTTCCGAGAGTCCGGCACGGCGCCGCAACTCACATACTGAGGGCTTACACTGATGTCTTGTGGTAGTCACGTCATGCGCCTTGCCAAGGTCTTCATGCTGGAACAGCGGCTTCCCACTGGACGGGACATTTGCGAGTGGATATTTGCAGCCGCGTAGCTTCTATCGACGTCTACGAGCATCACCATGTCGCTATGCCAAGGTACACGGTAACGGATAGTCAACACAGTTCTTGTAGAAGTGAATCCTTCGGCCGGATTTCGTCCACATGCTGGCCACCTGGGCATATAAGGTCTACTGCGATGGCCTTGAAAGATCAGAAACTGCTCTACCAACTCTCGGTAGCTTCTGCAATCGTATCATCTCGTACTAACTTCCAACTTTATTCTTTCCATCAACTATCGTCAATCGAAACTCAGCCATGGTCACCGTAGCAGTTGCCGGAGGCACCGGCGGCATTGGCCGTACAATCGTCGAAGAACTCGTTCGACAAGGCAAACACCAAGTTTTGATCCTAAGCCGAAGTGTAGGAACACAAAACCCATCTGAATTGGCATATCACTGAACAGCATCCAGGCAAGCAAGATACCCGGCCTCGAATCCATCCAAGTCCTCGAAACAAACTACGACGACGTCGCATCAATGAAAGAGCTACTCCAGAAGAACAACATCGAAATCGTCATATCCGCCCTCCGCCTCTTCGACAAACCAGGCGCAGATTCACAGATGAATCTCATCCGCGCCGCCATCGATGCCAGCAACGTAAAGCGCTTCATGCCCAGCGAATACGGAGTCAACTACTCTCAACCCGGCATCCTCGACGTATATCCTTCCGCAAAATGGTGGCTTGACGCCGCCGATCTACTGCGCAGCTCCCACCTCGACTTCACACGCGTTTTCTTGGGCTGGTATTCCGATTACTTTGCTATACCACACGTCAAGTCCAACATGAAGCCTTTCAACTACGCTTTGGACTTCAAGAATAAGAAGGCGGTGCTGCCAGGTGATGGCAATTCGGCGGTCTCGTTTATTCATTCGACGGATTTGGCGAAGTATATTGTTGCTACGTTGGATGACGAGAAGAAATGGCCTGAGATTAGTCCTTTTGCGTCTGATGCGTTGACGTGGAAGAGGGCTGTTGAGTTGGCGGAGAAGGTTACGGGTACGTATTCTTATTCCTCACATCGTGGCGATTGGGGACAAGGCTGACATGTTGATTGACAGGCACGAAATGGGACATCACCTACGATACCATCGATAAGTTGGAGAAGGGTCAAGCGACGGTGCTCGAGCAACCAGAAGGCTCATACGATTTTCCTCCGGAGTTCATTCAACCCTTGGTCGTCGAGTTCAGCATGTTGGCTGTACGTGTGAACATGGATGCCTCGAAGGATGGATTGAGAAACCATGAGTTTCCCCAGATTCATCCCATTGGTGTCGAGGAGTTGATGCAGAAGGCTTGGGGAAGCAAATGATGAGATCAATATGACATTGTGCGGGCTGGAGTCGAGCTCGCAAGTGATCTTCGCCTTTTAGAGAATCGGTCGTACATCAATCGCAATGTAAAGATCAACAATAAGTTCGACGGAGCTGACGACAACTCGTATACGCATAAGTCTTGAAGACGACGCTGATGATAACCAATGGGAGAGATTTGATTACTGCTGATTCGGGCTGTTGGCAGTGCTTGGCGTTTCCCGTTTCCCCGTAACCCACTTCGTTCAGCCGCCTCGTCGGGGGAGACTTCGTTGTTTGATTCGTTTCAATCTTCCGGGCAGACGTATCCAGACCCACTTCGCATGGGTATGGCCGCGTTATACAGTAAGACGAATAGTACTGTATGTGGTACGAAGGGGTTAGAGTTTCGTACAACGACGAGCTATTCTAGGCGACACTTGGATTGTTGACTGCCGCGTCATATACCGTGATGAAGCTTTGGTATGGTTAATGAAGTGGCGATGGCTATAGTGCGCAACTTGACAGGATACGATGACAAGAGTCAACATGGTTAGGTAGGGGTAAGATCCCCCATGTACGAAATGTGTGTGAGACATACACTGAAATCGTACATTATCACTTAAGGTCTACATGTAGGGATATGAAGCTATTGGTATATCTTATGCAGTTCTTATGAGATATGTACTGGTGTATAAAGGCAGTGAGTATCAACGCAAAGTCTATATCTCCATCATCATCATTTCTCCGGTTTCGCAAGCTGGCCGTATCAAATCATTGTACCTCGAAGTCGTTCATCCGGTCGTACCAACTACTGTCTTTATTAAATCTGGCAATCGAACATGGTCAACCTCGCCTTCGTCCTGACCAGCGCTACTGCTGCCACATCTCTCTTTAGCACTGTCTTAGCTCACCCCGGCGAGACACACGACCGTGCCAGGATCAAACGCGAGATCGAAGCTCGTGGCTTGCGGGCTGCCGCAGCGAAACGTTCTCTGGCTAGATGTCAAGATACGCTCAAGCACCGAAGCTTGATGCAGCGTTCTGAAGAACGTCGCGCAAGCACCCTGGATGAGCTTCGTCGGAAGCGTGGAATCATTGCCAGTATGCTCTCACCCAATGTCTAAACCTTGTTCCCAAAAGCGATTCCTAAATCAGAATGCAGAGCCCAAAAAGTACCGTCGCGACTTAAAGCAACTCCAAGAATTCGAAAAGGTCAACCACAACATGACCGACACTCTAGATTACACGCCCGACACTCTCCCCAGCACCATCTTCGCCGCAAACACCTCCTGCATCCTTACCCCCGAACTCACCTTCGGACCCTACTACGTCACGGGCGAAATGATCCGAAAAAACGTAGTCGAAGACCAAAAGGGCATAGACCTCTACCTCGAAGTGCAATACGTCGACATCACCACCTGCGAGCCCGTCCCCCACCTCTACGTCGACATATGGAACACCAACGCTACGGGGTACTACAGCGGCGTTGAAAACGGGCAAGGCGGGCTAAACACCACCTTTCTGCGCGGCGTCCAAATAACTGATGCCGATGGCGTCGTAGCGTTCGAAACCTTGTTTCCAGGCCATTACACCGATCGCGCAACACACACGCACCTTCTCGTCAAGTCTAATGTAACTGTCCGCTCAAACGGCACCACGGGCGCCGATGGCACTATCGCACATGCCGGTCAGATTTTCTATCCTGAAGACCTCAAGGCTGAGGTTGAAGCTACGGAACCTTATATCTTCAGCACGCAGCCGTATATCACCAACGACAACGATTTCCTGTCGGTTGTGCAGGCTGATGACGATTTTGATCCGTTTCCTCAGTACGTGTATCTGGGTGACCGCGTCGAGGATGGGTTGATGGCTTGGATTCAGATTGGGATTAATACTACGGCTGATCATAATGATGATCAGATGTTTGGTGTTGCTGCGGATTATCAGGCGGGTGGTGGTGTTGCGAATCAGAATCAGACGGGTGCGGATTTGATTGGTGGGCCGGGTGCTAATGGGACTACGTCGTCGGGTGCTGTTTCCTCTGGGGCTACCCCAGGGGCTGTTTGAGACTTCATTATGGTGACTACTTGCATATTCGTTCTTGTACTTTCTTTGTAGAAGCCCCGTTCTAAGTACATAGATGCATTCACACTATCCACGCATCTGTGTCGTTCAAAACACTCTTGACGCCAGCCCATTTACATACTCGCTTTTCCCCTACTCTCGAAAGGCAGTATAAGCACCAAGATACCCGCAGCGATAAACAACGCCCCACTAACATAAACTGGCGCACTGGTCTCCAAATCCGCAAACATCGCCACTATAGGCGCCATAATACCAAACACCCTGTTCGCACTCGCCGTAATAGCATTGCCTGTACCGCGATCTTTGGTCGGAAAGATCTCAGGCGTATACGCATACAAGACCGCATACATGATGTTACTCATGAAGTTGTAGGCGCAGTTCCATCCTAAGAGGGCGTTGGAAGTGAGCGCCGTTGTGGAACATAAGAGAAAGACGCCAGTGAGGACTGTAGAGAGGGCTAGTGTGCCTTTGCGACCGACATGCGGTGTTTCGACGAGTACTGCGCCGAGGATGCATCCTGGTACGCCAAGCACGGCGATGATGAGACTGTTGCGGTAGGTGATGTACGTCGAGCCGTCACCGAAATCGGCGCCGCGGGTGGCTTGGATGTAGGGTAGGAAGGCGTTGTAGAGGGGGTAGCCGAGGCCGATGAATGCCCAGACGAGTGTGATGGTGCTAGTTGAGAAGGCTAGTTTCTTGGTCGCGAAAAGGGCTTTGACGTGCGAGCTATCTAGCTTCTGAAGCTTGCGTTTGACAGCTGCGGAGGCAGTGCTGGTTTGTTGGACGGTACCAGGGAGGGCGAAGTTATTGCATGATTCTAATTCTTCAAGTGTGAGGGTGCATTCTTTTCTGTTTCGGCGCGCGACTTCGTGGACGATGCGGACGGCGTCTGCGTCTCGGCCTTTGCCCATCAGGAATTTGGGGGACTCGAAGATTGTGAAGAAGACGAAGCGGCCAATGAACATTAGGAGAGCGACGCCTCCCATGACCTTTGGAAAATATTAGCAGATACTTCCAACAATGTAAAACTCAGTACTCACGATCATGAAGTACCGCCATCCCATATTTTCTCCTCTCGTGCAGTTTGTATCCGTCTGCTGACAGGTGAGGTTTCCAAGCAACGGCCATGCTACAAGCGTGGCAAAGACTTGCGCGAGCGCCCAGTAGATCGACAAAATCGTAAGCAGATACTGATGGCTCCCAGGCAAGAACTCCAGGAAAATCGCTGAATCCACAGGCAGGTTTCCGCCCACACCAACAGACCAAAGAGCCGCGAACGTGCCAATAGCACCGAAATTGGGGCTACTCGCTGCTATCATTCCGAACACAGCCGTGATACCAATAGTGAGGTTGAATGCCCATCGTCTTCCGAAGATGTCGCAGCCAAATCCCCAGAAGACGGCGCCGAAAAGAAGTCCGATGTTTTGTGAGAGGGAGAGCAGCGGTGGGCGTGTGGGGTTGAATTCGTTGGTGATGGGTGTAAAAATTAGGGATGTTACTATCGGCCAGAGATTGTCCATTGCCCAGCCAAATCCAATCACAATGAAGAGCTGGAGGAGGTCAGTTTGTTGGACTGGAGTGTATCGAGATGAAGGACGAGTATGGGGGAAAGGTTTCTTGTGTGAAGTATGTTCACGATAGATGTGGGAGTAACGATGAGATAAGTACTCACCTGCCATTGATACCTCCCCATACCTATATCCTGCATGGCCTTGTTGAGCATCTTCGCTTTGGCTTCGTACACGGGGTCCAACGACCCATCTTCCAAAACGCTCACCGGCGCTTCTCCATCTCTTGCAACGGTTTGCGCCGAGGGTTCCTTGTAACCGTGCGATTCATCCATTTTTACTGGCGATTCGGCCATGATTTCTTTTCGCCCTTCGAAGCCGGCTGCGAGCGCAAAGAATGTAAGAGTGGAGGTTAAGCTAGATCGCAGTAAACACAGACAGCCGGGTCAAGTCAAGGTAACAGGTGGCGAGGCACAACAGGCATTAGCGTCGCTAAAGAACTTAGTGAATGGAGGATCTTTAACGGAATAGTATTTGATTGAACCAGTGGGTTGGGAAACTGCATGGTTAGTGTGACGACTTATAATGTTCCTTGTCGCGCAATCGGGCTTCCCGCTCGCGCAATACCATGCGGAGGAAGGTACCACCACCACGATGGGCGGGGTATCTCCAGGGCGAACGCCATGGTAGTACTGCGTCCACAACTCTGGTCCACACACGCGATAAGGGATTGAAGCCGTTGCGACTGTCCTGTGGTAGGCGATAAGCGATGTCAAGATGGTTACGATCTGCAGTGCATGCGAGGTGGTGTGGGAGATGGCGGGCTAGGTTCTGACGGGAGTTACTCCGCGCTAGTATGACGTGCCGTCACACTTGAGCTGACCATGCGAGATCCACGTCGACCATATTAGGAATCTTGAAGGTCGGTAGTCATTATTTGTTTGTACCAAGAATCTACACGTCTATGTTTGGTGTACATAATCTCGACGTAAACACCAGCAATACATAATGCAGGCCAGCGCAGTAGCATAACCACGTACCATGGTCTACTTCCACAGCTTGCTCAAACTGGTCGCCTTGTCGTCGTGCTTGTTCAGCACCTTTGCAGTCGCCAGATCGAAGTCCTCCTGTGTGACGTGCACTCTCCTCTCCCTGAGGGCGTACATACCAGCCTCAGTGCACACACCCTTCAGCTCAGCACCTGAACATCCGTTCATCTTCTCCGCGACCTTTGTCAGGTTGATACCACGCGTCAAGTTCATGCTCCTAGAGTGAATGCGCAGAATGTCGGCACGCGCCTCGACGGTTGGCGGTGGGAACTCGATCTTTCGGTCGATACGTCCGGGTCGCAGAAGGGCGGGGTCTAGGATGTCCAGTCGGTTGGTCGCCATGATGATCTTGATGTTCTTGGTTGGCTCGAAACCATCCAGCTGGTTCAGCAACTCCAACATAGTTCGCTGGACCTCTGAATCACCACCTGAGCTTCCCTCCACTCGACTTGATCCAATGCTGTCAATCTCGTCCATGAAGATAATGCTGGGTGCGTGTTCTCGTGCCATGACGAAGAGTTCACGTACCATGCGGCTACCCTCACCAATGTACTTCTGTACCAACTCGCTACCAGACACTCGAATGAACTTGCAGTCAGCGTGATGTGCGACCGCACGTGCAAGCAGTGTCTTTCCTGTTCCAGGAGGACCGTATAGCAGAACACCCTTGGGCTGAGCGATACCGAGCGATTCGAAGAGTTCGGGATGTTGCAGACCCAGCTCGATGACTTCCTTGATCTCCTTGATCTGCTGATCCAGACCACCAATCATGTCGTATGTGCTGTCGGGCACCTTCTCGACCATCATGAGGGAGACGAGGGGATCGACGGACGAGGGAAGGAGCTTCTCGAGCTTGTAGGAGTCACTGAGGAGAGTGACGCGCTTTCCGGCGGTGAGTTTGCTGATATCTACGCTGTCCGCGACATCGACGACTGCCTTGATTAGTCTTGATCCCATCTATGCTTAAAGTGATACATACCATATTTGCCCTCGGGGTGGACCTTCACAAGCACCTTCTTGGTACCCATGACCTTTACCACCTCTCCGACGTATGATCCCGGTTGCTGTAGAAGGCCGAGCTCTTCTCGCAATAACCGTACTCTTGAGTTGTAGTCATTGCGCTGGGCTTCAAGTCGTCGTAGCTTGGCCTGTCCCTGTATGATCTCGAGCTTCATCGTCTCGATCTTGTTGTGGAAGAAGGTGTCGAGCGCCATGGCTGTGGCGGGCGCCGGCGGCGATGTTTAGGCTAGGGTTTTGTTTGGGGCAGGGTTGAATGCAAGGAAGTCGTGTAGTGAGCGACGGCGAAGACGGTGGAGTAAAGGTTGCGGGTGAGATAGCGATGGCGACTGGTGCACCTTGGTGTTGACGCCCGTGACGGCGTGGAAGCTTCCGAAGCTGGCCATTGTCGGATTAAGGTTACGCCGGGCCACTAGCGCATACGCGTTGGAGGAAGGAGCACACGCGCCGACAGGTCTTACCACAGCAACGTTTTTCACCGACTCTCAATCATACATTGATTATTCACATTTGCATTTCCTGCATTATTGCACAGTCGACAGATTCTCGTAAGAAAACACACGATTATCAGCATGATCCGCTTCTGGCATCGCCGAAGGCCACACAGCCACCAACTCCAAATCTCCATCCGTCCTAACGCCTCACGTCTTCCTTAACGCGTGCTTACTGGTCTCTGTCGCGATGGTACTGCGATCTTACTTTGCCGGTCGAGCATCATCGAGAATATGTCCCGCGATATAGGGTAGTTGACCTGGCAACTCTGGTCTTCAGCTACGTTGTCCTGGATCTTGAGACGATCTATGTCTTTCCACATATCCTGTTCGAGAGCAGCATTCACTTGCAGAGCCTGGTTCCGCGCTGTGTTCCGCGTGATGATGCGCTCGGTCTTGACCGGCAACTCGCGAGGTGATATTTCGGAATCATCAACGAGCGTCTCGTCTCCGCTATCTTCGCCATCGCCATTGATCTCCTTGTCAAGAGCTCTGAGATCTGCAAGAGTCAATGGCATCGTGCCATCATCTACGACTGTCAGTTGAAGTGGACAGGTTACGGTGGCGCAGAACTTACTTGATGGACTTCGGCCCTTCAACAATCGTGCAATTCGTAACCCCTCGCAGTTGGGAACACGCTCCCTCAAGAAAGCGTCTATTCGCTTTATAACTTCCGCATTGACTACGGCCTCCTTTCCAATAGTACGTATTACTCCGATGTGGGCGACCTGGATGCGCAAAATAAGCAGGGTCTTGACTTGGACCAGCTCATCCATGATGGAACCAAGCTTCTTCTCATCCGCTGAGCCATGGACCAGCTGACGCGCTAATTGGTTGACCTTGCTTGCCGTCTTGGGGTCGAGCGTCTCAAGCAATTCGGCCAACTTGTTCTGCACAGCTTGAAGTCGGACGAGCTCGGTAGCAACAGTAGGGATTTGCAGGTCCTCTTCATCGTCTATTATACCGATGATCGTCTTGATACTCTCGAGCTCGCTACGGTGTCGAGCCAAGACTTCAGCAAGAGCTTTCTGACGAGCGTTTGCCCTGCGTAGGCGATCGAAGATTCGGAAGGCTTGCTCCACAAGTTGTGTGGTAGCTTGGATCGCGGCGAAAACAGCCAGTACTTCAGCCTGTTACGACACTTCAGCTGGGCCTTCCTGAAGGAGCAGTGTACTTACCATGGTCTTTAGTGGAAAGATTGCGCTGTTGCAGAAGAAGAGATTATCACGGCTTGCGCTGACAGATCAAAGGGCGCAATACCGCACTTATCTTCAGCTGAACTTATCCGGACCACCTTTGGGGCGCAGTGTCAGTTGTGAGTCGACCGTGATTGCGGTTGGTCCGGTGAAGTTCGCATCATGCATGCATGCGAGATCGCAGCCAGTGATTCGCCATCGCGAAGCGACCTGCAGCCATAAATGCACCCCAAAAGCAACTCATGTTCGCGCTGTATCGGCGTCCAATGGGGTCGACGATCTTTTTGCGGGGTGTGGTCACAGGCTGACAGTACTCGCACACGATGCCACGTCCTGCCAGGGTTCGAGACGGCAGAAGGGTGTGGGTTGTGCGCAGATCGAATTGCCGATTTTGTTTCTTCCCATGTCCGTTCAGCGCAGGACCGAGCCAGTACCGAAGAGGAGATCAAACCGGCCTTGCTTGACAACGAAGAATCGATACACGACAAAGGCGTCTTTCCCTTCCTGCGAGTGACAAGCGAGCTCGACATATTCGTTTGTGGACGGCAGGTGGATGCGACTCGAGGCAGTCTCTACTGTGGACGTTGAGGCTTTGTACACTGTAAGGCCAAGTCGGCGTACAATCTTGTGCGCGATGAAGTTGTTGGCCATGGTTGGCCGGAATATGGCGCGAACAAAGTGTCGGCTGTCGCTCGTGCAGGATTCGAGCATCAAATTCTGTCCTTGCAGGACTGATGGGTCAGAAGCGCTCTTCTGCTCGTTGTCAGCCGCCACCCTGCACCAAGTCGCGCGACGTTCTTTGCTTACTGGAACTTGTGCAGAGAACTTCGCGGATACTCTGGATGAAGACGGAGCTTCCAGTACTTGTTGCACATCGAACGTCTTCTCTCTGCATCTGCTCGGTTGTGCTGATCTGGCTCCGGTGGACACGACGAACAAGTTCCCACTTGTCAATGTCAGAGGCATGCTGGGCGCAAGGTGTTGGAGTCCAACTTACATGTTAAGATTGTAGATGTTTTCGGCCACATGTCCATTTATCTGAACAGCATTGCCGCTGGAGACATTTCGGCTAACAGATGTCGTTGTCGCCATGATTTGTTTGTCCTCCAGAACACGGCTGGACGTAGACGTCGACAACATATTCGATACGCTCTCTGGAAAACATTAGCTGGGACGATCCTTCCTATGGGACTGATTCTACGCGCAGGCCTCAGCAATCGGGACGGAGGAAGGCTGTGAAGCTGTGATTGGAACGAGCATCTTGTCAGCCGGGCGGGGTACGAAAACGCCGTGACCGGTGTGCTGCGGACTGCATACAACTGCTCCAGGTTTGCTGGGTGGTGTTTCGCAGCCCTGTTCAAACTTGCAGATCCGGTCAACCCAGAGCGGCAAAGCGCATACTGAAGCGAGAGATTGCCCTGATATCGATGTATCAATAAGCGCTTCTGGGTTCATGAGCGAATCTTCGGCCTGCGCCCCCATCATCGTCTGCCTTGCCGCCAGGTTCGTATCACGCGCAATGCGCTTCGTACGGTCATCTTTTCCTTACCTCCTCACGCTGCGGCAACGATGAGCGACATTGATCGAGTGCGCCTCGGCTAGCGCTGCTCTCCGCAGCCGTCCAAACCCCGTTCGTGCGACAACAGTAAGCCCCACCCACATGCGGCCGACTGCTTCGACTGCGCATCATGAACCACTATGGTACACACCAGTTAGTCACCCAGCTGGTTGGCGATAGCCCAGGGAAGGCCATCGACATCCTCACAAGGTGTTGCGAAGACCCCAAGATCCTCGAAGAAGTAACTTCCTACCTTTTACAACCAAAGGCGAGGCAATACGGGACACCCACTCCTCCCGCGAACAGATTCGATATCACATTCGCGCCACCTCTTTCACCAACTTCACATAGTTCACATAACACTGGGACCCCACCTCCGCGCCAGAGGCTGCCCCGCCGCCTTTCATCAACGACTTATCCACTGAGCCCTCCTGGGACAGCATCATCGGTGACATCACACTCTACTAGAGATGGAGGCGGCTCGGGGGAGTACATTCTGCTTCCAACTTTCGTTGGAGGTAAAGTGGATGAACTGAGGGTCCGGATGAAGACCGCGCCGATCACATACAGCGTGATACGTGATGACGTTGTTGGCAAGCGAAATCTTGAGGATTCTTTCAGCCTGAGTCCGGCCGAAGTAGCACATGTTCAGGTGCCACATCGCGTATCGGGCGGAGTCCAAACAGTACCAGTGTCCTGGTCCATCGACCTGACATGGCGCCGACCTCATTCTGACTCGACGCACAGCACTGTGTTCTACTTGGTGCCTAAAGAAGTGCTGGACATTGATATGTGTCTCGGATACGATGACTCAGGCGATGCAAGCCCAGGTGTGTATATCGTGCAACGACTATCACGTTAGGCCATTTGGCTGATTAGATGCGATCTTTGGCTAGAATTCACACCAACCATAATCCCTCAACCGCAAGCTCGACAAGCACCTCATTTCCCTGAATACAAGCAGGAAATGCGTCCTCATGCGCCGACACCACCTTCAGCATCGTACCATCGTTCAGCGATGACCCAGAACGAATCCCACCGCGCAAGCCCCGTTTTCCATCAAGACGGGCAACACCACCCATATCATATCGTCGAGCCCTTCCTTGCCCGACAACAGTCATATGGCGCGGCAATGGGGGCCCACCAACCCTCGCCCGCCCATACCGTTTTGGGTTCGCACATCGAGCATCCACAGCCTCTCCGACCCAGCCCTGCGTCCGCAACCCCCGCCCGAGATACCGATCCCAACAAAGCTGCCGATAGAATCAGGTTGAGCCTCGTGTGGGACGCGACGACCCTGAATGTATGGCTAGATCTCAATGCGCACGGCGAGGCTTTCTACAAGGCCTTCCAACAGCAGGCTACAAAGCAGCGCAAGGACATACTAGATCGAGCAACGATGACGATATTGTTGAAGAAAGACAAGAGTATCCCCGACGAGGAGGCTTACGCACTTTCTCTGGACGAGGATGACTTGGAAGCGGACTGGGAGACGACTCTGGAATGGCTCGATGCGAATAGGAGAGATAAGTCGCCGCATATTTGCGGGGTGGTGGAGATGGACGATGGGTGAAGGGGCAACTACTCGCTCTGGGCTTTTGGTCCTGGAGTTGATGCCACAATACCTACGCCCAATGTTGCTTGACGTAACGAGCGACCTCAAAGAGACCGCCAGGGCTCTTGCCGTTCCCCGTACATGCGACCAAGGCTTGCACATCCTTACATCACATATTCACAACGAAAGAGGTGAGTGTCATGTGCTGGATTGAAACGAAGTTCGACGAGATCTAATCAGTTGTAGCACAAAGCAACGAGGCTCATGGCAAGGATGAGTCCTGTTACTGCACTGTTCAACACTGAACATGGCCATGGCTGTACTTTCCACGATTACATGTATCAAAGATCCGTAAAACCCATCTCCGCGGCGCGGAAGAGAAGCTGGGCGACGAGGTCGGATAATCGTCGCGCTTGGACACTCTGCCGGCACTGATCAAGCCCCAAAAGAACAATAGAGAATGCGATGCTATCTGTCTTAGTTCGCGCGATCAAGATCCAGCTCATGCTTCATAGATATACGGCGTTCTGCAACAAGAGTGGCACATATCCCGAAGCTGATATTTCATGTACGCTCGTCTAGTCAATCCTCTCAAATCCGTCCGTTGAACCATCTAGATGCTCGGGCACATCAAGCAGGACCATCGGCTTCTTCGGAGACGAAAACAGCTCCGACCATGCCGACGCCGTTGCAAGAACCCTTAGAACTCCACCCGACGTTCCGTCTGCTGCCTTGTTGAATGATCTCACGAGCTTTCTCATATTCTTCATGAAATCATCCATCTCGTCCCCCCACTTCTCATCGTAGAAGTCGACAGCGTCAATGAGGATGAAGATCGCTTTATACTCCTTCCGCAGCTCGCGTAACAGTCGCACCACCGCTATTGTGTATGTTTTGAAACACAGGTTTTCCATGTTCGCGACATCATCGTGGCTCAGAAAAGAAAGTAGAGGGAGTCCGTCCTCGTCTTTAGATCCGTGCGCGTCGCATGAAGCGAGCAGTTGTATGAAGAAGGCTCGTAGCATGAGTGCTGGCCCAGAGCGTACACTGCTGAGCCCACAAAAGAATGGAAGGACAAGTGTGCGCGGCGTGCTTTCCAGTTTCTCGTAAAGAAGCGCTATCAGGAAACTCAGCGGAGAAGTGTTCTCGAGCTCGCCGTGTCCCTGGATACACAGTATCTGAGACTTGCCTCTGCCGCCTAGCCAATTCTGGAACTCGGTTGTGTTCCCCACCCAGCCTGCGCGGTTCTGATATCTTGTCCGACTGTTCAGCCCGTCCTTGAGCACCGTGGAGAGCTCTGCTACATGTGTATGCTCGGAGTAATTCAGCTCCAGCTC
Source organism: Alternaria conjuncta (assembly GCF_024043145.1). Lineage (NCBI taxonomy): Eukaryota > Fungi > Ascomycota > Dothideomycetes > Pleosporales > Pleosporaceae > Alternaria > Alternaria conjuncta. The sequence goes on along the minus strand of NW_026250102.1, from coordinate 495,689 downwards.
CTTCATAAGATGCTCTGGAGTGACTGCCGTCTTTACGACTCGATCTTCAAGCTCGCTTATCCTTCGCTCTACGCGCGGGTCAGTTTGCTGCACATGGCAGACGTGCTCCAACTTACTGTCGCTTGCTGCGCTCAGTCGTTGCTGTTTCAATTCTTCAGTGAGTTTTTTCAACTCGTTGTTCCCTTCTCAACGTCAGCCACACGCCGATACGATTAGGAAGACTTGTGGCTTACACTGAGCATTCTTGATCACGTCATCGAGATGATCCTTGAGGGCGTTGAAGCCATCGCTGACTTGTCCACTGACTTTTTCGACGTGTTCGTCGACGCGGTGTATGTCTTCGTGCATTTCATGGGTCCGAGAATCGATCTCCATTGCTGTTAAAAGTGTGGCTTTCTGACACCAAGCTAGGTATAACCGGGTTTCTTCTAGGAAGAGGCTCTTGGACTGTCGGATGCTGTCGACACACTTATCGATCCCTTTTGCGTAGTTCTTGTTCTTCGATAGACTGTCTTTGGCATGTTCTATATAGATCAGTACAAGACCTGCGCTCTAGATGTATGTTCGGCAGTGTAGGTAGACCCGACTTACTCCAGGAAGACTGCTTATACCAGTCAATGATGTTTACCAGTGCTATGAGAAGACTGGTGTAAATACCGTTCACACACAGCTGTATGGTATTAAACCCCGGATAGAGCGTCTGGTACTGCTCGCACTTGTTCACGATATCTGGGACCTCTTGTAGCAGATCTGCCATCTTCTGGCGGACTTGAGAGTGACCTGTCATAGCCTACCCAACTGTCAGCCTTTGGATACATACGTACATGGCATTACGAACAGTCAAGATCAGTGTCAGTCCTCCGCACAGAGTTTTGTACTGCCCGTCTGGTAAAAGGCCGATGAAAGCCTGGATAGACTCTGCCTTGTCTCCAACAGTGTGAAATTTACTGCGAATGAGGTCCCATGTCGTCTCTTTTTTGTTGTATTGTTTCACCACGTCCTGGAGGAGATCAGTGATCTCTTGCCAATCATGGCAAGAGTCGAGATCAAAGCTTGCTATCTTCTCATCCTTGGACATCTCCTCCTTCAAGGCCAAAAGGGCGTTAGAGAAGCTTGTTGTGGTCGCAACTACTCTCAGTTTGCTCTTTCGCAATTCCTCGTCGCTAGTTGAAGGTGCTCCATTCAACGCGACCGGGCGGTCTACAAACCTTTGACGGCTCGTGTCAAAAGTGACTGGTAGTTCTCCGCGCTCATCGCGGAATCCATCATGTCGATTTTCGATATAGTCAACTGAAATGGGCTGTGTGGATGGACAAGGAAATCCGGCTTCGACCCGTTGGTTGGTCGACATGGCTCCTTCGAAGAAGCGCGGAACTTACTGCAAAGGCTTCCCAATCTATGGTAGACAGAAGCGCAATTGATGTAATCGCGAAGTCATAGAATGCTTTCCCAACATCCAGAAGTGGGCACCGACAGCTACCCAATTTTTGAGACAAAGCTGAAGGCTTCATGCTGACACGCATACCTAGATAGGCATGTGCATTACCAATGGAATAAGCAGATAGCACACCCATAGCCATGCAGCTCGCTTCAATCAGGTATTTCCGGTGACTGCGTTCAGCTCACAATGCCTAGATTCGATACGCCCGCCATGCGGGGGCCACGTAGCTCCGCATTGTCGATGTTTAACAACCTGGTCCTACCTGATCTCGTAATAGGTCTTAGACGAATTTCATATGGTGAGTAATCCATGCATACGTTGCAACCAATTGCAAGTTCTGTGACTACTTAGGTGTGAACGTGGACGACCTGTCGGGAGCGCCAGAGCGCGACCTCGCGAGTGCAGCGGCTGTACCCACCCGCTAACATCCTGGCACCCTGCGAACCGGCTCGTATCATCAGTGCATGCTACCGCGTCACGATAAGCTGAGTATTACGTGCCGGCTGAACTTCAGCTTGATTTTTCTCAAGACGCGTATTGTGCATCGTCAAGCGAACACTTGCAGCCCGCCCGGACTTTGCTAAATCGTATTGAGGCGCTCGACGAGAGGCTGTTCGGGCCGTGACAACGTCTGCGAGATTCCTGTCGTTCCACGCGCCTCTTCGGCATCCCGAGGCTGTCGCGGAATCGAAGGATTTATGATCGGTCAGTGGTTTTGGGGGGCTGGACAAAGTTGCGCGGGATAGGCAGGTAGGTGTCAGCTAGACCACCATCGATTGGACTGACCTTGGAAACCTAGGAGGGTCCATGCAAGTCGCAGGTGCAGGTGCGGGTGCATGCCGCCATTTGGACCCCATCTTCTAAAAGTAATTGCATCAATCAATGACTTGGATCACAGCCATACGTGCCTAAGAGAATGAGTGGGCCTGACAAGGATAGGCATTCCTCATACTTATCTGTTGCAATGTTGTTCAGCCGCAATCCACTCATTCCCAAGGTATTTGGGGGGGGGGAATGCCTGCACTCCAAGGTAAGCTTGCTCTAGATGCTGTCGCACATTTTGTCCTACCATTTTGGAGATCACGGATTGTCAGCACGGGGTCTAACTCGTATATGATAGACACGAGGGCAGATCTGGTTAGAAAACTACCGCTACTATGTCTGGTTCTGATGATTCCGGAATCGCGCTCTCCGTGAGCCACGAGCGCAATATTCCCAGTACGTCTCATCGCTGCACATATCTTGACGATTACTGATAACATGATAGATGGAGAGTCAACATCAGAAGAGGCCACGATGATGCTTCCAGGTGAACTAGAGAGTTCCAAGAGCGATTCAGTGCCTGCCAATGTTGCCGAACACCCAGCAATACCGGCTCCAGAAACGGCAGCTACTGAGTCACATCCCCCCAGCGTCAAGCCCGAAACGGACTGCGCTGGTGGCCAAGCGAATCAATCTGTCGATGCCAAAGATCCTGACACGGGGTCAGATGCAGAGAGTGTCAGTAGTGGCTCTGATGTCAACGATCACATCGAGCGTTGGAGGCGCAGACGCGACGACATGGAGGAACGAATCAAGCTTGGGCCAAAACGCGTGAGGCAGGCCAATCAATACAACAAGATCTTGGAAGAGCGACTTGCGCTTCTAGAAGAGAGTACCACCCTCTTTGAACAGAAGCTGCGAAGGCTAATAGAAGGAGAGGAAGTACCTCTTCCACCGCCTACGCCCGTGAAAGACACAAGGCGCATGTTGGAGCCTGAGCTGAAATTCCGCCTGTCGAAGGATCTGAAGCATGACGAAGATGAAAAGCTAACTCATCAAATCGATGTCTTCGTGGGAGACTCAGAGGTACCGAAAGCCGACAGGTTTCTACGACGAAAAAGGGAATCAAAGACTGCGGGAGACGACTATCTGAATGATGGGGCGAGTCTCCCCGACCCGACCTTGGAACACTCGTCGGCATCCAGTGATGAGCGTAGATTTATGGAAGAGATGGCTAAGCTCAAGAGCAAACACCTTCCGAGCCGAATTCGTTTGAACGAAAGCTCGATCACCCACCTGTTCCGGAAGTTTTTCACAGGCGACGGTTCGGATGTGGACAATGTCATTCTGCGACCCTTCAAGCCCTTACTGCACAATAGGGAAGAGATCTTCAACATCATGTCGGACGTAGTTACTGCACTGACTAATATGATAAAACATCGGGCAGAGAAGGAAGCAGCGCCGGCCAGTCGTCCCACAGATCTGGACGAAAAGTCCGAAACAGTCCAGCCAGACGAAGCCCAGCCTAAGGATGCCCAGCCTAAGGATGTCCAGCGCGATGGTGTTCAGTCCAAGGAATCTGGTGAGGCGACAAGTAACCCTCAAGGCGAAGACGAGGAGAAGGTACTTGCTGAGGAGCGCACTGCTCCCGACGCCATCTCATCTGACGAGTGGAACACTGTTCTGACCGAGCTCGAACTCTTTGACGAGAACAACGGGTGCAATGGGAGTGAACTGGACGGATGGCCAACTCTGTCCGAAGTCGAGAAATCTTTCAAGTGCATCAAGGACCTCTTCGACAACTACCTACTGCCTAGCCATGTGGACTTTCGGGAGCGCAAGGCGAAGAAGGTGCGCTTCTGTGACCTATGGCACCTCTTCCACACTGGAGACCTCGTGGTAACGAAGCGCTCGACGAATCTAGATGGGACAGAAAGTCAAGCTCGATTGGGCATGAGGGTTCTCATGACATCTGGTGGTCGAAGAGTCATCATGCCAAAACTCCCGGCTCCTGTCTTTCAATCTCCTGTCCACTTGCTTGAACCCACGGACAAAATCGAGGCCATTAACGGCATCAATCCATTCTGTATTTACGCATATTACTTGGATTTCAATGGCTCTAGGCTGGTCCCTGTCCGGCGACGAATGATCATTGCCCCATACCACGGAGAGCGAAACATGCTCGACCTCGACGTCATCCCCATGGAGTATACTGCCGGGGTAGCTGACATGCTGGAAGAGAGGGGAAAAAGATTCATCGAGTCAGTCACAGCTCCCATTGCGCCGTACGTGGATTGCAAGGGCCTCGAGCTTGTCACTCGCGAGGAACTTAACGACAAGGTCATCGTTGACATGAAAGGGTATTTCGGCACCAATTCTGGCGACATACCTTCGTTCCGGGAACCCGAAGAGGTCGACTTGTCGGAGACCAGCAATTGCCGTCAAGGAATGGAATGTAGCTACTTGTGTTCTACCTGTTACCATCGGACTTCAGTCGTGCATGATCAGGTGACGGACCTGGAAGCTTATCAGGAGTACATCGACGATAAGCCGGTATTCAACCCACTGTCAGGCACGTCAAATGCTGGCCCAATAGACCCGTCTGACTTCACCATTTGTCACTACCGCGTCTTCGCTTACAAACTCCGTTCGCGTGAGTGGGGTACGTATTCAGTCCATCCATTTTACGTATCAGTACCGTGCTGACAGTCAATAGTGCAAGTGAATGTGAAGGACCTCGAAAAGCCACCGGAGACTGAGAAGGGTAGGGGATTCGATAAGCTCGTCTTATCTGAAGACCACAAGCATATCCTTGAGTCTCAGGTACGTGAGCACTTCCGAAAGAGGGTATCGCAAGCTGCCACGGGAAGTACGGAGAACGACATGGATCTAGTTCGGGGAAAAGGTCAAGGTCTCATCATCCTTCTTCACGGTACGTACTACCTTCCAGCGTTGTCAAATCCTCTCGCTGATGAACTTCAGGGGCTCCCGGTGTCGGCAAAACATGTACAGCCGAATGTATTGCGGACCTGGTGGAGAAGCCGCTCTATCCCATCACATGCGGTGATTTGGGAAGCTCGGCGAATGACGTCGAAGCCAACTTGAAGAAACACTTCACACTTGCCAGCCGATGGGATTGCGTGATGCTACTAGACGAAGCAGACGTCTTCCTAGCGAAGAGGGTGCTCGAAGACCTCCAGCGTAATAGCATCGTATCGGTCTTCCTTCGCATGTTGGAGTACTATAAAGGCCTGCTCTTCTTGACTACCAATCGGGTGGGCACATTCGATGAGGCATTCACCTCTCGCGTGCACATCTCACTGTTCTGTAAGTGGTTACTCAGTACGCTCTAACCATGGTACTAACACCAATGCTTCAGACCCCGACTTCGATAAGGAGACTACGCTCAAAGTGTGGAGAACCTTCATCAATCAAACCAGACACGTGCTGGCAAGCAATGGCCGTAGTAACTTCGATATCGCTGAAGATGAGATCATGAAATTCGCCGAGAAGCACTACGATAGAAACGAGCAAGCAAGTTGGAACGGCCGACAAATCCGGAATGCTTTCCACACTGCCGTAGCCATGGCTGAATTCGGTGCTCGGAACAAGAAGACCGACGGAAGCTACGACGACCTTCAGGATCCGACAATCAAAGTGGGGAAAGCAGAGTTCAAAAAGATCGCCAAGACTGCAGAGGAGTTTGAGGAATACATGGAGGATACGATGAACGGAACCTTCCGCACCAAAGCATACAAAGCGGGTCTCAGAAAGGATCAGAAGGTGAAGAGAGAGAAGCCTAAGGAGAAGACGGCAAAGAAGAAGAAGAAGCCGTCCAAATCGAAGAAGAAGAGCGAGTCGAGCTCGGGTAGCGAGAGTGAGGACGACGATGACTCTGATAGTGATTAGTAGGCTGGAAGATGGGACCCGACTCTGGACACTCTTTTGTATAATGACTTCCTAATGTCAATTGGTTTTCTTCGCATTACATGTCGCACCTTGTGAATAAAATGAACGATCGATGTAAGGCCTTGCGCAATGATGCCGATGGAAGGAGGATATGCCTATGCGCGTCCACGGCCGTGCTTGTGTGCTTGGGGCGTGGTCCTAGCGTCCCACGTCATCTCTCCCACCTGCCGAGGCATCGCGTCGCACGCGCACCTCAACTCCATTAATCACTCTGCATAACCACACATCACATCACAGACCCGGTATGAACTATATTCGAGATGCATTAGATTATGCCATTATCGCGACGCTATATACGCCTACGCAGAGCTAGTAGCTGAGGCGATAGGCAGACTAACCGGCATGGGAGTACCGGAAGCCGAAGCTGTTGACGATGAGCCGCCGCCACTGCCACCACCACCACCATTCTTCTTCTGGACGACCGCGGATACGACTTGACCAGCGGTGTTGGTCACGATGTCGACGAGCGCGTTGAGAGGCTCGTAGTTGAAGGTCTTTTGTGTCATTCCCTGGCCAACCTGCTTTGCGCTTCCAGCGACTTCGGTCATGTTGAGCTGTATCTCAGGTTAGACGTTGAAAAAGGCTATGGTATACGGGTATGCTTACCTTGAAGTTTCCAACGATCTGCTGGAGGGCGTCTCCGCCGCTTCCTACGACCTCTTGGACGATGTTACCGAGGTTGTCGACCAAGAAGTTGAGCGTCTTTCCGTTTTGCGTGATCGATCCAAGCTATATGCTGTTAGTTCCTTTCTGACATTAAACCATTCGGATACTTACAAGGCCGTCGACTGCACCGATCACTTCTCCAACCAAGTTGGTGACGTTTCCGATCAAACCAATCAAGAGAGGATTCAGGTCCAAAGAGTCAAAGACACGCTCAACGATAGAGACCAGGTTGCCCAATCGTACAATCAACTCGAGTTCAACATCTACATCAGCAATTGTGATGTTGACCTTCTCCACGGCGACCTGGACACCAGCATTGATCTGGACAAGACCGGCGACCTTGGCGTTGAGGTTAAGATCTGCCTGAAGCTTCTCGACACCTAGCTCAATCCTTCCAACGTGCAGTTCAGGGACGCGGAGAAGCACGTCTGGTGGCGAAGATCCAGTAGGCGCAACCTCTGGTGGTCTGGTAGTAGTTCCGTTGCCTTGCGGTGGGGTGCTGCTTGTAGGTGCCGGGGTCGAAGGAGCCCCAGATTCCGATTGCGCAGAAATGACTGTAGCGAAAGTAAGGAAGATGCTGATGAGCAGTAGGCGGATAGAGAACGACATGTTGGCGTGAGCGGCGACGACAGCAACAACAACGGCAATAGTAACGAGCGAGACAGCCGTACAAGTATCAGCAAACCACGACCCACGTACCGGTTATAGCGAAGGAATCCCGTTGCAAATCAGCGGGCACGGCAATCATGCACATGGAGTATTGCAAGGATTCCCATAATGGTAATCTCGGGTAAAGCCCCCTATGCAGCCGCGCAGGGGTTCCTGCAAGGCTGGATCGCACCATCTGGAGCAGTGCTAAGGCATGAACATGTAGAAATCCTGATTCCGCATACGAACTGCCGGTTTTTTGGATTTTCTATCGAATCGCAGGTGTGGGAATGGATCTCCTTAATTTCCGTTTTTCTTGCTAGCGTAGGTGGATGACGGGTAATGGAAGATGGTGCTATGCACATGATCCTTGTAAGCAACTCACTACTACTCCACCCGATGGTAGTGTTAACCGTTGCGCCCGCCCGTCTTTCTTGTCGATTGACGACATCCATTGAGTTGTTGCTTCCTGTCCTTCGCTCTTTGTTCAGCAGCACGTCGACTTTCGGCCAGTCTCTCTTTCAGCACCAGTCAAGATGTTGTCGATACTACCTACCATTACACTCCTTTCGCTGCCTTTCCTCGCTGTCTGCCAATCTGCATCCGATGGCTACAGTGGTTACAAGCTCGATGTGCGAGATGACGGCGACCCATCCGCCGTCCTCTACGAAACAGAAAACACATCCTCATCCAACATCTCCGCCTTGAGCCCCGTCCCAGACGTCCTCCTCAACGCCTCCGTTCACGTCGGCGAGATCTTCATCGGCGTCGACAACCTGACCGCAAAAATCAACCTCGACGCCCAGGTCCTCCAGTTGCTGCAGTTCAACGCCGGAGTCGACCTGTCCATCGACAAAGTCACCCTCCTAATCCAAAACGTCACGGCAAAGGTCTACCTCGAAGCCCGCCTGGGTAACCTCGTCAACATGGTCAGCGACGTTCTCGACAGCATCGATCTGAACCCCGTGATCGCCGAGCTAGGAAACGGTCTTGGCTCCATCATCAACGACACCGCCGGTCTCGTTGGCGACGTCGCCGGTGGCCTCACTGGTGGAGGCAACGACACCTCTGCTCAAGCCAAAGCGAAACGCGACCTCGACTTTCACCAATGGGACCTCCGCAACAACATTCTCTACTCCATCAACAACTTTGAAGGCAACACCAACAAACGCCGTGTCCTCGCTCAAAACGGCGATATCGTAGAGCAAGTCCTCGATAACTCTGGTACCATCTCCTCAACTAATGTTGTGGGTGATTACCTCAAGAGCATGAGATTCAACGGGTTCAACGAGAGTGTTACCTACAAGGGCGAGGAAGTCTGGGAGGAAGAATACGTGTACGAGCCTTTTATGGGTCTGTACTCTATTTCTGGCGTGTTCAAGAGTAAGAGTAATGGAGAGGTGGTTGGTACGCAACTTCTGGCTGAGGCGAGAGGGGGCGGGAGCGCGAGTATTGGGAATGAGAAGGCGTAGGTCTTTTGATACCCACTAGCACAATTATTCAGAGTGTTTTGCGAATGGAATATGTAATGTCTGAACTCTTGTGCAATCGTGCTCTCTATGCATACCCGTCCAATGACTCTACCACATCAATCCATCCCGATCACATTTCTGCTTTTCCCACGCATGCACGCTTCTCTCATCTCGCTCTGCATACATACATGCACCAAAACAAATTCAACGGCGGACTAGCACCAGCCACCGCCAAGTCTTAGTTCACGCAACGGTTAAAGTCCCATGAACAATCGCGTGGTCCGTTTCACCCAGACGTCCGTGCGAGCACGCGATGGTCAGGAACCGAGATTTGACATGCACCATGCAGTCGGATATGCCAGGAAAAGGCCTCTGGGGCCTAACGGTCGAGATCTGTGATCTGAGCTTTTTGGATCGACGATGATGTCACGGGGGACTGGAGTCATGGACTAATGCGATCTTATTCCGTGGGATATGGCGGGGTGCGAGCATGGAAGATGTTGATGGAGATGCAGTGTTTAGTGCTGCATGGGTGGTTTGCTTCGGCCAAAGCGATGGATGACGGGGAAGGTAAGAGATGAGGGGTGGGTGGGATGGAAGAAGTGTGCAAAGGATAGAATTTCAGAACTACTTCATTGTCACTTCCTTCCATTCGTCGTTAAAACGCACCTAACGCCATGCCATGCTGTTACTTCGAGATGAGATGAGAGTTTTCCGTACCGATTCTTAACGCCACATAATGCTCAAGACGATTTGTTTCCTTCTCTTCATACAGCACCTAGATCCTACCCCTCAAGCCTGCCCATCATATTCTTCCTAACCTTAGTATTGACCACTCCTCCCACTCCAAACGCTGGCACAATCCGGCAAATCCTCGCCGCAGCACTCTTCGCCCAATCCCTCAGCACGCGCCCCGCCCTGCCATCCACACCACCAACCCTAGCCTCAGGCCTGTTGTACAAATCCAGACCGAGCAAATGCAACGGCGTGCTCACGAGCTGCACAGCAGCAGGCGTAACGAATTGCGCTACACTGAGCGCACCAACGTACTTCTTGACTTCCGTGCCCATGCGCTCGTCTACCTTGGGCGCAAGCAGCGGTGGCAAGTTGAACGAAGCGAAAATAGTAAGGCAGTCGCGGACGGTGAAGAGCGCGAACGTGGGCAGAGGAACAGGTCGTGGCGACGACCCGGGCGCAGCGAAGAGCCTCGTGAACTGGTTGTCTTTATACAGACACAGCGCCAGATTTGTTGTACTCGTAGCGAGGAACTTGCTTGTCCCGCTCGTTTGCTCTTGTAAGCCTTGCGTGGGCTTTACGGTCGCGGACGCCGTGTCGATGCTGTTGGCTGTGAAGTATGTACCGAAGTATAGACTGAAAATCAGGACGAAGGGTTTGCTACCGAGGAAGCGGTGCGGTTTCGCGAGGAGTTCGATTGCGCTCTTTTTCAGACTCTCGCCGAGACTGTTACGCCCGCTGGCGTTTTCGATGATGCCTTTGTCGATCATGGTTATGATGGGTGCGACGAGTATGCCTGCGGAGCCGGCAGAGAGGGCGTCGACGCCGATGCGTAGACCGAGTTTGGATGTGTCCCATTCGTGGGATGTTTCGGTCGAGGTGCTGGGTTTGCGCATCGTGGGGAGCGGTAGGTTTGGCTTGGGGATCGCGATGGAGGGTGTTGCGACTTTGGGTACGGTGGTTTGGTCTCTGTGCTCGTTGGCTGCGTGCGGTTTCATACCGCTGGCTTGTTCTTCCCCCATTGCAGCTTCCTCCGGTGACTGATAAACTCTCTCTTTGTGTGCTGCATGGAATGCTTGAAGTTTTGACGGTGCGTTTTTCGCGGGCGCTTCACGCTTTACGACTCTTTCGACAGTTTGCCCGCGGTTTGGACCAGGGCGACAGAGGTGTCGTAAGTGTACAACACAGGACAGGCTGTTGTTGAGGGATTTGATACAAGCCGCTGACGAAGATATCGGAGTTTACCTGAAAGTTCGCCGGCGAACAAACACCGACGTCGGAGCAAGAGCCGCCGAACGGGTATCACGCGCATTGATTGGTGCACGTCATCGGGCCCTGCATCGTTCGTCGCTCATAGCCATGTTCACGATGGGTAGCATCGGCTGAGACATGTGGGTGTTTACTGCATGGCATGAGGAATTAAATGCAGGGTCCAGCGTGGGGAGCTGGCCACGACTGACGATCCGGGGTATGGTGGGTTGGGACACAACACTTGCTCTCTCGCTAGGTGCACAGTCTGAGTACGTGATGACGGAAAGTTCTTGAGGAACTGATAACTGAAGGGCAGGATTCATTTGTCAAAACTTATCGGACAAGTCATGATAACTTCGTTTTTGCAACCAGGGCATGTCTACTCAACAAGCAACTCACGACTCATGCTGTTTGTATCTCCCGGGTTGGTAGGCTATCGCGGCTGCGAGACGAGCAAGTTAGCCGAAGCCATTTTCCGAAGAATACCGATGTCGTAAGTATCTAGTTGATGGCGTCAACTAGCGACCGGTGATGTGTACTGGGAATGCGGAGATGGGGTGAGGAGTGGAGGCGGTGTGAGATAGCTGTAACAGAGCGACCAGGTGATGCGCATGCGACGGTCGGTCTGACCCTTGACTAGTGTGGTAGTCATGAACATAGTATTCGCCTCGAAAGCTATCTTAGTCTTCCCAACAATTCGCTTGCATGTGATGCGCCTAAACTCCAATACACCCTAGGAACCCCGCAAGGGATTGTTGTCTGTATCTCAATTCCTCAGAGCACGCAGCCTCTCGGTAAATGCCTCTTCTTCTTGCTCGGTGGGCCCAACCTTCGTCTTTGCCGGTGTGGCTTCTTGGAGATCTTGTTGTAGATCTACGCCTGCCTTGTCTGCCGCCTGCGCCATCAGACGGTCTACGTCCTCTTGTGGTGTACCGACTGCGGTCGCGGAGGAGGTAATGTCCTGGTAGAGTTCGGTGGCGGAGTCTACGTTTTCGAACTGCTTCTCGAAATCGACCATGACCGAGGCGATCTAGGTATTGTCAGCGCGGTCCCGATCCCAACAGCTTTGGGTGTCGCATACCCTCTCGGGACTCATAGACTTCATAGCTACGTCTAGACTCCGGTTGACCTTCATCATGTTGCCTGTAATCTGTCGCATCGTGACGGCGGTTTGTACGCGGCCTGCGACGGCATCGACGCGCGAGGCGAGTTGTAGCAGGTTGAGCTTCTCATTCTGCTTGCGAATGGCGTTTCCGGCGTATATGCGGGCGATGTCGTTGTGGCCCTGCTTCATAGCCTGAGATGGTGTTAATACGCGTCCTTGCGCTGAAGAGACATGTTACCAACCTTCTCCAGCTTGGTCTTCTCAGCCTGCTCCTCCTTGCCAGCTTTGAGCGCCTGCCTGTTCAGCGACTTGGCCGTGAACTGAGGGGGGTCAGCGTATTCTAAGTCAGCGTCAACACGCAGTACTGACCTTGAGGTTGAAAAGCGCATTCTCGAGACCCGACATAGTGTATAGCTTGGAGGGTATGGGTTGTGGAGTTGTGCTATGGGTAGTGGTTCGGGAGATAGGCGGTAGTGGGCAGCGCTGTGGTGGGATGCGGCTACTGGCCACGCGGGGTGTGGGCCCAACCCCGACGTCATTGGCCGTGAAACACGGGCGCGCTTCTTGTTCTCGGCGCGCATTCACAAAGAAAAGAAGTGAGGAAATGGACTATGATAGTTGTCGTTGTGACACGTTCGATTTCGTGTCGCAGCCTCATGGGCCTTCATCGCCTTTGAATAACGCCTAAATCTATGCTGAAAACATGATGCATATGTGCCTGCCCGCACCCAGAATGCCTTTGATGTGTCCCTAATCTAAGCCAAACGCCTGCCTCACGCCTTCGCAATGCCCACGTAACGCCGTGCAACTCGAGCCATTATTCGTACAAGTCGTCCATGAGAGAAAACATCACTGCGCGGGTGGCGCGTTGAACTTGCTCGTTGCGTTCTTGAATAGCTCTTCTTGCGCAGCGATGAGCTGCTCCTCGGTCATGCCGCTCTGCTCGATCTTGGTCTGCTTCTTTTCGCGATTCTGCCCCGCGTTAGCTGGTGGTCGCGTCACATGCGCCGTCGCAAACGTACCTGCTGCTGCTTCTTGTAGTCTTGCGCGACCTCGAGAATGGCTGGGACGTAGTCGCCAAAATCTAGCTCTTCCAGGGCAGCCTTGACATGTTCGCAAGCTATTGTCTTTTTCGCGTCCTTTTCGGCGATCTCGTTGGCTTCGGAGGAGATGAGGGTGATGAACTCAACGCAGCACTCGATTAGAAGGTCGCGCGAATCCTTTGCAAAGGTCATGCCAGGCTCGCTGGCCAGGATGTCTTGGACAATCTTTTGGACGGTCGCTGGCGCGTATTAGCATTTACGGGGGATGCGAGTCTAGAAATGCCGACCTTTGGGCAGCGACAAGTCGTCGTTGCCGCCGAATTCGCGGTCAGACATGGTGGGTGGATGCGCGGCAGCGTGTGGTGTTGGCTTTGAGCTTCGGTACTGCGCGCGGTTGCAGCCCTGCTAAGTAAGAAATGCAGAGAGGCCGGGGCACGGGCCGGCTGTTTGGCCGAAGACCCTTTGCCTAGGTATCTGGCATCATCGAGCGTTCACTGTGTAACCACGGCAGTCACCCAAGATACAGCCATGATGCACGAGGCTTACTGGGTAACGCGAGTTTGCGATGAGTGATGTGTGTCTCTACCAAATCGCGCCCCGACGTTCCCCATTTTTATCTTATCCGCGTCATATCTTCCAAAAGGAGCACACGTACAGCTTACTAACAGATCTAGGTGCAACCAGCAACAAAGGATATAGAGTTCTTCCTATTGACACGCTGGGCTGTGTTTGCTCGAGTCAGCCGCAGCCTTCACATGCGTCCAGTCACGGTACCGGTGTTGCTCGATAGCGACAGTGTATCCAGGGCGGCGGGCGCTATCGCAGTGCTATCGGGCCATATGTCGCTAACGTCGCAGTGGCATCACGGGTGGATCGTTGAGGCTTTTCTTCAAACGACAGGCTTGGAGCTTGATGCAGGCGCTGGCTTGAGCATTGATGTGAGGGTATTCGTGCTCCACCGGCGACGGGCGTGTGGAGGCGGTGATTGGCAGTAGTTGGGTCGCGTTCCGAGATCTTAGCCAGGGACTGTATCTCTTCCCGGCCGGTTTGGGCGATGCCGGCCCAGTGGCATGTCGGCAGAAGCAGAGGCAGTGGATAACTACGTCAGCGCGTTGCACCTGCTTGGCGCACACAAATGCATGGCCGCGCGAAGTGTGGTTTTGGTTGACCTGGTCATGCTGCTCGCCGAGACAGATGACAGTGGCGGTGAAAACCGGAGGAGCCTAGGGGGACTGGAGGCGGCGCTGCTAGGTCGAGGGATGGTGCAATGCAATCGCGTTGAGAGGGATTGATACATAGCAAGGCCCGCAGTGAATTCCAGCGACAGTCAAGTCAGTGAGCTACACGGCGCCTGCCTATCTCGCCTGCCGGTGACGCTGCTATCATCCTCGAGTCGACGCCTACTGCTGCAGCGCCCCAGAGCTCCCACGGTCCCAGAGTACACGTCTACCCAGTACCGCTGTACACCGCCCGCAGCCCGCGCGCCTCAAGCCTGGAAGGACTCGGACTGCCTGCCCCGTTAAAGTCCTAGAGCAGAGTTTTCGCACAGTCGTTGCAGTGCGCTTGTTTAGGGCTAAGGCCGCTCGGAGCAGCCAGCCAGGACCCAAGTGATTATTATGACTTCACGCCCAACTGCGGACCCGGCAGACAGCTCGCTCTCGACCTCCCCCCAAAGCGACACGTACTCCAGCAGCCCGTCGCGCGCCAGCCTCAAGGAGACCGTCAAGATTGCGTCCACCCAAGGCCCCGCTGTCGATGCCAGCCAGCAACGTCCCGGACTAGTCTCTCGCGCCTCGGAGAGTTCAACCAGGACCATTCGACCCCGCCATCATCTACGCAACAAGAGCAGCAGTGTTGTTCCCACCGTCTCCACGCTCAACGTCGGCACCGCGCCCTCGACCCGCCAGTCCAAGTCGCACCCAAAATCAAACACCATGGCCCAGCACACCACGGGCACCTCGTCTGGCGCCGCCGACCTGCTTAGACAGGCCATGACACGGTAAGCGCATACTGACTGTCATGGTGATGCACCGCATTGCCACGCACCACACCACATCATCGCTTAGCTTGCAGCTGTGCAGAGTCCTGACGACGTGCACCCTCGTTCCTTCCCTACATTTTCTCTCACCACTCTCACCTTCCCATCCTCCCACACTCACCGCCACTTTCCTGATGCCCTCGTCATCACTGCTAACGCCGCACAGTGCCACCAACGACAGCAACGAAGACGGACACGATCAGATCGGCTCCACCAGCTCCACGCCACCGGGTGCCACGACACCCAAGCCCGACCCGACGGACAAGCGACTGCCGGGTATTCTGCACAGTTACTTTGGCCAGGTTCGTGATTCTCTTATGCCCTCGCGGAAGTCCTCCTCCACGGTCAACCCCTCCCCCGCACCCGTCACTTCTCAGGTCTCGGACCCCCGAGAGAAGGAGCAAGAGTCAACCACCCACCCCAGCATGCTGCCCAGCCCCGCCCCCAGTGCCTCTTCCCGAACTCCCTCAACCTCGCAGTTGGCTGGTGAAGCGGAGAAGCTAACGCAAGGCGATTTTGCGCCGTTGCAACAGGCTACACCTCCCCAGACACCGCGCACCCGCTCCCAAGAAGCAAAGCCAGTGCCCTCGAATCTATCCCGCACCTCAAATGCGTCCGACGAATCCAAGGAGAGCAAGACGGCTCCCGTAGTGGCGCCCAAGGGCAAGCTCTCAGTCACAATCTCCGAGGGACGGGGTCTGCGGCCCAGCACAGACCCCTACGTTGTCTGCCAATTCCAATGGGCTGAGTACATCTCAGACGGGCCCAGGCACGATGAGTCGAAGCGACCGCCCATGCAGATGAAGCGAACCGAGAGCCAGATGGGCACTCCAATGGCCATTCCTATGAAGAGCCGACAGAGCAGCAACAGCGGCCATAGCTCAGATCCCAGGGAGAACGGCTCCCTGGAGGAAGTGACGAGCCCCAAGTGGGAGCACGAAGCCATGTTGTGAGTAGCTCCTCCTCTTCCCCGTGTGCTGATGCTGACAATCGTAGTGACGTTGTGGGCGACCATGCCGAAATCGACGTCTCCGTTTACGACCGCGCCAACGGTGAGGCTTTCCTCGGCCACGTCCGCTTCTGCCCAAACCTCGTCGAATACAGCGAGCCATACGACGGCTGGTTCCCGCTAGAGCCCCGAGAGGGCGAGGGAGGTGTTGTTACCGGAGAGATTCACCTGAAGCTCAACTTCCAAAAGGTCGAGAAAAAGCACTACGGTCCCGAGGACTTTGAGATTCTCAAGCTCATCGGAAAGGGCACATTCGGTCAGGTCTTCCAAGTACGCAAGCGCGACACTCGCCGCATCTACGCCATGAAGGTGCTTTCCAAGAAGGTCATCGTGCAGAAGAAGGAGGTGGCACACACACTTGGAGAGCGCAACATCCTTGTCCGAACGGCCATGGCTGACTCGGCATTCATCGTTGGACTCAAGTTCTCTTTCCAGACACCCTCAGATCTATACTTCGTTACTGACTACATGTCGGGAGGCGAACTCTTCTGGCATCTCCAGAGGGAAGGCCGCTTCCAGGAGGGTCGTGCCAAGTTCTACATTGCAGAACTTATCCTTGCCCTGCAACATCTGCACGAGCACAACATCGTGTACCGCGATCTCAAGCCCGAGAACATCCTCTTGGACGCCAATGGCCACATCGCCCTTTGTGACTTCGGTCTGTCCAAGGCTAACCTCACCGAGAACGCCACCACCAACACATTCTGCGGAACCACAGAGTACCTTGCACCCGAGGTCCTTCTGGACGAACACGGTTACACCAAGATGGTCGATTTCTGGTCGCTCGGTGTGCTAGTCTTCGAGATGTGCTGTGGATGGAGTCCTTTCTACGCAGAAGACACCCAGCAAATGTACAAGAACATCGCGTTCGGAAAGGTCAGGTTCCCCCGGGACGCCCTCAGCACTGAAGGTAGGAATTTCGTCAAGGGACTTCTCAACAGGAACCCCAAGCACAGGCTTGGTGCCACACGCGATGCCGAGGAGCTCAAGGCTCACCCCTTCTTTGCCGACATCGACTGGGAGGCTCTGGGCAAGAAGAACGTGGTACCGCCATTCAAGCCCAAGCTCAAGGGAGAGCTCGACGTTTCCAACTTCGACCCCGAGTTTACTAATGCTCTCAACGGTGCTGGCTCTTTGAACGCCCGCGCAGCTGCCCTGGCCTCTGGTGTCAACCCCGCATCCACGCCACTGTCACCGACTATGCAAGCAAACTTTGCTGGCTTCACCTTTACCGACCAGAGTACAATGGAGCAGCAATTCGGCAACGACAGACAAAGGACCGACGCCCTGGAGCGAATGGACGAGGATGAGACAGACGAAGTCAACTGGGACCGACCTGCTGGACGTGGAGATAGAATGTCCGGCATCGTCCCAAGCAACGAGCACGATGTCTTCAACCAAGGCCAGTTCGATGTATGATGAGCACATGCTCACATACGCGCAGCCTGCTCTTCTCTATCTAGGTTCCTCCAGGACCTGACAAAAGTTTCTGCTTTGTTCTATCTTACCGGTACATGGCGGTACTATTCGTATAGTCTTTTCTTGGATACCCGGAGCCTACCACACAGGACTTGGACTGCGTTCAAGTCCTTCACTAATTTGCCCCATCGGCTGCTGCTGTCACGACCTCACGCATGGTCATTACGACACAGTCTATGCCGACAAGGACCTGACGCAGCGTCCGACTGATTACGATTACAAGATTTCCCAGAATGAGTTCAAGTTGCTGCGGTCTCCCACGCTACAGTAAACACGATGTTTTCTTTGCTGGGCTATGGGTTTGCATTGCGCTGGTGCATTGCTTTCGCTTTTTCATCCAATGTGGGAGTTCTTAATGGCACTATGTCGAGTTCAGGCTGTTTCTTCCCGTTCTTTGTGCATTATGCGCGCGTATCTGCACGGTTTTTCTCTTTTTCTTCTTTCTGCGAGTTCGGCATATATCTAACGACATGGATTCATACGCATCGTTATATCGAGGGGATATGGATCGAGTGGTATGATGGATATGGGCGAGCCTTTTTGTACATAAAGATATGAGACATCAAGTTTACCTGTTCACGTGGTCGTCTTCCTGTTGATGCACTCTTACTGTTGATGTCACGAAACGTATTTGTGTGTCTTCCTGTTCGTTCTATGCTAACCACCTCCTACCAGCCGTCGCTTCCTCCCCAGGTTCATCCCACACCTCCATCATATCCAACCACTCCAACGCAAATGCCCCCACAATCCTAGCCCAATCCCTCACCGTCGCCCCATCCAAATGCTCCCCATCATCCTCCATCGTGTGCCAAACCCCCGGAAACGGACTAGGGATTACATGCAATATCTCCACGCCCTTTGCCATAAACGGCAAATGGTCGTCTGATATGCCTCCATGCCCCATTGTCCCATTTACATCTGGCAAGAAGGGTGTGGATGGCGTGGATTCCAGCAGGTTCAAACTGCGCAGTCGGGACTCGATGGTGGAGAGGTGTACGTAGGCCCAATGTGTGGTGGGAAAGTAGGACGGAACGAGCGGGTCTGCGGAGCCGAGCAAGTCGAGGAGGAGGAACAGACTGATTTGCGAGAGGGGCGTGCGGTTTTGGTAGAATTTTGAGGCGGGGGACGGGGGGTTGAAGGTCGTGGACCAGTGGGTTGCTAGAGCCCTATATTCATGTACTGTTAGTATAACCATTCCATGGGAGTTTCCTCTTTCCTCTTTCCCCCGATATGAATTGAGAAGAGAGAAGGGAGAATCATACCTCGCCCCATACAGTGAATCACTATCACTCCAGTTCTCAAACGCCTCCTCGCCGTCCAAAAACACAATCTGGATACCCATATCCATATCCACGTCCCCGCCCTCCCCCAACGCACTCATCTCCTCGTACATCCGCGTTATATGCGGATCCAACACGCTGGCCACATACATCAACATCGCACACGGCGCCGCACTATCCGTCGCCCCGATAAACCCATCTGGATGCAATTTACTGTCATAATGCGCAACAAGCGTGAGCAAGTTCGCTTGTCCCGGCGCAACCCAAGGTGGTTCTCTCCGCGCGATTAGATTCGCGAAGGGGAGGGGCAACTTGGATGTGGGGGTCACGGAGGTGCTGTTTTGCCAGGTTAGGTTCCAGGCTGGTAGTTCTTTTGTGAAGTAGGCGTAGAGGTGGTTTTGGGCGAGGGTTTGGCCTGGGGTACCGGGGACGCGCGGGATCAGGAGGGGGGAGAGGAGGGCGCTGTTCTTTGCGGAGAGGGTGGTGTTGGGGGAGGGGAGGGCGCGGAGGAAGGCGTCTGAGAGCGGTTTGTAGGCGTGGGTTGGGTTGAGGGTGAGGAGGAGGGGGAGGAGTGTGGTGGGGAGCGTGAGGAGCATCGTGGGTTGGGGGTGGTGGGAGGAGATGGAGGAGCGCGTGCGGTGAGGAGTGTTGTGTACCAGAGGGTGTGTCTGGACGTTGAATGCGGCTTGGAATCGCGTCGTGTCGCTCGCTCGCACGGAAACGAGAACTGTCTTCGGGGTATGAACAAAGTCCAGGTAACCGTACGAGATCGAATCGGAAAGGATATGAAGACGAACAGCTAAGATCCCTCCTTCTAAAAGTGCCAGCCTCTTTCCTGTTCTCCTCAGTCCCCTTCCCGTTTCATCTCTCTCCCGCGGTCTCGAGTGAAACGTTTGCGCAAGTTGGCCCTACTCCATCAGGCAAACACCGAAGAGCCATGAAGCGCGGAGCTGAGCCATCGTGTTGCGTTGCGTGCGTCAGTCTGGTCCCTGACGGGGCGGAGGCGCGCGCATCCCTGTCGCGCACGTGAGCTGCACGTTCATCTTATCTGATTGATTAAGATGACGGATGGGGAACATGCTGTGGTGACGGAGGATCTAGCCGTTCTGGGTGGGGTGGAGGATATGCATGTCAAATGTCTGATTGAAGAGCTCAAGACGGTATGCACTTAGGTTTGGTCTTGGTATAGTTGATATATACTCATATTCATGTGAACTTTACACGTCCAGAGGCTTCAGCCAAGTACATCCTACCCTACAACTTCGCCTTCCCCCCTTCACACTTCACCAACGCCCTCCCGTTCGTAAGCACCGTCTTGCCCCCCTCAACCTTAACCACAAACCTCACCTCCTCAAATTCATCCTGATCCCTATCCCCCGTCCTCCACATCTCCGTAATCAGTTTATCACCCGGCTTAACCGGCGCCGCGAACCTCGCCTGGAACTCCTTGAGGTTCTCAGGCTTGGATGCGCCGAACGCCTTCAGAATAGCGTGGGCAGACATGTTCCATGAGAACAGGCCGTGGATGATGGGGCCGCCGAAACCCATTTTCTTGCCTGGCTCGGGGTCGGCGTGGAGAGGGTTGTAGTCGCCGTTTAGGCGGTAGAGGTGTGCGGTTTCCATGGTGGTTTGGTGGATGTGTGTGCTATCGGGAGCGCGGGACGGAGGGGGGTAGTTTGGTTGTTTGGGGCCTGTCGTGTGTTAGTCTTGTGTTATACTGCCGCGCGGGCTCCAGTACGAGCACGGCCAGGGTCAAAGAGATGGGAAAGACATACCCTTCGGACCACCCCAACCACCCTGACCAACGTAGAAGCCACTGCCTACAGCCCTGCTGTACGTCTCCCCCGTCTTCGCATCAACAAGCCTGTTCTCCGTCTCGACAACGGTTGCCTTGCCCTTGTCGTATACACCCAGCACCTTGCTCCTGATCTCGAACTTGCGGCCTTCGCTACTCACGGGCAGCGGCTTGAAGAATTGTATCTTGCGCTCGCCGTCAAGGACGTGCTTGGTGTCGAACTTGGGGACGCCTTCGATGGGCTCGGCATTGCTGCGCGCGTAGAAGTCGATGACTTCTTGGTCTGTGTGCTTGAAGGGGAGGATGATGGGGTAGGTTGGGAAGGCTGCGAAGGATGGGTGCAGTTCCTGGGGATGGTGTTAGAAGTGTCTTGGGTAGCTTGGTGTGTTGCGCATGGGCTGGATGCGTGAGCTGTGTGTGAGCTGTGATGGATTGACTTACGTAGAGGAAGTGCAGCTCATCCGGGTAGGTTGCGCCAATGCTGTTTGCGAAGAGCAGGAGATCGCGCTTGAGCCATGACACCTCATACGAGGGAAACTCGAAGCCGACGCCGGGACCCAATTCTTTGCCCATGATGAAGTTGGTGATGGTTACACAATGTGTTTGATACGAAAGGCTTGCGATGAACGATGCGCAATTGCAATGCTCAGATCAAGGAAAAAGAAGCTCAGATGTTGTCGTAAGCTTCAAGGTTCGCAGCGGGGCGGTAATCGCGACGCGGAGCTGAAGCTTGAGCCGAGGTACGATTCGTTCATCCATGGTCAAGACGAGAAACCCCCCAAATGGATTAGTATACATCAACCCTGTTCAAAGTAGATGAAAATGAGTCTTGGAATTCGGCGCCGATATCGCTATGGATAAGACTTTTACCTCGTTGTGGGACCGTGGTAATGTTGTAAACATCGCATTAGTCTATCTACAGTGTCGATGCCTCATTCAGAAGCCAATATTAAGATGGCACGACTCATGTCATGCCACCATGCAGATCTAGACAATATACATGTGATCCTTCCCATCCCTATCATCCATCGTAAATGTTCGTGTACCACGACTCCCACAACCCTGCGGTTGGCAAAGTGGGGCCACTGTCCCATACGCCAAATGTGAAATAATGCAACCTTTTGAGTCTAAGCTGAATCATGGAGATGACTCCCGCAAATGCTCAGAATGCAAGCGAAGGAAGAAATGAAGTTGTGGTGGGTATAATGCGGCAGACAAGGCGTCTACTGCTTGACTTCGTAGGAGCGGCGGAACATGCCGTCGACGCCGGTGAGGTAGTAGGTGCCGGGAACGATGGTGTCAACGCTTCCCTTGGGGGTGAAGTCCTTCTGGAGGTGAGCCTGCTCACGGAGGTTGCACATCTGGTAGAAATGTTAGTGGGATGTTCTGTAGTAATCTAGGATTCAAAGACTTACCTCGTCGTAAACCTCAGGGGCGACTACACGCCTCTTCTCGAGACGGTTTTGGATGTCGAGCTGCTTAGCAATGTTCTCGGTGCTGCCCTTGACGGTGAAGGAGAACAGAGATGAGGCCAGACCACTTCCGTAGCTGAACATACCAATGCGCTTGCCCTCGAGGTCCTGGCTGCTGATGTTGGCGAGCAAGCTGCACAAGCTACCGTAGACACTGCCGCAGTACATGTTACCGCACTGGGTCGGTACCTGAATGCTGGGCTGGACGCGAGCGGCGTAGCGCTTCTTAGCGAGACCCATGAAGGTCTTCTCTACGGTCTTGTCGCTGACAGAGGTAGCGTAGTCCATGTCGCGAAGCTCAGCGGGAACCTCGGCGAAGATGGGGTTGGAGGGGTTGGCGAGGTAGTCGTTGTAGAGCAGACGCGCGTACGACTTGGCGACGAGCTTGCAGGTAGGTGCGTGGAAGGCCATGTAGTCGAAGCGGTCGAGAGCAGTCTCGAGCTCGCTGCTGCCGTTTACGCCGTTTCCATTTTGTTGCGACTTGAGGGTCTTCTCGCGCTCGTTGTAGGCCTTGTAGCAGGCGTCGACAGCCTCGGTGTAGCAGCGGACGGAGAAGTGGCCGTCGACGACAGGGTATTCGCTGGTGAAGTCGGGCTTGTAGAAGTCGTAGGCGTGCCTGATGTAGGAGCCGCGCTGGCCAGCGTCCATGACAATGGGCGCGTTGGGGCCAATGAGCATGGCGACACATCCAGCGCCACCAGTCGGGCGAGCGTTGCCCTTCTTGTACAGCGCAATGTCTCCGGCGACCACGACGGCGTCACGGCCGTCCCAGGCCGACGACTCCATCCAGTTGACGGAGTTGAAGAGGGCGTTGGTTCCTCCGTAGCAGGCGTTGACGGTGTCAACACCCTCGATGTTGTAGTTGCCAGACTCCTCGAAGAGCTGCATGAGCACAGACTTGACCGACTTGGACTTGTCGAGCAGAGTCTCGGTGCCGACTTCGAGGCGGCCAATGCTCTTGGGGTCGACATTGTACTTCTTGAAGAGCGAGGTGACGGTGGTCAGGGCGAGCGAGTAGATGTCTGGGTGGAGCACCTGTCAGTTCCTCTTCGGGGTACACGGGGTCGCGCGAGCAGAAAATCTTGGACTCACCCTCACGGTCGTCGCAGAAGGACATCTTGGTCTGGCCGAGGCCAATGGTGTATTTGCCCTGGGAGACGCCATCGAACTTCTCGAGCTCGGCCTGGTCAACGCACTGTGGGCGACTTGTTAGTGCGTGTTGGTGTAGAGGGCGTAGTCGCAGCGGGCGCATGTGCATTGGGACGGCGACACCGCCCACGACAGCAACAACGTACCTGGCTGGGGAAGTAAAGCTCAATGGCCTTGATACCGATGTTGGAGGGACGAGCAGCCATGTTTGCAGGAGTGTATAGTGTTGTGTGAGGAGCAGAAAGGGAGTGTGTTGGCGAGGGAGGGGAGTTCACCGCCTTAAGTACTTGACGAGTAAATCCTACGCGACAATGGCAAGGTGCAGTTTAGTAGCGGCAATCAGTTTCGTGGCAATGCTAGCACGCCGTGGGTACAGGGCTCCAAAGGGGACAAGTAACGGGTTTTGTGCAGACCTAGCACTCAACAATCCTAACAGCGGCCCACGCGCTCCCAGTGTTGTGTCTGCTAGTCCCTGAGATTTTCGGTACATTCTTCTCGGGGCATTCAGGGTCTGGCTGCGAGGCCGGCGGCATGGCGGGGCATTCGTCTGGCGAAAAAGAAACGCCTGCATGCCGCCTTGCTCGCTTCGTCCCAGCTGCATGCTCTGCGAACCTATATCTTCACTTCACTTCATCGCGCCCCCAGCATCGTGAGTTGGCCCTTTTCCACCGGGCGGAGGACGTACGCCCTCGACGACCTATCGCCGTGCTCCTTGGCATGCAGGGATTTACTAGCTAGTCAGGAACCATCAGCCCATCACAACAAGTCCCCCCTAGCAACCTCATCCGCGATACTCGACAAATATGGCTACCTGCCTACCGTCCGGAACACAGCCTCCACAGCATGCGTAATGCCGCGTCACGATGCTGCGGTATCTGTGTTGGATGAGGATTGTAAGCTATCTGATAACATCGGACGAGAAGGCCGTCACTGCTTTGGACCCGAGTTGCCCATTGTGCTGAGGGCATCACACATCTCAGTAGGACTCGGCCGAAAATGAGGGTATTCGCGTTTAGCCAGGCTGCTGCCTAGATTCCCGCGGTCGCTATCCACGACCTACTTGGTGGGCGGGATGATTTTGATAGGTAGTAATCCACCGAGATCACTTGGCTTCTTCTATGGAAGGTGGTATCGTAAACGCATATAAATTCTAAGTTGAGCTTGCAGTCGAGTTCTCAGACGATCAATGACAAAAAGCAGTTCAGGAGCATCCCAAGTCGGATAAGGGATGTCAAGCACGGCCCAGACATCAACTGACGAATGGAATCGATGCAAGTATCCGGGAGTGGCGTTAGGATGAGAACAACTGACGTTATAGGTACGCACTTTCGGGTGAATTGATATCCCCATAGCCGCATGTCGGAGCCCAGGCTGAACCTTGAACTGCGGCGGGCGAACAGACTGGGCCATCCTAGGCATTCCTCGCCGTTGCTGTCATGGCCCTAAGATTGACATGGGCTCCCCAATGCAGAGCACAAGTACACAAGTACCATGTGCCCGGTCCGCTCTTCAACTTTATTATCCAAAAGGTTGTGTGGTGATAGGGCATCAACTCCACTATTCAGAGCCTCTTTCCAGGGGCAGGGTCGACGTCACTGACGATCAGTGCGGATGACAGAACACGGGACCTGAGCAGCTCTGGGCAGAGAGATCATTCTGCGATAGTTGCTACCTTCATCGTCTAGCGTAACGAGTCCCATACCGTCAACACGTGTTGTATTTCAGCAATATATGCAGAACTGAACGTCCATCGGCATGTCGATGTCGCAGACCAGATGACAGCCCAACATCGATCCCGGGTGCACTATGTCATAGTCGGACATCGTCCCTGATAGCTGTCTGAAGTATGTCCAGTCTGATCAGAAAGAAGCACTTTGCCCGACGGTAGGGAAGACGGGCCCGGGTCAATCGACTGGTGGCATATCGTAGAGCCCGCGATCCCGTGCATGACGCTGAGTGCACGTGAACATGATGCAGAAAAGCGGCAGAGCATGTGAGGTAAGGCCAGGTCGTCCTAAAGTAACTCTATATTAATGCGAGAGGGGTGAAAATGAACGCGCAGCGACTCAAGAACGACGGAAGGGAATTAAGCGCAGAAGGTGCAGGTACATAGCAGAAACTAAAGTGCGCATGTCAGAAGCTTGATGGGCTGGTCAGAGAGCCGAAGGATGCGATGTCGAAGGGGTGCTTATCGATGTTCAGGCTTGGGTGTTCGCCCGTGCGCCGTTTAGTGGCGCCAGCGTCTCAGGACAACCTCTGCCAAACCTGATACACCCTCTCTCCGCTACCAACGACACGACACGACACACGCCAATTCTCGCCACACTCGCTACCCGCGCGACGCTCATCGCTACCGATCGCGCACTACCTCGATTACTTCTTTGACGACACGCCTGCTTTGCCATCGGGGAGGACTGTAAGGGGGACCAGGAAGGGCCTTTGGGGCTCAGGGACCGTTCGGCGTCATGGACCGACGCAGCAGCGACAACAACGAAGCACCGCGCCAGCCGAGCAACCCCGATGTCTTTGACGACGACTACGAAATCGACCCCGACGAGGATGATTTCATGCCCTCCGTCTCGGATGGCTTCCGACCAGCCAACGCGAGCCAGCCCTGGCAAGGCGACCGCCAAAATCACGACCGGATAGACGCGCTGCAACGACAACCATCGACATCGAAGGCGCCCGAGAATCACCAGAGCGACCTGCGAAGGACGGCAACGCGAAACAGCACGGCCAAGGTGCGGGATTCGATGACGCAAGACGGTGGCCGACCGCCTCTCAACCGAGGGCCCAGCCACCACAGGCCCCTTGGACATCGCGACTCTGTGAGCTCTGCGGGATCCTTTGCGACGACGAGCAATTCCGAGAACCCGTTCGAGACGGGCCCGAGCCACCCATATGGCATGTACCCGCAGCTATCAATGGCACGACCACTGAGCGTAGCAACGAGCTCTACAGAACGCCAACCACATCGATCAATGTCACTGCAGCGGCCGACACATCCCTATGCCATGTACTCGCAAAGCGGCATTGTCGACGAAGAGTCACCAGACGAGCCAGCCCAGCCACCTCCACCTCAGGTCCAGTCGACTATTCCCGTGGGATTCCCGGGTCTGAACAATGGTTACCACAGAGTGCTTGGGCCGGATGGCGAGGAGCAGGATATCATCGGACCCGACGGACATACCGAGCAGCTGCCACCGTACTCGAGATATCCAGAGGAAGGACCCACCAAGGCTTCTTTGGCAGCCGAGGCAAGCGCGTCGTCGCGTGTCATACCCGCGCCCGTCCAAGTTGATACAGAGGATCCTTTCAACACACCCGCATCTCCTGTCTCGCCGCTGAGCACTAGATCATTCTCGCCACCCCCTCTACCTGCCGTTCCTTTGCTCCCGTCCGTCACACCCGCCCGGTTGCCACCACAGAGACCGGAAACCCAAACCGGCAATCTCGCGGCTACCAACTCTGCCGCTGTACAAAGCAGTACCGTACCAGCAGAACCCTCTGACTCGTCCTCTGCATCTCTACTGGCGTCTGAGAACCACTTCTCGGAGAAGGCGGAGCCAGTCGAAGGCAAGGTCAGCTGGCGTAAGAGGAAACTATGGGGAAGGGTGCCTATGGGCGTCGCGCTTGTGGTTCTTATCCTCATACTAGTATTCTCTGTCGCCCTCGGAGCAGCCATTGGTACCTTTGCTGCCAAGAAACACAATGATGATGACGACCAGAATGAAAATGGCAGCCCTCATGAGGAAGCGTAAGTACTCACGATCCATCAACGAAAACATCTACTAACTCTCGCTAGACAACCGCAGGTTACCGGTCAAAATGGATCGCTTTTCGACGCCGTTCCCATCTCAACACCGTCTGGCCTCTTGCCGCTACCAACAGGATCCTTCGCCCTTCCTCTGGGCTTACCGCAATTCGGGCAGTCGGGATGCTTAACACAAGCAAATCAGTATTCTGCATGGTCATGCAGGATGACCTTCGCTCCGCTCGTCATAACCATTAATGATACTGTCATTGGTGGTGAGATTCAACAAGTCGCGTCCATGGGTAGCGGACCTTCGGTGCCGTTGAACTCTATACTATATGGCCTCCAGACTCCTGTGCTTGATACTAAGCCGATGGAGTTGGTACTCGATCTGGATTTCAAAGCCTACGGTCCAGCCTATCATTTCTCTGCTCGATACGATAAACTAGTCATCTTGTCACCCACCGAGCTCAGTACCGGGTCAGGACTCTCAAAACGACAAGATGAGAACTACAGGCAGCGCTTCAAGGTGCAACCTGGTGATACGCCCTGGTATTGCTACTGGAACGAGACATACATCGAGGGCTACATCTACGCTGACGACAACTCGACGGCAGCCTCATTTACCTCGTTCCCTACCCAATGGCCCACGCCTACACCCACGCCCGACCCAACCGACGATGCGGCTGTAAATGTTGCTGTCGCTGTGCCGACTGAGAGCAGTGTCTCTACCAGCTCTACACAAACTACTACAACATCTTCAACAAACTCCCCTGTCAACCTGGCCGCCCCGTCACCCGTTCGCGCTCGAGATTCCGAGTCAGATGCTTCTTCAGCCCCTCGCATGGCACCTTATCCCCGGATCGTCAAGATAGAAGAACGTCGGCTCCCTGGGGCATCACAACCATACTGTCAACAAATGCTCATGCTCGATAACGGCGAAATAGTAACATCACCTAGCCCGAACGACAGCCCAATCAGAATATGGCTACAAGAGTCAGATCCCAGCTACGAGGAGTACTTTGCCGCTCAACCTTCGCAAACCATCACATTCGACAGGAAGAGCAAGCGCGAGAACCTTGTTGATCTTCAACGCCGCGTGGACCCTGATGACGCTTGTCACTGTCAATGGATGTTCAAGTAAACGACGAACCTGGCTTAGAGCGCTTCTTTTCTTCTTGCAACGATGTCACAGCATGATTGTCGATTTCCTTTCTTCTCCACACGGGTATTGGGTCCATTTCGCCTGTTTGGTGTTCCACGGCGTTTTGTTAATACTGACTCACGAGTCTCTACGCATCACTGGCATATTTCGGTTCCTTTTTTACTCATCTCTTTTTGTCTAGTCAAACATGTAGCATGCTATGTTTATAGCTTTCGCATTTCTGTATCGTCTCTGGGACGGAAAGTAGGCCTTTGTTTTGGAGGCTACACTGGCGCATATTGTCGCGGCGCTGCTTCTGTATATATTGCCATGGGGGAGTTCAGAACCGCGAGTACGAATTTCGCGTGAGTTCATTATTGGAAAGGGATAGATAGAAGAACAACATTAGCTATATTGTAAGGGTCTCTATTGGTGCTGATACTGTGATGCTCATGTTGATTTAACAGCGAACGACAACAACACCATGAATGCTGTCTAAATGCGTAATCTATTCTATACAACCTGATATCGATGCAACCCAACAAAAAAAGTTCGCAATCATGCCTCCACCCCCCTCTCAAAAACCCTAACCCCAAACTTCCACACCTCATCCACCACAAACCTCTTCTCCCCACCCTCATTCTCCTTCATATCCAACACGCACAAATCCGCATCAGCCCCCTCGTCCAAACAGCCCTTCACCCCCTCCAACCCCAACATCCGTGCAGGCGTCTCCGTAACCGCCCTCAGCGCCTCCGGCACCGTACTCCCCGTCCAATTCAAAAAGTTACTCACACAATCCACAAGCTGAATGCTACTCCCCGCGATCTTCCCATTCTCCTCAAGAGTAAGAAGGGGGCCTTGCTTGATAATCTTAGACCCGTTCGTCCACTCATACGTCCCATCCGGCATACCCGCCAACCTCATCGCATCCGTCACCAGCACCAGCCCATCTGGATGCGCGTTCCACGCTATCTTTATAGATGTGGGGTGCAGGTGTATGCCATCCGCAATAATACCAAAGTATGGTTTTGTGATGGAGGAGGAGGGTGTGCCCAGCAGACCGAAGATACCAGGGTTACGGTGGTGGAGGGGACGCATGGCGTTGAAGAGATGGGTTATCATACTACAGCCGGCTTTTACCGCGGATTTCGCTTCTTCGTACGTGGCTTCTGAGTGTCCGATTGAGACGCGGATGCCGGCGCTGGTTAGGGATGGGATGCTTGATAGTGCGCCGCGGAGTTCGGGGGCGAGCGTGATTAGGGAGATGGGCGAGGGGGAGGTGAGGTTCGAGGCCCCGTAGCAGGATTCCAAACTGGTGATGGAGTCGTCTGGGGTGCGTAGGACGGAGATGTTGTGGATGCCGTTTTTCGTTGGAGATAGGAAGGGGCCTTCGCAGTGGGCGCCGAGGGATTCTGAGCCGAGCGTTGCGTCGCGCGTTGTGCCTGAGGGGCCGAGGAAGGGGAGCGCGGTTTGGTAGACTGACGGGAGTTGGGAGGTTAGGGTTGGTAGGTAGGATGTTACGCCTGTTGCTACTAAACTCCGGTTTACACGCGAGACGCCTTTGGCGTAGGCTGATGCGCCGCCTTCGCGGTCGGAGGGGATTACGGAGAAGTCGAAGCCGTAGGCGCCGTTTAGTTGCGTGTCGATGAGGCCGGGGGAGAGGATGCGGCCACCTGACGTGCGACGTCAGTATGTATTTCACGTGTATCCCGTACAGTCCAAGCTAACCTAAGTCGACGATCTGCTCGGGAGCGGTACGATATGAGTACAGAATTTCTTGGCCGTTTAGGATCTTTCCGGTGGCGGAACTGATCCAGAGATCTTGGGGGACTAGGGCATTGTTTTTTACGAGGAGGCAGTTTGTGAACTTTATCACGCCTGATGAGTCCTCTCGTATGGGGGAGTCGGGGATTGGCACGATTGAAGGCATCGTGCTTCGTGTCAAGAGGGTCAATGAATGAAGGAAGCTTGCCGAGTATAATGATAGAAGTATAGAGATGTGATCAAGAAATGAGAATGATAGGATGAATTGGATGGTTGGTACTGCGCAGGCGCGACTCAACAACCGTTGCAAAGGATCTGTCGCCTACCTACTACTTCTATCGCAACTGCATAACTACGCTCATCTTCCCACGATGATGCCATTGAGTCATCACGGGCGGGCAAACTTGCCTTCCATGGCCGGTATCGTTGCCGTGGAGCGCACGCTGTAAGACTGCGCAAGGTGACTGGATGTAGATTCCGACGTCGTGAGATCGAGGTAACACAGCGATGATCACATTGCGCCGAAAGAACCGGATGGATTGCGGTTGCATGTGAGGTGGCATCAGAGTGGATGTCGCTGATAGCAGAGGGACGAGGATGGTGTAACGACGGACGGGGGTGCATGCTTCTAGCGCCTCGCTAATCACGTACCCCAGCCGCGAACAGCGTGAATGCTACGGTGCCATCCTCCCCATCTCCCATCCACCATTACCGATCTGCGAGTCACGCCGGCGGAGTCTTGGTGCCCACCCGGAAATCCCACGTCGCATCCACAGACTTCATTGCGACGCGACGCGACCAGCGCTGTCATTATGAGCAAGGTCGAAAACATGGACCCTGTCTGGGATGACCTCGATAGGTGAGCTTCGCGTCGGGCGCATTTCCTCCCCTCAGGCTTCCTGAGGTTTGCGCAATGTGACCACAGGTCAGGCTAACTTGCCCGTGATGCAGGACTATGGTGGGTCGCTTCCGCCCATGCTGCGACTGGATTCGCTGACAAAGGTGCTGTAGGGCCAACTGTTCATGATGGGCTTCGATGGCACCTCGGTCACTCCTCACATTCGTACCCTGATCGAGGAACATCATGTTGGCTCCATACTACTTACTGCCAAGAATTGCAAATGTTGGTACTCCACCTTGTCGGTCTGTCACTGTCAGGCTGACCTGTCATAGCTGCCGAAGATACTACTGCGCTTATCTACGAACTGCAGAAGATTGCCCACGATGCTGGACACCCTGTTCCGCTGGCCATCGGCATCGATCAGGAGAATGGCGGCGTCAACAGCCTTTTCGATGACATCTACATCCGCCAGTATCCTAGTAACATGGGAATGGCAGCAACCGGC
The DNA here is from genome assembly GCF_024043145.1 of Alternaria conjuncta. Taxonomy (NCBI): domain Eukaryota; kingdom Fungi; phylum Ascomycota; class Dothideomycetes; order Pleosporales; family Pleosporaceae; genus Alternaria; species Alternaria conjuncta. The sequence continues at coordinate 464,364 of NW_026250102.1, read as the reverse complement.
TCCACGGACCTAGCCTTTGAAGTAGCCAAGTCGACTGCACAGGAGATTGCTGCATGTGGCATCAACTGGATCTTCGGGCCATGTCTGGATGTACTCACGAATGCGCGCAATCAGCCTCTGGGGGTACGGACTGCTGGCGACGATCCTCAGGAAGTATCCGCCTTTGGATGCGCCTTCATGGCAGGCTACAAGGACGCTGGCGTGGTGACTTTGGGGAAGCACTTCCCTTCATACGGTAATCTGGAGTTTCTGGGCTCAACACTTGACGTGCCGATCATCACAGAGTCGCTAGAACAGCTGAGCCTAAGCGCTTTGGTTCCGTTTAAGAAGGCCATCGAAAGAGGTCTTGATTCCATGATGGTTGGTGGTTGCGCCATGTCATCAGCGGGGCTCAACGCGATGCACGCTTGTCTGTCGGAACAAGTCGTCGACGACCTTCTTCGGAAAGATCTCAAATTCGACGGTGTAGTGGTTTCCGAGTGTCTAGAAATGGATGCTCTCAGTCACAACATCGGTGTAGGCGGCGGCACGGTCATGGCAGTTAACGCAGGCTGCGACGTAGTCCTCCTCTGCCGGTCGTTCTCACTCCAACAAGAAGGGCTGAAGGGCCTTAAGACCGGCATAGAAAGCGAAATGGTCTCGAAGGAACGCATCTTCAACTCACTCAGACGTGTACTAGCGATGAAGAAGAAGTGCACATCCTGGGAAAAAGCATTGAACCCGCCAGGCATCAACTACCTGGAAAAGCTACAACCTTCGCATACCGCACTGTCAACCAAAGCGTACAACAGCTCCATCACAGTCGTACGCGACAAGAACAGGCTTCTACCACTGACGAACATACTCGAGAGCGAGGAGGAGCTTCTCCTACTGACACCATTAGTGAAGCCTTTGGCGGCATCCGCTGCATCACGAGCTATATCCGACGCTGCTAATGGGGCAGCGGGTCACTCACCCGAGCCAGCTGCTTGGGACCGGAGTTCTTCAGTCATGAGCGGAGAAAGAGTCTTCAAAGAACTGGGTCGTTCTCTTGCTAGACAGCGCAACGGACGACTGCTTCACACATCGTACACTGCGAACGGCGTCCGGCCAGTCCACGAAAATCTCATCAATCGGGCGAGTGCAATCATTGTACTTACGGCTGATGCCAACCGGAATTTGTATCAGCATGGCTTTACCAAGCATGTCTCGATGATATGCAATATGCAGTACACGACTGGTGGTGAAAGACGTGAGAAACCTCTTATCGTCGTCGCAGTCTCCTCGCCGTATGACTTTGCAATGGACAATACCATTGGGACCTATATATGTAGGTCATGTCCGTATCCAAAACAGGGTCAGACAAGCTAACTCCATCAGGCACTTATGACTTCACGGAGACTGCACTCAACTCCCTGGTCAGAGTACTTTATGGCGAACTATCTCCCTCCGGAACACTACCAGGAACCATCAGCAAGAGCCAAAAGCTTCACCCATCCAAACAACATTGGCTCGTGGAAATATTCAACGAAGAGCGAGACAGTAATGCTCTGGACACATTGGTCACAGCTGTCGCGGAGGAAACGGCACCAAACCAACGGTCGGAGATGTCGAGTGCGACTTCGAGCTCATTCATCCTGCATCATCCAGAAGTGGAGGAGTCACATTTTGTCGTTAGAAACAGCAGCACACAAGCTCTGTACGGCTTCTGCTCAACGTACTTCTTCAAGGCTACGGGCACTGGTGTAATTGGAGCTTTGTTCGTTGACCCAGCAAGGAGAAAGCTCTCCATCGGTCATTCCCTACACAACCGGGCTATTCGCACGCTACTCCAGAAAGAAGGTATCAAGAGATTCCAGCTTGGATCACGCCTGCCAAGTATGTATCTTGGAATCCCAACCGGGCACGGAAACGAGCGGAAACGGCTCCGATCATGGTTTGCACAGCTAGGCTGGGGTGCTGCACTTTCCCGTCCTGTCTGCAATATGGTAGCGCGCAATCTGCAGACGTGGAATCCACCGACTGGCATGGCAAAGAGTCTAGCGAGCGCAGGCGCACAATTTGATCTTGTGTACGGGTGGGACTATGCGGGACCGATACTCGACCACATCAAGACGAGCAATCGCCAGGGTCTAGCAGAGGTGTACAAACTTGCGCTCACGGACCCGACGGCTTGTGGCATCATCCGAGCCAAGCGACCAGAAGACGGTGCGTTGGTGGGAACTGTTGTACTCTACAACAATCACTCACGACTTGCCGAATACATACCTCCGCTGAAGGACCTCAACGAGGCGGCTGGAGGCATTTCATCGCCCGTCATATCGCCTGGTGTGGGAGAATACTCGACACTACTGCAGGGGCTGATCCTACTCGGCATGCGACAGATCAAGCAGCTTGGATGCAATGCATGCTTGCTCGACTATGTAAGTAGCCGCCTAATGCTGGTCACGACAAGGTACTAACGCAAGTAGATGGACGGTGACGGCAACTTCGACGGCTTCTCGGCAATGGGCTTCGATGTCATGCACAACTTTGAGGAAGTCAGCTGTGATGCTGCGACCTGGACTATGATCCCGCCTGCTTGATTGCTCGGTACCTCTGCCAGATACTCATGTTCCTGGCGACTTCGGTTAATAATGTTTTGGTCGGTGTTTGGGGGTTATTTTGGGTGCGTGTGCTAGTTGCTTTTTGCTCTCCGGGACTGACTGGCATCCCATTGGTTACTTGTATCGCTCGTACCATGATCTGATGTCATACCATGCAAGCACCCTTCAGGTCGTGGGCCGTATGTACTCGGATCGGATGGTTTTCTCAAAGGGTCCGTCGGCGTTCCCGTGTACCTCGTGCTTGTCCTGCATGCATGTCGCAGGATCATAGTCCCAACCATTACACCCAAAGATCAGCGGTCTCTCACGCTGCAGTCCGTGGTTCTTGGTGTTTGCAGCATTAGCTCTGCCGTCTGATTCAGTCTCACGGTCGCTGAAGGCCTCGAAGGAGCTGCCCTTCCGACGCGCTCACTCGGCTGATCCCGCCCTGTCGTAAGGCGATCCGCGAGCTTTGGCCTGGTAGAGCTGCTGCGCCTCTCCGCTATCGAATCGATAGGCATGGCAGATTTCGATAGACAAGCATAGAATGCAGACACAGATGTCCTCCCGTATAGGCGACGTCGGATTAGAGGTGCTGAAGGCTTTCAGGGTTATTTTTACAGCTGAAGAGCGGGTCCATAGCTAGAGTAGGAGACGCCACTGGGGGGATGGCGTAGGATGATCACCGTTCGGCTTGACCCTTCGAGAAGCCCTACCGAAGGAGTCAGCGTGCCAGCGCTGTGTGTCTCGTAGATCATAGCAAAGATATACAAAGTGTGCCTGGGAATCTCTGGCATCGTGGCCTGGGGTAGTCAAGCTTATCCTTCCCGTCAAAATCCCCTACCGAGCCCCACAGCAGACGGGACCCTTTGTGCAGCGCGGCTATCCGACCGTGGCCAGAAGCGCATGTGATGCAGATGCATTGTCGCACAACCTCAGCAAGACAGCTACAGAGGCCATCGCTTGGTCTTGTTCCCGCGAGCCACCGCTCCAAGCCCTGCTGTGCGGTCTAGTCCGGTGTCGCTCCTCGCTGTACAGTGCCAGCGCGCACGCAGTCTCGTCCCCCATCTTCTCCGCTCGCTCGCCTTGCCGCATCTCTCCACCTCTCCAACCCCAGAGCCCCAAGCGTTCCCGATTCACCACCACCACCCGCCGACTGCCACTCCCACGTGCCTGCCACTGCATCCTCGGTCGCGCCTTCCTCGTCGCCGCGCCATAGCTATTGTTGCGCGCATGCGCCGATTCGGAAGCGACCTCTTCCTCGACCCGGGCCAGGCTGCACCAAGCCATGGAGCACTTCAACACCAACACCATGTCGTACATACCGCTCCAGACCGTCACCGGCCCCGACCAGCAGATGGCCATGCCGCTGCCGCTGCAGTATGACCAGCGCTCCAACTTCGACGCCGAGACCTTCATTGGGTAGGTGCAGTGCGCGACACCTGCCTGACAGCTACTGACATGTTTGCGCAGAAGCGAGGACGCCTACTCGACGTACCACCTCCAGCAGATGCCCCCGCAACTCAAGCGCTACCCCAGCACATACGAAGACCCCTTCTCCGACGTCCAGAGCGGCTACGAGCAGTCGATACACCCACACGATCAGAATGGCGTGCCTGAGAGCCCCAGCATCGAGAGCAACAACAAGCTCCTCAGCTTCTCGCTACCCGTCGTACCGTACACCATCCTCACATATGCCATGCAAAGGGTGTCGATATCCATGTCGGCACAGCTGCACGGCATGTTCTTTCTGGCCGAATCGCCCTGGGCAACCGCAGCCGATGTACAGGCGCCGTCGGAATTGACTTGCTATCGGAGGAACCTCTTTCAGATCACCGGCACCATTACGATTCCCCGGAGTCTGCAGTTCCTCATGACCGACCAAGGTGACCAAATACCAATCCTTGGCCAAGAACTCACCATATCCGCAACCGAGTCACTCGAGGGCAATCCCGTAAAGATAATATCGGTCCCGTGGAAGACGCCGGCCACGGGTAGCACATCCACCGAAGACAAAACTGAGAAGGAGCCACCGACATACCCACTCGATCTGTCGACCGGGCAGGACATGGACTCGGAGTATGTTAGTTTCCCTATCAGTTGGAAGCGACTACAGTTCCGGATCGCGACTGCAAACAATGGGCGGAGGAAGGAGCTACAACAGCACTTTGTTGTGCGATTGAAGGTGATAGCAACCCTTGCCAGTGGCGTCAAAGTACCAATATGCGAAGTGCACTCTGGCGCAATCATTGTGCGAGGAAGAAGCCCGCGCAACTTCCAGGCCCGCAAGGACCTGCCCATCAGTGGCGGTTCAACAGCACGCAAGGTGCACACTCCACAGCAACCCAGCCGAACGCCGACGGGTGACACGAACCAGAACACACCGAAACAAACACCCAATCCACCTGCGACCTCGTCCAAGCCCATGGACCTGCTACAAATGCCATTTGAGTTCACTGCAAACGACATGCCGCCCTCCCCAGACTTCGATTGGAAGATACCAGCAGGCGCCATGACAGCGATACCACCCGATCCACCTTCATCCCAACTCCAACACGCCACACCCTACGCCCAATCAACACCCGAGATCTCACGAAGCGTGCCCCCGCATCGCGCATCTATAGCCCCCGTCACCCTTTCCCTCACGGATGACGAGCCCCAAAAAGCTCCGTCACCTAATGACCATCAAAGAAAACGCGCGACACCCATGCGGCCCCCATCCTTCTCGATCGGCATCATCAACAGCCCTGATGAGAGTGCTGATCTCCTCTACGAATACTTCCCACTTGGTCTGGATGACTGGATGCCGCCTGTTGATGCTGTTTATCGGCCGCATGTTGTTCATCATATCACGCCCTTTCCGCAGGACTCGAAGGCGGATGCGGGGAAGAGTCGGTCGAAGAGGTACTTTTCGGATGCCTGGGGTTGATGGGTGGTGTTGTAGGTTATTTTTCTTTGTTATGATACCCTTTGCGTTGATTCGTTTGGATCATTTCGTAATACTTTTATGAGGAAAAGAATGGCGGTTGGTGTAAAGAGCTGTTTTCAGGTACGGAAGAGTCTTGGGTTGGGAGCTTGGGGACATTGAACAAGAGAAGGCAGGTATAAAGCTGAACGTACACCTGCGCTACGGACTGGGCGTTCACCTTACCATCATGGCACTCTTTAATGGATATTTGAGTATTGCTGCGCCATCATGACACGGTGAATGCACAGTCCGTGGCACGACGTCTTTTGGCTTACCGTCACATCTCCTGGGGCCGTATACGACGGCGAAACTTACCCCTTCTCGGCACGTTATTACTATACCATTTTGTTCTCATGTCACATTACTCCCAACTGTATCGATATCCACGTATTCATCACACATCTCCTGATATTCACTCGGCCTTTCATCTCTCGCGACACTTTCCCACTGGCGCAACGTCACCTCGTACATGCCGTCTCCCTGTCGCTTACCACTATGAGCAGACACGATACATAACATCCACACCGCAGAAATGTAACGATAGCAACCCCATCAGCACCTCGTCAGCGATCGGCGAGGTAGTAGACTAAAACCTTCCTGTCGAAGAGACATCGCGTCTACAAGGCACATGTCACATCGCATCGCACCCACAACCCCAGATCCACAGACCTCGCCGACGTGGTTGTAGTTACAGATATGCATCTAAACCACGCACTGTAACGCCACCGTTACCGTTACCGTTACCGTTACCATCCAGACGACCCTACTACAAACTGCAACATACCACTCTACGCGCATCCACACCTCATCGTCGCCGACCTCGTCTTGTGTCGTGCCGCACCGTGATATCCCCGGGCTTGGTTTTCGACCGAGTTCGGGGTTGAACGTTGACATTGACGTTGACATTGATGATGGTGTTGGGGTAAGGATTGGAGTAGGATTGGAGAGGAGGGGTGTGGAGGAGTGGAGGAGTGTAACAGTAGCATTACATTGCATATGCCAATCCCATTACCAACTTTACTACCATCGTTACCATCGTTATCAGCGCATTAGATGAGATGCGTCTTCCGACCGGCCGAACATGTACCGTGAGAAATGCCGAACAAGACAGGATACGTCCCGAGACTTCCGGGGAAGGTGGAATGAAGGATGTGTGATAAACAGATGGGGTTATCACGATGTAGCATTCGGCTTACAGCTACAAAGTTGGTTTGATAGCGCATACCACCAAACCCTCTCTTCCTGCTACGCCCGTAAAAGGGTAACAACTAGCAACCTCGGGAAGTGGGTCCAGCATTCCTCTGAACTATTGCGCAATTTCACAGTTTGCAGCTGTACCCACGTGGCTTATCGTATCTCCTACCCCTACTACCCTGACACCCAGATCCTCCTAGCTAAGTTACCGTCACGTTCTCGAACCCTTTCGGTTTTCTTCGGTTCGTGTGTCTGGGCAGCGAGCGGGCGGAGACTCGGTACCGAGTTGGGTTTGGTCTGCCCCGTTCTTGCTTGACAGGGGTGGAGAACTGGCAATAAGGGTAGGTGGGTAAGAGGCGCGGTGCGTTGTGGGTAGGCAGGTGGGTAAAGGTAGGAGTGGGCTTGCGTTTGGTGGGAAGATAGGGGTGGAGGTGGATTACGTACGATTATCGTATTTGGATGTTCTAGAAGAGCGGGTGCCGGTTTGTGGCATTGTCTGGATTTGGTGCTTGAAGCCGTTGTTGCTCGTATGCTCTCCCGCCTGTTTCTCGAAGAAGTGTATATCACGTGTCTAGCATGAAGAATGAGGGAAGGTGGATTAGAACATATTTCATTAGGTCGTGCGTATGCCCGAAAGCATGCGATGCCATGTGTGCCCCAAAAACGCCAAAAGGGAACCGTGTAATGAAGCTCCCCGTATGCTCTTCGTAAATGTCTCAACGCTGGCTGTAAAGTGTTTCTAAATTGGAAGAAGAGAAGGGAAGAAGATCTTGAGAATGTATGTACAATGATGCTGCTAGAAAGGCATGAAATGCAAAGGTTGCGGGACGCAATCCCAGCGTCGTCGCGGAATGTTCACTGTCCCTCGAGACAGCAGACAGAAACAGCCGCGCCGTAGATAGCCGACTCAACCGCAATCTCCAACGAAACAGAATTTGGCTCCGCTCCGGATGCAGTAGTCAGGTCGTGAAGATGCGACTGACATAGCTCTCTGAAACAGGGATACTTTTCAATGACAGAGCCGTTGCAACCAATGCTCATCCGACCAGCGGATGCAGGAGTCAAGCCCTCAGACTCCGTTCTAAGCGCCCATAATGCGTGGATACCGGTGGCGAGGAAAGCGGCTGCGCGATGCGAGACTAGTTGCGAAACCTGGCGGACGAACTGGATGTCGTTGTAGGTGGGTGGCTTGCTGAGGGGGTGTTTAGACTGGAAGAGGGCGGTGGCGCCGCTCAAATTTTTGGAGTCGTCCATCTCCATGGCGGCGATAGTGCCAGTGTCGAGGGTGTAGGTCTCAGCTAGTTGATCGGGGATTTCTCCGCTGAACAGACCGGCTTTTTGAACGGCTTCTACTAGGATCAACCGAACGATCTCTCCGATATATCGACCACTGATCATGTGCTCGAAAGGTTGGAAGTCGGGTCGCATGTGTGCGTCGTTCAGCTGTTCGTCCCATCTTGTTGTGGGGAAGACGCCTTTGCCGAACATGCTGCACTCGGTGTTGACGAGTACGTGCGTAGCTTCATCTAGCCATTGCTGAGGGTAGCCCTTGTACTTGGTAGTCGCAAGTGATAAGACGGGCAGGTGTACAGATATGTTAAACCCAGTCCCTAGGATTACGGCAAAACGCGTCGAAGGGTCTTCGTAGGCACGTGACAGTAAGGTCGCCGATGAGTCGTTGATGATAGAGTCCATGTGTACGGGCAGGCCCTTGGAGGTATTAGTGAATGTAAATACTGGGTTGATGACGATGTCTTACCCTCTTTCTGCATGGTGCCATGATTAACTCGCTCAAATCTTGACCGAGAACACCCTCTGTCGCACGGAACCCTTTTCCCATGGCTAGTAGATTTGCGCTTCGACTAGATGTTTGCCTAGAAACAGTCAGTCAATGCAATATCACATATGTTGCGGTAACATACTCAACAGGAAATGACCATGCCAGACCCATAGGAAAGCTCTTCGTGTCGGTGGAATTTTGCAGAAGAGGATTTGCAAGCGCATCTTGAATCTTCTCGGCCATCCACTCAAAGAAATCGTTGCCTCTTCTTTGCCTGACCTTCTCGTCGATCTTGTAACTTTTCATGACAACAATGCGCATGTTCTTGGCGTCTGGCTGTCTACCATTAAGCTCCACCAGTGCGATACGGAACGTTGAGCCGCCGACATCGAGAGCCAGATATGTCCCCTTCTCGAATCCAGAAGGAAGCTTGTGGTTGTATGAGGGCAACATGCAGATATCGCTCGACTGCAACTTGGGGGCGAATTGCGCCTGCAGCCTCGTAGACATATCCAGCATCTTGGCAGTTGCTAGTGGTGCCTCTAACAGGCGTTGAACTTCGCGAAGTAGGTCGTCCATAGTGCGGTCGTAGGTTCTGAGTCCATCCCGTACACGTCTCCGTGAAGTTGATGACGGGAGCACAGAGTGCAGAAGCGATGGTAGCATGGTGATCCTGTCGAGAGCCGCGAGAAGCCCTTCCCAGAAATCAAGCATGAATTGTTTGTACCAGCAACGATTGTTGTTTTCGATTGAAGCTTGATGCAAGTCACGAGAGTTGTTTGACTCTGGAACGAGGGTGACGCGGCCGCTCTTGCGCTTGAGTCGAAGAGGTGGCATGGAGGGGCACGGGGAGTCCGGCAGACGGTGACGATGGTATGACTTGCGAACGAATGTTGTTTGTAGACTCTCTATTAAATCGCAAATGTCCAGCGAGAGTGTTCAAAGTCTGAAAATGTCGTAGTGAACGGAGACTAGACGCGGGCCGGGAGCATTAGTGAACCGATGTCGCAAAAGGCTCTTAAGCATAGTTGTATGGCTTGTCAGAACATCAAAGAGGTTGTATCCACTAGCGAACGTAGTTAGGTATTGCTCCGGGGACTGGTATGCGAGGCCTGCTGCTGGGGCACGGCAGGCAAGCACGTATGGGCGATCGCGGGGGCCAAAGGGGAAATGGAAACAGGGAAGGAAGCCGCAAAGGCCTGATGCATTGGCGGTGGGCGGCAGTCAACAGCGTGTCGCTGGCGCCAGGCACGCTGGATGGATATGCGGAAACATGGCGTTGCTGGCATGTCGAGGGTTGGTGGGGTCTCGTAGAAGTTTGACGAGCGGCCATTGCTACGGTACGGTTACATCTGCTGGGCGGCGACGTCCACTAGCGGCATTGGGACGCGAATCCTGCCGTAAGCGTTTACGATGGGACTTCGGTGGACGACTTAGCCGCGGTATGATTCAACCATATTGCAGGCTTTATGCGCCGGTGGCGATCATCGCAGAGCTTCACGTGGGCTCCAAACAGAGCAGCCAGTAAGACCAGACGGCGTTTGATGCATGACGAGCGGAGAGCACGTGCCTCCCGCTGTCTAGTGCCAAGGCTCGATCAGATCTGACTAGCAACTTCGCGGCCGTTGAGTCTCTGAATACTTTCAACCCCAATAGAGTGCTCAACATTAAAGATAGTCTACATAGCGCTTACTCAGCGCACTTAGGCTTCCTGCATGATAGCTGCTCGAGCATCACGGGAATAGATGACACCACATACCTACCTAGCGCCCCTGCTGCACGACTCTGTTGTAACCGTCACTTACCTCGTGGCTCTCCTCGGCATGTCGATCCCGCGAGGGTGGATTCGAGAACTCGTGAGGCCCCGTTGAAACATCGTATCCGGAGAGGGCGTGGGTCGCGGTCTAGCAGGTCTATTATCAGGCGTCCTGGGCAGTGGCAACCTCGGTCCGGCTCGGTGACAGATGCATCGGAAGGCTTGGTAGTCTGGAAGGGGCTATCAGCTGTCGGTAGAGTTAGTCCCGTGACAGTTTTGATACGATGGGGGATGTGTAGGGCAAAGGATTGTCTCGGAGGAGGATTGGGTTCTTTGCGGCGCGTACGTGTCAGGTTGTGTTGGGGCGTAGGTTGCTGACCTCGCCCTGCGCATTCCACTGGTCCTCCAAATTCTTCGGTAACAGGCGCTCGGTACTTTGTTGGTTCTCGTTGGATGTCAGCGAGATGAAACGGCTGTTGTGTACCACGCCGTCCACGCCGTGACTGTGCCACATCCACACTGCATACCCTTGCACCAGCAATCAACTTTGAGCATGTGAATAATGACAGTAGATGTTCATTCATTTGGAACATCGGGAATTGCTGTTCGTAGCACTATCATGAAACGACCACATTCCCGCTATGCAACTCAAGCCGAGGTATCATAAACTAACAAGTACCGCTGAAGAACACCGTCATTACCCATGAAGTCCCGATCATGAAAACCGTGCAAAGACCTGACTAGACTTTCTCGGCGTCACCAGGCGTTGAGTGCACAACCGCCTTGGGGGCGACTTCCGCGACCGTCTCATCGGTGAAAGCGATGTCCTTCTCGATCGCAACAGTGTCCTCAACCTTCCAGAGGATGACCGGAAGAGCAACGACTAGACTGCCCGCGAGGAGTCCCCAGTTGCTAGCAAACATGGTCATGAAGGGAATCTTGGTGTCGTCCAAACGCCATGTGATGGCACCTCCAGCCGACTGGATACCCTTGTAGAAACCAGCGAAGTTGGCGAGCTTGCGGCTGTTGTTTGTCAGGGCACCCATGAACCTGGTGTTTGTTAGCATTACGATCTAGAGATGTTGGTGCTTGAGGAACTTACCAGTAGACTGATGTTTGCCAGGCGGCATCGGAAAATCCGTAGAACATGTAGAGGACAAAGGGGCCAGCGTAACCTGCGTCAGACCAGTCCTTCTTCAGGTTTGTCTCGTCCTCTGCCCAGGCGCGGTCGTAGGTCTTCTGGAACATGTATCCGAAACCCCAGATGATCATGATGGTCGCGAAAAGCACACCCCACGCAGCCTTAGCACGAGTGGTACGGCGGACACCCTTGATGTCAAGCGCGTACCCAAAGACATAGGCACCAACGATCTGCATGATGTAGTAAACGACGCCGTTGAGCGCTCGGGTGCGGACGTTGAAGTATGCAGCGTTGATCTCGGTGAAGTGGTAGGTGTAGAACCAGTTGGATGCCAGGAACATGGGGAAAAGAAGGATGATGTACGGGTCGGTGAAGAAGGTTTGGTAGAGACCAACGATCTCCGACTTCCACGACGGGTGCTTCATGACGATGACTTTGGATCCATCATCGCGAATGACGTCCTTCGCGTCGACCAGGGTCCATGAGAGGGCAGCACCGAGGATTGTGAGGACAAGGAAGCCGACGTAGGTGCCGTCGTTAACTGTGCCCGCAGTCTTGGTGTTGATGTTCTGACCCAGCGGAATCTGGTAGAGTTAGCGTGTAGTTCTCAACTAGACTTCTCAGGGTCTCAAAGTAAAGTAAACATACCAAACTGCCGATAACAGCGCCAAGGTTGAAGATCATCCAGAACCACGAAATGTAGCGGCCCTTGGAATCCTCTGGCGGGTACCTAGAGATGGGTGTACGAAGTCAGTGTTTGTCTCACATACAGTTCGTACATAGGCAATTTACGTACGACATCATGATGGCGCCCTGGGCGCACCATAGCAGACCAGCGCATACACCGAGAAGTGCACCGGCAAAGGTAGTGAAGCCCAAGTTCTGAGTGTGGTTATAACACAGGTACGAGGCAACGTAGATGGAGTATCCGACGCCTCCAAAAGACAGAGCAGTGCGAATGCCAAGCTTGTTGGTAAAGGTGCCGGCGAAGAAGCCGACAACAGCAAAGGTCGAGTACAAAGCCGTGTTGGCCCGGTTGTTGGCAGTCGGGTCAAGTTGGCCGCCACCACCCATGCCGTTCAGAGCATTGAACATGCCCGGGCACATGAAGCAGACGAAGGAGACAATGACGAGCTGGACGGGTGGTGACGCGAACCATGGCAGCTTGAAACCGAGAACGGTGAAGCGTCTGTATTTCCACGAGGCAGGGAGCTCATTTGAGTTGGTGTCAGTCAATGAGTGCTCTGGAGAGTTGACCGCGTGCGGAGGCTGTTTTTCCTCGGTGGTCGCCATGTTGATGCCCGTGAGTGTGGGTGTTGTGCCGGCGATTAGCGCGCGATTCGGAGGTGAGCCTTGCGACAGACGGAGATGTGCACGTCGTCGTTGATGCAGAAGGTGAGAGCAGACAGGCTACAATAAAGATACTAGATGCTCGCGCTCAGACCACACGACGGTAGCAGCAGACTATAATTAAACGAGGGTTTGGATACGAAGGTGAAGGCGAGGGGCAGTCAGTTTTAAGCAGACCGTCAGCTAGGGTCCTCACACGGTCCATTCACGACCAAATCTCCCCAGCCAACCTGCATCGGGGTAGCGAGGCGGACACAGCACGCGACACAGCCTGGCCTCCACAAAGAGATAAACGACTGCAAGCCCACACAAAGGTGACAGCCGTCGGTCAAGGATTCGCTGGCGCAGGCTGACACTGCACAAAGGGCAACAAGCATCCGTGTTCCGCAGCGCCAGCCGTATGTACAACGCCGTCAGCAGCCTTGGGCGCCGGCTACAGGTGCCCGGACGGCCGTCGTCAGTGGTTCTCGGGACAGCCATCGAAGGTCAAAGCGGGGCGTTGCAGGCCTGCTTATCGACGATGCATGGATCTGCATGCGCCTGCGACCACATTGTTGGTTGAGCCCCCGGTCCTGGGCTGAGTGGGCTGCGCGAGCTAGAAGACGCCCACTAGAGCCACAAGTGCAACGCTCTCCGCCCGCCACCACCCGAGTCAGAAATGTAACATTGTCCTTTTGCGACTCCATCAGCACCAAGGCCTTATCAGTGACGCCTGCTATCGTGATGTTCGTTGCTGGCTGCCCGTGACGGCTAGTTTGCGGCCCACGCCCGGCGAAGTTCCCACTGCTATCACACGCGACGGTGATGACCACGCCCCGCCATGCTCCTGTAACATTGCACATGGCAGTGGACTGGGGTCCACGGCCCAAGGTGGTGCAGATAGGCGCGTTGTACCACTACGTTCACCCTCAACCGTCCATTGCATGACGCACCGCGACCATGCGGACCGATACAGAGAGCGCCGCAGTGAACGTGTTCAGATGCGGAAAGTTTGGCCGTTGTCATTTCGATGAAGAGACGTTGGATGGTGATCGAGCTCACGATCCTACCTTGCCCCAGAATGACGTGAAGCTGTTGAAGTCCTCATAGAAATCGCCCTCATCCCGCTACAGGAATGACCTTGGACCCCTCACTCCGCTCACAGTCCTTGCAAGTGGCACAAACAATACATACATCATGTATGAGCATGCACACCTTCGTTTTCTGACACCCGGCTTACCGCTTCTAGGCGGCTAATCATTCGAGACGATCCGAGGGCTGCGTCCCAATACATCGCCGACTATGTCATTGGTGCATTCCTCGCTCCTTTGTTGTGTCTTAATATCGACTGACGCCGCAGCATAGAGCGCATCAACACCTTTGCCCCAACGCCAGAAAGGCCTTTTGTCTTAGGTCTGCCTACTGGGAGCAGCCCTGTCCTGATCTACGAGCATCTTGTACAGCGCCACAAAGCGGGACAAGTCTCCTTCCGCAATGTGGTCACGTTTAATATGGTACGAACTACCGCCCTGCATATGGCGCCGCACCCTTGCGTCCAATGTCTCACAGCAGCGTGATATAGAGTGATGCTGACCCAATCAGGACGAGTATGTCGGCATCCCGCGTGATCACCCCGAGAGCTACCACAGCTTTATGTATAAGCACTTCTTCTCCCATGTCGACGTGAAACCCGAGAACATCAATATCCTCAACGGGAACGCACCTGACCTGGAAGTCGAATGCCATGACTACGAAGAGAAGATCCAACGTGCTGGTGGCATCGAGCTGTTCCTCGGCGGCATCGGGCCAGATGGACACATTGCCTTCAACGAGCCTGGTTCCAGCCTCAAGTCTCGGACCCGCGTGAAGACTCTTGCATACGATACCATTCTGGCCAACTCAAGGTTCTTCGGAAACAACCTCGATCAGGTGCCGAAGATGGCGTTGACCGTGGGCGTGCAGACTGTCCTTGATGTAAGTCATACCAACATGTCCATCAACAGAGTCTAACGTTCCTCAGGCGCGCGAAGTTGTGATCATCATCACAGGCGCACACAAGGCCCTAGCTCTTCAGCGGTGCATCGAAGGCGGCGTGAATCACATGTGGACGCTGTCCAGTCTCCAGATGCACCCGCACCCGATGATCGTCGTCGACGAAGACGCCACCCTAGAACTGCAAGTCAAGACCGTCAAAGTACATTCATCGATACCCTTCTCTTCTGGTTCTCATCTAACACTCTGCAGTACTTCAAGAGCATCGAGCGCGTAGGCTCCGAACTAGGCATGCGCCAGAAGCTCCCCAGAAAGCGCGACTCGCTTGTGGACGAGGGGACCCTGCTAGCCCCTGACCAGCCAAACGGTATCAGATTGACTGTGCCGCAAGTTGATCTCTCCCGTTCAGCAAGTCCCGTGCTGGAGCCAATGAGCGCCCGCCTCTCCGACGACGAGGCAAGCGCTTTGCAATTGCGTTCCATGGAATCGGATTTGGACGATGTCGCAGATCAGCCCTCGGTCCGAATGAGCGCTCGCGTCGCTAGCTAGCACCTCTACCACTGTTTCGAACCCGACGGGCTGTGGAAATTGGATGGACGCCGTTTTTTGTGCCTTTGTTTGCTTTTAGGGGAGACCGCTAGACTGGTTCTTGGGTCGGAGACGAGTTTCCTGTTCGAGATGGTGTTGCTGCGAGTGCATTGTGGCACGGTCGTCGGAAGCGTCTAGCAGCCAGGTCTGGTTGCAGCCGCTCAATAGTCTGGCTATAGTTGTTTGTTGTTATAGAAGAATTGCTGCGACGTCATAGAGAAATTTGCGAGCGATGGTGGATTCACTATTGTGCGGAGTTGCTCGCGGTGGAAGGCACCATTGTTAGAATTAGTGCTGGGCATCGGATAAGGGAACGGCGTGTTAAATACACTCAAATACCAATTTAGGCTTCAAGTCCTATTGCATTAGCTTGATTCCTTAGAAGGCGTGTATATGTTCGTGTCGGATGTGTAGGTTTACCCCGGTTTACCGAGTGGTAGACGTCGGAGCATGTCACGTACAACCACCGCATTTTGTAGCTGGCTCGCCTTAAAGAGCAGGAAACATGTGACAGGCCGTGGAAAGTGCGCGCAACTGGCTGTGATGGATTGATGGCAGGCCTAGAACGTCATTGGCGGCGGGTGGGGGCGCGTCATCCCGGTTCAGATCTCCAGATCCCCTCGTACCAAAATAATCCCGCCGTATCCTCCATGTGAACGCCCACGCGCCGGTAGCCATGTCTTTCGTGGTTGAGTAAGTTGACGTATCCAATTGATACAGCCCGATAAAGCTAATACTGTGTCAGCCAAGTGCGTCGAATTGACAGCCAGCTCGACCGGCTGCAGCTGTCGGCGACACGACAAGGCAGCTTCTCCATCACCGCCGAGGAAGCCCACGACCCCACCAAGACGACACGAATCGCGCACCTGCAGTACCTCATCAAGTCCCTCTCCACGACCGCGTCAGCCAAACACAGCCTTGTGTCCATCGCACGCATATCCGAGACGCTGCAGCGTGCCAACATCGCCAGCAGCTACGAGGATGCGAGCTACGAACATGAATTGGAATGGCTGCTAGTCAGCAAGGCGACGACGCAGGTCTACGGACAGGTTCTGAATACGATATTGGAACAGACTATACCATTGGAAGATGACCTGTGGTACTGGGACGACATCCTCTCCACCTACCGATTCGCTGGGCTATACTCGATACAAACATCGCCCGTTCGGGTGTGGAAATGGTCGCAGGAGATATATCGCGATGTGCGGTCGAGGGGCGGACAGTTGGCTGATGGGTGGAGCCAGTTTTATGGCCTTGTCAAGGATGCGGTGCAAGAGCGCAGCATTGCCAACATCCAGCGAAGGGTTGTGAGCCCGTTGGCGCTGGTCAGGAATGAAGGCAGAAGAAAGCGCGCAGCGTTGAGGAAGATACGCCTCATCAATGCGAATGCGCTCGGTGTGCTTCTAGGCGAAGGGCTGGGTAATGAGAGGTATGCTACCAAACATCCGCGAAGACCGTGAGCGACTGCTGACCATCCCAGTGTACACGACGATGGCACCCAATCTCCCCCTCTGCTCGGCGCACAAAGCGGACATAGATGGAAGAGCGTCATGGCTAAGAACATCGCACTCATGGACGCAGTCATCCAAAGCGTGAACGCTGCAGAGATATCCGTCAATAAGTTTGACGATTCTGTTGCTGGTATTACTCAAGATGATCAACTCTATTCGCTGCATGAACCCACCGGAGAACGAACGGCAACCACACTCAAGCCAGCGGATGTAGCAGAGCGACTTCAGTACCTGCTCCAGGAAGCATTGCCTGCCTACACCTCAGACTTCAACGCTGTGGTCAAGGAGAATGGACGTCCATCCATCCTCATCCGGTATTGGCTACCTGCCACCATGCTCCTCGTATCCTCCACCACTATCCTGCGTATATTTGTCAACCGGAAAGAAGAGATCCTGGCCTGGGTACGTGAACTAGGACAGACTGTAATCGACTTCTGGACAAATTGGGTCGTGGAGCCCGCTATGAGGATCATTGGTACCATCCGTCACAATGAAGATAGCGAGGTTTCCATCATGAGCAAACGCAGCCTGGAGTCTGACCGCGCCAGCCTTGAGCGCATGGTCATTGACTTTGCGGTTAAGAATCCTGAAGGCCCTGCATTGAACGAGACTCAGATTGCCGATATTAGGGCGAAGGTCCGCGAAGGCGATCTGACCACGGTCTTGAGATCCTACGAGAAGGACATCCAAAGTCCTGTCAAGGGCGCGATAGTCGGTAACCTAGCTAGCGCATTGCTCATCCAGGTGCAGAAGACCAAGGTTGATGTGGAGGTCGCAATGAGCGGTATTGACAGCATTCTGAAGAGCCAGGAGTTGCTCTTCGGCTTCATCGGTCTGACGCCTGGTGTTCTCGTGAGTATCGGCGTCTACCGATACCTCCGAGGCGTCTTCAGCAGCCGCAAAGGCGTACAGATGTGGGCGAGGCAAGGCCGCATGCTGCTCATCCTGCGCAACATCGATCGCATCCTTACCAGCGCAACACCCACAGAAGACGGCGAAATTTCCTACAAGGACCACGGTCTCCTCCTCTGCGAAGTGCATCTCCTGCGACAGGCTGCGAGCGGCATCCTGCCACGACGCATCTTCCACGACTTCTTAGTGGAGATAGATGAGCTTGTTGACGTGAGGAGTGGGCTGCAGCGACAGCAAAAAGTAGTTGAGCGCATTAGGTGGGCGTACTCAAAATGGTTTACTTGAGGGCGTCTTTGCAACTGGGATGATCCAGTCACAGCGCATTTATGATCAGCGTACATACCCACTTCAATACAAATATACGAAGAAGCTTGTAATTATAGACCCGTGTTCTCAGTAGTTGTAAGCGGAACATGACAGATCAGATGTCTACTATCCAAGACTAGCTCAACAAGTATCGCGTGGATACCTACCGAGGCCAAAACAAAACCTAGTAAATGAGGCTCTTCAACGCCAGCACCTGACCGTGTCTCGTGTGCTGGGTGGTGATGCCGGTAGTGACAGCCGAGTCAAGGCAGATGCGCAGTTGCCACCAAGCCAGCCGCCGCTCGTCACTCGCAGACGACAGCTGCAGTGACGAAGGTGGTGAAGCCCGTGCGGACTATTGGCGCTAACGTCCAACGTTGGCCAGCACCTGTGAACTCGCTCCCACGCCGTTTACTTCGCTGCCTGCTGTTAACCACACAGCAACATTCACCCCAAGCCCGCCTGTTCCCACGCATACAACATATCATCAGGCTCGAGTCTATCACCGCCATTCTTCCCCAACCACGCAACCACCGCCAGCTCCACCGCACACCCCAAACCGGCGGGCGCCAACTCCGCAACCACCTCCGCTCGATAACGCACCCCACGACTCCATATCAAGATGGCTGGCTCCAGGAATTATGACTTTCTCGTAAGCTTCGCCCTATGCCTCTTTCTGACATGCGCCTGCCCAGCTTCCGCATACATGCTGGACCCTGAACGCCCCTCCACCGCCTATACACAGACCCACACTAACACTCTCCCCCGCGTAGATCAAACTACTCCTCATAGGCGACTCCGGCGTGGGCAAATCGTGCTGCCTGCTGCGCTTCAGCGAAGACTCGTTCACGCCCTCGTTCATCACCACCATCGGCATCGACTTCAAGATCCGCACCATCGAGCTCGACGGCAAGCGCGTGAAGCTGCAGATATGGGATACCGCTGGTCAAGAGCGCTTCCGGACCATCACCACGGCGTACTACAGAGGTGCCATGGGTATCTTGCTAGTTTACGACGTCACGGATGAAAGGAGCTTCAACAGTACGTGCCGCCGCCCATACACACCTTTTACCCTCCCAGCCCAACAGACAGGTATCCCTCAAGAAACAAACGACTAACACCATCCAGACATCCGCACATGGTTCTCCAACGTCGAGCAACACGCCACGGAAGGCGTCAACAAGATCCTCATCGGCAACAAGTGCGACTGGGAAGAGAAGCGCGCCGTCTCCACAGAACAGGGCCAGGCCCTCGCCGACGAACTCGGCATCCCCTTCCTCGAGGTCTCGGCCAAGAGCAACATCAACGTCGACCAGGCGTTCTACAGCCTCGCCGGCGACATCAAGAAGCGCCTTATCGATACCGCCAGGACGGATCAGACGGCTGCCCCCAAGGTCGATGTTAGCGGGCAAGGTGACGGAAATGCGGGTATGGGCGGGAAGTGCTGCTAGAATAGAGGAGTAGTTGGAAGAGAGAGAGGGAGAAAGAGGAAATGGACATTTTGGACTGAGATTGTCAGGCACATGGGGGGCAGTGGTTATGCTATGGATGCGAATGACAGACATGCTACGGCTTTGATCTGATGGAGGCAAGAGCAAGCTTGGGTCCGAGGGTACGGAAGAGACGATCGCACGAAGACGATGCTTACACGACTGAATATCCGCTCGAGCGAGTCCCTTTTGGGTAGCATCAACCTCTTTTTCTTAACGAGTTTTTTGTTACAGGCGTTGGTCTCTTTTTTTTTATCCGGGTTCCAAAGAGAATGGGAGTACCTACCTTTATTTTACAATTACGTATTGTAATGCCAATTGTATATGCACGGAGTCTTGTCTGAAGGGTGTAAGAGTGGATTGTTAACGGGCTTGCGCATGTTGTGAGGGCGAATGAGGTCAGGAAGAACATACTGCGTTGCTAATACCTCATCTAGTAAAACACGAACTAACGATACTGACATACACACTTCCCCGCATACCCCGACTTTTAAAACGAAACACAACAACACTAAAAGAAAGCACACCACCCAATATACATACTCGCCAAATTCATCGGATCCACCGCCATAGCAATAAGCGCATCAACATAGCCCTCGACACTCAGCGGCACACTCTCCCCCTTGAGATACCCATTCACCTTTGTCCTAGTAATATCCAGCACCTCCTGCGGCGTATCCGGGACGCCAACAATCTTCTTACGACGTTTGCCTCCCAGGAAATCGGCCGTAGGATCGTGCACAAAAGTTTCCAGGATAGTGATGAGCGTGTCTTCGTGCTGGCGGAGCAGTTTGTAGGTCAGTTCTGCGGCTTTGCGGAAGGGGCCTTCGACGCCTTGTGGGCCCATGGCATCGACCATGTTGTGCGTGAGGCGGAAGGGAACGAGTTCGGGTTTTTCGAAGGTGAGACCTTTGTCGAAGAGGCAGTTGAAATCGACGTGGAAAGTTCCGCCGTCGCCTTGCTCCAATAGCACGTTCTCGCCGTGTCGGTCTCCCAGACCGAGGACGTGGCCTACTATACTCATCACAGCGCAGGATCTTGTATACCGCAGACGTGCCGCGAACCAAGCTTCCGGCTCAGGAAACGTTTCCACAAACCATCCATGTAACACAGGCACGAATTTACCGAGGATGCGTTCAGTGAAGATGGGTATCTTAGACGGGGACGACGAGGCTTCGTTGAGGAGGAGGCGGATTTCGCCGTAGTCGATCGGGATGGCCATTTGGCGGTAGAAGCGCAGGATGATGTCGCGCATGGGCTTGAGGCCTTCGACCCATTCGATTGCGCCGCATTCTTCGTTGAGGGGCGTGACGGCGTAGGTTTTGATATACAGGCGGCGTTTGCTGGATTCGATGTCTTTTTGGAGCGCGCGGTTGATCATGGCGTTGAATTCCATGAGGCGTTGGTCTTTGCGGAGGTCGTCTTTGGGCTTGCAGAGGAGGCCGTAGGAGCGGCCGTCTGAGCCACGGACGTTTAGCTTGCGGGGGCGTTGGAGAGAGGATAGGACTAGTACGTCGTCGTCGAAGGATTGGATGGTGATGGCGTCGGCTGGGAATGGGTTGTGACGACGGATGGTTTGGCTGTCGTTGCCAGCAGGCAGATTTGGAAGTAGATTGGCTTCGATAGGAACGACCAGCGGCGTAGGAGCAAGCTTGTGGTTGAATCCCAGGTCCCTTGCTAGACTCACGTGTGCTATCCGTGACTCTATGGGGGCATCACAAGCCGCCAGTAGTGCGTCAGTAAGCCGCTGCCCTTGAATGATGAGGGCTTTGAGATCGATAGCAGCGCCTTTGCGCTTCGATGCGTCCTTCTTCTTGTTAGCTGATTTCTGATCTTGACCAGATCGAGAACTTACGCGTAGTCGTTGCAATACAACAGCGCCCCGGGCCCTGCGGTCATCCTGCGTAGAGTGAAGAACAGCGAGCAAAGCCCACAGCGCCTGTTGCGGATATGTCGACGCGACTCGTATGATGATCGTCTGAAGAGCATCCCAAACGCTCTTATTCGGATGGCTGATGCGTGTGATGATCTGCGGGAAAGCGGTGTACCATGCGAAAGCAGGCATCCGCTCTCCGGCGTAGCGCTTGAGGTATTTGTTGATGTGATCGAGATAGTTAAGCCGATGCTCGTGAAACTCCTTGTCTTTGGCGGTTTTGGGTGTGCTGCTCATAACTTCCATACCCATGTCCAACCACAGCGTAAGTATCTTAGGCAGGGTCTGGTAGTAGTACTTCGTCCCGTATACCGTAGAGCGGACAAAGTTCTCGATGACTAACTTGATGAGACTACCAGCAAGGTATTCGGAACTCTGTTTTGTTATCGGCTGTTGCTTCTCTGATTCGAGTAGCTTGAGATACCATCGACCCAAGTAGTAGTGACCTTTGTCCCAGCGAGGATAGGTTTGCACTCCAGTCACATATTCCTCCTTCAAGGACATTGACTGTGTCTGACCCGCGCGGTCTAGCCATTTAGCGAGCAATAGTTGAGCATGGCACTTAACCTTGTTCATCGAATGCTCTTCGCCTCGACCGGCTGTGGTTACGGAGACATTAATCGGCACTGTGTCTTCTTGCTGAAACGCGTTGCTGTCTATTGCGCCACGGAGGTTTTGTATCGCCTTGCGATGGTGGCCTTCTTTCCAGAGCAGCTTCGAGTACTCAATCTTCGACGCGTTGTCTCCAAGTCGCTCGGCGTGCAGTACAGAATTGAAAGCTGTTGTCATGAAGCCTCCCTTGCGAGCCAGCCTTCCGGTCGTGAGCCATGCGGAAGCAACGTCAAGATTTGCAAATTCGATGCTGCTCTATGTTAGTGTCCGTAACGAATGCCATCCAACATATTCTTACCGAGAAAGTGTCATTGCGGCGCGACGTAGTCCCAGAAGGTACTGCTTGTCCGATGTGTACGCCCCAATAATGTCCAAGCGTCTGTCCAAGTTTTCGAGAATGGTTTCGCGGTCTGTTACAATCCCACTACCCATACCGCTTATAGTCTCAACCTCGTACAGTGCATGCAGTTTGACCAGATGATCATGCGATGCCTGCACAGACGTTGTGCTTGATGGAGACATGCTCTTCGCCAGAAGTTCTCGTAGCTCTTCAATGATGTCCTGGAAGTCTGGGCGGCTGTTGTGACGCAATGCCAATAGCGCTCTGCCTATCCCCACATTGAAGTCCGCGAAGAGGCTGGAATCAGCGCTACCGGTAGCAGTAAGAAGGCGTTCGAGTTGTTCCCATTTGCCAGTAGACCAAGCGGCTTCTGCTGCGAAAGGTAACGTGCTGCTCGGAAGCGAGTTAGTTGCATGGAAGCCGTCCACATAGTTGAGGATGGAGTCTGGATTCTTCGTTAGCTTGTCTTCGTGAGATATGCACGTACTGACTCACCGTATTGACCAGATTCCTTCAAACAAGTGAGGAGATTGATCTGGGTCTCGACATCGTTCGGTCTCTCAGCAAGTGCAATCTCGTACCAACTTTGCGCCGCCGTCCACCGCCCAGCTTTGCGATCCTCGAGGATCTGCTGCTCGGGATTGAGGATTTTGAGATGAGCTGATATTCCTTCGATACAATCCGGTTCATCGATGTGCGCGTAGATCATCTGTAGATGTTGTAACAGTTCGTCCTTCTCGTGGAATGGCTGATTTGATTCGGCCTTCATGTCCCGCTGCTGGCGCACGTACTGTTCCCAGTGGAACAAGGCACGAGCGTATGAACCACACTCTACAGCCCTTCGAGATATGATTTCCGCAGGAATGAGCTGGAGAACTCCCTCTACGCGGCTGAGCTGCTTGATGGCGTTCATCTCGTCGTCCTCGGAAACACCGCGCCCCGTCTTTCCTGCCATCGTTCTCGCGTCAGTAACGGATTTTCTCTTCTCTTGTAACCACGAAGAAAGATAATCCAATGTCTGGAAGACATTCTGCGAGGTGTTAGCGAATGCATTCGATGGAGTAGTTGTAACATCTTACCTCGCTACACTGCTTGATGATCGAAACTTCGTGCTGTTCCGAGGTATGTATATCGGCCTGCAGCACCTGCAAAAGCTCTCGTCCTACGTTCTCCATGTTCTCATCGTTATCTGATACGATGACATTTAGAGCTGCGAATGGAAGTATGAAGGTAGCTATCGAGAGATCGTATCCTTTGATGATTCTGGCTAGAACAGGGAATACCATCTCAACGTTCACACCCTGCCCCTTTCGCAGCAGGTCGTGAACAAAGGTCTGGAGCCAGGTGCCATGACTGATCTTCGAGTTGAATATCGGGTATGTCGCGCCCTCGTATTGTATCGAGGTGTTCACATTGACGGAGTATTTCGAATCAAGGAAGGGAGTTAATACAGTTCTGACAGCCTCTGGGATCTCATTCCAGCGCTGGGCCTCTGTACTAGCCTGCGAAGATCGGGGCTTTGCTCCACGGAGTGCACTAAACCCACAATGCTTGAGCATCTCCTGCATAACATAGGCAATCCAGCCTTGTTGTTTAGCATTGGTGGTAGAAAGGAAGACCTTGACCAGGACTTGTTCGAGAAGCAATGCCACGAAATCGATGTCCTCGTCTCTCCGTGCGAAGTTCGAAAGCATCAAGACGCGCTTCTTTTCACGTACTGTTTCCACTCGGTATGGATCAAGACCACCGATGATACCAAGGCACTGAGCACAAAGAATCGTGATATCGGAGTGATCTTCCGAGAAACGAACGCTGGCATCGAGGAGTGATCGCGTCAATGCGGCCAAAACCGGAAGAGGCTTTTGGCCAACTATCGACTGATGCAGTTCCTGCTGATTGGCATCCAGAAAAGGCACAAGCTCTATCAGAGCCTGACGCACCACGACCGATGTCTGGTCTTTGCATCTATTGCTAAAGGCTTGGAAGACCTTGATGGTCTCAATCATATCTCTGAACTTTGTCAACTCGCCTTCAATCTTGGAGAACATTGGTATGCCGGCCAGTGAGGGAAGATATTCGACTCTAGCTCGTAGCTGGGGGTTGTACTGGCTTATGATGCTTCCAACAGCTTTATGGGCTTTGAGCTGCGTGTCTGAAGAGAATAACGACCAGTGTTGTACAATCAGTGCAAAGGTTTGATCCACGACTAGCATTGTTTCATCTCCATCAAGAGCTGCCAAAAACGCAGTCCAAACGGTGAATGTATCGTCGCATAGGTCTGGATCTCCGATGGCTGATTGAAGACAGGCGCGGATCTGCGGTAACGCGCCGTTTACGCTAAACCGTGCAAGGGAGATGAGATCGCCGATAGCAGCTATGCAGTTCTTTCTGTCGGGCATCGTATACTGTGTGGCTTTACCCTGGGCGCTAGGAGCCGCGATGACGTTCGAAAGATATGCGATGATGCCCAGAATATGCGTCTCGCAGAAGGCATCTAGATTCTTGGACTTTGACGTCGATTTGCGCTGTCCTGATTTTGTATCTGGTGCGAGCGACGCCAGCGTGCTGAAAGCGCTGTAGTATGGCTTCTTGCCGACTCCCTCTTGGTCTGCGGCCAGCCTGAGTATCTCGATAGCAACACCAGTGATGTCTAGGGCAACCCACGAATCAAGCCTGTTATTGCTGCTCTCTCGGATAGCAGGCTCAATAGCTGCTAACGTTTCCATTGCTGTCTTTTCGACGTCGGCAACGGGCTGTGATAGCAGTAGAGCAAGTATCTTCGAGAGGTTGCCTCTTGGATACGTCAAGACGTCGATGATAGAAGCCTTCCGTGCTTGGGCGATCTTTTCGATGATATCTCTTCTCTTGCTCAAAACGAGATGCGGCAGGGTATCCGCTTGCGTCAGTACCAACAACTGGCGAACGTTTTGCTCGATTAGATCTGCCAATTGCTGCGCTTTCTGGGGCTTCTTGATGTAGTCTTTGATCACTGAGAAACCGATGACCTTCCAGTAAGGACTCAAGAGCTGCATCGTGGACATGGACAACCCTTTGGCGATGGTTTCAAGTTCGCGGTAAGCCATACCACACACCAGTGCGTTGGAATGACCAAAGTATTCGACCAAGTGATGTAATATGATGGGTAGCTCGAGCTCTCCACACGTCAACGCTGTTCGACCATACGCGATGATAAGCGTCTCCTGGTCGGACAGAACGTCGCGCTGTGCTAAAGCGTCCAGGAACTCGATGAATGACCGACGATTTTTACTGCGGGTGTTTTTGGATATATCGTTCCGCAGGAATACCATCAAGGAGCTCGTTGCGGCAAGCTTCAGTTCTCTCAAAGATCTACTCATAGACGCAAGCAGCCACTGCCCTAGCTCACAAATCTCGAGAGACAGATACTCAGAGTCAGAGATGTGGTTATAGACACGGCCAATAGCGACAGCCATTAGTATTCGAGCTTGCTGCGACTCCTCAAATGCTGGCTCTTTGGTTATGGTAAGCATGGCGGCAATGACTTCCTTCCAGCTCTCGCTATCGTCCTGTCTGTTCCAGTATGTCATGGCGCTTCGTTCATGGCGAGAATTCGTATCGCATAGCATGCAGCTAAGCGACTGCACTGGCTGCGATGTAGACTGGGATAGTTCTAGACACCGGGAACCGGCGCATGCAATCTTCGCAAACGCTGTCATGAGGTCCACTTGTACACGTTCATTTTGTTTATCGTCGTCCATCATAGAAGAGTATCTTGCCCTGCAGCTGTCAGCAGTGTACATTTAGGTCAACTTAGATAACTTACTCGATGATATTGTGGAGATTGGTTAGGTTGAGAACCGGGGAGTCATGTGTACTGCCATTCAGTATCATCACGAGTCGTTCATAGGTGGTATGATTGATGTCTGGAGTATCCAGGAGCTTCTTTCGCCGCTTCGCAGGCCTTTCCTCATTGCCCAAGTTCAACATCCGGAAACTTTTCAGGATTGGTGTCGATTCTTCGGAGAGTTGAGCATCCGAGAAACTGCCAGTATCACCCTCGCAGAGCTCTCTCCGTAGGTCCGCAATGTGTATAGGCCATATACCTGGTGCCGTCCAGAGGCAAAGAGAGAGCTAGATTCGATCAGCATGGACAAAAACTGCGGTATTTCACTCATACCTGCAAGTCTTTGTGAAGCTGAGAGAAGTGTTCAACATCCTGACAGGCTCTAGTTACGATAGCCTCAACGTCGTTCAGAACGACCGATCTGCTCATGTTCTTTCGACGTCGTGTGGCTGAGTCGTCCATTAATGGCGAAGTAAGGACACTGCGTAACCGGGTAAGGATGATGCCCAGTCGCACTTGAATGGCTTCTGACGCTAACTCTGGCGCTGTCGATAAACCATCAACGAGATCGCTGAGACTATTTATAAGCGACTGTGCATTCTTCAATGATTCCAATGAACGTTCTCCGGGGGCGCCTGCAGAAAGGAACAGAGTTTCGAGTAGCTGCAGATATGCGAGCGTGATTTCATTGACGAGGATGCCTCCCTCCGAAGTTGCCGTCCAACGCCGAAAATGCTTCCACAAATCTTGAGCACTGTCGACGATCCATGGTACATGGTGATCTAGGGAACTAGGCGTCGCCGACGCTCTGCCCTGGGGCGGAGCAACACATGCCAAGGTGGTGAGAAGACAAAAGCCAGCATGGATAGCTCCGAGTCGCGAACTAACTGCTCGCTGCAGATCATGAGGCAAAGCAATGACTTGTTGGCTGTCTGGCCAAAAGTCGCTGATGCTGCTTGACGATGGTAGGAGTAGGTTGAAAGACAGTACAGCTGCCGAAGCTGGATCATCCATGGACCGCAGCTCTGTCAAAATAGCTAGATAGACGTGAGTACTCGCATAATTAAAATCAGGGTAGTACTTACTTTGCGCACATGATCTATAAAGCTGTGAGACTGCTGCAGCGGGACGCCAGAGGGCAGATGTTCGTACGAGCGCGCTTAAGCAGAGATGCAGTATTTTGTGTACATGTTCGTGCACATAAGTGAGTGCTTCATGTGCTAACAGGCCCAATAACTTAGGAATCAACCAGAGAATAAGCGGAGGACGAGAAATGCTGTCATCTTCGGTCTCTCTAACGCTCAGCAGCAGATGTGGCTTTTGTTGCAAGATGAAAGTGAGCGCGGCAATACTGTCAATACCCTGCTGTCTCTGCTGGTCCTGGGCGAACGGATCATCTTTGAACAAGCCTTCAAGTCCTGCTTCGGCGATGACACTTATGAGCGCTACGAGCTGTGCATCGGGCTCGTCCGTGTTTGGGTGTTGGAGAAACTCTTTGACCAGCTCACCAAAGCTGACTTTGGTTGCCTCGCCCTGCCACGCATGAACATTTGACGCATTATTGACGATTTGGGCCGCAATGGTCGACGGTGGGGGCACGCCATTCGAGTTGCCGTTAGTCACAGGTGGCGGTGCCATCCGCTGAGTCGAGCTCCCGCCTTTGCGGGCCATGATGCACGTTACCGATGTGGCATGTCGGACAGGTAAGGAAAGAGTGGAAACTTGGCAACTGCCTGCTGGCGATGATGCTGGGTCTTTAGACTCAAGCGAGCGTTGGTAGCGGTCTTGACTGATTCAAGATGGTATTGACGGTGGATTCGCCTGATTGGACGCTGGTGAGGTTCCTGTCTGCAATTTCCGCCGTGGCGCTCGTGGACCTGCAAAGAGTGGCGTCTGGCGTTATTAATACATGGCTCCGTCTGCAATCGCGCAGTTTGCGATGTGATCGGTGGTTTGACGAGTGTGTGGGGTTTGCTATGAAGATGCATGGGTTTACGTGGACGCGAAATCACGTAGTCACGGGACCGCGCTAAGCCCGATCTCGGGAAAGAGCGCTAGGTACTCCGCAATTCGATATGGAAGCGTCGAACCATTCTCACCTAAACCACTGCGCCAACAACCTCGAACGGTATATACGTCAAGCACCATACCAACACCCATATTGCACAATTTTGGGTCGAGCACGCCCTAGACCGCAGCCATGCCTGGCCCCTTCACCTCCAAATCCTTCAGCGCCACACTCCCCAACTCGCTCGCCGCAAAGTACCGAAAGTCGCTACAAAAGCACCCGTTCCTACTCTTCGGCCTACCGTTCCTGTCTACGATACTTCTCGGGTCGTTCATGTTAACTCCCGCCACGGCGCTGCGGTACGAGCGATACGATCGCAAGAACCAGCAAATCACACATGAACAGGCTATGGGCCTGAGAGGAGAGCGGAGGAAGGTGAATATGAAGGACGAGTACTACGTGCGTATACTGGGCAACAAGGCAACCGTAAGGGTCTGGACTGACAGTTGCGCAGAGATTACAGGCGAAAGACATCGACGACTGGGAGCAGAGGCGTGTCAAGCGGCTACCGGGCGAGCCAGATGGCACCCTTGTGTAATTGTGCTATGTAGATATACAACAGCATCGGAAACGGCGTCACGGAAGGCGATTAGCGAAACAAACTCGATACCTCTGTACGATAAAGAAACATTCCATCCTCTTCGACGAACGCATACCACGTACGAAAGCAAATACCAAGACCAGGTTGCTACAAACCACAAAAGCTGCGCTGCTGTCATGAATATGCATGCCGAGAAGCGTCTGTATTCAACAACGCAGTTATTTCAATGCTGCGTCCTCTCCTTGACCCATGGTAATCTGGCGCATCGACGCTGTGACTGAGAGAAGGCTGTTCTCATAGCCCAGTAAAGGTTGAGCCGATACGTTGTAGGCTTGAGCCAACTGCACTTCCTGTTCGTAGCTGGTTTGCGATCCGTCCAATCTCACCCACATGTCGTTATGATACTTGAACATCCGGTCTCTGCTATCGTAACGATAGTATAGTTCTCGGCCGGCATCCCATACCCAGGGCGTATCGCTCTTCGCTGGAACAACCTGATCAAGGGTCGGGTTCATTCGGCTGAGGTCGGACTCCATGTCGTCAAGGAACTTG
The DNA here is from genome assembly GCF_024043145.1 of Alternaria conjuncta. Taxonomy (NCBI): domain Eukaryota; kingdom Fungi; phylum Ascomycota; class Dothideomycetes; order Pleosporales; family Pleosporaceae; genus Alternaria; species Alternaria conjuncta. Next base: position 434,964 of record NW_026250102.1, on the reverse strand, counting down.
GTGATAAGGGATCGTGTTTCTCCCCAGCCGCTTCCGTGACTTTGTTTAGCCGGGCGGACCAGCTTGTCCATGAGATTGTCAGTTCGGTAGATGTATCCAAGTGCTTCGCCGGCGATGACAGTCCCTGCGCCGATGATTAGGTACGAGTTGTTGGCCCTCAACTTTGCCTCGACATCGGCTCTACGCCTCTCGTGCTCATCACCTAGCATCGTTAGACTGAAGGAATACACGTAGACTGTCGGGCCATGGTCTTACCGCCCGCGTCTGCCTTCCAGGTACTAGGCCATATAAATCCTGAAGCTATAAAACTCGTTCGAAGGTGGCGGACGGCGTAGGTAATTCCAGTACCGATGTTGTATTTTTGTGTTTCGTCCATGATCCGTCAGGGGAAACTATCAGTCAGTCTCGTCGAGTAAATTGTGTAGCCAGGCTGGAAGGCAAACGTTTATTTGTGCTTTATGAAGGCAGTATATGACTAGCATAGCGTGGCAGAGCGATGGCGTAGAACAAGAATGATCCTGCGGGACTCAAGTCCTTCGCATTCTGTGTTGTCAAGTCTCAGCCTGGCAGTCTACGCCCTTGGCCGCTCAACATGGGCAGCAACATGTATCCGGAGTTTACTTCACAAGGGATTGGCATCGCATTTGACGCAGCCTATCGTCAAAGTAGTTGCGACTGCCCATTCACGTACTTGGTCCATGTCATCCACGTATGCCTCGCGTCACAGCCCGACACATACACACTGCGTCGTTTGACCGGGTCGTACGATCCTCCTATAGGATGAAAGCGCATGGGGCTTATTACGAGTACACAGTAGTGCCCATGATAAGGCCTTGTAGCCCTTCAGGCGTGCGCGCAGGAAGGCTGAAGAATGAAAAAAAAAGGCGACTTTGAGTGAGGAGATCACTCCAAGTATACCTGGGTAAATCAGTATGGCGCACCCGTGCACTACTCGAAATGAATGATGGAATAGCGGAAAGATCATGAGCAAAGTTGACAGCTGAGGGTGGCCTGCACGACCAGAGGTGAAATCAGAGGAGGCTGTGTCAAATCCAGTGGTCATGATAATCTCAGAGAAGGCTACAGTCGTTGCATTACAAGGAGAAGTGGGCGAAGCCTGTAAGCACTGAAAACAAGCGATGCACCCTTGGCTGACGATGCAGTCACGCTCGCAGGCACATGCCCAGGTGGGTGCCTATTCGCCGGTTACATAAGTGGCTGCATGACCGTCCAACCGCAGAAAGCCACATTTCTGACCAGCTGAGTGATTATCTTTCAGCCTGGCATCACAAAGACGCAATGAGATATTGAGTCATTCAGCTGCTTTTCATCCCGCCGACCTTTTGAACGAAGATCATCAGTGTATAGTGCTGCTGTTTACCCTTGTCCTCGGTCCCTCAGCGATACGCGTCCATCTTGTTGCATTGTCGACCTCACTTTCTGCCGTTGTCGCACCACCCAACAGTCAGCAACATGTCCGGCGTTAGTGTTATTATTGAAGCTGTAAGTAAAGTCACTATACAGTGCTAGTTCTAGTATCTTACATGGGACAGCGAGATAATAGATTCGAAAAGGGCGATTATGTCAGAATGAAAGTAAAGGAAACGCTTGAGGACGGTACGAGTGGATATGTCTGGAAAAAGATGGAGGTTTTGGGGGCGAGAATAAACCCGTCAAACGCGTATTGGGAATACAGGGTTGGTACGAATTCCGAAGATGCCAGCAAAAAGAGAGGATGGATAAGAGAGAGGGATCTGAAGGCTGGAGGGTAGCACACACATCTGCAGGCGTTCAGCCACTAGCTCTGTTGCCACATACAGTGTTTTTCAGCTTGGTGACGGCTTGCAGTAATATGTCAGCAATAAACATCTGCTGGGGTATGAAAGCCCCGCTCTCCATTCTTGTCAAAATCCCTTCTCTTTCCTCCATAGCTCGAAAGCGTAACGGTCATCAGCCAAGGCTGATGCGAGACACAATCAATTCTTGATGCAGACTTCAACTGCTCACCCTCAAGACGAGGACCAGTCAAAACGTGTCGAAGATGTGGAAGCTGGTGAAAGTGATGATGCGATTGGAAGTTGAGTCCTCCAGGAGTCTTACTAAATGAACACAGTTGACCATTGCTGGTAGCATCGAGGAATAGCTGGTGGCTACGGTCTTGGAGGGATACAATGAACGAGCGTGCGAAACAGAAGCTGGAGCTGAAGAATCGTGAAAAGCAACACAAGGAAATGGTAAAGAAAATAGTGGCGATTCTCAACAAGCCATATTCCGTTCAAGGTATCCCCATTAGCGAAGCGGATGAAACTGTTTTGCCGTCTAACCCTTCTCAGAGAGCGACTTCCCGTCAGGCTACCCGCTACTAGCAGCCTTGCAGTCAAGCACACATGATTTCGCCATCTATCGCAATTTTAGTTATCTGCATTCCCGCGTCATACTTGAGCTCCAAGATCAACTTCGCGAACTCGAGGGACGACTCCAATTGCTGGACAGATTACATTCCGAGTCTGAAGATCCAGAGCAGAAAGAGCGTGTCACTTCCCGTGTCAAGGATATGGAGGCTGCTCAGATGAGTGATCCGGTTCCCATAGTAGTAGATGACACAACCCTCAGCGAGAGAGCCGTACTCCTCGAGAAGATCCAACAGAAGCTCGTGAGGTATGACGAGGTCCTGGTGCATGCTCGCAGGCTTGCCGAATTCCAAAGGCCAACCGACGACGAGTGGCTGAACCTTCGAAAATGGTACTTCAACCGCCAGGCTCTGAGTTCGGACGATGAAGACGAATTCATCAGGATGAAACACGACCTTATCACCTTGAAACCGAGGACTGAGTCTGGCAAAATCGATGACTGGATCAGAAGTCTCCTTGTTACTCTGGGCAAGGGTCAAATCACTGTGAGTATCTTGGGAAGCCTGTGACGAAGAATCCACGAGACTGACACTGTGAAAAGAATATCTTCTACAAGCCTGATGATGAGGGCTTCCAAGATGGATACATAGCCTACTTTAATGTTGCGCGAATCGAAGGCGTGGCTGTCGTGATAGTCGCGATTGTCATCATCCTCTTATTAGCCGTGCCCGTGTTTGTTATGTACCGCGTAACATGGACGGGTACTCGTGCTAGCACGTTCCTCAACATAGGGCTCTTGATAGCCTTCGGACTCCTATTCTCTGCAGCAATGGGTCTTCTGACAAGAGCTAAGCGGGCGGAGCTTTTCGCGGCGACAGCAGCATATTGTGCCGTCCTGGTGGTGTTCATTGGAAATTTCAGTAGTAATGTTGGATCGAACTCCTCGTGAGGAGAAGGACCACCACGCATTTTGTGTACACATAGTGATAGATTGGACGTGACGCAGTATTATTCGTGGTTGTATCTCGATGACGCTCGTGTAATCTGTGTTGAGCTTGTCATTAGATGGAAAAATGAGAGAAGATGAAGGAAGTACGCTCATGACCGCTGTAAATGCAATACAAAACAACTCGCTCGAACGCTTCGCTACAAAAGACAGACAGGAAACAACAAATTAAGCCTCCAAAATGCTACAAAGAAACGACAGCATGTAAGGCCGTGAGACGAGAGTCGTAGGAAAAGGAAAAGAAAAACGCAAGCGGGTATCCTCTAACGATTCTAGTCGTGAAGATGTCCTGCTGAGAAGGTGTGTGACGATCGAAGGTACGAACAAGCGTACACCCGAGACGAAGAGCCAAGTTGGGGTAGATGTTAACAACACCTACCACTCTTGCTCTTCTGCGCCCGGTTGATGTCTTCTTCCCAGTCTTGCTGATGTCCAGCGACGTTGGGTGTAGTGGGGAAGCCCAGCCAGCTCCGCCTTTTGTCACCTGTGCCTAAGCGGAAGCTTCCATTACCCGTTCCAGGGTAGTCGAAGTATCCAGCCACATTGCCGTTGTTGTCCATGGCCGGGGTGACACCAGCCATAGCGTATTGTCGTTGTTCTTCTTCGAGCTTCTTTTGCTGCTGCTCGACTAACTTGCGGGTGATGACGCGGAACACCTCGTCTACACCTTCGCCGTCTTTGGCGCTGATCTCGTGGCAGCAATCCCAGCCCAAGTCTTGTCCCCAGAAACCGCTCGATCGATTGCTTTGAGGCGACGCCATACCGCTGTGGAAGGCTGCCGGTACAGAGCCCCAACCGCTTGCTGCAGCACTGTGTGGTTGTCCGTTCTGTGTGGGGTGGAGGTTCTCGGCGACGTATTCGATGCAGCGCTCAAAGGGCACTTTCCGCTTGGTGGGGTCTTCGGCTACGACGTCTGACTTTGTTCCTACAACATGGAGGATCACGTCCTCTCCGAGATTCGTTTTAAGTTCCTTGAACCAGCGGCCCATCTCCTCGAACGAATAGGGATCGGTGATGTCGTAACATAGTACTGCAGCATTTGCGCCTAGAGAAAATGTTAGTTCTGCGCTGAACGTTTGCTCATAGTAGACGATCCGAACTCGGCTGCCGAATGTGGGGTATCTTAGTAGCGGAAAGAGACCCGATGTGTATTGCGACAGAATATGAGAGTTGATTCGGCGAAAGGAACAATACTAACGTACCCCTATAATACAGCTTGGATATGGACCGGAAGCGCTCCTGGCCGGCGGTATCCCATATCTGTAACCGAACCACTGTGGAGGTGTCGATATCCACAACCCTCTTTGTCAAGAAGGAAGCACCCACGGTGGACTGTGTCGTGGGAGGCGTAAAAGCGTTCTTGACATATCGGTGGACGAGAGAAGTTTTTCCAACTCCTTGGCTACCGAGGACCACGATCTTTGCTTCCAGACTGTTGGACATATCGCTGTATTATGCCAAATCTATTTGTATACGTCGGTGTTGGCGGTGCAGGGATGGGGCGGCAGGCGGTGTTGTGGGGTCGGCTCAGATATGCGCGGTCGCGGTGCCTCGGAGCAAGAAAGAAAGGAAATGCGTGGGAGGCGGCGGGAGAACAAGTTGCATGGCGAGCAGTGAGAAAGAGTCGCCGGCAGATGTGAGAAGAGGCAGAGGATTGACGTAGAGGGTATCTGAGAATATTAGGCAGGAGGTGAGTGCCCGAATGACAGCCCAGCTGCGTTTGGCGCTTGCACCGATTCTCTTGGCTAGGGGAGCCATGTGACAGGCGCCTTAAGCCAATGTGAATCAGATCTGAGAAGGGTGCGTCCCAGATGGGAATATGAATGCCCATCGTGATCGCAGCCCTGGGTACTGATAATCATCCAGGGGATGACGCGCCATGTTGATGCTGTGTGTCGGGCAGTCAACAATGCACGTCATGCCCAGCCAGCTGTCTCTTCCCCGCGTTTCGGAGCAGCACGGAGTCTTCCACGCGACCGACGAGAACGTTAATACCTACCCCAACTAAGCTCCCTCAACGAACGACAGGTCCTGGCCGACACATATATCCTCAAGAAAGCCGCCTGCAAAGGACCGAGACGGGATGCCTAATGCGACAAGCCCGGAATCGATCTCGCCTCGAGCTCATGGGCTAGGGTGCTAATTCAGATGCGTCTCCGCGACCAGCATCCGAAGGCCGCGGGGATGAATGTACCGAGCTATTACCCCAAACATGCTGCCGTCACCAACCTGGCCCTTCCGCTCGTCCAAGCCCTCTAGTGTCTGGAAATAACCTAGACCGGCTCCATATATTTTCTGGCCTATCTTCGCGTCTTGATTACCTGCCCTTCAACATTTCGCGCTCGACACACCGCCGCCACGATGAACCACGACAGCAACAACACCCAGAAGGTGAAGCTCACCGGCGAGCAGGTCGCCCAGCACAACAACGCAGAATCATGCTGGGTCATCATCCACGGCCGCGCCTACGATGTCACCGAGTTCCTGCCTGAGCATCCCGGAGGCCAGAAGATTGTCTTGAAGTATGCTGGCAAGGATGGGACCGAGGCATTCGAGCCAATCCACCCGCCCGACACGCTCGACAAGTATCTCGACAAGTCCAAGCACTTGGGCGAGGTGGACATGAACACCGTCAAGGAAGAGGCAAAGGAGATTGATCCAGATGAGGAAGCGAGGCAGGAGCGCATTGCGCGCATGCCTATTCTGGAGCAATGCTACAACTTGATGGACTTTGAGGCCGTCGCGCGCAAGGTCATGAAGAAGACGGCATGGGCATACTACTCCAGTGGTGCCGACGACGAGATCGTACGTCTCTCTCAACGATAACCGCCATTGCCCGAGCTAACTTCGACAGACACTACGAGAAAACCACAGCGCATTCCACAAGATCTGGTTCCGACCACGCGTACTCATCGACGTCGAGAAGGTTGACATGTCGACCACCATGCTCGGCACCAAGGTCGACATACCATTCTATGTGACCGCGACAGCGCTGGGCAAGCTCGGCAACCCAGAGGGAGAGGTCGTTCTTACGCGCGGCGCACACAAGCACAACGTTGTCCAGATGATACCAACACTGGCATCCTGCTCGTTCGACGAGATCATGGACGAGGCAAAAGACGGTCAAGTCCAATGGCTGCAACTGTACGTCAACAAGGATCGCGAAGTCACAAAGCGCATCGTGCAGCACGCCGAGAAGCGCGGCTGCAAGGGTCTCTTCATTACAGTCGATGCACCGCAACTCGGTCGTCGCGAGAAAGACATGCGAAGCAAATTCGACGATGTCGGTAGCAACGTCCAGAGCACCGGCGGCGACAATGTTGACCGGAGTCAAGGCGCCGCACGAGCCATCTCGTCCTTCATTGACCCGAGCCTCAGCTGGAAAGATATCCCGTGGTTTAGGAGCATTACCAAGATGCCCATCATTCTCAAGGGTGTGCAATGTGTTGAGGATGTCATCCGCGCCGTTGAGGTTGGTTGCGATGGTGTAGTCCTGTCCAACCACGGTGGTCGTCAACTCGATTTCGCTCGCTCCGGTGTTGAGGTTCTCGCAGAGGTCATGCCAGTACTTCGCGCCCGCGGCTGGCAAGATCGCATCGAAGTATACATCGATGGCGGTATTCGACGTGCAACAGACATCATCAAGGCTGTTGCACTCGGCGCCAAGGGTGTAGGCATCGGCAGGCCTTTCCTCTACGCCATGTCCGCATACGGTCTGCCAGGTGTCGACCGCGCTATGCAGCTGCTGAAGGATGAGATGGAGATGAACATGCGCCTTATTGGTGCTTCAAGCATTGCGGACCTGAACCCTTCGATGCTTGACACAAGAGGACTCAGCATGCACACTGCTACTGTGCCTCACGACACTCTGGGTATGAATGTCTATGACCCGCTCATTGGACCTCAAGAGAGTGTTGTCAAGGAGAAGTCGAAGTTATAGAGGAGCTTGTGATTATGTTGTATATATATTTTGGCGCAGCGCAATCCTTCAAATATGGTCAATTCAAAACCGTTTTAAGATGTCGTCTTCGAACCAAATCGAACATCACCTCAACTTCTTCATATTCTGACATGTACCGTCATTCACATACTTGCGCTTGGAAGTATCCACATGTGGCATCCTTTGTCCGCATCGTGACTACGCGTAGACGCGTTCGGCGAGTGGGGAAGGAGCGCCCGGTGGACCTTCCGATCGTCAAGCGTCCTTGAACCACGGGTCGCTCTTTCCAGTTCAATCGCAGCACGCCTCGTCCATTCACATTATCGCACCTTATTATTTCCCATATCCCCGCCTTTGAATCGCCTTCGCATCATCGCTTTTACTTTTTGATTATACCTTAGTATTATTCCATGGGCGCTCCTGACGTTGCAGCGCAGCCGGGCGCGGGCTGGGACGAAGCGCAATGCACAGCAGCACTCGCGCAACTGGAGCAGCTCCAGGCGCAGGTGAGAATCGCATGCCGCCTTCTCTGGACAACTTGTACTAATATGCGACAGATCAGCGACATGCGCCTAGCCATCCCCCGCATCATCGAGCCCTTCCACCGCCCTCGCAGTTCCGCGACGTATAAACTCTACGCCGATGGCGTACTCGGCTCTCAGAAGAACCTCGATTCCCTCAAGAGCCAGTGGAAGTCACCTGAATTACAGAGCACGTTCGAACACGTCAAGCAGAGCCTCGGCGCAAATGCGGATTTGTCAGAGAGCGTATCGATACCTTCTCATGGCTGGGCGGAAAGAGCGCGGAAGGCGAATGAGTCGACGAAAAGTCAAGGAGGAGAGAATAAAGAGGACAGTGGTGCTATTGTTACTGACGAGGATATGGAGAGGATTGTGGTTGAGTTTAGGAAAGCGCATCCGAATCTCAAGGTCGAGACACATGATGAGGATCGCAGCATCCAGACACGCTTCGTCGCCGGGTCTCTCATGCTGAAATTCCGCGTTGGCATCGAGCGCGACACGAACGGACGGCACAAACTCAACGCAGAGTGTTTGGGGACAACGGAGCCCTTTCTGGCTATCACAAGATGTATTGCATCACGGTCAAGTCCAGATGACTTGAAGTATCTGTTGGTATGTACATGGAGTTTTGTGGCATGGGAATTCTTTGTGTGAATGCTAATTGTTACAGGATATGATTGCTGCGTACAAGACTGTGAAAGGAACGTCGTGTGCTAAATGCGGGAAACTTCTGGATGACTCGGCGTTGACGCCTACTGCGCGACGAAGTAAACAGGTCGCTGGAACGACTGATGCTCTTGAAACGGTTTGGGAAGCTTTTCATGAAGGCTGCATCTGAACAGGCTTCTCAATGGGACGTTGTCCTAACGGAAGCGCCAATTTCTCCCGAGTTCGTTCTCGACGGGACCTCCGTATTCCCATGGCAGATGTTGACCATCCTGCCACCAGGTACCGTGCACTTTTCGAACAGCTTCTGGAAATACGTTGTACTCTCTGTTCTTGTATGGTTCTGATTGCCATATCGCGTCCGTCCACATCCCAGGATGACGCTTCACGTATTTTCTGGTCCGGAAGTCGTACGCTTCTTCCCGTGAGCGTCCGCCCGAAAACATACCTCCTTCTGTCCAAGGAGCGAATTTCGAAGCACGGAAGCCGATCGGCTGAGGGTCTCCGTCGAGGTTGACATGCTTGGACCACTGAGATCGTGATGGACGATTGGCCACAAAGTCTCTTGCATCAGCCGCACAGGTGACGAAGATGTCTGGGCCTTTGCCTTTGAGGATATCGCTGAGGCGTCCCAATTTGGAACCATTTTTACCGTCTTTAGGCCAGATGAAAGCTTTCGAACTTTTTACATTCTTGAGTTTCCGCCCGTCTCGATACCATCCATTGGACGGACAGTAACGACCCCGAAGGTGTCGGGCGGGCCCGTTGTGTCTCCACGGGTCCTGGAAAGGGCTGTCGAAAGGAAGGAATATTGGTAGATCAGGCAAAAGTCCCGCCATGTTGTCAAAGTAGTATATCGCGTAGGAGCAATATTCGAAGATTATCTCGAGAACTAGTCGCTTTTGAGTATTCCATATTATCAGTCGTTTGCTAGCGCAGATCGCAAAGACAAGATAGTTTTACACAACATAGCTGAGGCTGAGCGTGTGTATAGTCGTTTGCGTGCCGCCACTGCCTAGCATACAAAGTTTTATATCATTCCGTCATGCACCCGCTCGCATTTGGCTCATCTTGGAACTGCTGGGCGTGGCCTTACGCCTGCTATGTCAACCTTTGATCAATCGCTTGATTTCCATACTCCCTAGATTGTGCATGATGAAGTACCACGGTAAAGCTGGTATCCAGATCTAATTTCAATCCAGTGATGTTGGGAGAAGACAAGATGGTACTAGTCCTTTCACACGACGCGGTACCTGAAAGACAGGGATCGCGAGGGTCCGAGCTCTCAAGCTTGAACAACGCGATCTCGTTTCTCCAGGTTTGTTTTCGGGACCATCAACAGCACCGCCCAACACACCACCATGTCGCTTTTCGGCAATCTTGGAGGCTCGCAGCCCGCCTCTACTGGCGCATCCGGTGGAGGCCTGTTTGGATCAGCAACCGGCGGATCAGGCGGTACTGGATCAAGCTTGTTTGGCAACCTGGGCGGAAACACTTCGAATGCGCAATCTGGTACGACACAGGCACCAAGCTCTGGAGGCTTAGGAGGCGGACTTTTCAGTGGATTGGGCGGAGCAAAGCCCGCTACGACCACGACATCCTCACTGTTCGCTGGCGCCGGATCGACTTCGCAGCCGCAAACACAAACGCAACCCAGCAGCCTTGGGCTGTTCAACAATACGGCGTCGCAATCAACAACCAACAACGCGCAACAAACGAGCGGTTTCGGCCAGTCTTCCCTCTTCGGCGCTACCTCGAACCAGCAGCAACCCCAACAGCAGCAGCAGCAGCAACAGCAACAGGGCACGTCACTGGCCCAGGCAAACGCTGGCACCGGTCGCTCAGCCCACTTCGATAATCTGCTCGAGCGAGGGCGAAAGCGCAATGCTGGTGAGAATGGCACGACCAACTTCGACGAGCTGCCGTCATTGCAGCTGGGCCTTGGAGACATCGCACGCAAGGTGCGCAACCTGGGCGCTGGCGGTCCCTCAGCCGACCAGGTCCAGGACCGCTCACAGGATCGCGCCGCGTAGGTTCAACACAATCGTGACATGTGATCGCATGCTGACTACTTCCAGACACTACCTACTCTCCGCCTCCGGCGTGAAGATGGGTAGCACCCTCCGCGACCTCAACCAATTCTCCTCGCAGGCCGGACTCGCCGCACCCGGCCAGGCACAGAACCTCTTCGACAACGACGTTGACGGCTATATCTCCAACCTGCACTCGCAATCAACCCTGGCGCTTATCCAGGAAGGTCTCGAGCAATCCAAGCGCGATTTCGACACGTTCCTCGAGGACAATGTTCAGATTGAATGGGACAAGCAGAGGCAAAGGATCTACGAACACTTTGGGCTTGGCCGACAGAGCGAAGACATGGCAGCATCTCAGAGCGGCGCATTCGGCAGCACAGCTCGCGGAGCTTTTGGACGCGCGACTGGGCGCAAGGGCCGTTCCATGGGACCCAACGGTGCATCTGTCAACGGTCGATCCACCTTTGGAGCCTCTGCTGCTGGACCGCCTGTTCTCGGTGCTTCCCAGAGCGTTCTTGGCGGGCGTGATTCGTCCGACAAGTCAGTCATGGGCGGACAAGCTGCTCCTCAGGATCGATACGCTCGTGACAAGCAAGAGAAGTTTATGGAAGAGGTCAAGAAGCTCAACGAGTCCAGGCTACGGGAGAGTACATTCTCGGTACTTCATGCGTTCTCTGATGTAGAGAAGGCTGCCGGTACAGAATACTCGGACCAGTTCACACGCGCCTACGGAACGCTCATCTCCATCACCGGCGAGAAGACCGAACTCGAGGCATCCAACCCTGGCTCTAACCAACCAAAAGAGCGAAGTTTCGCCAGCGACTACCTGGACGAACAACCAAACTCTGCTGCTAGCGTTCGCATGCGCAAGCGTATACTCGACGGGTCTCGAAAGTACCTGGAAAGCAGGTTCCTGGAGCAGGTAGAAGACGTCCTACGGAGAAACCCCGCGGAGGCGCTTGTTGGTGGCGTTCCCTCAATGCTCAACAAGATCCGAGGCTTCGTGAGAGCAAAGGCTGCATTCAAGGAGCTTGGCGCAGACACTGAGCTATTCCAACGGATAGGCGAAGCTGGAGAAGAGTTTCCCTGGATCATCATATTCTTCCTCCTGAAGGGTGGTCTGCTTACCGAGGCTGCTGAATATGTACGAGAGAAGAGGAACTTCTTTCAGAACACCGACCGGAACTTCCAGGCGGCGATATCCCAATACGCCAGCGATCCGGACCGAAGACTGAACCCCGATACGCAACAGAAGGTCGCTCACACACATGCCCAGAGGACCCGCTTGAAGACGCCAGAGGACCCTTACCGACTGGCTTGCTACAAGATCGTTGGTCGATGTGATATGAGCAAGCGCAACCTGGAGCCGATCAGGGAGAACATGGACGACTGGGTATGGCTGCAGTTCAACCTGGCCCGCGAGGGAAACCGCGCTGAGGAAAATGCCGGCGAGATCTTCGGCTTGGAAGAACTGAGAACAGTCATCAAAGACATTGGTCAGCGCCACTTCATGAACGACGACGCTGAATCATCGGGCGGCTATGGAGTTTACTTCTATCTCGCTACGCTGGCTGGCCTGTTCGAGCCAGCTATCAACTACCTCTACACCCACAACTACGTCTCTGCGGTTCATTTCGCGGTCGCTCTAGACTACTACGGCCTCATCCGCGTGTCGGACTGGACAACTGCAGGTGGAGAGATCATGACCTTTACTACGCGACAACAACCACAGCTCAACTTTGGACGCATCGTCGGCCACTACACAAGCGATTTCCGTGCTGCACGAGCTGATGCTGCGGCTGACTACTTGGTGCTGATCTGCATGAACGCGGATCTACCAGGTGAAGCAGGCCGACAACAGGCAGAGCTCTGCCATGAAGCTCTTCGCGAACTTGTGCTTGAGACGCGCGAGTTCTCTACCTTGTTGGGTGACGTCAAATCCAACGGCGAGACGACACCGGGTCTTATCCAGGAACGCGTGCCGTTGCTCAAGCTAGACGGCGAGATGGGCTTGTTGAACACCATTACTAGCGAAGCCGCGAGGATGGCAGACGACAACGGACGCATCAACGACGCCATCCTGCTCTGCCATCTTGCTGGCGAATATGACAGTGTCGTAACGATCCTGAACCGCGCGCTGGCTGAGGCACTCTCTGTAGAACTCGGTCAAGAGCCTCTCCGCCTGGAGCCGTTGAAGCCGCGTCTGACAGCTGCGGAGTCACAACAGCAGCAACAACAACGAACCGATCTGACCTCGTCAAGCTTGAGCATGCTGGGAACAGACGACCCTGTCGAGCTCGCGCAGAAGGTTCTTGCGTTGTATGACGCGAACAGCCTGTGGTGGAGGAAGGTGTCGCAGATGAACCGCGATACAGTTGGAATACTATTCCAGCTCAATAACGCGAAGAAGGTCATCGAAGCCGGCGACTTCATGGCGGCACTCGGCGTAAGTTCTTACTTCTTTACTCATGACCAGTCACTAACATCCCGCAGCAAATCGAGAACCTCCGCATTCTTCCTCTGTCAGCCAACGGAAATGTCAGCGACATCCGTGCCACCGCCAACAGCTTCAACTCCTACCCACAAGAAATCTCGCGCAACATTGGCAATGTACTTCTCTGGTGCATCGGCTGCTGCTCGAGACATCGTGAGCGTCTTCTATCCGGACAGTTCGAGGACAAGATGCGCAAGGTTCTCGCTGATCAACTTCTGCAGAAGGCAAAGGATCTTATGGTCTTTGCTGGTTTGATCAAGTACAAGCTGCCACCAAGGGTCTTCGAGACGCTGGCAAGGGAGGGTCAGGAGGTTGGTGCTTTCTAGAGCTGCAGTGGTAACGATAGATGTTTGCAGGTTGGAGTCTTTGGATTTGGCAAGGCTGTAATAGCATGTGCTTGGAAGCGCTTGGGATCGTGAGGAAAAGGTGATTGAGCATCTGCACAGCGATTGGGCACGTTTGGCTTGACATAGAGTGATACCAATAAATCATTGTAATCCGCGGCCAATCGTACCTTCCTGTGATCGTGATGCCTGGACGCCTTCGCCGGAAGAGGCCGCGTGGGGTGATGGCTAAGAAGACCATGTCACAGTAGTGGTACGGTGACCGTGGCGCAGGCAATGTCTCGCCATCTTGGCCATTGTTGGCATGCAACTACCACCAATTCAAGCAACGAAAAGGTCGTCCGATGCCAGGAACGTGCCGGTGGCCGGTGTTGGAGTTCGCCAGACGATCCTTCGAGGCTCGGGCTGATCGGCGGAGTGGTGTGACCCCACTTGACGGACCGGGGAGCTCTTTTCTTTTGGAGCTCCCACGTCATATGCGCGCGACGCCGCGACCCAGGCTCCGACTCCCATCACCTTATCTCCAGTTTGAGTAATACCATCAACTGCTGCCTATGATACATAAACACCACATAGAGGTCATCTAATCACCAACTAATCGTATTACCTCTGCTACTCACAACCACCCAGGACTCGGCAAAGCTACCCCTCCAACCGCCGTTGAGACCTGAATCTTCCCAACACGTAGGGACCCGCTTCTTCTCGGCGTCTTAACTTTTCCAACTAGACAGGTGAATCCACATTGACCTCATACTGACCCACGGCCAAATATCTCTTCGGACCTTCGCATCCAGCTGCGACTACCTCCAGCCTCCACTTACTACCTCAACTTCAACCTATACCTCTCACCCCGCCTAATACCCCAATCAACAATACCCAGACTCACAACATGGCGCCCACCGAGATCCCGCCGCCCCTCGATGGCAAGAAGAGGCGCATTGGAGTCATGACGAGCGGAGGTGACGCGCCCGGCATGAACGGTGCGGTACGCGCTGTCGTGCGTATGGCGATTCACAACAACTGCGAGGCCTTTGCCATATACGAGGGCTACGACGGTCTAGTCAAGGGCGGAGACATGATCAAGGAGATGCACTGGGAAGACGTCAGAGGCTTCCTGTCAGAAGGTGGTACTCTCATTGGCACAGCACGATGCATGGAGTTCATGCAGCGCGAAGGCCGCCGGACGGCCGCGAAGAACATGATCATCAAGGGTATCGATGCGCTGATTATCTGCGGTGGTGACGGATCCCTCACAGGTGCTGACAAGTTCCGCGCGGAGTGGCCGGAGCTGCTGAAGGAACTGGTGGAAGAGAAGCAGCTCACCCAGGAGCAGGTTGAGCCCTTCAAGCACCTGAACATCGTCGGTCTGGTCGGCTCCATCGACAACGACCTTTCCATGACCGACGCTACCATTGGCTGCTACACCTCGCTCGGACGTATCTGCGAAGCCATCGACTCGGTCGACACCACCGCCGTCAGCCACCAGCGTGCTTTCGTTATCGAAGTTATGGGTCGACACTGTGGTTGGCTTGCACTCAGCGCTGGTGTCGCAACAGGCGCCGACTTCGTCTTCACACCCGAGAACCCACCAAGCGAAGGCTGGCAGGAACAGATGTGCAAACAGATCAAGAAGCAGAGACAAATGGGCAAGCGGAAGACCATTGTCGTGGTCGCCGAGGGTGCCATCGATCGCAACTTGAACAAGATTACCTCAGAACAGGTCAAGGACATTCTGGCGAAGGAGGCGAAGCTCGACACACGAGTGACAACTCTCGGACACGTCCAGCGTGGTGGTACACCCTGCGCCTACGACCGTATGCTTGCGACACTCCAGGGTGTTGAAGCTGTCAAGGCGGTGTTGGAGGCTACCCCCGACACACCCAGCCCGGTCATCTGTATGCAAGAGAACAAGATCGTCCGACGGCCGCTCCTCGAGGCGGTTGCGCAAACCAAGGAAGTCGCTGTGGCCATCGAGAACAAGAACTTCTCAAGGGCCATGCAGCTCCGTGACACTGAGTTCGAGCAACAATACCAAGCCTACCAAATCACCACCGCACAAGATCAGCCAGACCTTCTATTACCAGAGAACAAACGCATGCGCGTCGGTATCATCCACGTAGGCGCTCCAGCCGGAGGTATGAACGCAGCGACCCGTGCTGCGGTTGCACACTGCATTGCCCGCGGCCACACACCAGTCGCGCTCCACAACGGTTTCCCTGGCATAATCCGCCACCACTCCGATGAGCCAGTTGGTGCGGTTCGAGACATCAAGTGGATCGACGCTGAGACCTGGGCCTCCAAGGGTGGATCTGAGATCGGAACGAACCGTGGGCTCCCTAGTGAGGATCTCGAGACTGTTGCGTTCGTCTTCAAGAAGTTCAACATCCAGTCTCTGTTCGTTGTTGGTGGATTCGAGGCATTCACAGCTGTTTCGGAGCTGAGGAAAGCACGCGAATACTACAAGTCTTTCAAAATTCCTATGGTAAGTATATTCTCTAATAATGTTGTTCCAATCGCCCGACAAGCAGCATGCTGACTAAACATCAGGTTATCATCCCCGCTACCATCTCGAACAACGTCCCAGGAACAGAGTACTCCATCGGTTCAGATACTTGCCTGAACGCCCTCATTCAATACTCCGATGCCTGCCGTCAATCAGCATCGGCGTCTCGTCGTCGTGTCTTCGTTATCGAGACTCAAGGTGGTGAATCGGGCTACATCGCAACAGTCGCCGGTCTCAGTATCGGAGCTATGGGCGTATACACTCCCGAAGAAGGCATCAACCTCAAGATGCTCGACCGCGACATTGACCACCTCCGCGAGGTCTTCAAGAAGGACAAGGGTATCAGCAGGTCTGGTAAGGTAATCCTAGTCAACGAGAAGGCATCCAAGACCTACAACGTGCAAATCATCGCCCAGATGATCGCGGAAGCCGGCCAAGGCAAGTTCGAGTCCCGCCACGGAGTACCCGGTCACTTCCAACAAGGCACCATCCCCTCCCCCATGGACCGTGTCCGTGCCGTCAGGTTCGCCATCAAGGCCATGCAACATCTCGAAAACTACGCCGGCATGGATCCCGACGAGATCGAAGACGACGCTATGTCCATCAGCGTCATCGGTATCAAGGGCAGCAAGCTCCTCTTCTCCCCCATGGAGCAAGTGGAGAAGAGGGAGACTGAGTGGCACCGTCGCCGCCCCAAGCATGAGTTCTGGATGGCACTCAAGGAGACGGTCGATACGCTGAGTGGCAGGCCTCAGGCACCTGTTAACCCGGAGGATGCCGCTACGTTGGCTGGACGGCCGAGGGCTACGAGCAAGGCTTATGGGTATTAGAGTGTGGGGGTGTGGGTTTTGGAGAATGCGACGGAAGGGTTATGATTATGGAGTATGGTTTTTGTAGATAGATGGAGATGGCTTTCCTATGGTAACGAAATGACTTTGAAATGATACATGATTAATACTCATTTTCCACCTTCCTCAGGAGAGCTGTCTTGAGACATTGAACCATTGCTATCATCATATTGATGGTAGTAGACCGACGCGATTTCACCACACCCTATGGACGTACTCCAAGTTGCCCTCGTTGCTGGCCGAAATGGCACCTGGACAAGAAGCTGACTAATATGACGTATGCCCCTCCAACGCGAGCATAACTTTTCCCATTCGACATCCTAATCTCAGCCACCCAATCAACAGTCACAATGAGCGACACCAAGGAAATGGTCGTTATACTCACGGGAGCTTCTCGAGGTATGCTTTTTTCATTGCTCAGCTTTCTGTTCGGGTCAAATATCCATCACACTTCCGTAGTCTGCAACCGTCCCAGATATGTAACAAAACACGTACATGAAACGCATCATCAACACCAACAAGGCCTTCCATACCGCCAACTCCCTCACTAACCCACCCTCGCAGGCATCGGCCAAGCAATAGCCCACCATCTCCTTTCCCGCAACCACAAAGTCGTCCTCGTCTCGCGGACTGAATCTGCCCTGACCGCGCTCCAATCCCAATATGGCAACGAGAAAGTAGCTGTACTCGCCGGAGATATGGCGGATGCTGCGCTCCCGCAGAAAGCTGTCGATCTTGCCAATGAGCGGTGGGGACGCATTGATTCGCTGATTGTAAATCACGGGACGCTGGATCCGGTGAAGAAGGTGGCGGATAGCAGTGCGGAGGAGTGGAGGAAGGGGTTTGATGTTAATGTTTTTAGTGCGGTTGGTATGGTAAGTCGAAGTCTTGTTCTGCCGGATTCATTTCTCCGCCTATCGACGATACTTACTCAGACATTGAACATCAACATTACTTATCCTGGGCTCATGCAAGGAACTAACTCCCTACTCTATCTAGGTCCAAGCTGCCCTCCCCTCTCTCCGCAAGACTTCCGGTACCATCCTCCTGACCTCCTCCGGTGCCTCAACCTCCGCCTACCAAGGCTGGGGCTGCTACGGCGCGGGAAAAGCTGTGCTGAACCACCTCGCCCTCACGCTCTCGGTTGAAGAACCGTCCATTACTACCATTTCAATCCGTCCCGGTGTTGTAGACACGGAGATGCAGCGTGAGATCCGCGAAGTGCACCACGAGCGTATGAGCGAGAAAGACAGGACCAAGTTCAGTGGTTTGAAGAAAGATGGAGGACTGCTGAAGCCAGAGCAGCCGGGATATGTTATGGCGAGGTTGGCTGTGACGAAGGGCGAGGATGTAAAGGGTTTCAATGGACAGTTTTTGAGCTGGAATGATGAGACTTTGGGGGCTTTCCAGCAGGATTAGTTGGGGGCTTGTCATCCGGCACATGGCCGTCGCGTTTGACGCATTTCATTTATCGTCAACTAAACTCATTCGATCCGAATCATCTGAATCCGACTCATCTGAATCCGACTCATCCGGATCCGACTCATCCGAATTCGACTCATGTGGATACGACACATCTTCCTCTTCCTCTTCCTCTTCCTCTTCATCCTCATTGCGGTACTTCCTTCTAGAATCTGTAATCTCGCTCTGCCCGTCCAGAAACTCAATGACCTTTTCCTCCCAATCTAGGTACGGAGTCCATACCCTAATGATCTCATCAAGCGAGTATACGCACCTAATCGTTTCTGAATACCAATTTGACCTTGTGTAACCCCAAGATACACTGACTTGCGCTCCTTCCGCTTGGAAGGCATGGCAAAAAGGGACTAGAATGCCAAATAGTAAGTCCCATTGTTTGAGGCGAATCTCTGTTTGTGTGATCATGATACGCAGCTTGAAGTCTTTCTTCCGGCGGATACCTTTGGTGAGTTGGGCGAACGCTTCGCTCAGCATAGCTTCGTTGATCTTTGCCGGTGTATCCCATTGAAACTGTTCCTGCGTAAGATGCAGATCCATCGCTCGTAGATGCTCTGTTGGCAGTACACCAAGATTGAACACATCATCGTGAAGCAGTGAACGTATTCGTTCGGGACTCCTGACCAAGAAAGCATCTTTGCGATAGGCCGAAACGCGGTAGTACGCCTCCAAGGCTTCTCGGGCCGTGTCTAGATCGACGTATCCGGGATTGATGACTATGGGTTTCGTGCTGTGGCCGCCACGGGGGCGTAGATGTGGCTTCAGCCAGAGGTATGTACTACTTCCTGCAGCGGGAGACATGTACCCCGACGTTAGCCCGAGAAAATCCTCGTCCCAGATGTAGTCGTATATTAAATCACGCAGTTCCCGTGGTAGCCGGGCTTGCATTAGAGTGGCAAGGTAGAGGCATGCTACCTGCGCATAGCTCTGAGCGACTTGATCGAATGCACTGCACCCAATCAATTAGTACATTGATGAGTATGAGACATGGTGTTGAGATCACGTACCCTCCTCTGAGTAAGCCGCGAGCGCGATACGCTTTCCTTTTATCCCACTCTCCCTTTTCCTTGTGCTGCGACCAGACTGAGTTCCTGTCAAAGTGTCAGACTTCAATCTTACATCACTTCGGCAGTGAGGCGGCTGACTGTTCAGCCGTGCTTCTAAGTATACCATTGGCTTTGTTCCTCTTATTTTCGTTCATCGCAGTCGTGTTGATCCTCATTTGGGTGAACGCAGAAAGATAACCTGCTACCATCTCATGTCGCATGGCATGCTCCGGCATTCGCCTCTCTGCGTCCGCAAGTTCTTTCTGTAAGCCAGCCTCGCGCCTTTGTAAGAACCCTTGTCGTTGTGTAGTCATGACGTCGGCTACGTGGTTGTAACTTTTCCTCGCGCAAAACACCGAAGTTTGAGTTGTGACACCTGAGAAGCTGAAGCGCTAGTCCTAAAAGGGTGAGGTTCCCGAGGTCCGCTGCTAGTACACCAAAGGCCTCGGGAGCGTATTTCCAAAGGGTTTGACACGAACGCCCAATCTCAGAGGTGTAGCATCGCCCGGGGTGGTTGTTTCGATAACGGGACCTCGCAAAAGATGCTCTTTTGACCGCGGCATCAGGGCATATGCGATGGCATCAGCCGCATGATAGTCAGCACTAGCCCGCTGGCTAGTTCCAAGGTTATGGTTATACCGAGGCGCATTATCTTGCAGACGTAATCAATATGAACCATGTACTATGCAGATAGGGAAAGATCATGGGCGTTGAGTGAGAACAGAGAAATGTGCATCAAAATTAACTACATAAAATGGTTCCTCATAGCTTCGACTTAGATACGATCATAGAGTTGCCAATGTTCAACCACTTGACAGCATCTGTGACGAGCTCATCCACAATCTCCCTCGCGTTCTTCCTCTCGTTGACAACAGCAGCGACCTTGCCCATGAGGAACGGCCGCGCGTTGTCCATAGTCTCGTCGTCGAGGTCATCGCCCATCTTCTCGAGATCATGCTCAACGGGCAATATGCCCTTGGCAGTAAGGTCCTTGATCTCTTGTTGCCTGTTCTCCTCCCAGTTCTGGACATATGGGTTGGTGCGGATACGGAGTGGGCGTCCAGTGAAGATGATGGTGCGGATGTTGTCGTCCCAGCCAGCTGTGCGGACGGCTTCTTGGTGGGCCTTGGGCGCACCGGCTTCCTCGGAGAGGACGAAGCGTGTTCCGACCCAGACACCAGTGGCACCGAATGTGAGCATGGCAGCGAGCGACTGGCCGTTGTAGATACCGCCGGCAGCTACGATTTGTACCTGCTCGCCGGTCAAAGGCGACTTGTGGCCCTCGACCATCTTGACCGCTGCTGGGATGAAGATGGATGTGGGAACGTCGCCAGTGTGTCCTCCGCCCTCGCCTCCTTGTGCGCAGATGATGTCGACGCCGATGTCGAGGCACTTCTTGATGTGCTTGGGGTGTCCGATCATGTTCATGTAGAGGATTCCGTGCTTGTGTAGCTTCTCGACGACGGCCTTAGGTGGGACACCGACGGCGGAGACGAATAGTTTGGCGCCGGAATCGATGATGATGTCGACGAGCTCGTTCAGCTTGCCCTTGGTGTAGTCGTAGCTATATGCCGTTAGTCCCGTGCGTTGCATGTGATAGAGCGCCCAGTACGTACTTGGTCTTGCGCGCACTGCCTCCAACCTGAGGAAGGAGCAGGTCGATACCGAATGGCGCGTTCTTGTCGTTCAGGTATCCCTTCAACTCAGCGATCTGCTCGCGGAGCATGTCGGGTGTGTATCCGACACCGCCGATGACACCGAGACCTCCAGCGTTGGTGACGGCGGCGGCGAGCTTAGGTCCAGCAGCCACGTTCATGCCCGCAAGCATGACGGGGTGCTGGATCTTCAGCAGGTCGGTGAGCTTGGTGCGGATTTGCTCTGAGGTTTGTCAGCTGGGCACATGTGAATGAGGCGTGGATGCGTACGTGGAGAAGCCATGATGACGGTATGGAGGTTTGCGGTTGAGAGAGAGAAGATGCGAGGTATTTCAACAGCGAGAAAGGAAGACGAGTGGATCGAGGACTCGGGCGAATTCTTAAGGTTTGAGGAGTCGGGCCCTTTCTTATGGTTGAGGAGTCCTGGTCGACTCTCTGCAAGCCGTGAGCCGAGGCACGACGCATGTCTCACGCGGAGAGCGCTAACCACATATCGTCTAGTGCCATCCGGGGAAGGCTGTCGGCATCGCGCGCCTGCCTCTGTCTGTCCCACCGCGTCACATGCTAACATGTTCACTAGTGCATCCAGATGTTTGGCCTCGCTCAGGGCCGCTCCATCACGGTGTCCACGCCGTGTAGTCCTCTCAGTTGACGCCATCCACAGCAAGATCTCTAATCGATCGAATTTTCACTCTTCACACACTCAACGCCAGGAATGTGATACACCCTCCGACTCTCGCGTTCCGCGCGAGTCTCCATCGCAAGATGTGCGAAAAGCTTTTTCTTATAAACCAGCCTATTGTAAGAAGGAACTTGCCATCGTTGCTTTGGGGAGCAACATGGGCGACAGAGTGGCCATGATTGAACGTGCATGCAGAGAGATGGAGTCAAGTGGAAAAATAAAGATCGTACGAACCAGTAGTTTGTGGGAGAGCAAAGCCATGTACGTACTCGATCAAGACAACTTCGTCAATGGTGCCTGTCAGGTATGCTAAATAATGTCCCTTCTTCCAAACGTCAAATTCACACAAACAGATAGAAACCAGTCTGTCACCAATCGAACTCTTAGACGCGCTTCAAAAAGTTGAGAATGACATGGGCCGCGTTAAAGTCATCGACAAAGGACCCAGAAATATTGATTTGGACATTTTACTCCATGGAAACGAGAAAAGTTCCAGCGAAAGACTTACGATCCCGCATGCGTTGATGTTCGAGAGGCAGTTCGTTCTACGCCCTCTTGTCGAGTAAGATAATCATCTATCTGACCAGTAAAACGGTGCTGATCCTCTCTAGACTTTTGCGCAATCAGCGTGAAGATTACCCATTCTCGAATCAAATTAAACGCCATTTCAAAAGACTCCTTAAATCAGAGGTGCCGCTGGTGCCGCTGACGCCACTTGGACCAGATCTATCCCCAATATCGTCTTCTCGGATAGCGGATAACACAAGGATCATGTCTATCCTAAATGTCACACCGGACTCATTCTCCGATGGCGGCCAAAACTACAATATCGATGAAGCAACCCTAGCGAACACCATTCGCGGGCACATCTTGGCCGGAGCCACAATCATCGACGTAGGCGGACAGTCAACACGACCCGGTGCAGTCCAGGTCTCCGCGGAAGAAGAGCTAGAACGTGTCCTCCCAGCTGTAAAGCTGATCCGCTCAATGCCAGAGACAAACAACATCGCAATCAGCGTCGACACATACCGCGGCAGCGTCGCCGAAGCCGCCATTAACGCCGGCGCAAACATGATCAACGACGTCAGTGCAGGTGCCATGGACGACACGATGCTTTCCACCATGGGAAAACTCGGCTGCACAGTATGTCTCATGCACATGCGAGGCACGCCGGAAACCATGACCAGTCCTGAGATGACATCCTATCCCGACGGCATCATAGAGACCGTAGGCCGCGAACTCGTCGAGCGCGTTATTGCTGCGGAAAAAGCGGGTGTCAGACGCTGGCGTATCGTTCTCGATCCTGGTATTGGCTTTGCGAAGACAAAGGAACATAATCTTGAACTACTTCGCCGACAGGATGAGTTGATGAGGTATCCGGGTCTAGAAGGCATTCCTTGGCTTGTGGGCACGAGTCGGAAGAAGTTTATCGGCGATATTACGGGGGTCAAGGAAGCGAAAGATAGGGTCTGGGGGACGGCGGCTGCTGTATCGGCGGCTGTCAGGGGTGGTGTGCAGATTGTGAGGGTGCATGATGTCAAGGAGATGGCGCAGGTAGCGAAGATGGCGGATGCGCTGTGGCGCACGTGAACATGACGCGGCGCGACAGTCTTCCAACTATCTTCGCTCTTGCCATCATCTGGTGGGAGGTTTCAGGCGTCATCTGTGTTGTTGGTTCCGCTCCACGCGGTAGCGCTCCGGTTGGTTCCGAATCCTTCATGAGCGTGGTTGTCGACTCGCTTCCACAAAGCCTGAACCAAACAAAGAATACGTGGAAGGAAAACCTGTAGCCTCGAACAACATCCCACTTCTCTTTACCCTCAACATCAAACATGGCGAATCTTCGTGAGCTCCATCAAGAACTGCGACGCGTACAGGACCGAGTCTTTCAGTAGGTGGTTGCCGTACTACGTCGCTGCCCGTTTCGACTAATTCTCACAGGATCAAACGTCGTCAGAACGAGTAAGCACGTTCATACTAGATGCTGTCAAAGACCTGAAAGAAGCTAATGGTAGATTCAAGTGAACTATGGATGGTAAGTAGCTACTCCTGGAGTCACGATGATTGGAACGAGTGGAAAGCGTGAGTTCCTATGACTCCGAAAAGATGCAGGATGCAGCGTCACGGTGAGCAATAGCTTACAGACACAGTCTGAACAAAGAACTGGAAGCATCGTACGAATCACACTCAAAAGCCTGGAACAAACTTTACTATGCCAGAATGCACGACCGGCTACCGCGCGAGATCCGAGATATGATCAATGCCGAATTCTGGGATGAAGACTACTTGAAAGGCTTTGAAGGCTTTGAGGTAGCCTGGAAGGCTAAGGAAGAACCCACGCATTACCACCGTCCGGGGGCCAATCGTATTCTGCGCATCTCACATGTCGTCCTACCAGACTATGTGGGTGCCGAAGCGGCGAAAGAGAACGTCCAGATGTGGTACGAGAACTACGGAGCCATGGCTTCCAGCCACTGCACCTGGCTCGTACTCAGCGGCAACCTAGGTAAACATCTCACGACGGCTATATGCAAAGATACTTTCGGGGTGGGCTTGGATCCTGCCACTGCTCTCCGAAAGATGACTATCGAAGTTCCCGACACTTCTCTCGTGCTAGGCCACGAGCACTCCGACTTTAAGGACGCTACCTCACGTCAGGACGCGCTCAATCTCCTTCTTCGCATCAAGAAGAAGAGAGGATTCAAGCTCGAAATCAGAATCTACCACGATTGCATTCGTCTCAACATGTGGCCAGAAATCCTTGGTCTCCTGCAACCCATCGTTAAGGTGTTTGAGCAGGAAGGAGCCCACGTCAGTGTTCAGTCTGATTATGATCCTAACAGGACAGATAGCATGGATGAGGACCCGGGTGTTAATACTGATATGGAACACTTGATCAGGACATACGATCAGGCGACTTGGGAGGAGAGTATGAAGCCGGGTTTGATCGATTATTTTGAAGGGGTAAGACGGTTGTAACTTATCTGTGGAGTAATATCTGACAAGTCATATAGATTAGCGATGAGTATCTCAGACCGTACCACCGCTACTATCGTAGTGAAGAAGACAATCCAGGCTCTGATCCTGATGTCGCTGCCTGGAAACGCTACACTGGGCCCTCTGGTGTGCGGTAAGAAGGGTTTACCTCATTTGACAGGGAAAATGCCTAACTGGCAATGTGCCGATACTACATTAATCTAAACATTTAAACCACATGCAAATGTATAAGCTTGGCACATGAGGCGTTCAATAATCGTGAGGCCACCCATGAAGTACGTGTAAGTGGGGCAAACCGCTCATCTAGCGTGACTTCGCCTTACGAACATGATGATAATCTTCACTTTATGACTTCCGTAGGAGAGTAAATGCTTTTGACTCAGACTGTCATCTTATCTTCTTTCGCGCTATACTACCACAATGAGAATTTCATACGACTTGGAACAAGATGTGCGCGACACGTGTAATAGACTTTTCATGTTTGTATCTCCATTCTCATACATTGCTGCCTGGACTTCAGAGAAACTGACCTGCCTAACTAGCCTGAAACGCGCAAAAGCTGCTGCAGAAAAGAGGGAGCGTACAGCGGCAAAACATGAGTGGCTATCAGCAGCAGAGAAGAAGGCGGAAGTGCAGGCGTAAGTGACCGCCAGCTCTTCCTAATCTGTTCCATCGCTGACGTTGCCTTGTACACAGCGAGCTCGATGCATCCTGTGAGCAGTTATCAAGAGCCTGGAACATGCTACGCTCTGCTAGAATGCAAGAGCTACTGCCTATCGAGCTTCGCGAGATGATATATGCACAGATCTGGAATGCGGAGTATCTCAACTCCACAAGACAGCCAAGGCAGCAGTCCGGTCCTCTTGGCCACTCCGATCCGAGATGCCATACACATGTTGTTTGGCCCGACTTCATGGGCAAAGAGACAGCACTGGAGTTAGTGCAGGCATGGTACGAAGCAGCATCTACACTCACACCAGAAACCTTCACAATCTCCGATACCCAAGAGTCAATCAAACAAGCCACATGTGAAGACCGTTTTCAAGTCGGCTTAGACCCAGCAATCATCCTCAGGACTCTCACCATAGATTTCGACGAGACCACGTCTAGGCTCGCTAGTCCGTATTGCAAGTGGCTAGACGCAGACATACGCCGAAATTCTTTCGATCTCCTCCACCGGCTCAAGAAGAAGGCTGGTTTCCGACTCAACTTTCGTATATGCACTCCCAAGTTCCGATTGAACTGTTGGCCCGACTTCTTTGATCTCTTACAACCTATAGTCAAGACATTGGAGAATGAGGGCGCTATCGTCGACGTCCAGGCTATTCATTGTAGTCGGGGCCCTCATCCGATGCCGTATGTCTATGTGGACTTGAACAGTCTCGTCAGAGGCTATGATCCAGCGACGTGGAAGCAGAGCGTAATCGGATATCTTGATTCGGCAATATTGGCTCATCCGTTATCTCCATGCAAGGACAGCGCTGACAGGTAGATTAGATTTGTTACTGTCGCATTAGGAATCAGGACAGACATTATCGAGGGGAGGACGAGCCGGAGTATGATCCAGACGATAAGGATGAGGATTATTGGGACAGGGGCTTGCACGAAGATATGGGTTTACGACCTTCTGATCTGGATAGAGGGTTGTCGAGACGCAATTGTGGTTGCGATGGCTCTGGGAGGCGATGGTCGTTTGAGTTTGGCTCATGAGTCGTACGTGATGTCAATTGGAGCTGTCATAAACTTGTAGGCTGCAGGGAAGCCCTAGACAGGAAGGCGGTTATGAAAACGTTAACGGATGGATGCGGAGTCTTCTTCGGGGGTTGCAGCTCGCTGCGCTTCAAGGTTGTTGCTGAGACAAGGGTTCGGAATGTTCCGAGGCTGCCGCTGTGCCGCAGGTCCGCAGTCGACAAACATATAATAAACCCAATCACTTAACTTCTTAACCTCCCTGAGGGCCATACGTCTCACGCTCTCCATGCTTCCCACACTGTGAGCGCATCGCCATATACAGGCGCAATTATGGATACAAGCCTGAAATCAGCGTTGGACTGTCTACGCGAGTGAGTGTACCCGCACTGATCTGCCCCACTTCGCTGTTGTGCTAACAAGCTGGCAGCATCAAGCGGAAGGATTTCGATGCTCAAAAAGAGTACGTGAATTCCAGAACTTGTCAATCTCTAAAGCTGTACTGAGAAAGTGTCAGACTCAACTCAGTCAAGGATGAAATTGCAGCTACCAGAAAAAAGCTGGCTGCGTTAGAGGAACAACGCAAAGAGATGACGAAAAGGAAGATTAATGCGCTTCTCCAGTAAGTGCGAACAACTCGAAAACTTGAGATCAGTTCCAGTCTAATCTATTTCTATCCACCAGGAATCTTCCATCAGCTCTCCGGCGCTACTCTGCAGCCTGGAGTCTTCCATTCTTCGAGATGTTCCAAGAACGCCTACCCCGCGAGCTTCGAGATATGGTCTATGCGCACATCTGGGACAGTAAAACTGTGGCCGATACAAACAGAAGCATGATAGGCATCATGTCATCTGGTTGCCGGTTTTCGCCGCAAGACTGCGAGCACAACATGACGACGTTCGTCGAATCGGATGCGATTGACAGCTGCCAACATAACCTGGTACCATACTTTATAAAGCCAGCTTTCGCCGGGCAAGACTCTGCACTTGAAATGGTCGAGGCTTGGTATAGTTGCTTGACTCGCGGCAATACCTCCATTGCGATGGGAGTACCGTTGGCTCAAATTTCACCTTTCCTTCATCACGACAGATTTCATGTTGGTCTAAAGCCTGCAGCAACTTTGCGAAGGCTAGCCGTCGGTCTTAACGCTGACGAATTCATCGCGGACCTCGAAAAAAACCCAATGGATGAGGAGGGTTACAGGCAGTATTTCGAAACGCTTCTGTCCATCAAGAAGAAAAGGGGTTTTATGCTGACTATTCGTGTCCTCCAAAAATACGTTAGGCTCAACGTTTGGCAGCGAATCTTCGACATGTGTAGGGACACAGTCGCCATCTTTGAGAAAGAGGGGGCTCGTGTGCGGGTCCAGTTCGTATATAACAGCTTTCACCCTCGTCGAGTACCGAAATATGACATGCTCCCCGGTCTGAGGCATCCAGAATCCAACTGGCGAGAGGATGCAGTGCGCTTCTTTGACAACGTAAGACCTTCCCATCATACAGATCCTACTCAGTCAATCTGACCATACGCACGAACCAGGCTACACGTCTGTGCGATATACACAGGGCTTATCGTATTGAAAACAACGATGATTATGACCCCACTTTACATCCCGACGATGGCGATACCCCTTACGAGACCGATGAGAATATCTACGGTGATGAAGTCGATAGCAACGACAGTGTTGAACTCTATCGTCAAGATGATCGAGGACATCAACTAGGTGCTTTGTCTCCGCCACATCAGTACGGAAGTGATTTCATACAATGGAAGAACGACCTGTTAGACGATCTCGATATGGAAGAGAGGAAAGGGATCAAAGATTCGTACGACTACTGGGCCGACTTCGACCCGCCCAGCTGGGTGGGTGTCTCTCCCGAGCCTGAGTACGTAGATGGACCTGGGTACGACACAGTTTCAGGTTCCGATTCAGAAGGCCAGAATAGCATCACGTGATTGCCTATCCCACTCGGGCTTACTACCCTTACTAGTTAGCTCCTCAATCATCTCAATACACAGGATGCTACGTAAATCTCTCGTAACCATCAGACGTTTGTGAACACTGATTTATACCATGTTGTATGGATGATATACTGCAGCCATCTTCATAGTGCAGGTACTCGGGTTTTCGGAACGCTAGCCGTTCCGATGCCACCCGTGGACTAGAGCGCGAGCGCCTACCCACTTTATGTTCTAGCGACCAGACTTCAACCTCCAATCCACCCGCACCGATTGCGCCATCCAAAGACAGTCATGGAGAAATCAACCACCGTCGATTCGAAGCTATTGGAGCAGTTTGCATTGCAGCGGCTTCGCGCGTGAGTCTTTCGGCGCAGCCAGCAACACCTCATGAATCTGTTCTAATCTAGTTGCAGCATTCAAGGCATGGAATTCGACGCGAATAACACGTACGCACAGCTTCTAGAGCTGAAACGACGAACCCTGTGTTAAACCGTTCTAGAATCCGCACAGCCACGCAGGACATCCAAACGTTGAAGGAGCAGATCAAAGCTCTGGAAAGGAAGAAGGAAAGATCGCGACAGCACAAGAGAGATTTCCGGCGCGAGTAAGTCCTGATATCCATGAATACGAGCAAAGACCTCATACAAGAGCCCAACGCAGACACCTTCCGTTAGCTCTCTCGGCGTTCACTGCATCATGGAGTAAACCCTTCTTCGAGCAAATGCAGGAACGTCTACCTCGTGAAGTCCGCGACATTGTGTACGCATACATCTGGACCAATACGACATTGAAAGATCCTTATTTGCAAAATTTTGCAAAGCTCGGATGCGCTCACCGCGCCACAGATTGCGACACCTTAGTAACAACGCATCACTCGGGGACGACGGACGACTGCTTTACGCATGGCCGAATTCCGTACTTCATGAGGCCTAGATTCGTCGGAGATGAGTCTGCCCGAGAGGTTGTCGAATCCTGGTACAAGTCGATATCAAGAGTAAAACCCGACATATGGGTACTACTGAACATACGCGAACTCGAATGCATCATCCATGGTGACGCCTTCTCTGTCGGTCTGGATGCCACGACCGTTGTTCGAGAGTTGACGCTCAAGCTATTGACTGACAGAGTCATACGGAAGAAAGACGACGAAACCAGCGAATCAAACCGAACGATCAACGCGCTGCTCCAAATAAAGAACAAGGCAAACTTCAAATTAACACTGCGGATAGAACAGTCATTCCTCCAATTCAACTGCTGGCCTACTATCTTCGACATCTTCCGACCCATGATCGAAACGTTTGAGAAAGAAGGCGCGGATGTAAGACTGCTTCTCGTCTACGCCCAAGACCTGACACCGAAGATGGAGTTTGATATGCTTCCCGCGTTGAAGGATCCCGAGTCTAACTGGAGAGAAGAAGCCGCCCGTTACTTCGACAGCGTAAGCAAACCAAATCTACATCGGTCGCTGCCTCACGCATAGTAACCCACAAAATAGGACTACCGCGTACGCGAGCATCATAAACATTACCGCATCGAAAATGACGCAGACTATGATCCAGAGAGCCTAAAAGACATGTACTACAGCGACGATGCCTATCAGTCAGACGATAACCAGGAAATTGACTGGGACCCTGGTTACGATGGAATCAACGATGATGGCTCCACGTGGGAAATTATGGACGGGAGGAGACCTCCTCGTTCGCCTTCTCCATCGCCGGCACGTTTTTTTGGAACTGTGTTTAGAGGGGATGAGATCGAAGAGGGGTTTTAGTAGGATAGTGAAGGTGAGGAGGAAGATAGCGAAGGCGAGGAGGATGACTAGAAGGCCGGAAGTTTGTCAATTTGTCAGACTGGCAGCATTGCTTGTAAAGCTCTGATGTCTTTGCCAGAGCTTCTTTTACTACAGATATCCCTCTTGGAAGACATTAGGACATAGACATTACCTTACCCGATCGTGATCAGCAGGCGAGTACTGAATTCAGAGAAATTTCCCTCTATGTTACAGGTCACGCCGTAGATTCAGTACGCTACCAAGAAATTGCACATCACTGTACAAGCTACGCGGACTTCTGGAAGCCTCTCTGTAATCAGAAGTCTGCGAATACTAATAGATACAACATTTTAGGGATAATGTATGTCAGCTAGCGAAGTAGCGCAGAGTTTCCCTACGTCATGGCGTCGGGACAGCTCGTGTTCCGAAGCCACTAGAGCGCCTTCCCACTTCATGTATCCAGCCACCGTACGTCAGCTTCCACTTTGTGCTCATCCTGGTCGCGATCCAATATCAATTATGGTAACTTCAAAAGCTGATGATGGTGACCTAGAATGGTCCATAAGACTGCAACTCCGCACGTGAGTTCGACGCCCTGTCTGCGTGAACATCCTTTGCTGCACTATCCTAATCTACTTGCAGTATCAGATACAATGACCCCGATGCAGACATGGAGTACGTCGCAATGTCACAAGGTCAAATGCACGTTACTTGCTAAAGGACCTGCAGTCATTCCCCATTTACACCGAAGATCAGGGCGTTGGAAGAACAACTCAGCCCGCTGGTGCCCCGCCGGTGGGAAGACGAGAAACTGCGAAAGAAGTAAGCTCTACAATTTCACTAGATCATACCATGTGTCTGACACAGCGTCTGCCAAACAGGTACCGTCCCTCAGCGATATGCCGTGCCAGCGCAACATGGAACCTTCGCTTCTGCGAAGAGATGCAAGCGCGCCTACCCCTGGAACTGCGCAACATGGTGTACAAGCATATATGGGACTTTAATACAACCTTTGAAACCTATAATGGACTAGTGTTCCTCGCCCAACGCCGTTGCCAGGGCTCCTCTGAAGGCAAAGAAGAAGAATGCCAAAGGCTAGCCTCAACATCCGAACCCGGAATAAAGAGCAGCTGTCGTTCACATTGCAACACGCCTTTCTTTATGCGACCCGGGTATGTGGGCCAGGAAACAGCACGGGAGGTTGTAGAAGCTTGGTACAACGCTGTCGTTGCATGGTGGCCCAAGACGTGGAATCGTGTCTCTCTTGCCACGGTCGAGTACATGACACGCACCGACGCTTTCTTCGTTGGCCTAGACCCCTCAAGCATCCTTCGTACTCTCAGCCTAGAGATATACATCGACTTCCTCTTCATGACGTACGACCGCAACGGACGGTCAGACCAGGAATGCATCGACTCGCTCCTCCGGATCAAGAAAAAGGCCGATTTCAGATTGAGCATTACCCTCAAGCAGAAAAACGTCAGCTTCCACTACTGGTCTTTAGCCTTCGACATGCTCAGGCACGTAGTCGATGTATTTGAGAAAGAGGGCGCAACTGTCCAAGTCACTTTCATTTACGATCACGACGGGCTGTACCCGAAACTTAAATGGAACATGCTGGAAGCATTAAAAAGCGGCAACAACGACTGGAAGGCGGGCGCAAAACGTGATTTGGAAAAGGACCACCGGTTCAGAGAGAGACACAGGGTGTATGAAGCCGACACCCTGGCTGAAGAATCGGATTACGACGAACTGGATTATCGTTCTGATGATGATAATCGTAAAAGACCGTACTATGGACCACACAGCGATGACGGTGGCGGGTCCCCCTCAGGGAAGGACTATTATGCGGATAATATGTACAAAACGTATTTCGAGCCGCGAGACTTTGAGACTCCTCCTCCTCCTCCCAAAATACGCCGGCCGGCGTGGGAAGACCATATACGGTGGGACGAATGAGGTCCTTGTGCGGACTAAAAGCGGTGGTCATGGTTGAGGCTTTTAAGTCGAACGCATATTCTGGAAGATGAACTTATGACATAAACACTACATATATACAACAAGGCATCAACACCCATCAACACCTATAAACCTCCCCCTCCTACCCTCCTTCACATCTACAACTTACTCCCACCGCCCATCAACTCCGCACCAGCCCCACTAATAGCCAGCTTACCCGTCTCCTTAACCTTAGTCTGGAACAGCACGGTATTACCCACCTTCCACATCTCGGTAATCAGTGTCTGACCCGGCAGCACAACACCCGCAAACCTGACCTTGATGTTCTTGAACGGACCATACGTCTGCAGAACGTGTTTACCGGAGATACCAAAGCTGCACAGGCCGTGCAGAATGGGTGTGGGGAAGCCGCCGGCTTTGCTGAACTGGGGGTCGATGTGTAGGGGGTTGAGGTCGCCGGAGAGACGGTAGATAGCAGCTTGCTCCTCGGTTGTGCGTTCCTCGACGACGGTGTCGGGGGCGCGTTCAGGTGCCTTGTGGATCTTTGTTGCGGCGCCGCGATCAGCACCCTTCTTCTGGCCGCCGAAGTTGCCGGAGCCGCGGATGAAGACTGTGCTTTCGTTGTAGAAGATCTCCTCGCCCGTCTTTGCGTCCTTGGTTACGCTTCCGTATACGACGAGCCCTGCGGCGCCCTTGTCTACGACCTCGACTAGCTTGGGTACGGCGACGAGCTTGGCTTCGGTGGGGATGGGGAACTTGCGGATTTCGAGGAATTGCTCGCCGTGAAGGAGCATGCGCGGGTCGAAGTTGGGGACGATTTCGTCGAAGGAGAAGGGGGGTTCGGCGTTGAAGGGGGGGACGACACCGAAGGTGGGGATGACTTGGAAGTTCTCGTCGCCTTCGTAGACGAAGGGGAGGTCGGTGCGCTTGGCTCCGATTCCCAGGTCTGGAGATGGTGTTAATTGTAGTTACTCGTATGGAATGAAGCTGACTTACTGTAAAGAATGACATCCCTCTCGGTGTACTCGAAGGGTGTGCCTTCAGCCTTAGCAGCCAAGGCCTTCTTCTGAGCCTCGAGGACTTCCTCGTTGCTCTTGGTGGGCTTCTTCTCCTTCTTGCTCTTCTTGCTCGTGTTCTCCATGTTGGCCATGATAGACTTGAGACCACTGGCGTTGTCGAAGGGGTGGTCGGCACGGCCATCGTCGAAGTTGGTAATGCGTTCCCATTGGGAGAGGACAGCCTCGGGAGTAAGCTTAACGTCCACGGGGAAGCCGTGTCCGCCAGAGCGTTGCCACCTGGTCGCCGCAAACCAACCAGAACCCATCTCGTATAGGCCACCTGTTGGCTCGGGAGCCTTGTCGGAAACGAGGAGAATGACGAGAGGAGCGTTGTAGTCGGGCTTGAGGGCCTGTACAACCTCTTCGGGGAAGATGCTGCGGGTCATCTGAGTGCCGGCGTTGGGAGCAACGGTGTTGACGAAGATGTTGTTCTTCTTGCCCTCAAGAGCGAGGGACTTGGAGAAACCGAGGATACCGCACTTGGCTGAGGCGTAGTTTGCCTGGCCGAAGTTGCCGTAGATACCGCTGGTAGAGGTGGTGTTGAGGATGCGGCCGTACTTCTGCTTGAGCATGTAAGGCCAGGCGGCCTTCGTGCAGGAGTAGGTACCGAACAGGTGAACCTTGTGGATGATGTCCCACTGCTCGTCGGTCATGTTGGCAAACGCCTTGTCGCGCAAAATACCAGCGTTGTTGATCAGGATGTCGATGCGGCCATACGTCTCAATGGCGGTCTTGACGACAGACTCGCCATCCTGGACATCGCCCTTGTTGCCAACAGCCTCTCCACCGAGCTTCTGAATCTCCTGGACGGTGTTGTCGGGGTTCACAAGATCGTTCACAACGACCTTGGCACCACGCTTCGCCAACTGCAAGCAGTAGATGCGACCGAGACCAGCACCTCCACCAGTGACAAGGGCGACCTTGCCCTTAAAGTCAAGGGGCTCACCCTTGGGGTTGGGTGGCAGCTGGTTGGCATGCTCGAGGAGCTCAAGCGCGTTCGCCGGGCCTTGTGGGTGTTCGGCCTTGGAGAAATCGACGATGTCCTTCCACTTGGCTGGAACGGCTTCGGGTGTGAGGGTCTCGTCGGCCTTGAACAGAGCACCAGAGGCTCGCTCCCATCGTAGCTTGGCAACGTGACCTGCGCCGGCCTCGAAGATAGCGCCAGTCTCAGTGGACGACTTGTGTGTAAGGACAGCGACGAGCGGGACGATCCACTCAGGCTTCATCTTCTCCAAAACATCCGGAGGCATGACGGTCTCGGTCATTCGGCTGGCGGCGATCGGGGCGACGACGTTGCAGAGGATGTTGTACTTCAAGCCCTCCTTTGCGAGTGTCTCGGTGAAACCGACAAGAGCGAGCTTGGCAGCTGTTGAAGTTAGCAGGCGTTCATCTCTTCATAAAACGCATGTACATACCAGAGTAGTTTGTCTGTCCGAAAGATCCGAACAGACCGGCAGCAGACGCGGTGCTGATCACCCTTCCGTACTTCTGTTTCCTGAAGTATGGCCACGCGGCATGCGCGCACTTGTATGCTCCGAGGACGTGGACCCGGTAGATCAGATCCCAGTCTGCCTGCTTCATGTTCTTGAAGCTGACATCGCGCAAGATACCCGCGTTGTTGATGAGGATGTCAATGCGACCGAATGTGTCGATAGCAGTCTTGATGATGGACTCTCCGTTCTCGACCGAATCGTAGTTGGCGACCGCCTTACCGCCAGCGGCGCGGATGGTGTCAACGACCTTGTCTGCGGCCTGTCGGGTGAATTAGCAGTGAATGAAGGATTAGAGCTGAAGAGACATACCGCTGAACCCGCGCCCTCGCCCTTGAAGCTGCCACCCAAGTCGTTCACAACGACGTTCGCGCCGCGACTGCCGAAGAAGACAGCATACTCGCGACCGAGACCACCACCAGCGCCCGTGACGACAACGGTCTGGCCATCATATCGCAGCTCCTGCGCAGCCATGATGTGTTTTCTGTGCTGTTCGAAGAGGCTACCCCTTCGTTCTTTCGCGGAAAGAAGTTGCGCTTGAGGAATCTCCTATGCAAGCAAGCAACAAAGGTATTTGTAAAGTCAAATGGGTATCAGCAAAGATCCCAGGATAGAAAAGTGCAAGATTTGGAAAGTGCGAGGATGAGAGGATAAGTGGCTGGATGCGTGGAGGATGGCTCAAAAGTAAGGTCGTTCGCGATCTGACCCGGTCGTGTCTCATGAAAGCAGCCGAGCTGTTGATGATGACGAGTTACCTCGGTCCCGACGGCAGTTGGTCATGTGTGGGGATTGCGCACCGTGCACCTCACGCTTTCACATGTCCGCGTCTTGCTCCCCATCATCAGCTGGACGAGTCCGGGGTATCACATGATAGTGATTAGAAAGTGCGTAATCTCACACTCGCATATCCAGAGCGTGCAGTCTTGGCTGGAGAAGTTCGATGAGATGATGATTCTTGAGCGCATGTGGGGCTGCGAAATGCGCCGCGTGAGGCCCGAACACGTATCGTACGCGTCCTAGATATCGCGATATTGTGGTGCATTGGAAACGGAACAGATGCGATGGCGGATGTGTCTTCCCATCACAGCTGTATCATGCATTGGAAGTGATGGTCTCTTCTTCTTGGTCGTGTCACCAAAAGATGGGCGTCCTACCCGAACAATACCCCGAATGAACCACTAGCAACAGTAGTATATCCAGTACAGAGGAGCTTGTAGACCTCTTCGTGCTGCGTGATGGCACTCTGATTAACTTCAATCTACTACACGTCGCTGAATCAGATAATGTATAGCCTGCTGTTGAACATTGGTCTTGTTCTAGGCTTGCTATTCAAGCGCAGCAAGCCCGCGAAGTCAAATACCCACACGCCAGGCCCAAACCTTATCACCCGACTAAGCACAGTCGACATCATCGATCCTTTGCAAACACGATTCTCCTCCAGGATCATTGCAACCCACTCAACATCTGCACTATGCCGAAGGCAATGCGGATCCAGACCCTCATCGTCACCGCTTGTTACCGGCCATTTGCTCGCTCGCTCAGAGTCGAGGCCGAGAGACTCCACAGCGCTTTCGTACATGAGCGTCCTAGATACCATTCTTGCTACGCTGGCTCCCATCATGCGCGGTTCGGCCCGTTGGCGGATTTGACCGCCGTAAGTATTCGCGTACCTACCTTACCGAGCGTTGAGATCTTCTGGAATGCACCTATTACATGCCGTGTTTTATTACTGTCATTGAGTAGAGGTGTAAGGCGTCGAACTAGCGTAGTCGAATACTTGTAGACACTGAGCAGGGGAATGTGCGCCGGACGCTACCATGACCGACATCACACCGACTACCACATGACGGATATCATATAGTGAGGCAGACGACAACATTCTGCTCAGTTTGTGGCCGGACATAAATTTTGTATCTCTTTGAGTCGCGTTTTTCGGTCGACACAAGTGCCCCAAAGTCCTCGTAGGAACAAGCCGCAAATTCTTCCGGTGCAAGTGGCATGGTTGAAAGTTTCTGCTTTGTGGTGGCTACATGATGCACTACTTTCTAATGCATCGGAGTCGATGACAAAGCCGAATTCTGAATGGGCAAAGCTCGCGGGGAGGCGTTATAGGAGTAGTAATCATCGTCGACATACCAGCCTGAAGAATCATATGGATGTAGATTTTCGATGCGCGATTGTGGGCACGAAACACTCACAGATGCGGGTGAGTGTAACCCGCACGTCTCATCCTCCTTGCTTGATCCGGGTCGGATGGACTTTTCTCTTGTCACGAAACAGATGCCTGTTGATTTCTGGTCGGAATCGACATCTGGAGGCCACGTTTTTGCTAGAACGCCTCTGCTATCAGCGATACCCAGATTCTGGCGCCCCTGAGTGATCAAATGACAACGAGTGTTGCGTCATCAAGCCGCATACATCTCGACAGGCCAAAAGTCGTGTGGGGGGCTTGCTTCGTCTCCGACGACTGTGCGTCTTGCATACATGTGGAGTTTCCATCGCGTCCGTCGAATGCGCGTGGGCTGTGATGCGGAGGTGATGATTGGCTGTTTCCTTTACGAAAACATCGGCGCCGTGTGAAGTTGTAGTCCTTACGTTAAAAAAAGTCGGAGATATTGCGCGGCATACTCTCTGCCTAAACATGTAGCTGGCCGAGAGTAGGCTACACTAAGCCTATAGTTGTCAACCGGCAGCTGCGATGTTAAGATCCATGGATTAATGAACGCACAGGGCAGCAGGGTTGCAACACCTGGCCTGTTAACCATCGAAGATTCTGATAGTCGTGGCGACAATGGGAACCCCTAGGCGCTGCGTCCAGTCATAATGCACACGTCCAACAGCCACAAGAATGACGTTGTGGCTTGGCTTTGATGGGCCTGTATCCCGAGGCCATGTCAGCGGTGTCGTTTTTCGAGAAGACTGTCAGCGGGGCCATCCGTCCGGGCATGCACCACGTGCCCATCAACGACCGAATCTATACACTAGCGCAAGCAATGCTTGCCTTCACGGCGAATCGCTTCTGGTGCAGCGGAATTGCTTCCGGTGGGATTTTTGTCTAACATGAGTAGCAAAGATGTCCTAGTGAAGAAAATCCAGGTAGGCGGAGGTGGGCCTCCCCCTGTCTCACCTGACGCTGAACACTTACCACACATGTCGATGTGTCAAGAATTGCAACGAGCCAGATACGAGATTTGATATTGCTTCGTAGCAATATGACTGTGAAGGTCTTCGGATGAGTCCTTTGTACGGGAGACGTGGACCCCTGATTGCCAGTCCGCAGTGGCGACACGCCTCGTTTTGATCCGACTCTTAGCGAGTAGGATGTTGAATGGAAGCAGTGAAACGATCTGCTCATCTTTCCGCCTTCCAAAACGGATATTGCTCCCGCCGATGCAGTAGCCTCCCTAGCTACATATGTCACCGAATCGTGGGGATTGTCCTGATACTCAGAGACAAGCTGGAGAGATAGCGCCAGGTTTTATGGAGATTGAATGTGATCAGCCTTGATCATTTGTGATTCGAGACTTGCGGCCACCTCGTCAGCCTGCTTTTAGTGACGTTTCCTCTCGCCACGATGTCGGATAATTTTGCGCCTTTGCCGAGCTTGTTGCCAGCTCACAGCGATATGCAGATCGCAAAGTCTACAGCGTCGGGCTATCGTCGTGCTGTTTCCATTAGGTCCGCATCATCGCCATCATACACCACAACTCGTCTTGGGCCGCCCGTTCCATCGTTTGTTATTGCCTGCGTATCCTGCCGCGTTCTCCGAGACGTGAGTAACAATGAGCGAAGATACAGAAACAGTTAGCGTCCACGGCCGAGAGTTCCAAAGAACATCCCTCGACGAGGGTGTCTACTACGCCCCGGTGGCCTTCGACGACCGCGAAGAGAGCAGACTAACAGCTCAGCACGAAATTGTGTCCCGTATCTTCGGCGATGGACTGTTCTCCCCTCGAATACCAGTCGGGGAGCCCGAAGCGATATTGGAGTGCGGCTACGGCGGTGGAGACTGGGCTGTCCAATGCGCAGATGAGTTTGAGGATTGTGAGGTGCGTACTTGACCCCATGACAGCCATATGAGATGAGATTGGTGCTTCCAATGTGGCTCGTATCAATCATAGCGTGTTAACAGTCTCAGGTAACTGCTCTTGATATCTTCCCCATGTGAGTTAAGCCTGTACATAGGGCATGCGGGTACGAAAACTGAGCAGTCGTCCCATGTCTAGGCAGATGGACCGACCCGAGAACCTAGACCTGGTCGCTCATAACCTCAACGATCCTCTTCGTGATCCCGCAATATTCAAAGCGAATCACTACGATCTCATCCACTCGCGGTTCGTGTTTCCAGGCATTAAGAGCGGCAGATGGAATGGATACATCAGAGATATGAGGTTATTGCTACGGCCGGGAGGTTGGGTGCAGATAATGGAGTATTTGCCGATTATCCAATCACACAATGGACGTCTTACGGACGAGAATGCTGTGCGAAGATGGTGGCAGGAATACCAGGGCGCCATGGCCGGCATGGACCGTGACCCGCGGATAGGCCGACGGTTGAAGCAGCTGTTGCTCGATAACAGATATCGAGACGTCGACGTCGACATAGTGCAGCTTCATATAGGCGACTGGTCGAAAAGTAAGTACCCCGTTGTATTCCACCTTTTCGATATTGTCCGATCGTGGGAGGGAATGGGTCTTTTGCTGCGGTTCGCCATTACCCAGTACTCCGGAACATCCTACTGCAGAGCAGTACTGACAGTCGATATCAGATGAGGCTCAAGCTAGCATCGGTAGAGACTCTGTCGAAGTACGTATGCGTGCCAAGTGTAGAAGGTGGATATGTGCTGACTGTGCGTCATCCGTCCAGATGATTGGTGACCTCCTTGAGTCACTTGGGCTGTGGCCGTTCACATCGAAACTGGGCTGGACAGCTGCGAGGTTCGAAGACCTTATGCAGGAAGTTCGTGCAGAGCTCCAGAATGTGGAACTGAACCTATACGTTGAGTTGTAATGATGACCCATCCTGTTAAATGGAGTATGTCTAATCCGCTTCTAGGTATGTTGCCAGGGGCCGGAAGAGCACTCGATGATATCGCGTGCGTTGCTTTGCATCGATGTAGGCTACGTGGTGTATTGTAGATGCCGCAGGACGTGTGCTAGTGCAGCTTGCGCACCCACGAGGTGTAGAGGGTCGGTCGACATAGGCGGTAGAGAGATTCTCCCTGCGGTAGTCAGACTTGTATGCTCAGATTCGGGTAGTGAAGCGGCTGTACCTCATCCAGTAGCTGTCAACGGGCTGCTCTCAAACTAGCCCGTCTGATGTGCACTTCAAACGTCCTCCAGCCATTCACAATTCCAGATCAGAATTTGTGGTGAGGGTCCCAGTCGTGCCTTCCGTTCCTTCAAGATCCTGAACTCAAGGCAAGCCAGAAGCACTTTCGTCACTGCCTCTGGCCAAGAGACGTCACCGATTGCAGGAGCTATTCCTTTGGTCGACGCAGCGGTGCTGCCGTGCTATGCCATCACGGATCTGTCGAGTTGATGACAAGGAGACCGGCGCGTGGTTGTAGCATCGTGGAAGCTGTCTCAATTGCAAACAGTCAGCTCCAGACCCCGATGAGGGACTGCTGGTCAAACAGAAGATGGGGCGAATCGGTAGATGGGATGCAGCAGGGGAGCACAGCATCGGCACGGGTGCTGCGATACATGCACAGATGGAATGAGGATGAGAATTTGGAAAGGTAAAGAGGGTCAAACACACGAGGGAAGGTGGGGCGACTGAACAGGGACCAGGCTATGGGACGCTAGAGGCCCTGAAGAGTGAGGGTTCGTCGTGAGGAAGGAACCACCGCGCTCAACTCCACCTACGTCAACCGTCGCGATTGCGTCTTTGCTCCCACGGATCGAGAAGGAAGGGGTGTAAACACAGCCGTCCGATGCAAATGGGGTCTAATCGGTACCTCTCCTTGTCTGCAGCCCAGTTCCCCGACAGTCTGGTACCGAGATACGCGCTCTAATGGGGCGCTTTCCTGGCTAGACGCCAACGCCTTTGCGACTTCGCGACGAGACAGCCGAATGCCGCTTCATCGGCATCGAGTCCCCTCAATTGTGTCAGACTTCGGCATACCGAAGTTTCAGCTACATGAAATCTCAGCTATCTCACTACAACTCGATATGGGGTTGTTCCCATCTCAGGCACTACCGCTATTGACGTTGGACTATCGACAATTTTGGTCCAATATGGTTAGACGCATCCACCAGCGATAGCCTGCGCAAGACGCGTGCACCGGGGAAGCGGGCACGGTCAAGGACCCAACGGCTTCGATGCGAGCACCTCCATGTCAGTATTGGCGTGCACAAAGGTTGTCTCGTCAAAATGTCGATCCGCATTCAGTACACGATCTGAGCATCCTAGCGACAGATCGAAGGTGTACCAGGAAAATCGAATCCTCGGCCTTCAGCTCCGGAAGAAGCATATAAAGACAACACACGATCGGGCCATCTTCCGATGAGACAGGCCAACACTTGCGCCATTCTTCTAATGCACCCCTTCCACGAAGTGTCCGAGCAAGAAATTCGACATTGGGATGTGCCCTTGGTACCTCCGCAGACTGTACACATGAACTAGTGTGAACGACATGCGGCATACAATAATCTCGTTCCTCTCGCCGAACTCTGGTTCTCACTGCGATCCCGGGTTTTGTGCATCGAGACCTCGGCTGGAGGAACATTAAGCACGCTCGGGGGCAACCGACCGACACACCAGAACGTTATGAAGCAACCACGACGTCACTACACATCCCCAGATCTAGTCTGCCCCAGACCCACCAGCCACGTGTGATCTCAACGCATTCATGGATGGTCGCAACGGTGCCTTAGGATGACAACCCGGCGCGTAAATTAGCGATGACATATCGGGCATCACAGGTCATAAGCTGTCAGTGATTCGCTGACAAACATCTACACAAAGACCACGGTCAATGCAAGTTCATGTCGAGAATGCGACGTGTTTGTTATTGGCCCAGGTTTCAATCTCCGGTTCATCGACACCAGCCTCGGATCGAAAATGCACACCTGTTTAGCCTGATCCCAGACCGTCCACACCCGTAAAGCGTATAGCTCCCGCGACCGGCATCATTTCCATGAACAACCGGGCTCGCGTCCCCAATTTCCCCGCGTACCAGCTGCAATTCATCATGAAATATTTGCCGACCTGGTTTAGCCCCATGCATCGGCGGAAAGGAATGGATAGTGCTTTGGAGAAATCCCGCCCGCCTCCACAGTCTTAGCGATATAAGTACCTATGTATGTC
The DNA here is from genome assembly GCF_024043145.1 of Alternaria conjuncta. NCBI lineage: Eukaryota > Fungi > Ascomycota > Dothideomycetes > Pleosporales > Pleosporaceae > Alternaria > Alternaria conjuncta. The sequence continues at coordinate 393,161 of NW_026250102.1, read as the reverse complement.
TCGGCGCAAATTTTTGTTACCGACAACCTGGCTGTCTCATAATGGTGTCTTCTTGGTCGATTCGATTGCTCGTCGCTAACTTAGCGATTACTGGGGGAGTCGCAGGGGGCTGGCGCGACGGGAAGTTCAAGACGTTGGTGACGTTTGGCGATAGTTACACGGATGAGAACCGATTAGGATACTTTATCAACAACAATGGCTCGGCACCACCTGTGGCATGGCAGCAGCCTGTGGTAAGTCAAAGTTGTTACGAAACCAATCTCAACCTCAACTAAAAATGAACAGGGACTAGCAACAGCCTCGGGCGGCCTCTCCTGGGCGCGATACGCAAGCATCTACTCCAAAACCAACCTCTACAACTACGCCGTCTCCGGCGCCGTATGCTCCAACGAAATAACGCCCCGCTACTTCTCCGCCATCGACGCCCCCTTCCCCGACATCGCAGGCTACGAACTCCCCGCCTTCCTCGCCGACTCCACAGCCACCACACCCAACGGCACGCAATTCTTCACCGGCAAGCCCTCCTCCACCGTCTACGCAATCTGGATCGGCACCAACGACCTCGGCAACGGCGCCTTCCTAACCGACAGCCAATCCCCAAACAAAACCGTAGCCGACTACATGGACTGCGTATACGCTCAAATCGACCGCCTGTATGAAAACGGCGGTCGCTACTTCGTCGTCATGAATCTTGCGCCGCTCAACCTCCTCCCTCAGTACCAACAGCCCGGCGAAGGCGGTCTACAGTCGACGCAGTACTACCCCGACACCCCCGGCAAAAACCTAACAGAAGTCCACGGCCGCATGCAAAACACCGTCGCAGCGCTCAACCAAGTCTACGCCTACCGCACGCCCTTTGCCGCGGAGATTGAAGAGCGCTGGGAAGATGCCAAGGTAGCTTCCTTTGACGTCAACGCCCTCATGACGGATATGTATTACAACCCGTCTAGCTATCTGAATGGGACAGGCGCGCCGTTGAATATCCAAGGAGTGGAGAGTCTGTGCGATGAGCAGGGAAGTAATTGTACGAGCACGGATAGCCCGGATAGCTTTATGTGGTTTGATCCGTTGCATCCGAGTGAGCAGACGAGTAGGGTTGTGGCGAGGGAGTTTGTGGGCGTGTTGGGCGGGAAGAGTCGGTGGGCTAGTTATTGGGGGTGTTAGGAGGGTGTAGTGGAGGCTGTAAAGCGTGGAGGGGAAAAATGAGCAACGTAATCGATTTTGAAATGATAATATACGATCTATACTTATCTTACAAACGTGATCTCTTGCTGTACCCCTTCTTTTCAGAACATGAATACACTAACCCGCTATGCTATGTCATGCCTATCAAAACAACAACCCGCCCAACCCCATCTCGCTATGCTATTCAAACAACAACAATCCATCCTCATCCTCATCCACCATCCCATCCAACACAGACCCCCTCAACCCCCTCCCAACAAACCTCAGATACTCCGACACCACCTCTCCAACCCCTTATCCCCACCCCTAACCCCCCTCAACACCTCCCCCACCTCCTCCAAACTAACATCACACCTAACCATCCCAAACGCACCCACAGCCCCTCCCGTCAAAACCGGCATGCACAACCCCAGTTCCACAAGCCCCTCCCACTCGCGCCTCGCCACATCTTTCCCCCACACTTTACTCGCACCACTACTACTGCTCAGCCCACCTGCGGCCGATTGAATGCGCGCGCGACTGGCGAGGGTGACGTATTCGTCGTAGGCCATGTTGAAGTTGCACGTGTCGGAGTCGTGGATGATGTCTAGACGTGCGGCGGCGATGAGGAGGGAGAGGGAGAGCTGGGAGAGAGAGGGGATGAGTGTTAGTTTTGAGTCTGGGGAGGAGAGGGTGGTGGTGGGTTGGAAGGGGGTTGTGGCGGAGAGGGTGGCGGTGGGGAGGAGGAAGGTGGTTAGGATTTTGGGGACGGATTTCGAGAGGTAGAATGTTGGGGCTAGGTGCGTGGTTAGGAAGGTGGGGGTTGAGAAGAGTTTCTAAGAAGATTGTTAGTTTGGTTATGAGGGAGTGTGTGGCATGGGCTTACGGATATGTTGGTGTTCCATTGGGATAGTGCGTCTTCTTTCGTGTCGCCTTTCTTTGCTTTCTTGGCTGGAGTGGTCTTGGTGCCACCTTCTAGTATACCTCTTTCCTCGACGCTCAATTGCTCGGGCTGTATCAACAAACAGGCTTTGCATGTTTCTTGGAACGCGGTAAATGTCGTTGCCAGTCTGAGGTGCACGTAGCGGTGGCTGAAACGACTCTTGACACGCTTCTCGAGACTGTTAGTCACGTCGATGCGTGTCGTGAGTCCCAAAACTGCGATGGGCGCTTTTCGTGACTGTGCGATATCGAAAAGATTGTAAAGCAAAGTTTGACGGGGGTGTTGAGCGAAGAGGTCAAACTCGTCCATGACAAAAACGACGGCTTTGGCGACTTCGTCGGTTACCTCCCCAGTCTGTTCGGATGGGTGGGAAAGCAGAGCGAGCAGGGTCGCTAGCGTATCAGCGTAGTTCTTTCCTGGGCCGCTACCATCCTCTTCGATGTCCATCTCTTTCCCTAACTGGCGCCAGATCTCGCGGAGTGCAATCTTGTCGTCTGTGTGGACAAAGCCGTTCAGTCGGACGACGTGGTATTGGCCGCCGTTGTCTTTGGAGACTTCGGAAAGGACTTTGTTGACTAGTGCCGTCTTTCCACTACCCCGGGCTCCGATAACGAGCATTGAATTACCCTCGCCAGCAGTGATAGTGTGCTCGACAAGTTGGTGCACAGACTTGTACTCTTCGTCTAAGCCAACCAAGGGGGATGGGCGTTTGCCGGTAATACGTTCCATGACGATTGTCTTCAGCAGATCAAGCTCGCGGCCCGGCGCAATGTCGCTATAGATGGCCGATAGAGCGATCTTCTCCTTCTCCTTCTGTGCTGATGTAGGCTTATTGAATGGACTGGGTTCCGTGGGATCCAGCAAACTGTCCAAGATGCTGTTCCCATCTACCTCCATATCATCCTCATCCTGGCCATTGACTTGCTCTTCCGCATTCGACCAGCGCTCCTCATCGTTGTTGGCGATATGATCGGTGCGGTTGAAGCGTCTTCGTGCACTAGCAGTGAGCTTCCTGTTGCTTGTGGGAGAGCCATCGCCAAGTTCGTCCTCGCTTTCCGGTATGGTTGTTTGCTCTGCTGCTGGTTTTCGTCGCTTGGCGGACTTGGAAGGCGTGGCTGCGACTGCCTCTTCCGACTCGGGTTCTGTCGCTGCTGCCTTCTTTCGTGTACTGGCAGCCGGCTTTCGTACTGAGCGTGGCTTCGAGGTCTTGGTGACTTTGGTCTCATTCTGCAGCTCATCCGTCTCATCCTCCTCGGGAATAGGACTAGGGTCTCTCTTCTTGCGCGCACTCGCTCGTGGGGCAGCTGGTTTGCGCGCCGACGCTGCTGGCTTCCGTACAGGCTTTGCGGCCTTTGCAGGTGTAATTGCATCCGTCGATGCCTCTTTCAAAGCGGCCCGGCTTGCGGCTTCCGCCTTTGTAGGTCGCCCCTTTCCTCGCTTCGGTGGAGTGTTTGTTTGTGTCTCCTCATTGTCCTGCGCCGCGATTGGGGTGTTCTCTTTGAGCGCTTTCTGCGAAGGTTTGCGGACCCGCGTTGGTCGTGAGGATATTTCGACGTTCAATGCGCCCTCGATGTCATCGTAGATGTCAATCTCTTCTTCTGCCGCACGCTTTGTCGCAGTGCCATTTGTTGCGCCCTTCAGCGCCCGGCCTTTACGCACTGGCGCTGGCTTCTTCTCCACATTCTGTGCAGAATCACCGTTCGTATTCGTGGTGGTTCGGGCTGCAAGCCTGCCAGAGGCTTTTCTCGTTGACGGCTTTGTTGATGGGCTCGATTCGGTGCGCTTCGGGGTGTCGAGCTTTCTCCGCTTAGAAGATCGTGGCGATTCGTCCATGGCGGTACTTGGGACGTTCTATTATCGTATATGTATAGTGGATGGCTGTTCGTTATTGGGAATGCATCGTGATGGCCGTATGCGCCAAACGTTTCGAGATGGTGAAAGCGCTGGTCAAGGCGCGTCAATCCACAAGTCGCGTCGCGCTACAATTCCGCTTCCCGCCCGGGCGCCCCTGCATCATCCCAAGAGCCATCCACCCTCGCTTCTCTATGTGGAAGACGAGCACCAAACACCACACCAGCTGAGCGCCAGTACTAATCGCACGATCCATATCGGACATTAGACTGAGTCATCATGGCTCCGCGGTCGGGCTCGTGTCGTGACTTTTGCGCTTTCCGACGGGCCCAGGGCCTCAGAGCCCCACTCGACCGTACATCGAGCGCGCCCTACAAGTGATTCCCAAGCTAACGCCGTCACTACTTATCTCAACATATCATGGAGACTGTAGATAAGTATGAGTCTGCTGCCATCGGTTCAACATCAAATTCGAGCACTCAATGGCTTCAACTCATAGCACCCAGGTCGATTTGACCACTTACCCACAGCAGCCTTCGGCGGCGACAACGGACATCGAAATACTACGCCAACACGAAGATGACGATCGACGTTTCAACAGTGACGATGGCTTCTCCCTTCCGCCCACCGATGGTGGTAAGGATGCCTGGCTCTGCCTGTTCGCTTGCTTTATGCTTGAAGCGATGATCTGGGGCTTTCCTTCCTGCTATGGTGTCTTCCAAGAATACTATGCTACTAGTGAGGAGTTCTCCGGTCAAAGCAATATCGCCGTGGTCGGCGCTTGCGCAATGGTATGTTCTATGAATCTTTGTTCGTTCCCATCCTGACACTCCTCTAGGGCATCATGTACATGGACATCGCGTTCTGGTTTGCCGTGCTCAAATACTTTCCCAAATTCCGCATCTGGGCCACACCAGTCGGTCTAGTTGTCGTTTGCCTCGCCTTGGGTCTCGGGTCTCTGTCAACGAGCGTAACGCACCTGATAATCACTCAAGGCATCTTGTACGCACTCGGCGGTGGCCTCGCATGGACGCCAATCCTCTTCAACATCGAAGAGTGGTGGACACGCAGAAGAGGCTTTGCCTACGGAGCCACCATGGCTGGTCTGGGATTGAGCGGGGCCATCCTCCCTCTCATACTCGAATGGCTTCTGCACTCATACGGGTTCCGGACGACTCTACGAGTATGTGCGCTCAGCTTCGTCGCCCTCAACTTTCCGATAGTCTTCTTCTTCAAGCCTCGACTTCCACTATCGCAAACATCGCAGTCCAGAGGTTTCGATCTGTCGTTCTGGACATGCTCGAATTATCTCATCCTGCAATCCGGCAACATCATCCAAAGTCTTGGCTTCTTCCTACCAGCAATCTATCTACCCACGTTTGCTCGGTCCATTGGCGCAGGTAGCATCGAGAGCACCGTCACTATCATCCTCGTCAACGCCGCTGCGTTTGTCGGATGTCTATGCATGGGTATAGCTACCGACAAGTACCATGTCACAACCTGCCTTATGGTCTCTGCACTGGGGTCAACGGTCGGCATATTCCTCCTATGGGGGTTCTCTACATCACTAGCGCCATTGTACATGTTCTGCATTGTCTACGGTGCCTTTGCTGGCTGTCAATCGAGCGCCTGGAGTGCGATTGTCGCAGACACTCAAAAGAAGCGCAGAGGCGCGGATTCTGGCTTCGTATGGGCGTGCCTATCAGCTGGGAAAGGAGTAGGCAACTTGTGCAGCGGTCCACTCTCAGAAGCATTGCTACATGCTGGTGATTGGAGTGCAGGCTTTGCTTATGGCAGCGGATATGGCGCGTTGATCGCCTTCACAGGTGTGACTGCACTATTGAGCGGCTGGGGATATGCTGCAAGGAGAATTGGATGGATATGATCCGATGCTTCTGGATGCCTAACGTAGTTCATTGCCGAGGTGTGCGTCCCGCACAGCAGTACGTCACACATCACGCCGTTACTACATTTCAAACACCAAGCAGGTCTCCCGATGCTCAAGTAGACGATGTGCCCGTTCCTGTTACAGAGCAACCATGGTCGGCATCTGGTTGCGCCAATCAGCTAGCGACATGCCCTCTTGGCGTCGAGGTACGCGTACGCCTGAAACAGACCCACCACTACCATCAACATGCGATCGGCCCTCCCGCTCGCATCTCGACCTCTCCCTCGAAACATGTTGGCTCTCTACCCAATCTATCCATGGCCATCGCAGCCTTGCTTTTACGCAAATTACCGACTTGGCCCTTGTCACCCACCTGTTTACAGCTTTGTTTTATAGCGCGCCCAACGATTCCATTGGAGAAGGTCATGAAACTCCACAAGCGATCGGCATGAAATCCCCATTACTACAATTTACGAATCAGGCCATGCAGACGCGGTTCCTGGCTAGACCTGCAGAGATTGACCTACCAAGCCCGCGCCGCCGCGTCTTCGCAATGTCTTGATCGATCTTATCTGTAACTAGCAGGTGGGCGCACAGACGCTTGCTCATGGTGATTCTCCCAGCTCCAGCAACTTCAAACGACTGGGCAATCTGGGGGCGGCGGGCCCGCGGGTATGCTGGTTTGAGATGAATTGAGTGGTTGATCATGGGTAGATCATGGCCTGGAAATCTCCGAAACGAAACAGAAGAGCATATATACTGCAGGATCCGGCCTCAGTCTGTAGGATCATCAACACAGTTCTTCACAGATCAGTTGTCCAGCACTCTTTCTCTCTCTTCCTCTTCCTCATTCTCTTACACTTCGGGCAGGCCTTTCTTTGCTCTACCCAAGTTCACTCTCTCTAGATATCCTAGTGGTATATACATTCTTTTTGGCTGAGCCACTATCTTTACATTTCAACCAACTTCAGCATCAAACAATCCACACGGACTTCCACGCTACTACTTCCATCAAGATGAAGTACTCCGTCCCCGTCGTTCTCGCTCTCTCGAGCAGCGCTGCCGCCCACCCCTTAGGCGACTACCTCGACGCCATCTTCGGCACCAAGGACACCCGTCAAGCCCCTCCTCCTCCAGGCTTCCCTTCCATGGGCATGCCACCAATGGGCTCTCCCACCCCAGGTTTCCCTCCCATGGGTCCTCCCATGGGAACAGGTGCCCCAACACCTGGCTTCCCCCCCATGGGCGCCCCAACCCCAGGCTTCCCCCCAATGGGCCCTCCATCCGGTGCTCCTCCCATGGGCGCACCAACCCCCGGATTCCCTCCCATGGGCCCCCCCATGGGCACCGGCGCCCCAACACCCCCCGGCTTCCCCATGCCCATGCCCACCGGCGGCTTCCCAGGCGGTCCCGGCGGTCCCGGCGGCTCCAACAACATGCCACCCTCATGGCCCGTCCGCGCGCGCGCCGCCCGCAACCTAGCCATCGACTACCAGCTCGCCCCGCGCCAAGGCGGCGACCTGCCCCTCCCTTCCTTCTCTCTCGCAGACCCCGAGAACGGCGGCGCACCTCCAGCTGCTCCCACTGAGTCTCCCTCCGGCGGAGGCGAAGAAGCTCCAGGAGGTTTCCCCGGTCTACCCACTCCCACCGATGCACCCGGCGGCGGATTCCCAGCGCCCACAGGCGGGTTCCCGGGTGCGCCTACTGGTGCGCCTGAGGGACCTGGTGGAGGACCTGGTGGACCGGGTGGTTTCCCGACGGACCTTCCCTCTTTCCCTATGCCGACTGGTATGCCTGGTGGTTCGGGTGGTTTCCCTGGTCTGCCTGGTACGGGCATGCCTGGTCTGCCTACGACTATGGAGACGATGACGCGTGGGCCTAAGCCGACTGGTATGCCTGAGCTGCCGGGTCAAGAGGATGGTCAGCAGGGTCCTGGTGGTGACAACGGGTCTGGTGGCTGGTGGAGCTGGCTTGGTGGATTGTTTGGCGGTGGTAAGGGAGATGGTGAGGGTGCTGGAGCTGGTGAGGGTGAGGGTGCTGGAAGTGGAATTGGTGCTTAGATGCCCGATACCCCTTGACATTTGGATGAGTGGAGGGAAGGAAAGGGAGGATGAAGACGTCTTGATGGCGCGATTGGTTTCGATTCTTGTCAAAATACTTTACACATTCACTTTACTACAAAGAAATCATACATGCCAACACGGTAGAATGACAAACAAACAAATTATCTCAGCACACACATCACTTCCACACGATATTTTCCAGTGTCTCCCATAAACTCAGCCAGATATCAAAGGTGAAGATAAGATGCAATTACCTATATCAACGACATATATACCACAATGTTAAAGAACGTAAATCATCAAAATTGACCGCCGCCGTTGAGGGCAGCAATCGGGTATCTCAGAAAGGCAGGCCATGCCTACATCACCACCATCCTCCTCCACCACTAACTATGCTTCTTGAACCTTTTAGGGTTCCCGCACCATAATTTTAATTTTTTGCGTGATGGTCGTCGGGTTGAATTGACGCCTCCCAGATGCATATGCTTATGCTTTGTAATGCTTTCACCTTTTTGTGGAAGTACCTATTATAACCGAATTTGCGCCGAGATATGAAGAGTCGGAGAATTTTGCGCTTGTTGAAGTGCAAGAGTCCTGTTGAAAAAGGGACTCTGTTGCGTATGTTGTTGAAGACCGAAGTAGAAGTGGAGATCCGTCCGAGGGAAGCTCCTCAAGGGTTGGGTCTGAATGTGTTGAATACAGTGAGACCGGGTGTCGTTGTAGAATCCAAGCAAGCCTAGTTGGACATTGCAAGGCTCCTCATGCCGTTCGTGACCTCGACAGCGGCTGCCTTGGCGGCGTCAATGAGGCTTGGGTTCTCTTCTTTGCGAGGTCCGACTTTCTCGCCATTCGTGCCGTTCACGTTGCTTTCGCCGTTGACTGGCTTCTTCGCTTCCTCTCCGTTTGTGCCAGGCACGTCAACGTTGTTGGGGTCGACCAGGGGCTTGTCCATGTCCTTGACTTCTAATCCGTCGAAGATGGGGAAGATGCCGCGAGTGGCGTGGAAGTCGTTATGTACTGTAGGATGTTAGTTGCCAGAGCTTAATGGTTACGCAAATATACTCACCGATGTTCAGGAGGTACCAGGTGTCTACAACATCCTGGATCACGTAACGTGAAGGACTGACACCAGCATGGCAGTTGGCCCACTGCTGTCCGAGACGGTAGAATTCGTCCTTCCAGGCGAGGAAGCTGACTGTTTCGACAATGGTTGGCTGCACAATCTCCTTGCCTGGGAAGACACCCCAAGTAACAGCATTTGGTCCTTCGTTGGGAGCATTCGTCTTCAAGTCTCCATTCTTGTTGACCGCGTAGTATGTGAACTCAGGGTCGCGCTCGAGACGTGTGATGATCTCCGAAATGTGCTCTGGAGAGACAAACACTTCTAGGTATGCCTTCTGGTAGACGTAACCATTGCGTGGACCCCAACCAAAGACAGGGTCCGAAGACTTGGCTCCGTTGACAGCGGGCTGGGAGTTGATGGTCAGGAAACCACGACGGTTCAGATCGATGAGATCATCAGTGATAGATCCAGCTTCGGTGGTGATGGGCTGTTCGCTCCACGGCAACGAGTCGATCTTTCCCTCCATATAGCGTACGAAGAGTTCGGACAGATCCCTGATCGACATTGGTGTGCCCCACAGCTTGATGTTCTGCTCATTGGTTCCCTTCAGACCGATACCATATGAGTCCAATTCACCGAACGCAGGCGAGCGAGAATCTCCCCAGCGACCGTTCGGGAACTCGTCCCAGTCTTGTGTGCGTGCGATGTATGATCGGTTGCGGTTGCGCCAGAAGATGGGTCGCACGTTCTCGTCGCGTCGGTTGAGGGCCAAGGAAGGCCGCCACGGAAGGGGCTTCTCTAGCGGTGACTCGGGGTCTGGTAGGAGGTCCAGTTCTTCGAGGACCATGCGGGTGGCTTGTGCGAGGTTCATGGTGTAGCTATACGGGAATTAGTCGGCAATCTTCCAGTCTCGGGCACCTACTTACAAGTGCAGATGTATGATACCAGCATCGATCAGCCGCCGGCACATGTCTGCGACCAGAGTCTTGCCAACTTCACGGACTTCGACGTCGTCGTTCTTGACAGGCTCCAACGCCTCAGTCCAGTTCTTGGGAATGTTGCACTTGGTCCATTGAGCTCGGCGTAAAAATGCCGCGTATGTGTGGATCGGCATAATACCAGGAATGATGGGAACGTCGATGCCCTTGGCACGAACCTTCCTGACCCACTCGAGGAAGAGATCGGTATCGTAGAACATCTGTGTGACAATGAAGGTTCCTCCGGCATCCACCTTCTCTTTGAGATGGTCGATGAGCTCGTCGACGTTGTCATTGTCGTCGCTTCCTTCGGAGTAGCCGGCCACACCAATGTCGAAATGGTTTCCGTACTTCTCCTTGATGTATACGACGAGGTCCTTGGCATAGCGGAAGCCACCTGCTGTCGCCTCCCACTTTTCTCTCTCACGCGGCGGGTCTCCCCTCAGCGCGAGGATGTTGGTGCAGCCGGCGTTGTATGCGTCGCGGAGGGCGTCGTCGAGCTTGGACTTTTCCATGTCGGTGCACGTAAGGTGCATGCAGGTTTCGAGGCCGTAGACGGATTGTGCGACCTTGACCATCTCGCAGGTCAGCTTGGAGTGGCGGCCACCGGCGCCCCAGGTGAGATCGATGAACTGTGGACCGAAGCCATGCATGCGGTCCATGCGGTCGTAGAGGTTTTGGACTCCCTAGATGGTATCAGCCTCCGGCTCACTGTGCCAGGGACATCAGGGTGCGGCGTACCTGCGCTGTCTTGGGCGGGAAGAATTCGAAGGAGAAGGTTGGCTTTCCCTCCTCCCGCGCCTGGGCGAGTTTCTGAGAGATGTGCATGATGGGGAGGTGTAGGACTACTAGAAAAACAAGAGAGAGGAAACTGTAGAGTCTGCGTCAATTCTCCCGACGTTAGTGAAATGTATATGCGAGATATGCACCCCGCGGTGGAATTCGGGCAATGTGCAAGGATGCTGCGTACTGCGGTGTTGACACGAGCTATCCAAAGTATCGTTTGCGGGCCCAGCGATCTGCGAGTGTCCGCGACATGTACCACTGCTGTCTTGCGGTCGGTCAGTAGGCGGGAGGTGAGTGATGCGTTGATGTACAGTTTTCTAGCGGAAGGTTGACGTTGAAGCGGTTAGCGCAGTACGGAGGCACAATCGGAGCCCTCCAGCCCTGCCAAGCGTGGCCCATCTTCGGCGGTCTGCCATGGCTGCTCTGGCACCACTGGACGATCCGGTGGCTATACGTAACATGTGCATGCGGTGGGCGCGCGTCGTCACAGGAGATGCAGAGAGCGCTTGGGCAGGCCGCAAGGCGCGCATATTATAATGTGGCATTAAATGTGGTAATGGATGTGGCATGGAGCCCCACAAACGTGTCCCGTCCCACACGAGCTCCCCTCCACTGCTGGTGGCCGAATTGTCCCTTCCCCGGGTTTACCCTATGCGGTAACCCCGGATCATCATCGTTGCGCAAGAGTGTGCTTGGGAAGCTGCCAGACGCTCTACAAGTAACATTCTCTTCTATACACACATACACAGACCGCAGCTATGCCGCCCATCACGCGCCCCCGCCGCATCGTCGGCGTCTCGCTGAAGATGTACTTCGACCTGCCCAGCACCCTGTCCTACGTCCGCGGCGTCTTGCAACTTGACGGCGACGCCTGGAACTCGCGCATCGATCTCTTCGTCATCCCCGACTTCGTCTCGCTCACCGAATCTGCCCGCATCCTCGAGTCCTCGTCTATCATGCTTGGCGCCCAAGATACCATGTGGGAGGACAAGGGCGCATACACCGGCGAGGTCAGCCCACTGGTGCTGCGCCAGGCAGGTGCGCGCATAGTAGAGATTGGACATGCGGAGCGGAGGGCCATATTCGGCGAGACAGACGAGACGGTCGCGAAGAAGGCCGGTGCAGCAGCGAGGAACGGCCTCATACCGCTCGTGTGCATTGGCGAGAAGACGCACCACAGCGTCGCATCAGCAGCTGTCGGTGCAGCTATACAAGAGTGCAAACCCCAGGTCATGTCAGTGCTGGCTGCGGTCCCGGACGACACTGAGGTAATCCTGGCCTACGAGCCTGTCTGGGCCATTGGCGCAAAGGAGCCCGCCGACCCCGACCACGTCGTCAATGTTACGAAAGAGCTTAGGAAGCTGGCTGCTGGCAGAGCGGGCACCACAAGAATCGTCTACGGAGGAAGTGCTGGCCCTGGCACCTTTGCGAAGATTGCCGAAGGCGTCGATGGCTTGTTCCTGGGTCGTTTCGCGCATGACATTAAGAATCTCAAGAAGGTAATCGAAGAAGTTGGCGGAGCTTGAGGTCGCTGTGGTTGACCATACGGCCGTTAAAGCTCCCATTCCTTTTCGCATTAATCATTCAGCGGGGGGTCGGACTCGGGGAAGGAGGAACAAGGCGAACAAACCAGCCGGGTGAGATTACTTATCTTCTCATCACCACCATCCATCTCGTCATGTGCGCAGGTATAAAGAGAATGACGTGCCGGCTTGGTACCTTCTCTCAAACTGATCCATCTCATCTTCTCTGAGAGCGCGTGCAATGCACCTTTCTCTTCCACCAGCACTTGTGTCGACGTTGCATCATGTTTGACTGGCGCGGAACACATGTCCCTTCGCAAAGACAGTAACCAACTAATCACCGCTGTACGCAATCTGCTCGACTCGATCATCGGTACATTTCGCGATCATGGCGAACGAGTTCATGACAGTCGTTCGGCACTAGGCAGGAGTGACGCGCACCTGTCCATGCTGAGCAAGTACGGGGTCCCTAGGAGCAGAAGGTGCGAACGACGACGAGGAGACTTTGAGCCATCCAACATCCGAATGTACCGACGATCTGTATCTCCTTGTACCTTCTCACCAGCCTTCGGCACTTCACACTGGAAAGCACCGAAGACCGAAACCCTCCGAAGGCTACCCACATGAACTTTCAACGCCGCATGATCCATACTCCGCATAGGACTCGTGGTCGCAATCGCGTGTCACGTTCCTCGGATGCCGACTTCGGATGCCGGTATCTCATACGCAGCGGAAGGATGTCCCGCAGAGCAGATGTATGCTTTCACGATGGATAAGGCGATGCAGATTCTATGGACAACTTTGTGCTGGACCGGAAGCGTCGTTCCCTGATCGCGAAAAGCCCGAATCCCTTCGGATCAGAGGGGTCACGGCATACGCCGCTAGAATCCTGGGTCGCGTTCTTACTGGGATGCTGATGGCTCGGATCCACGGAAGATGCGGTCTGCCTTTTGGACACCTGGCAAACTTGCCTATTACCGACTAAGAGGTTGCGAGCGCGTTAATCGGAACGAATTTTGGGAATCGTCGTGCGACGTGCGGTGTGCGGTCAACCAGGTTTTCATTCCCAGTGCGACTGGAGCCTGCGTGAAACAATGCAACTCCCCGGAACACTTTATGCGATATGCCAGCCTCGATTCACTCCAACCACGAGCCCAGTGTTTGTGCATCTACCTATTCCCGGGGCTTGGTTTCAAAAACCACCAGTCTTCCCCCATCGTAGGCTGGATTGGGTTAGGCGGGCTTACTCGCGGAATCAATCCGCCGCCTACCCGTTTCGTGGTCGGATGAGCGTAAGCTACTCGCCAAATGCCCTACGCTCGATACCAGTCAGCAGATTCTGAAGCCACCATGCACACCTCGGTAGTGGAACGCGGGGGCTGGCTCTGGGCCCTCCCTTGCAGTTTGACACCAACTGCGGAACTGATTTATCGACCATAAGATGCACATGCAACCACAACAGCTTCGCCGCACGAGGCCGGACTGCATATGTTCTGGACTGAGTCGAAGCAGTTGGTCGCTCTCGTCACACAGATCTGCAACTGCCTCAACTGCAACGTTGCACACGATCGCACTTTGGAGCCACACCATCAGTAATCGATTTCGCCTACACGACTCGTTTGCGAGACGTCAAAAGGAACTCTCATGCGCGGCTTCAGAGATGCCGTGGGCGACATGACGTTTGGGAATAACGCCTGCACCACTCATCCGGATCTAGCGTTCCTAGTACGCTTTCCCCGCAAAGTCAACCCCAATAAGTGACGGCCCGACGATCATTTAGCTCCAAAGTCTAGGCTCCGCACACATCCCCAGCTTTCGCGTGCTTCATCTCCACTCGACTCCGCAGAACCGATCTTATTTCCTGCAGCTGCAGATCCCTTACTGGCTGTCGCTGAGTCGGATCACGATCACGTTACAACGTTCAATGCGTACCATTTGCATTGCGACCGTTTTGGGCACTAGGGTCGCCGAGGTCTTGCCAATACGGCGAGGCTAAGAGTGTGATCAAGTGTGTTTCACGGAGAAGCATGCTTATCGTGGAGTCCTCGATGGGAATCTACATTTCCAATCGCCCATTCGGACGCTCGTTATCATGCACTCTTGGATAAGCCCCGACGGTGTTATAGGCAGAACGTCTGGGGTGTGCGATGTGACTGCGCGGAACGCCACTGTTGTTTCTGGGGATGCGTCGCCAGGGAAGCCACGTCCGCAGCTAAGGATGAACTCCTCATGACTCCGGCGAATCAAGACCTGGCCGTCCTTCGAGCTCTAGTCTGGGCAGATCTGCCCTCCCGCCAATTCGACTACGTGCATCACGTCCAACGCGGAGCCGCAGCGGTTGGTCCTCAAACTCTTGTTCTACCGGGGTGGCCTGGCTGCACCTGCCACCTACTTGGTGATGATCCCTTGCTTTCGTCCGCGGCTACGCTTTCTTGGAATTGGAATCCGTGCCTCAAGGTTTGCGGAGCACCATCGTTACGTTACCTACACTCTTAATGAAGATTGTCTGCCCACCTATATCAGTCCTATCCTCCATCTTCTAGCCTCCTATGTCACGTTACGAGAACTCTACAGCTACTACCACTTCCTCCACTGGCCATCATCACGAAACATCTTCCTCTAATACTAACTCAAACGGAAGCGGTCTGTTCGACAACCACATCGCCTGTATGACTTCCAACCACGACCACAAGTACGCAACAAACGACGCCCATCTCGGTGCGACTACTGCTCGGGACGCGGAGACTCTATCAGCTGGATCAACTGCAAGGAACGAGTCGACGACAAGAATGATGGATAACCCCAACGCTTTGGAGAAGGACTTTTCTCGGCAAGATGGTAAGACACTTTGCGACGCGTACTTCTGGATTCGGCTGACGCTCTCTAGCTTATGGCAATGGATATGGAGGACACGCACACCTCGATGCTTCGGCCGACTCTGGTACTGCGCTGCATCAAATCCGAACAGCAGGCAGCATCTCCATCTCGCCAGAGCTTTTCGAGAAGCTGTACTTGTCACCTCCGAACAAAGTAAAGGGAGATCTGCGCAAGACGTTCGGTAACCCAACACCTCTGTAAGTTGTCATTACGCATTTCGGGTTCGTGGTTGCTGACATTGCACAGCGCTTTGATCGGTTTCTTGTTGTCGCTACATCCATTGAGCATGACCCTTATGGGATGGCGAGGCGCTGGTGGGAGTGGATCTGCAAGCATCGGGTGGTATTACTTCTGCGGTGGTCTGCTCATGATCCTCGGTGGCCTCGGTGAAGTATGTTTGTCCTGAAACTCATAACAGCAAACACTAACCGCTACCACAGTGGATTCTCGGCAACACCTTCCCCTTCGTTGTCTTCTGTTCGTTCGGTGCCTTCTGGCTCGGTTTCGCCGCAACCCTCCAACCTTTCTACAACTCATACGCCGCATACGCAGATCCAAGCGTCGAAGGCAGCACAGGTCTCGAGTCTGTGGGCTTCAATGTCGGTCTTGGTACGTTGCCTACACCATGATTCGGAATTGCTCCACTAACGGTTGATACAGCATACTTCCTCGTCATGATGGGCATTTTATGCCTCGTCTACCTCGTCTGCTCCATCCGCACGAACCTCATCTTCTTCCTTATCTTCTTCACCCTTGTACCCGCCTTTGGTCTTCTTGCCGGAAGCTACTTCCAGCTTGCCAATGGCCAAGCTGCTCTTGCTGTCAAGCTCGCTGAAGCTGCTGGAGCTTTCACCTTCGTCACGTGTATGTGCGGATGGTACATCTTCTTCGCCATTATGCTGGCTAGTGTTGACTTCCCATTCGATCTACCTCGTAAGTTGACCATGTCTTTTTCAAGTTCAGTTCGTCTGCTAACACGAAACAGTTGTCGATCTATCCAGTGTGGTGAAGGGCGCCAGCGAGAAGCGCAAGATTGACCACATGGAGTAGACAAGGTCTCGACGGTCTACGGTCGGGATGCGAAGCATTGGATATGGGAGTGGCAGACAAGTGGAGATATCAAGAGTGGGCCAGATACCAGACGAAAGGCACGATACGCGCGTCAGACAGTCGAGGCGGTGATATTGTTAGTGGCCGATCAGAGCGTGAAGCTATGCTTTCCCTTCCATCATGTGCCAATGCTACGAGTAATATTTATATGTTACGCACGAAATAGTAATTATGCAATTCACGACTTCACGTCTCCCCACATGTACTAAATCATCTTCATGTCCAATGCATCGTTACGATCCACATGCAGGAAATGGTCGCGTGTCTATCGCATGACGAATCCACCAGCTGCCGTCGGGCTAGCCCGAGGCATTTCGATCCTGCCAATCTCACGACGACTAAACGACCATTTCAGCCTTAGAATTAGGGAACTCGAGACACAATTTCCGCGAAAGCATAACATCGCAGCCTCGTTCTGGTCGACACGCCGTGTCGCATGAAGCCCCATGTCACAGAGTTGACAGGTCTGACACGTCCGACCCCGATTTACGGGTCCGCCAACCAACTCCTTCAAGCGAACAGATGGTACGTGCATATATACATATAACCAAATCGACGAACAACATATAGCCCTTTTGCTAACTAACTATCTGGTATCCAACGACCTGCCAAAGTCGCATCCAACTTCCCCTCCTCCCACGCTCCGCACCACACGTCACCACCATGATTTACCCGGTGGAAGCAGCCCCCATGCATGCCACACGGCACACCACATCCACATCCACCAGCACATCAACCCGTCCGCGGAGGCGAAGTACATCATCAAGTCGCTCGTCCGCATCCCAAAACTTCTCGCGCCCCCATTTACAACCCACCATACCCCGGAAATCGGCTCCAGCCACGCTTCCCCTACGAGCCCTCACAGACTCCTCCGCCCCCATCGCCCAAACCATTATTATAAAACCACAAAAACCACATCATATCCCTTCTACTACATCGAGATCGAGGTCGAGAAAACCTCCACACAAAATGGCAACCTACTTCCTCACGGGCGCGAACCGCGGTATTGGATTGGAGTTTGTGCGGCAGTTGGCTGCGAAGGGCGACAACACCATCATCGCAGGCGTACGCTCGAAAACAGGAGACAACGCCGACTTGGAAGCAATGAGCAAGACCAACCCCAAAATCCACATCATCGAATGCGACGTCTCCTCACTCGACTCCCTCTCCAGCATCGAATTCCGCGTCGCAGAAATCCTATCCAAGAGCGGCGCATCACTCGACTACCTCTTCAACGTCGCGGGCATAAACGCCACATCCAGCGACACGAGTCTGACACTCGACCCCAAAAGCATGTCAGAGCACATGCAAACCAACGTGCTGGGCCCGGCGAAAATCGTCTCTTCCTTACAAAAATACCTCGCCCGCGGCGCTACGGTGCTGAACATGTCGTCTGGGCTCGGCAGTCTGACTGTTGCGACGGATATAACTAAATGCTGTACTTATAGTATGAGTAAAGCGGCGTTGAACATGTTGACGGTGCACCAGGCGAAGGATTTGAAGAAGCAGGGTGTAAGGGTGATTTGTATGGATCCTGGGTGGGTGAAGACGAGGATGGGGGGCGAGGGCGCGATGATTGAGGCGAGTGTTAGTGTGGGGAGTATGTTGGAGGTTGTGGCGGGGTTGAAGGAGGCGGATAGTGGGAGGTTTTTTAGGTATGATGGTGTGCCTGTGGCGTGGTAGGTTGGGATGGGGAATATGTGTTGGAAAGTGGTAGAGGGGGAATAACTGAGGCGGATTTGTAGATAGCATGTTGGACATGGTAGTCTGAGATAATTGTGGATGGTATCTAAAGCGACAGTGGACTACATACTTCGTGCCTCTACCTCCGTCTGTAAAGCGTCTTTCATCTCTACTCCGCCACAGGGCACAAATCGTAGTTACCAGCGACGTTGTTACCCCACCATTGCGGGAACGGAATAGCCGGCCCACCAGCTCCAAACACAGCAAACGACAATATGAACAAGCAAGTCAAACTCGCGCCATCAAACGCGCCCGCAATAAGGTACGAGTAGTCCTTGAAGATGCGGGGACGGTAGTTCCTCAGGTAGAACTGCGTGAAGAAACCTACGATCGTCCAGCTGAGAAGCACACACGTCTGACTCTGGTTGTAAGGAATGTATCCCGCGTACTGAATGAACTGGGGGAAGTTGATCTCGCGGAGGGAAAAGTTACCGATCTTGGGTACGAATCGAACGAAGATGCGGTGGGCGAGGACGATAGCGGCGCCGATGAGGAGACCGAAGGGGACGATTGAGTAGGCTTTTCCTTGCTTGTACAGGTACGCGGCGAGGGCCCAAGTGGAAGCGTTGGTGTTATAGGATTGGATGTTTGCACCAGACCACGACGCGTTACCATCGGTGTCGGCGAGGAGGTGCTTGTTTCCTGTTACGATGGAGATCATGACGGCGTAGTTGATGAAGCCGCCGAGGACGGTGCCGTAGATTTGTGTCATGAACATCACGCGGGGCGGGATCTTGAGGTACTCGCCTAGTTTCAGATCCATGCTGAGTTGCACGGCGCTGTTGATGACGTTGTGAGACCATGCGGCGAAGTACATGTTACCGATGGGGCGACCGGGGAGGATCAGTCCGGCAATGACTTTGGACAGGTTGTTGGTTGCGATACCGTTACCGAAGCGGGCGTAGAGAAGGGTGCTGAAGGGCGAGATGATTGTGCCCATTACCAGTGCAATAACGTAGGCCCAGACGGGTAGAGTAACATTCTCCTTGATGACGACGACGAGACCGAGCACGAAACTGACGACGAGTACAGCTAGGTACCACCACTGTGGTGCGTCCTTGTAGTGCTTGGCCATATGCGCGTGGTGAGGATCGTCAAACTTGCCCTTTTTGGCATCCTTGAATGCTCGGACTGTGTCGCCGCCCCAGAAGAGCACGATGTGGGCGATGAGGGCACCGATCGCAGCATTGGCCATGAACATGGCGTAAGCGAAGGTGCCAGTAATCCTCGGTAGACCGTATTGCAGGAGAGCCTTCTCATCCAGAATGCCATCGATGAAGACGCTCTCGCTTGGGTACTGCTTGCCCTCCTGTGTCAAGAGACGTGTTGACATGAAAGGCAGGTCCTTCGAACCCCAAGCATTGCCGTAGTAAATGCCGAGCATGATGAAAAAGCAGAACACGAATCCGGCAGCTTGATGGAGTTGGAGCTTGAGCGGAAGCGAGGACTGGAAGGAAGTAATCTGTGATAGCGATTAGTGTCTGCAGAGTAGAGTGTTTCGGAGCGCCTTCTTACGTATTGCCAGTCAAGCGAAATGCTGAACCAACCAAGACCTTCGTTGTTTGAGGCACCGCCGAAGAGGTTGGTAAGCGTAGCCGCCGTGTTTCCAGTCGCATGCATGGCAGCCAGACAGGGGATCGAGATAGAGTTCAACCAGGGGAAGATGTATGCAGGAAAGAACTCGTAGACGAACATGCAGGAGAAGGCAATCCAGAACCATCGGAGAGGCTTTGAATCTTTGACGCTCTGCCAGTGGAGACCTTGGAGGACCTTGACTGTAGGAAGACTGCTCCAGTAGACCGAGTCAACGTGCCATACGCAAATGGGGCGCATGATACCGCAGATACCATATCCAAAGAGTCCAATAGAAATGGTGCTGAAGATGACTGTGACAGGGCTCAAAGGCATGTCGTAGAAGAGGTCAGATGCAGCGAAGACCTGACTGGCGGGAGCAGCAATCGATGCGGAAGTCGCGGTGATGGATGTGATGGCATGCTCTTTCAAGTTCCACTCGCCGTGGTTGAAGAAGGACATGATTGTAATCCACATGGGCGCCTTGCCGACTCCGCCCTTCTCCCTCCACCGAGCCTCGAACTTGTCTCCGCGCGGCAGTAGCTTGACCCATCCCCTGCCGAGGAAGTAGGCCATGAGGACGATGAAGGTTCCTTGGATGGTGACGAGAGTGGGTTTGAACTGGTTTCGTCAGCATTCAAGGTACGCAGCCTGTGGAGATGTTGACATACCTGGTAGATCTGGTACACGACGGCTTGGAATCCGGATAGAACGGTGGCCAGAAGCAGACTCCTGAAAGTTAACGCAGGCACAAAGTCGTCTCGCATAGGCAGTAGGTAGGCTGCTGCGTCGGCGCCAGTAACGATGACATGGTCCTCACCGTCGCCGTCCTTGTCGTGCCCATCGCCGTCGTACTCGGGAAGAGCGGCCTTAATCTCAGGGTCCAAAGGGCCTTTGATGTCGATGTCTCCGTCGTGAGCAGCATGCTTCTTCTCGCTGAAGTCGTTGATAGCCTGGTGGCTGGGGAGATTGACGACCTTGCCCTCGACGGCGTCGGGGCGGCCCATAACCATCACGTCACCAAGAGGAGCTGCCATGGTTGCGTGCGGTAATGGTTTGGTTCATTGTCCGAGCGGGGAGTACTGTTACTCAAATATACAACTGCTCACGTGTTCTAGTGCAAACGCGTTATCGTGGCCTTCACCTGTGTGATTGCGGCGAGGTTGCGCGCAATAGCACGTCAGATAAGGCCCCTGTTGCAGGAGCGATAGGACTGCCACTCCTAGGTTTGAAAGGGCAGGTGTCCCATGTCAGGAAGCGGCCGAATACAGAAGGGTATCTAAAGATCATGCAAGGCGATGTTGGTGGCACGGCAGGTAACCTAACTGTGCAACCCGTGGGTCCTATCACTTCTTCCCTTCGTATTCTAGAACACCCGGCATATCAGAAACGAAGCCTGCAACCGTATATTGGGCAGGAAACTGCGGGGATAACGAGGTCGTGCCATCCCGTGTCGGAGATGCCGTTCCAAAGGGGATGGCCTGGCACCCTGTTGCAACGGTAGGCTGATAGCGATCGATACCTAGGTAAACAACGGAATGGTGTCGCCACCAGGTTGAATGGCATCATCCGCAGACACGATATCGAATGCACCCGGAAGAGCATTCGCCGTGCTTATGACCGCGCGACAAGCCAATCGCGGGCAGACCTGGTGTCGCCGAACAATTGCCTCGCAATTCAGGGAAGTTTCCTCGGCGTTCGTGCGACAGACGATCCTGTCTCGTGCGATTGGGGCGCTCGTCGTTTGGCGTTGTCCTCGAGAATGCGACGATAAGCGTTGCCAAGTGGGGGTGGCGCCCGCTAGGTCGTGCTTGTCCATCACAAGATGAAGCCTTGGAGGATTGAAGCACGCAGATGTGGACGGCGTTCCCGCGAGCAGCGGAGTCGTGGACCAGAATGCGGCAGTCAGGCCCGCAGTGTCGCCGTGGTGCGCGAAGATAAGCTGCCGAGTCCCGGGGTTACGTTAGGCTGGTTTCCGGTCGATGCAACACCCACCTCCATGATTCTTCCACGAACAATGAGACATTCCAATAAAGTGTAAGAAAAATGAGGTTTGTCACAAAGAAGAGCGCCCAGCAGTGTACTTAAGATGTAGTACTAGGATAATCTTTAGTGCTGACATCCAGGCAGCCATCTTGGCATTCTTCCACGCTGACTCAGATCTGCAGGCAAGCGCTCTGCATACAAGTCATGCAATATAGCAACGAGCCATCAACATAGCCAGTATAGTCCAGTTGCCAAATGGCGCATGTATCCAGGAACCCATTCCTCGGAACGTGTGCAGCAAGGTCGTGATTGTCAATTAACCTCAAGCTCGTCTAGCTCATCAGTCCACTCTTAAACGCTGAGGTCTTTCATCTACGAAACATCCATTACGTCTCGAAGTCTCACCAGAATCAAAGCGCTGTATCCTTCATTCACAATGTCTTCAAGTCGAAATGTATCAGCTTCTACAGCAAGTCTCACAGCCTAGATCAATCTCAAACACGTTCCCAGTACCTTTCGAGGAATGATCGAGCTTCTTGCGTCGCACCATGTACACCAGGAAAATGTTTTTAAGAGTCGCTTCTCTCCACTGCCACGACCTTTGATCATTCTTACTAAGTATATGGGAGTGGAGAAACATCTCCGTTGAGATGTTAAGTACACTAGTCTCCATCAATTGCACGCAGCCCGGTTGTTGATTTAACGCTCTATCATTCTTATCACTTCAAAAATTATATAGCGAGTTATTCGTGAGGCTACTTGTCGTGTAGGATTCTCTGCTGCTGCTTTCCAGCGCGATTCTGGCGGATGGCGATGCTGATAGGATATACAAGCACAAAACTATTTCACTCAGCTGTCTCAAATCTTGAAAGAACATGTGCGTCATCGTCTAGTAACCTCTACACCATTCACTACGTCTCCAGGCAAAACATACATACCCACAATGCTCTAGTCACTTCTCACACCTACCCCAAAGTTCGAAACTTTCCATCAAAACGTTTTTAACAAAACCCCTCCTGCGTAGCCGTTCGTCCATCCGGACCTAATCAACTCCAACACCACCATGTCCTCCACGCACGAGCGTTCCATCCCCGGCCTCTCCGCCCTCTCCCCCACCGTAAACCCCGAACAATGCTCCAGCGCCCTGTCCTTCTGCCTCCCCACCTCCCTCGCCTTCGCCAAACGCCTAACCTGGGAGCAAACCCCATGGATCCCCCACACATTCAACCTCAAATCCGTGAACCCAATCGACGAAGCCGACGCCCTTCGCATCGCCACCTACCTCTCCCTCCACGGCCATTCCGTCACGGCTCGAGATGTACAATGCGCGTTGCTGTTCGGAAGCACAACCCCCGATCAAGACAAAATGACAGAGGGAATGGGATCGTGTCCGCATCTCTTCGTTATCTTCCCTCATGCGACTATGGTCCCGTGTATCGACCCCGACTTCCTCAAAATCTGGCACGACGACATAGTGAAACCGGCGTTCGACAGCGCGTGGAGAGACTCCGGTCTCGCACTCGTGTCCGGGGCGTCGCTCGACACACCAACCCGCGTCTTACCTCCAACAGGCGTCCGCACGTCACGCGACGCCTTTCCCGCTTCCGGATTCCTTGAGCGCCTACGTCACGCGAAGAGCGGCGCTGTGCGAGACTACTGGCCTAGCTGGAAAGACGATTCGTGGTATCTTGGTCTCGAAGGCAAACACACTGGTACACGGACTACAATTTACGATGCTGCTTGGGATGCTATAAAGGGCATGTTGAAGGACCATCCGCAGTTATCTTCGTACCGGCACCCTATGTACCAGGATCCCATCTTACTGGCGGTGTCGAGGGGAGTGGTGCATGTGAACCCGAGGTTGAGTACGAAAGACAAGTACAGGTATGTGGCGCAGGAGTGGGATCGGCTTGTTGATTCGCGGTTCGTGAAACAAGGGAGTTTTCAGGTGGTTTTCGAGACGGTGGTGGGTAATACGCCGGAGCCGGACGACTATCTTGAGGACGAGGAGATGTTGAGGGATGAGGACCTATTGGATGAGGGGGAAATCAAGAAGATTAGGGAGAAGGAGGAGATGTTGAAGAAAGAGGAGATCCTAGCGATCAAGAAGATGGAGGCGGATGAGCCAGTCGTGACAGTTGGGCCGGTGGAGACGACTTTGGCCGTGGAAGGAAACAGCGAAGGTATCAAGAGGAAGGAAGACTTCAGAATACCTACGAGTGAGGACGAGTATCGCAATAAGCGGAGGAGGACGGGATAGCTTGGTGGTGCCTCCTGATCAAAGGATCGCGGTGAGAAAAGAAGCGAAGAATGGCAACGTAAGATATAGTGTAAAGAGTTCATCAAAGCTATCCAAGCTTACCATACAACGCCAACCAATGCAATACTCCAGCTACGCACTACCAAAATGCGATAGCGATGATGAGGTGTTTCCTCACTCATGTCAGATGATACCAGCGATCCCATTTACGCTGTTCATCAATCCTAGCCCTAGCCCTAGCCCTAGCCCCAGCATCATCCTCAACCTTCTTCTATCTCGGCTTCGGCCGCCGGAACGGATGAGCCTCAGTATTGAACACCCAATCATCCAAGCTAATCATGTCAGGCGTGCTGAAGATGAGGTAGAAATACTTCAATGTCTCCGCTGTCCAGAAACTCTCCATCTTGTTCTCAATGTTGTCGTCGCGTGTGTAAGGTACATCGCCGACACCAGGAACGGATTTGTAGGCCCGGCCTGGAGCTTTCGGCGCTACGAAAGTGACGTCTCGGACTTGTCCGTTGGCATACGGCGTTCGAGTTGCGGCGACGATACTGGTGAACATGTCCCACGCGTCATCGGAATACTGCCGGTCACCAGTGATGCGGTACATGATGAAGACGGACTCGATGGCTTCGGGTCTGAGCAGGTACCGCTTGTCGCGGATATTGGTGAAGCCAGGTGGGATCTTGTACTTTTCCACTGCATCGTTGAATGTTTCGACATATTTGCTGCTGTAATGATACAGCGCACCCTCTTCCCAAGCCGTTTGATTCCAGGGACAAGTTTTCCGGGAGTCGCAGGCGACCATATCAAATGTCTCGGGCATGATACCAGTTTGTGTGGCGGCGTAGGCGAATATGCATCCCTTGGTAAGCTTCGCGCCGAGATCCACGTGGTCTGGATCAGAGAACAGGCGACCCGCCAGACCGAACATGCCGCCAATGAAGCACGTAAGATGTTGCATGGTTGGGTCGAGTTTGGCTTCTTCGCCGTGTGTGAAGACATCGCCGCACAGGAGTAGGTCTTCTCCGTGGAACTTGTCAGGCACCATGGGGCGGAACAGCATATATGCGTCAATCATCTCCGCAGAGTCGCGGTACAATTTCTCGTACGCAGGCTCCACCCCGCCCAACAACGCATGCATCTTGGGGAAGTATTCATACGTGCTGTCAGCAAGCGCGCCGATGGAGAAGAAGCGAGATTGATTGAATTCTTCTTTCGCGGCATTCACCATAGTTGGCCATAGGCCAGGAAGCCTTGTGCTATCCTGCGCACGATCCATCATTATGGTGATTCTCGCAACAGCGTCGTAGTACTTTGGCTCTGACGTAACCTGCGCCAGCCGCGTGAACTCCATGGTTAAGCTGCCGAGACAGGCAAAGCAAATGTTGCTCTCGGCGGAGAAGGCCAGCCTGGGTACCTTCTTGACGCCCTCCACATTCAGCCAGCCCAGTGGTGTATTATTCGTTGTGTCGAACGCTCGATACAGCATCTCGCCAAGTTGTATCGCCTTCTTAAGCAAGATAGGCTTCCCGCTCATGTCGTATGCGCTCAGCAGCCCGCCGAGGTATCTGATAGTCGTTTCGAAGACGCTTACGGTGGTCAGATTGGTCTTGCCGAAATCTATGGCCGCGACGGCCTCCACGGCCTCTTCGAATTCTTCTTTGAGTCCCATGATCCACAGCGTGTCTAATGAATCGACGAGTGTGGCACCCCAGCCGCCAAACGACTCCTCGCCCTCACCAGTAATTGGCTTAAGCTCATCCTGTGCCCACGCAAACTTCTTGTAATTATTCCAGCTATGCCTGAATTCGTCTCGCACGGCGACTCTACGTTGTTCCCTCTGTTTTCTTTGCGCGCTTGTTTCGGGGAAGTCTTCGGACTGGACGCGCGGGAGTTTACGAGGAGCGGTAGTCGGCAGCGGTATGTAGGACGTGATCGTGTTCACAAAAGGCGCTTCTCGCCAATCATATGACTGCTCGGATTTGATGCGCGCGAGACTCGATCCATCGTGCATATACGCTTCGTGCTCTTCGAATGCGACAGCGAGCGCATCGGTGGGCTGCGCGTAGAGCCAGTAATACCCGCCGAACGCGACGGCCGAAAGAAGCGCATATATGAGGGTTCGCTTATGTTGTCTCGACATTGGCCGCTGGTATGGCACCCCGCGGGGCACTTTGATCCTACGCATTGTGAGATAAACGCGTAGACCTGTAGTCTCTCATCGAATGTACAATGGGAGAAATGATGTCGTGAGAAGTAAGCAGCCAACACCAAGTGGGTGGCCTGAATGGGAGGTTATGCGATGTAGTCGGATTAAGGTATCATGCAATGATGAGGGAAATGATGCCGGGTGTGGTGATGCCACCAAAAAGTGTGTTGTTCATGAAACCGCCATGGTGAAGCCGGCGCAAGGACACCTCTCCAGTGTGGAGGGATGTAACGGAAGTGACCCATCTGCCAAGGCAAGACCCATTGCCGATCAAACAGAAAGTACAGGTCGAAGCACTTCCGGTAACCGTAGCGCCAGGAGCGACTATAGCACGTGTCGGCGAAATATATGAAGGTGCGTACAAGCGACGGTGTACTCTTCGCCGTGAAGCGCATGTGTTCAGTTGTGCCGGCACGCTAGAGACGCGTTGGTGCACACGTGTCCGTGCATCTCCTTGCTCTGCTTGCAGAGCTGTCACCATTGCGTTCAATCGACCAAGAGTGTAGATTTTCAAGTAAGTTCATTCTTCTGCATGCTAATAAGGGCGAAAGAGCTGGCTGCTGATGCCGGTGTGGTGACACGGAGGCGGTCTCTCTGCTTGGGCTCTGTGCGTCATGAGCTCGTCCCGAAACGGCTCTTTGGCACGTGACGTCAGCAGAGGGTCAGGCCAGCGACGACGCACTGATGCCAATTCCACTTCGTTGCCGACACCAAGTCATCTACATTGAGCACTCCGACGTTGAACTCTGTGAGCTTAAACCACAACATATCTCTCAAGCTGATCGGCCAGCCAGGAGTGTCCCAGTATCGACTCTGCAACCCCGTCTCCTGTACCATCTCAATCTGGGTCTTCAAGATCTCTTCTTGCTTTGCGCTCAGTCGGTTGAACCAAATTTTACCAATTGCATCTTTGAGACTGACACTGGCGTAGTACGAGTTTGTTTTGTTGAAAGTAGTGTTGCCGGTGGCAATAGACAGAAGCGGCGCATCGAAGAAGACGAAGCGATTGGTGTGTTTCGATAGAACAGACTCCAGGGCGACATTGCCTGTGCCGACGATAGTGAGCGGTCCACGATGCATCTTCTCGCCGTCGTAGTACGTGAGCCAATTTCTATCCCGAAGAGGCTGTAGCTGTACCAGGAGCGCGTTCCAGATTGCATACGCGTCGTTCTTGAAGTCAACTAGAAGAACAACAGAGGCGCTCGAGTCTCCGTCGAAAACTCCAATTTCTCTGTGGTATACAGATGCCTGGGAGACATTACGCTTAGTCAAGATCCACGTTAACGGGTCCAGATAAAGACTTTTCAATGTCCGGGGTGGCGTAGTCGATTCCCATGAGTGGCTCACAAGAAGCGCTCCGTCGTCCGCCAACCACACGTCTGCTTCCACGCTTGTACAACCGGCTGCAAGTGCGCTAAAGAGCGGTACAGATCGCCAGTAGTCATTGTGTGAATGGCACTTCTTGGGCACGATGTCGCGGCTGAAGTCGTCTCGCCAGGCCAGATCATGTGCACCGTAGGTATCCGGTGCCTTCCAGTTCTCGACGATGTGTTGAAGACCGCTGTAGTTTGGTGGAGGAGTAAACTTATGGATGAGGGCGGTGATGAGGTATATGTACACCCTGATTGAAGTCAGCCACAGTATACACAAGACGAGCACAAGACAACCCACATTCCCGCGATAATACCAAATATCACTAACACGCCAACGACAATCAGGACATATTTAGATGGTTGCCATCTCTTCGTTCTTTGTGGATCCTTGGAAGTCTTCAGCCTTGATAGTGGTAGTATGCGCCAGGGCACCCGAACGCCCCAGGTCCTCCATCGTTCATAGAGAGATGGCGTAACTGGAATTAGGCTCTCTTCGCTAGATGTACTCGAAGAGTGCCATCTCATTTCCCCATTTGCCTCATTACCGAAGCTCGCTGTTACTGGCGTGTTTGCTGTGCTGAGCGAGCTCATTATGCCAAGACAGGTATAGTAGGAAGGACAATTCTATCCAGAATGGACGTGTAGCAAGTCCAAAGGATCAGAGTGTTGAGCCGTTGGATATTCGACGTCGGACTAGGGTCCTTAGACCTTGAGGCCGACTATTGGTCACCTGAGTTATTCCAGTAAGCGAGTTGATATTGCTCTATGTATCGCTTAGGCTGATGTAGAATTTGTCTTTGCTGTTGTGCGGAGCTACAGAACACATAACCTGCGGAGCGTAATCCGTTCAAGTATGAAGAGGATCAGCGAACAAATACCTCCCTGCAAGTCCAGTGCATGTAAGACAACTCGGGCTGCGGTATGCATGTATCCGGGAACGGATCGACGTTTGTAAGTCAAGAGATCCCGGTATCTATTGGAACATGCGGACTTCGCATCATTGGGTTGTACATGGGTACCGAAGATCTTTGCTTATCACGATTCGTTCCGGCGGCTATAAGATGTGGTACAGTACCTAACACCAGGATTGTTGTGAAGCTTGAGCCCCCACAAGAAATGAGATGGTTACGAAGACGATGCTGTCGCCAAGTAGGGATCTCGGTCATCACAGGCGGTGCTGTTTCCTAGGTAAGTGTGGAACACGTACCTCCGCGCCCAGAGCAATGTATGATGCTCAAAGGATCACATCGAAGGATCAAGACGACCTCGCGATCACGATCAACACGAAGAATCGACATGCGAGTGCAGACGAGCCGGGCGTAATTGTATTTTTACCAGTCCTTCCGCCAACAGACGAACCATAAATACACAGCTTCTGATGTGAGAACGTGCAGCCGACTGCATCTCAGGATTTGGGAAAGCATGTGGTAGTTGGACATGGAAAGGACATAAAAGGCGTACGTCTCTCTCAGAATTTCATATCGCAAACATCACTACTCTAACCATCTATCCCACCATCAACAGCAGGACCCAAACTTCTCAGTGCCATCATCAGTCAATTCAACATGTTCTTCAAGACCCTTCTTGCTACCACCACCGTGGCACTCTTTGCCGCACAGGCCGTCGCTGCCCCTTCAGTCATGACCAGCAATGAAGTGGCTACCGATAACACAGCCAGGGCCGTCCAGATCGCCCCAAACGCTATCAGCGCATGCAACTGCCCCAACAATTGCCGACACCGGGTCGGTGATTCTTGCAAGTTCTACAAGGAGGGTTATGTTGTGACTGCCAGTAAGTGATGCTTCCGAAACGCGTACAACATGTTATCTAGATTGTTGACCGAAATTTGCAGCCTGCAAGAAGAACGGCGATAGCAGCACTTTGGAATGCAAATAGAAGGTGGATAAGGAGTGGCGGTCGCCAGTGTGCGATGTGAAACCTATGACCAAGACGGTAGCGAAGTCGACTCGTTATCAGTGACGCTCATTTTGAAGGCAGCATCCCTTCTATGCTCATAATCTACTATAATACCACACTCGTTTTCCAATCTTATTCGCCGCCACGAATTGCAGTTTCTTCTTGATGTTCTGGCAGGTAACGCTGTCTTTGTATTCTCTGAGCGGAGGACAAAGAGGGGGTTTAAACACACCTGATGTGATACATCACTGGAAACTCCAAACACTGAGTAAAAGACCATGTGTAACGTTCAATTAAAAGGAAAAGATCGTTCGTTGTCCATAAGAATTCCCAGAGTGATCAAGATTGCAATCGCCGGCCCCATTACCTCCCAATATACTGTTACCAGTGCCTGGTAAGACCCAGTTCAACGTTGGCATTTACGCTTTTACTCGCTAACACCTTTTTGGGGGCTGTTTGGCGGCAAGCTTTCATTAGTCGGATAGTGAAAGGCTTGCAGCCCGTATACAATGGAAGGATGCAGTACCTTGATAGTATCTCCACAATTATTCGTTCCATTTTGAGTGACGGATTGTGATCACGCCACTAGTGCTGATCATACGTACAAACGAGGATGCCGGCCGGGTGATGCGGGATCCATCCCCGTGGGTAATCACTTCTGCCGGGCGACCACGAATCAGACATTCCGAGATCGTGGATGCCAAAACTCACTGTCGAAAGGCTCTGGGATCTGGAGGTAGACGACAAGAAGCGGGAAGCTGTAGCTGCGACCCTGACGGGGAACTGATTCTCGATTTCCGTCTTTTTTTTTTAGCCTTTATCGTACCGGAGCGCGGTACCTAAGTCGTGAGTCGCTTAATGCCAGCCCAATACTTGCTCGCGTACAGTGCCAACAACCAACCTGGGAAAGCTTGACGCAGTGTCACAGTGCTTGTCGCTGCGCCGCATGTTCCTAGTATTCCCGCCCCCGCTGTGGGTCCGTGAAGCACCTCCATTTATCCAGTACCCCAAGCGCACGTGTACTGCCCTCAGGACGTCATAAGCATATGCAGCCTCGTTTGGTGCAACTACCATCTGCACAGTACAGCCTTGTTTGCCACGGTATGTCGGCTAGCTTTCCACGTACCTGAATTATATCCGGCGATGGCCTGCCCATCACAAGCGCTCTGACAACCTTAGAAGTCTATTGCGACGCTGTTCTACTCGATGCTACCTCCAGGGCTCTGCGCCGCTTTACGAACATGCGCAGGCGGGATGTCACTGGGCGTAACGGGGCGGAACGGGACGTACCATAGTCAGGCAATGTACTCCATGTTGCAGAACGCTTATTGCTCCCGCAATAAGAGTCCTTCTGACCTTGTTTCTAGCTCTGTAATTAGGCAATATCCTTGTAGGTATGTAGGTCCGTTACATCGAAAATAGAGTGGCACGCATAAGATCTACAAGGGAACCTTGGAAGGTATGCATGAGGAGTTGATGCGGAGGGGACGGACGGCTTACTACCTTTGAGGGTTTATGCAATCGATACCGAAATGGTCCACAGGGCGTAATCATCAGCAGTCGGTTTTCCCGACCGTCTGAGCCGGGACGAATCAAGTAAGCATCTCCGAGCCACTGTATCCCGAAGTTACAATGTCAGATCGGCTGCGATCGCCAAAGTACTCCCATAATCTCCCCCGTAATCGAAATTATTGAGGAAGGGCAAACCATGTCGACAGTGACTAATTACGGCAGGTCGCTTAGAACTCATTCATCATATCTGCTCATCGATCGCCGAGGTATAGAAACATCCAACCGGGATCGACAGCAACCTGCTACTTGCCCACGTGCCCTATCTTCGCGGACTATTAGAACACGGTGAGCTATATAGTCTGAGTGATTGAGTTTAGGATGGCCTCTGCTGAGGGGCACAGTAGTGTATCCCGGAGGTGATGCACGTCGAATTTGCGGTGGTATATGTGTTGTTCAATTAATGAGTAGAATGCAGGAAAGAGAACAAGGGAGAAAGGAGAGCACCCCCGGGCATGCCGTTGAATCTCGCTTTCTTGTTACGATTTGGCGGCCTAAAAAACTCCTCTGAATTTTATAGATTCTCACCCGAATGCAAATTGCATTGAAAGATGTATAGCGAGATGAACATTATCAATTAGGCGTCCTGAATGAGCGTTCTGATAGCGTTCGTGTGCGCATGGGAGTCAAACAAGCTTCGACTGCATCGCGACTACCAAAACTACTCCACTGAACGAAACCAGACTCTGCTCCCGTGCCTCTACGTGTGATGAGCGAATGGCGAAGGTTGGTGCTTCTCGGTGGCAGTCAATAGTACTCGTAAGCATGCCGTCACGCGCACTGTAGGGGGGTTAATAGGGCTACAATAGGGTAATAAAATGCGATATTTCTAAGATAGCACTTAACCTCTAATAGCTCTCTAATGTTGTATTATAGGTAAGTGCTGTTAGAAGTAATTAATATTAAATTTTAAGCCTATTAAAAGAGGTAGTTTCTTCTATCTTAACACAGGAAGGCAGTAACAGTACTACTACTACTACTATTAGTAATAATAGGTAGAGTAGTTAGAAGTAGCTGCAAATAGACCTCTATATATATATTAGCGCGCTGCACCTTCTAAGTGTACTTATAGTGCTAGACGCAAAATATTTACCTATCTATAGTAGCCTACATAGATAACTTTAGTAAGTATTATTAGAAGAAGAGAAAAGGTAGTTAGAAGTAACCTTTATTCTCTGCAATAGCTACTATATAAGTGTCTTCTTTAATATTTAATGTTATTTATTATTATTATCTTATGTTTTAATGTTAGTAATAATAGACCTTTGTTAGCTAAACTTTAGATAATAGGCCCCTAACAGCCTCTTGTTAATTAATATTGCTATCTTAGCCCTTTTAACCCCCCTGGGGTGCGCGCTACGGTGGGAACCGACACTCATTGGTTCGACATACACACCTAGCACAGCGTTTCTGTGCCGCAGTCAGGCACATTTTGATTGCTCCACTGCGTACCACCTTCGCTATACTTATCTCTGTGGCAGCTCTCTGCCTTGCCTCGGGGTTTCCAGCACATGCGGCCCTACATCTGCACTGTGCCGCCGACTGGAAATGGTCTGTAGCCCGCGAGTGCCGTTATTCTACCACCTTTGCTAGGCTGACCTCTGTATAGAGCACGAAGTAGTGTCGGTGTGTGCGCAAAGAATGTCTGCACGTTGCTGCCGGCTGCGCTCCGCTCGCCACAAGTGGGCTGCTTGGCATGGGGAAGCAAGGGACACGCGTGTTTAATCGTTTTGAGACGCGCTAGAGACGCGTCGTGCATCCCCTCGCCAACTTTGTGACGCTCACACCTCTACACCCAAACACTCCCGCGGATTCGCGCAGTACGCATAGAGACGTCAACTTTTCGATTTCCATCTCTTTGGTTGCCAGCTATGGCCCGAAAGACCAAACCGAAGTCTAAGCCAAAGGCGCCCCCTATTCATTCTGCCAATTCCACGCCGGTGCAGCAGGACGATGTCCAGGCCGCGTATCAGAGCCTCGTGGAGTAAGACCACCTACGTAAAGGAAACCGCGGAGACTGACATACGTACAGCATTCGCAGCAAACTTCAGGCCCCAAGGAAGCGTACCGCGAAACAGCAAACGAAAATCCTCAGAGAGTGAGTTTCTCTCGATGTACGAAATAAAACGGCGTAGACTAATCACCGAGTTCGCTTTAGAGAATGGCCGGCTGCTGTCACGAAATACAGCGAATTATGGAATCTCCAATTCGCCCGTGAGATAGAGACCCGTCTACCGACCGAACTGAGAGAGATGATATAC
Source organism: Alternaria conjuncta (assembly GCF_024043145.1). NCBI lineage: Eukaryota > Fungi > Ascomycota > Dothideomycetes > Pleosporales > Pleosporaceae > Alternaria > Alternaria conjuncta. The sequence goes on along the minus strand of NW_026250102.1, from coordinate 360,023 downwards.
GACTATATGTGGGACAGGAAAACATTGGATGCTCATATAGATTCCATGCAAGACCGTCTCCGCCCTCGGAACACCATAGACCCATATTTGCCCTTCATTACCAGAGTACCAGACAAAGTACCAGAGTTGCCGCACTTCATTCAGAGCCGCTTCATGGGTTTGGAAATAGCTCACGAAGTCATGGCGAAGTGGTATCAGCGACTAGAACATTTTACCAGCTATCCTGACGTCGATGGCAATGGCCTAGTTGATTGGATCACCATACCCCTATTGGAACGACTCGTTTGTCACGATATTTGGGACGTTGGACTTATCCCCGCAGATGTGTTGCGGTCACTGTATGTTCGTCTACCAGACAATGCAATAGACGACCCTGCACAGGCCGAGACGCTTGTCAAGGTCCTGATGAGCATCAAGAAGAAGAAAGATTTCTCTCTCGAGATCGAATTTGTTCAAGAGGAGGTCAAATTAAACTTGTGGGTCCCGTGGATCGAACTCCTGAGACCTGTTGTCCAAGCATATGACCGCGAAGGAGGGTTTTTGCATTTCCAATGGATGCATCCGAATCTGGAATACTGCGAGATAGAGTTTAAGCTCGCCGACGTGCTCAGAGATACGAGTGGAAGTGATAAGTGGAGGCAAGAAGCGAGAGAGTATCTGGACAGTCTGGATGACTTGATTTACAAAGAGGGTCGCGAGGTAAGTGCTTTTTTGACCTCCAGATGCTGACCTATCCATGAGTCCTCGAACCATGCGACCAACCCTTGAAAACGCAAGTCGGTAGCTAATGCTTTACCCGGTGTTTAGAGTCCGTTGATCGCATTTTCGGAACGCCATTACCTTTGCGAGAATGAGCCAGATTATGACCCCGAGGATTATGATCATCCTGCGCTCAACACTCCGCCCGGCTTCTATCCTGAATCAGATTATGGCGATAGCGAAGATGGTAGCGAAGATGATAGCGAAGATGATGCTAGTCAAGACTAAGCTAGTGAAGACGATGCTGGCGAAGACGACCCCAGCGAAGACGACTCAAGCGCAGACGACCCTAGCGAAGACGATCCCAGCGACGATGAATCCAGGACGAGGAAGCTGGTGGACGCAGTTCTCGGGAAGGAAAACGTAAGAACGATGACCAACCATCAAAGAGATGAATTACGCGAAGCAGGCGCGTCAAGTTCAGGCCAGCTGTCCAGCTTGATCTTGTTATGGAGTGCTCTTCTGATTCAGACGGTTCGGATTCAGACGATTCTTGCCCGTCAGATCTCTCGAATTGGTTCCAGATATGCATCGAGGTGACTATGCATCTTGTTCGTTTGGCCAGGAGCAATGACATAAGATACCCACTCTTTGTTGAACGCGTGTATAATTCTGTAAATGTACCATAGAAGTATAACAATAATCAGTGTGTCTTCTTTGATGTAACATCTCACCCCGATGACACAGCCGTTTATTGTCATGAGGATCGCCTTACAGTCTCACGGAGTCAAGAAGAACATGTGGGCTTGAAATGCTTGCAGCATTGTCCGCAACGCATGCGGGGTATTCTAGCAACCGCCCATCACCCATCACCCATATTCTCATAATCATAACTTCGTAAACGCCCCACCAGATACGCCTAATCACTCGCCTTGTACTTCTCCCGATACTCATCCAACCTCTTGAGATCCTCCTCTCCACCCAAACTCCTCAAATACTCCACAACATCATCCAGCGTCAAGATAGCGAGCACAGGAATCCCATACTGTTTCCTAACCTCTCCAATCGCACTGGGACCCGGCTTTCCATCGTCATCAGTCGCCGTAGGCATCTTCTCCCGCCTATCGAAAGCAACGATGATGCCCACAAGCTCACCCCCCTCCCTCTTAATGATATCAATAGCCTCTCTAATCGCCGTACCAGCCGTAATGACATCATCCACAATAACAATCTTCTTCCCCTTCAGACTGGCGCCCACGATGTTGCCGCCCTCACCATGATCTTTCGCTTCCTTGCGGTTGAAACTGTAGCTCTTCTGTCCGTACTTGGCCATGTCCAGATCTGCGAGCTTGTCGACTGAGGCTGCTGCGAGGGGAATGCCCTTGTAGGCTGGACCGAAGAGGATGTCCCATTGGAACGAAGGGTCGGAGTCTCCGTGGCTCTTCAGTGTGTGTGCGTAGGCTGAGGAGATGGAGCGGAGCAGGTCGGCGCGGTGGAAGAGGCCGGCATTGAAGAAGTAGGGTGATATGCGCTTGGACTTGAGGGTGAAGGTGCCGAATTTCAATGCGCCGGCTGAGACACAGTCTTTGAGGAAGTTTTGCTTGTACTCGGGGAGCGCCATGGTTGGATCTGTTGTTGTTTGTCGTTATCCCGAAGTGGGTGAGGCTGTCTGAACTTTTCTTTCCGATCTCGTTCCTTTCCGAGCTCGGAAGCAGGGAGGCTTCGAGAAGGTGGGCCGTGCACTGAGACCGTCATTGCCCAAGTTGCTTCGCCAGAACTTTTCGTGAGCATCACGAACGCCCGCCCCACGCTATCCCATACCCGCGCATCTGCCACCTGCCTCTTTCTGCTGTTTCTCTTAGCTGCGTCGGTCTGATAGAGGTTTTTCGGGCGTCTGGGGGATTTTGTTCGTGCGGCTGTTGACAATCAGGCGCAACATTTCTTTACGCCGCCATCACAACCTGACATCTTCGACATGACCATGTATGTATAAACTCTAATATCCTGTGTATTCTCAGTCACATCAATGCTAATTCAATGCTAGCTGGGACTCAATAACCGGACGCAAGTCCAAGGACACGGCACCCGCGCCCGCCTCGCCCCAAAATGGCGACTTCGTAAAAGAAGACAGCTTCCAACCCACACCCTTCGACCCCAACACAGCCATCCAAAACCCCTCAGAATTCCTGCTCGACCCCTCACAACTGCATCCCCTCGCCGGCCTCAACCAAGACACACTCGACTACCTAAACCTCGAAGACAGCGTCCTCTCGGACCTGCCCGGCGCACAATCCGCTCTGCCCTCACGCGGCTGGTCCGACGACTTATGTTACGGCACGGGCGTGTCGTATCTGACGGCGCTGACGATAGGAGGAGCGTGGGGACTAGCCGAGGGCCTGCAAAAGAACCCACCCAGCATGCCCCCGCGGTTGCGCATCAACGGCGTGCTCAATGCGATAACACGGCGAGGTCCTTTTCTGGGGAACAGCGCGGGCGTGATTGCTATGGTGTATAATGGTATGAACAGCACCATTGGGTACTACCGCGGCAAGCACGATATGAGCAACAGCGTCGTGGCGGGCGCATTGAGCGGCGCGCTGTTCAAGAGCACAAGAGGGACGAGGCAGATGGCTATTAGCTCGGGTATCTGCGCGACTGTAGCGGGAGGATGGGCGGTATGTTCAACCAGTTTTTGGTTCTGCTATAACGAAAGCTAACAGCCCACCAGATAACACGAAAAGTCTTCTTCGAGCCCGACCTAAAACAAGTCGACTAAAGCAAAGATACAAGAAATTGCGCACAGCAAATACATACCATTCTACCGCTACCCTGACGAGCCCCAACCGCGAAACCAGGCGCAGCAATCTTTTTCACATTTTCCACTCCAGTTCGACGTTTGTCCCGCATTTACACGAAGTCGATCTTAGCGCATGACCCTCCTCCTCCTCACCACTCTGCGGGCCCTGCCCACCTTGTACAATAACAGCTGGCGTTCATGATACGGGAGGATATAAGATCCTTTTTACGTAGGGTCTCTTAGAAAAAGGTCTAGGTGTTGGCTCTGGGTTGGATTTGGAACAGCGGCCCGACGACCCTCTTGTCGGACGATCTGGGCTGTTTGTGCTGTGTACGTGTATATGTGTATGTAGAGATGAAAGTGATGGAATGGAGAATCAAGTTAATGATATGATGGATCAAGCATGAATAGGTGCAACTCTCCTACATTCCAAAGTCTACCTATCTCAATCATCAACCTCGATCCCATTCTCCTCAGCATACCGCCTCCAGTCATAAACCGGCTGCATCCACATCTTCCTCGTAACACTAACCCGGCGCTTCCTCGCAACACCCACACCAACCTGCCTCATCACAACATCATATCCCCAGTCCAACTCCACCAGCTCACCGCCCTGCCCCCTTACACAGAGTTCAAGACACCTAGCAAACCAGCTCGGCACTCCCCTCACCCTCACACTCTCAACAACCACACTGGGAAAAAGGCCCACGAGCGGTTCAAGCGCGAACATAAAATGCGGCACATAAGGATTCGTTTCAGGAGCTCGCTCCATGAACCCAGCCATGTCCATCGCACCCAGATACCCAAGAGGTCCATCATCCACATCTTCCATCCCAACTTCCTTGACGTCCACAAGATCAAGACCATCAACCGCCACACTGATTTCAAGTTTCTTCAACAGAGACTTTTGATCCTTGTCCTCGGCGTAAAGAGTAAGTTGTGTAACGATCTGCTGTAAGCGCGCCCGGAGCCGATTACACGGTGCGGCCGTGCTATCCCCAGATTTGATGTTCAAGATGATGCGGAGGTTTTCTATATCACGCAGTGTGTGTACGTTGAGGCGGCGTGGATGCAGTCTGAAAGGACCGAAGTGCAGTTCGGAGGTGTATTGTCTAGAGTCGATGACGAGGGTGATTTCGTTGGTGTGGAGGAAGAGGGCTTGTGAGGGATATTGTTAGAGGGTGAAGGACTAGGCTGTGGGGAACGGGTTGGAGAGAGGGAGGGGGAGAGTTCATATTCTGACTCTGGGGCCTCAATCCAGGGATTCGTAGCTTACCTTTCGCTTCTTGTGCCAGGGTCTTCACGCGTATCAAAGCGGCATAGTCGGATAGCCTGTTGCTGATGTGCTGGTTACCGTCCCTTTCCCTCTCATGATGGTTCTCCCAAGGATGCACGGCGCCTATTGGCCGCGTCTCGATGATCCATTTCGGTTTGTAGTTGGGTTCTTCGGGATATGGGCCCCATCTGAACTTTATGCTCTGGGATTGAGGAAGTACGTAGGTGAGGACGTGTCTCTGTAGCTCCAGGGGTAGACGCTCAAAAGGAAAGGTTTCGGCATGTTTAGCTTCGTTCATGATGGTGTGCTTAGTGGACAAGTTGTAGACTTCTATAGACATAGCACTGGGCTGCCGCGGCTTGCTAGACGTTGGACAGCAAGCAAGATGGATTAGCAAGCGCCCAGCTTACTCTCATTCGCACACAAATCCCCAGTCATCTCGCCCTAGTATTGCTATCGCTTAATAGTATGAATGCAAAGCTACGCAGGCTTACAATAGTTAGTAGAGATATCCTACCATTGCCTCTAGCCAAATAGACCAAATCTATAGCTACTTGAGCAGAAAGCTGTTTGCGATGCAGTGAAAGCCGCAAAGACATCGAATTCACAAGCTCTTTGCTTGATTATAGTTCTACTAATGCGACTTGCCCAAGCTATTGCTGTGACTCATGAGCGTGCCAGAAATTGGACTCCAGAGCTACCGAAATAAGATAGATGACCGTGACTGTTGCTAGTATACTCTACCTAAGTATGAACAGTGTCTCAGTTCATGACTGACTCCTGATGGCGCAATACATGAAGCTGCGCAAATAACTTGACGATGACTCACCAACCTACAAGAGCCATCCATCTCATCGAAAAGAAGGTGACTATCTGCTCGAGGATGCAATGAAGCTTTTTGAGCGTACCATGGTTGGACGAAGCTGGTGAAAGGGAGTAATGAGTCGCAGCACCTATTAGCGCGAAATCTTGGCGGCGCACCGCACACATTGAATTGCCCCACCGGCCGCCGCCACTTCTCACTTTCTGTATCATAAGGGACCCCGACTACCTGCCAACCCGACACCCCCAACAACACAACCACAACCGCAAATATGTCCAAAACAGCAGGGTGAGTTTATGCGCACCTTTTTTCGGCCTTTTCACGCTTATCATCCTCCCATGTCGCCCCTACGTCGCTCCAAGCCGCACATCAAGCCACGAGCTTCCGCATACATCTCTCCGGGTTCTAGAGCATCAGGCTGACAGTAATGCAACAGCCGCACCGACTGGGCAGAAGAAGAAGACGAGGAGTCCTCCCTCACCTCGCTCCCACCCCCACAAGTCATCAAGAACAAAGACGGCACCGAAACCGTAATCTCCTACCACATCGGCGAAGACGGCAAGAAACACAAGACAACACGGCGCATCAAGAAGACAGTCGTAAAGCAAATCGTAAACCCACGCGTCGCCGAACGAAAGCAATGGGCGAAATTCGGACAAGAAAAGGGCAAGCCCGCCGGCCCCCAAACAGACACCGTCTCCGTCGCCGAAAACATCGCCTTCCGCCCCGTCTCCAACTGGAAAGCCAGCAACGAAGATAAGGGCGACGAGGCAAAGAAGAAGGCGGAGCTCAAGAACGCAAAGATCAAGTGCCGTATTTGCCAGGGCGACCATTTCACCACAAAATGTCCCTTCAAGGACACCATGGCCCCCGAAGGCGATGTCGCCCCCGCGGAAATGCCAGACGATGCGCCCGGCGGTGCAGGAGGTAGTCTGGGTACCGGCTCTGGCGGCTACGTTCCTCCTCATCTGCGTGGCCGTGCGGGCGCAGGCGAGAAGATGGGCGGCAAATTCGACCGCGACGATAGCGCTACTCTGCGTGTTACCAACGTGTCTGAGTTCGCCGAAGAACAGGATCTGCGCGATATGTTCTCCAAGTACGGACACGTTACTCGTGTCTTCCTGGCCAAGGACAGGGAGACGGGTCGCGCCAAGGGCTTTGCGTTTGTTAGTTATGCGGATCGGTCGGATGCTGCGAAGGCGTGTGAGAAGATGGATGGATGTAAGTTTTGGAAAAAATCTGTGGTTTTGGGTGTTGTTGCTAACTTTTGGAAACAGTCGGTTTCGGACATCTTATTCTCCGCGTGGAGTTCGCTAAGAAGGCTTAAGTGCACGGGAAGGGCATTTGTGATGGCGATATGATCATTGCAATTTGGCGTTCGGGGGTGGTTTCACGGGCTATGATATCTGTAGATATGGGTCTCTCCGTGCTGGACGATAGCTATCGTTTGTGAATGCGAACGAAGCTACTTCTCATGAATATCAATGATAGAGTGCTCGCTTTGACTTCGGATCCACACATCGCCCATCATCAGTGCACCATTACGCGGAGTTCAAGACACTAGCATTCACACAATAAGAATAACTCTAACCAATAAGTCCAACCATCCTCCCCGATTTCAAGGAAACGCAGCATCCATCATCTCTCTGACCCCGACCAGCCGATGACTCAAGACCCGACTCTTCTATCCTTCAGAGCCCAGATTCCATTGCACCCTGCCTCTTCCAGGACCCTGGAACTGGCCGATTGGCACCGGCTTAGGCTGCTGAATAATATCGCTGTTAGTCCTAGGGATCGTTTGGACGACTGGCTTGGGAGTGTTGGCCGTGGTGTGGAAGACCGTGTCACTGCTGCCTCTAGGGAGCTTGGGCTTTTGGATGTGGTGAGGCGACCAGGGCGTGTTGAAGTCGTTGACGAAGGGGGTTTGAGCAGGTATCGACTGGGCAGGCGGTGAGAATTGGGGTGATTGTTGCATTAGTTGTGGTGAGCCTTGCGCGTAGTCGATGAGGAGGCTATTTTTTGTGAGTATACCCAGGCCAGTCATTGTGGGAAGGGTAATCTTACTCCTGTGGTTGAGCACTGCCCCTTCGACTTGGCTGTACACTGCTCGCCACACTACCTCCACCCGCTGCACTTCCCGGCGCACTCCCGTACATCGCTGCATGATGTGACTGTGGCGTGGCGGGCAACCATCCACTACTCGTGATGCCCTCGGCGTCCATGAGTCGCTGGAGCAGATCTTCGGTGATGACGAGCAGGTGTTCCATGGCACCGAGACGTGAGTCCTCTTTCGCAGAGCAGCAGTGTACGTAGGATCTACTCGAAGGATTGTGCTCGACGATGCAAGCTCCAATTTTTCTTGAGGAAGTCGGAGCGAAACTTATCACGTCTAGACAGCGATTCGGTCCATATATCGCGCGCGCGTTCGCTGTGACAGGTCAGTTAATCTGTTTCAAGCGCAAGAAACCGCGACAGATACAGACCGAGTACTCTTGTCCGCGTGCTTTCCAGAGAGTCCTCCGAGTCTTTGTCCTCCATGCGATGGAGAATCTGGCTCGCCGTTCGTTCCAGCGCCAGGCTCTCGTAACTGCCGCTCTTGCCGTGCTTCATTTCTTTGAGCGTCTCGATCATAGCGGTCAGCCGTCAATACCCGAGAGAGGTTCGACTTCTTGGATTTGTTCGACTGTCCCGATGAAGATGCGGTAGAGTCACCCGTGTCTGCGCGCCTGATAGGTCCGAACTTGTCGAACGTCGTCAGTTCTCTGGCGAGATTCTTGAGGGAAGATGTTCGAGTGAGATCTGAATTCGAGTTTGTACGACTCAGGGCTGGTGAAGTTCCAGCTGATCTTGAACCGTCAAATTGGCGGGTACCCTTGCGCTTTTCGAGCCGAAGTTGATGGAGTCGCTCTTCCTGATGTGCGGCTTCTTTCGTACGCTGCTCCTGTCTAGCAAGATAGACGTCTCGAACGCTGGTATATCGGTCTAGACGATGAGGGTTCTTGCTATGATATGGGTTAAGCTGAGGTCCTAGTGCAATTCTCTCCGCAAGGGTTGGGGGAAGAGCTGGCTGCGAGTGTCTCCTTGACCGGCTTGAAGTTTGGGTAGAAGTTTGAGATGCGCTCGACGTGCTTGATCTGATCGAGATGGGTCTAGTGCCGGATCCTGTGGAGTTAGCTCTCGCTAGGCCGGGTCGCCCGTATGGGGGATCCAGGATGGTCGTTTCTTGTATGGTTGCGAGCTTTAGGCTCTGCCGATATTGTTCTTGCCAATACCAGGCTGGAGGTGCGCAGGAACCGCAGGTAAATGGGAACGTTGTTACGTTCGCGAATCGGCCCTGCTGAAGTCTGCTGTCAACTTTGATCTCACGACCTTCACTATGGAACTTGGGCGTTAATCGCGCACCTAACGTGGAGTGGTCACCTTCGGTGCCGACGAACTTCAGATGGAGATGCAGATCTGTAACCGTATATGGGAGAAGCGGAGAAGGTCGAACTAGCGTGTGCCGGGTGGTAACAGGTGTTCAAGGTAGTGTTGCTAGCGGTGGGCCAAAGGATGAGACGGACACTGAGGTGATAGGTGCTCAGAGAGGATGCTGTTCGATAGCCGGAAGGCTGTGCCTAGGTATTGGTAAGCGCTCAGCAATAGACCAAATTGTGAATGACGGGGAAGCTGGTATGACGGAATTGTTGTTTGTTGGGGCCACGATAGGTCGTCACTGCCATCCGATCGACGTCTTGCACACTCCTTGTCAGCCAAGAAGGAGCGCTGCCCGACGTCACTCGAAACGCAGGAGCGAACGTCAAACTACTGCAATCACGTCATATGGCCAAGAGTAGCCAACCGGCGATGACGAAACGATGTGAAGTATAGAAGTAAACGGTATCTAAGCAGATCTGAACAATAACCCCCACTCTGTTCCACCGATGGTATCCTGTCCTTCCGTGTCCCGATCTTCCATGCAAATGCCCACACACTAACGCTTCAAGTACAATTATGCTATTCGATACACACTACACCACGCACCCAAACACACCACCACCATGTTACTGAAACCGGGAGGCGTTAGACTGAACCGTGTGGAGAAGAAGCGCAGAACGTGTGAGTGGCTCTGTAGGCTTCTGCGCGTCCACGTTCTGGAACAGAACTCGTGCTTCGGCATCCAGCATCTAACCGGAGAACCTGAACCGCGAAGCTTCCAGTCTACCGAGGCCTTCGCGGGGCGCAACGTTTCGGCGGCGGTAACTAGTGGTGAAGTCTTGTAGGATAGTCCTTATCATCCTGACGTCGCCAGTTTGGATACGTTGTCGAATGTTATTTAGGAATCGCTCGCTCTCTTGAGGTGTGATACTGCCTTGAGGTAACATGCCAACGGTACTAGCTACCCACTGAGCGACCTGCTCAGGCATAAGCTCGAACAGGTCGAGGAGCACGCCAGAAGAGTCCGCGAAGCAGCCCTCAGGGAAGCTGTACATCATGCCAGTCATGATGCGCTGGACTAGTTGAACGCCAGCACCCATGACAAGTTGCTTGACGCGGTTCCGCAGTTGCTCGGGCACTTCGTGACGCGTGTTGTCGAAGCTAGATGAGGGCGACGAGTTGCGACCGTATCCAAGCAAGTCGCGTAGGAAGTGCAGCACTGCGATGATGGGATCCTCCTTGAGCAGTGTCAGGCTACTGCAGGCTGCAAGGAGAACAGTGTCCATGAGTGGCGACATGATCGATTCTGAGGGAAAGTAGAGCGCCATGTCGGCAGCAAGGCGGAAGTAGTCCTCGATGAGGTCAGGAAGCTCCTCTGGGGGCAGGTCGCTCAGTATCCGTAGGAAGGTCTTCGCTTGCTGCTCGTAGAACTGGTAGACGTCGTTTGCTAGACTTGGGTCGACATCGTCTACACCCTGCGAAAACTCTCGTACTATCGACGCCGTCGCCCATAGGAAGCAACCCTGCCTTGACTTGTCGAAGCCCTCAATCAGCTTAGTCGCGAGATCTGGTAGGAGTGGACGCATGGCTGTACGGTAGGAGAGCACCATGTACCGCCAGCATCGACAGACACGTTCGAGGATGGGTATGCTTGCGTTGAAGTGCGTGATCATGTTAGCGAGAGTAGGGAATATCTCTTGGCAGTACTTGACAGCGGGATGTTCTTGACCGGCTGGAATCTCTGGCCTGACCATCTCGAAGAAGATGGTCAAGAGATTGATCTTGTCGGCGATGAGCTTTTGATCCGCCTCATCCTTTGCTTGACGCGCAACTTCGATGAGGTGAGCCATGACCGGGTCGAGGTAGAGCTTGAGTGTTGCTAGAAGCTGATCGTTGGGTACCCTAGCGACTACTGACGCGACACCTTCTGTAATCTCTTCCTGACTGCTGATCGGCAATTTGTTGAGGTTCTTCGCATAGAATTGTTGAAGAGGGCCAACAAAGTTGACCAGCAGGCTCGCGCAGTCGTTGCAGAAGAATTTGAATGATAGCGCAGCGGCTCGGATTACGTCCTTGGCAGAATGATCGAAGGCTGCCATGATGTAATCCAGTTGTAACTGAAGCGTATCGGGGTGCTGTGCGGTCCACTCGGTGTATCTTCCCAGAGCCATGACGGCCTGGAAGCGTAGCTTGTGGTGGTCGGGTATGCCTGCGATGAGGGGGATCAGGCGAGGTAGCATTATGTTCTCGTCCGGAGGTACCATGCGGCCCATAGCCCTAACAGCGAACAAAGGCGCTTCCAGCTTCTGCCACTCGGGCACGCTGTTTGCACTGGCCTGAGCGCCGTATGTTTGCACCCATTGTTGCATGAGGTCGTAGGGCTTTTGAAGACACTCGACGACGCCCATGACCTCGCAGCAGTCCTTCAGCACATCGCCCATCTGATGACGGAACTCGCGGAACTTTTCTTCCTGGTCGCGATCGCCCTCGAACAGATCCTTCTCGTCGCCAGACTCCGGCTTGGGGAACTCCAGGTGACCAATCATGATGTCTACCAGCTTAGAGTAGATATCCATGCACTGGTTGCGCGCTTCGGCATATTTGTCGATGGTGAGATACTGCTTAAGATCATACCAGAACTTGAACGTGTGAGATATGGCATCCCTCTCCTTGTCCAATGCAGCTGTCGCAAGTATGGCTTGTACTAGGGCGCGGAAGTCGGTCGGCAGGCGAGCGATGAGAATGACCCACGATTCTCCAGCCTCGGCGAATATCCTGGCGATGCCCTTGAACTTTTCTGTATCCTCCTCTTGAGCTGCCTCGGCGAGCTTGGTTTGGAGGTTGATGACCTGAGGGTAGAGGACCATTATCGACTGGAGGGTCTCGTCGACATCTCTGGTCTCCGCGATCAGGGCGCTCAGACACTCAACAGCGGCCTCAAATGGATCATCCAGGGACAGATCCTCGACGATGATCTTGAGAAGGGGAGAGTTTATGATGGCATCCAGTGGTATCTCGCGTATCCAGGAAGTGATGCAGTTTAGTAACTGTGGGTTTTGCGCGGCAGCGGCTATTCAAAGTCAGTGGAAGTGGATTGAGAGAAAGGCAGTAGACGTACGGGAAGATGTGCCATATCGTATGAGAAGCTCCAGGGCTTGTTGGGCGTTGTCGTCGATCAACTCGGCCGTCCTCATAGTCAACTCGTGTTCCTGACCACCACATATTAGACTACAACTCTACTATCATATGTCGACGCCGCGGGGGATATATGCCGTGGGCTGATGACGGGGCGCGGCTCGTTCGGACGTACTGTGAGAGCGATCTTGCGTCCATGCGTGACTTCTTCGGGGAGAACGCGGAGGAAGTCCAAGACGCAAGGGAGCGTTGCTGGATCTGAGCCGAGGGCGTTGACAACGTCTTTGAGGACATCCTTCCACTCGGTCATCTGTATGGCCAGATTCGCCAGGCACACGCATAGCTGCAGACGTATGGGCTTGGGTCCGGCATGGAATGTCGCCAGATTCCGCATGATGGATGCTCGGAGCTCTGGCAGCTGTGCGCGAGGCACTTGGTGGAGGTCGTATACGATCTGGCATGTTAGAATAGCCCAAGTACGGCGTAGTGACGACTCACCTTTCCCTTGAGTGTGGTAGCAGCGAAAAGCTTGGCAGCGGCATCTGCTGAGTTTGCCTCTAGCATAGCCAGTGTGGTTGTCCATGCCTCTTCCTGTCACATATCAGCCCCTCATGCTCCTGAACGCGTGCCCATGCTACGTACCGACTTCTGGAACTGCTCCAGAAACTGATGTGCCTGCTCTTTCTGCGCGCGATCCGCCTGCGACGACATGGTGTTGTGCGCCGCCAGCACAGGGTCGAAGACCTGCTGTCCGTTGGCAGCCATGGTGAGGGAATTGGGCGTGGTAGTGGGGGGACGGATGCGGATACTGCTCGGAGCAAGGCGGCGGGGCGTGGATTATATTGCGCGCATCAACTGACTTATTACCAGGGTGCAGCGGAAGGAAGGTGCAAGCGGAGCGGAGGCAGGCAGGGCGGCAGTTGTTGTGGTGGTGGTGGTGAGTTTGTTCGGAGACGGGAAGTTGCGTTCGGTCGCATAGTCAAAGCAGCACGAAGATCCCCACGTTGGTGCCAAGGCGTTTGTGACCGCTCAGGTCGCGCCAGAAATGTTCCTGCAACCACAGCTCTCCTCCGAGCCTCTCCCCACATTGCGCCCCGACTCCGCCCCTACGACTACGAGAACTACCGGAGACGCGCATTTAAACCTTCACAATGACTGGACGTGGTGGTCAGTATATCTGCGCTGTTTGACGACGACTAGCTAACTTGTGCAGGCCGCGGTGGAGGAAAGGGTACGACAGCTCCCACATGCATGCGCCGCGACAGCAACTAATACCTTTGCAGTCCTCCTTCCTCCTATCAACTTCATCTTCAAGCTCCTGCAATCACGGGCGACCATCTCGGTATGGCTGTACGAGAACCTGGGCATGCGCATTGAGGGAAAGCTGAGGGTACGACTGCCTAACTACCTCAATATGACTGCTGCTAATACTTGTGTAGGGCTTCGACGAATTCATGAACCTCGTTATCGACGACGCCATCGAGGTCACGCTCGCGAAGAAGGACACACCAGAGGAGAGGCGCAATGTCGGCCAGATCCTGTTGAAGGGCGACAACATCTCTCTCATTCAGCAACTCCAATAAGCGCGAACGCCAACTCACCCCCGCACAGTCGCAAAGACATATAATGGACACGGCGCATACGTCAGGCTGGGATGAAGACTGGACCATGTAGTGCGGACGATCTCATGCAAAAGTTTGTGGGACGATATCAAGGCTCCACGCGACGGAGCTCGCCATCACCAGTGATCAAGGCGTCCAGGCGGAAATCGGAGGCGTCCATGGGAACCGACTCGTTTGGTGGCAGGAACTGCTCTGTTAACGAGAGGCCAACTTCAACTTGGTTAGTTAGCCCTCCAAATACACAATACCAGTAGTTCTTACCGCGAAAAGGCATGCGCGATACCTGGTGACAGCGCGTCAAGAAATAGTCGTAGAAACCTTTGCCGTGGCCCAGCCGGCCGAACTGCGAGTCGAACGCCATACCCGGCATGACGATCAGATCAAGGCCGGCACTCAGACCATCAGTCTCTCCATTCGTGATGCCCGTACCACCAAAGCAGTTTGCACGTGACGATATGGAGTCTTTGCTCGGTGTTGGAATACCCCATTTGTCGGGTTCCAAAGATTCAAAGTCTTTCATTGACTGCAGCTCTACCATGTCCATGATGGATTTTGGCTGGCCATCTTTGGGTGCGTCCAATTTATAGGTGTAGGGAATGAAAACCTTCTTGCCCTCATCAAACGCATTGCGCACGATCTCGCTCGTGGATATCTCACCGCCCGGCATAGACAGGTAGACGCTTATTCTGCGCGCCGCCTTGTACTCGGGCATGGACAGTAGGGTTTTGGTTGCATTAGATGCTTGGGAGCATCAGTAGAAGCAGCAACAAGACAAACACATGACGTACTTTGCGTAGCAGCAGCCGCTTCGGGAAGGCCTTTTAAGATATCCCTAATCTTGGATCGCAGTTCCTTCTTGACAGCTGCTAGTGATGCGGCCATAGCGTCTTTTGATTGCAAGCGTAACGGCGTTCCAAGTGTGCAAAGATAGCGCCGGTACTCCGGATGTCGTATCTGGTGTTGTGGTACTGAGATGGGTCGCAGCAGAGAGCAACAGATGTCCTGATCGCACCGGCAAATATATAGGGAGTCGTCGCAAAGCAAAAAATGACCGAAACAGCTAAAAGATGCGCTGCGGGTGCGGGCGATGATGTCGGGCTTGCCCACCGGAGGCCGGTGATGATCTGCAAGTAGCCGCGTGATCCCTGTCGATTGGACCCAAGCCAGGAGGCGGCGACACTCAAACATTCCCAAACATTCTCCCTCAACAACCACCCACGCCCGCCTCATTACCCACTCCTACGCCTTCCGCCTTCGTGCACCCACGCTCGCTTCCGCACACCACCGACCGTTCACACTCGTTCTCTCACGCCGACACCCACACACCGCACGCATCATGTTGTCACGGATAGCCGCCCTACTGCTCTCAGGAGTCGCAGTCCTGCATGCGCAAGCCCAAACTGCTGCCGTGCCTGCAGAACTTGTCGGCACATGGACAAGCAAGTCGAATTCGACCATGACCGGACCTGTATGCGCTTCTATCGACGTTCGCAGAGGAGACGAGACTAACCACCCGCATAGGACTTCTACGACCCTGTCAACGAGAAATTCACCGAGCCCAAGCACACCGGCATCAGCTACTCCTTTACCGCGGACGGCCACTTTGAATCGGCATACTACCGCGCAATCGCAAATCGTACGTTGCCCGCAGTCACCCCAACACAACCCTGATAGGTGCCATGACAGAGCAATTGCTAACAAGCATTACAGCCACCAATCCCAAATGCCCCCAGGGCATAATCCAATGGCAACACGGAAGCTACGAGAAAACGGCATCGGGCGGCCTCGTGCTCAAGCCCATCAAGGTGGACGGCAGACAACTATACTCCGACCCGTGCCAGTACAAGACCGCCGTCTACACCCGATACAACGCGACTGAGAAGTTCAAGGTATGTCGAGATGCAGAAATCCAAATATGCCGTACTGACCTATCAACAGCAATACGAATACGTCGCTTCAGACCAGTACCACGTTGGCACCCCGCGCATCACGCTCTTCAAATCCGACGGCGCACCCATGATGCCTCTCTACCTCGCCATGAAGTCACCCAAGATGCTCCCCACCACGACACTCAACCCCCTCGTTACCCAAACCGCCGCATCCAAGAACTCCAAGCGCGGCGAACTACCCATGAACCACGAAGTCATCTACGCGCGAACAACCGGTGCCGTCAGGGCTGACCAATGGTGGTGGTTCGGTGTCTTCATGACTGCCGGTGGAGGATTCCTTTACTACTTCTTCTAAACATAACGAAGAAACGGCAGTAGTTGAGGAGCAACAGTCGCGCAGTCGCGGCGATCATGGGGTTGGGCGCAATATCGGAGTTTTTTTGGCATAATTAAGATCACACGGCAACGCAGCATAATCCTTGTTTCATCTGGATCTTCACATACGACATGATTCTTGCTGGGTGTTACAAAGAAGGAAGAGAGAGGCGTTTGGTGGCATCCATCCATCCCATCGGACACGAGTCATCAAGATATCAAAAACTCATGTTCAGCGAGCAGGCGCGATTTGGGGATCTTTTTTTCGGGCGGCACATGTAGACAAATTCACGTTTTCTTGAAGTTAATTTATTTCCATGCGTTGCATCCGTACTACACTTGTCGAATGTGCATTTCACCATCCCAATTTTTATCACAACACCAAGGTACAACTTCAACAACCAACCCGAAACCAACACTATGCTCCAATGGGATTCAGAGACGCACTTCCGTCTTCATCAAATGCACATCTTAGGTTGCCATGTTGATTCATTCTTCGGTACCCGTTGGGGCCGATGTCAACAGAAACACCTCTGGTACGCTAATGTCGTCTCTATATGCAAACTTATCTACACTATATATGTCCATCTCCCTGACAACAAAACAACAAGCTAACGTATATCATCGGTTCGTGGGGTGTTCGACTAACGTCCCATGTTGCTTTCTGAATCTTATAACGACAGACATCCCCCCTTGATCTTTATCTATATAGCTAGACATGTTGACTTCTCGTAACGATGCTGCGCTATCTTCTGCTGTCTTTTCTAAAATGAGGTATTTTGTGGGGTCGTAACAAATCGTTATCGCGTTATGCGTCAGGCACAAGGTTGGTTATCGCTGGAAAGTAAATCGGTAATGAAGGTTTGCTCGAGGCAGGAATATACGTGAGAGCTCTCTTTGATGGGGTACGTTGCATTCAGTTGCTTTATCGCGTTTTCGTGGGCTGGTGTATATACTCTGGTGCAAAGAACAGATGGATAGACATGGAAACGACGGTGTCGTTTGTCGGTGTGAGGTGTGTAGGTGTGTTCTCTCCCAATGGGTAATGAAAGCGTAGAGGGGTTCTCTGCGCCTGGCCTTTCGAGACGGGGTTTGTGGTATGCTGGTGAAGCTGGCGAAGTTCGTTCCTTACGTCCTTGGTCGGCTCCGAAATCTGTGCTTCTGACGTGTTGGATGAGTATCTGCCCAGATGCTACGCGACCTGCTTCCCGTGTACCTTCTCTTACTCTCATATTCTCGGCTTGATCCCCCACCCCCATCAATATCTCCCTCTCCTCCATTCCATTCCATCCCACCCTCCCTCCCCCCTACAGCCCAAACCTCTCCATCCCCACCCTAAGATCCTCCTCCGTCCCCAAAAGATTCATAGCCCAAGGCGGCCTCTGACTCTTAACCACAAACCTCGTCTCACCAATCTCCTGCACCCTCCCCTCTTCCCTCTCCCTTCCTCTCATACCCTCCCTATTAACCCCAGTCTCCACCTCCTCCCTATCCACAGGCTGCACCTTCTTAGTCCTCCTCTTATACGGCGGCCCCCTCCCCATCTCCGCCGCCTTCTCCCACGCCGTCTCACACCCTTTAGCGATAATCCCCGCGCTCGCCCACCCCGTTTTCTTATCTGTTTCGAGCAATCGCGTGATGAGCCACTCGCGCTGCCGCGGGTCCTGGAACGTGATCCCGGCGAAGAAGAGGGAGAGGGTTGATTCTGTTAGGACGGCGCCGAGGAAAGGGGAGAGGTCTGAGGTAACGGGTATACTGACGCTAGCCCATATGCGGCCGATGAGCATGCAGTATGGTGCTGTGACGGAGGCGCAGACGCCGGCGGCCATTTGCGCGGCGGGTGGCATGCCAGGGTGGGAGCGCAGGAGGATGATTTTGGAGAGATAGGCGAGGCCCCATAGGATGGATATGTCGTAGCTTCTGTGTAAGATGGCTGGGCCGAAGGGTGTCATGTTTCCTCGGTCCTGTGCCTGGGTTCCTGGCACTGGTGGTGGGTAGGTGTCCTCTGGTAATGGGGCGAAACCTTCGCTTTGTTCTAGGACTCGTAAGACGGATGTGTGGGCGTCCATTATGGTTTCCCATTCTGCGACTGCTTTCTCGTATAGGGTGGGTAGGTCGGCGTGTTGCGGGTTGGGCACGTTGGGGGTGGGGGGTGAGCGTTCGTAGTTTGGGTTTTCGTAGCTGGAGAGGATGGGACCTGGGCCTGCGGAGGGGGCCATGCCGTAGAAATTGGGCATGGGCGGTGGTTGGCTTCGGGGTGGTCCTCCAGTCGATCCGGGTGGTGGGCCAAAGCCAGGTGGTGGCTGTGGTGGTCCTTGCCCTGTCCATCCTGGTGGTGGTGGTCCTTTCCATCCTGGCGGCGGACCTTGCATCTGAGGTGGAGGACCTCCAGAACTCGCATGCATCTGTTGTTGACCAGGTGGGCCGCTGGGAGGTGGGCCCATACTGCCAAAACCAGGCATACCCGGGCGAGGTCGCCATCCTCCATCTGCTTCCACTTGTCGAAGTTTGCGAGTGCGGTCTCGAACTGTAAAGTCTGCGATACGACCTAGGAGAAGAATGATGTGATCGTGGGAGCCATAAAGGGCATCAGTCCGGCCAAGTGGTGCTCTTGGAGGACAATCGGACCATTTACGGTAGGGATTACTGCTTGATGTCAGTCGCATGTTGCAGACCCAGATCTGAGTTACTCACATAAGACGATGACCGCTCACGATGCTCTGGTAAACATCATGCCTAGCGTATGACCAATAAATATCCTGCAGTGTCTCGAAACTCTGCAAATCCAGTTTTGCAGGGATACTTTGCCTTGCGTCGTGCCTCGCGCCATTGTCCTCAAACACCATTCCAAAGTCGTCGTAATTGACTTTCTTCCCCACTATCGTGCTTACAAGACCTTGATCTGGCATCAAAGCGCTGTCTTTGAGCCTTTGGTCGAACTGTCGTTGATCAAACAGCATCTCCGGATTCTGATGCGGGAATTGTCGTTCCATCGCCGTCTGCGCTGCTCGCATTCGTCTGTACTCTCGCGTGAGTGACCGGAAGTCGAGCTCGGTGATCAGGCGCTGGGCCCCGACGAGATGTGTTCCCCATTTCACATGCTCTGCTGTCCATACTTCGTAGAAGGCTAGGAGTAAGGATGTTGCTAGTGTGTTTGTCGATAGCCGTTTTGTAGGGTTGCCGAGAGAGCGGACAAGGCGTTTCAAAGAGTATGCGTAGTGTTTATAGGAAGGCGTTATAGAAGCACCCTGCAGTCTTGCGATGTGCAGGCTTGCAAGCGCTAGCATGGCGTGTAGAAGACCTTGGTGGCTTAGAGCCTTCAGAGGTAGTGTATGTGTCCAGAGTCCTTGCTGAGCTGGGTGTGTAGTGCTTTCGAAGATGAGGGTAGGATTTCGGGGATTTCGTTCGTACATCGACAGTGTAGGTCCGGTCTATCAGAGATTAGTTAACTCTGCCCAGTTCGGTCGATCGCAGTCTAACGATCTCGTCAAACTTACCACATGAATGTAATGTGCGAAAACCCTCGCAGTCTTGGGATTGCGCAGGGGACTTGCTGCATACTCCGGTCTGTAGTGCGACAGCAACCCGTCGTACAAGAACGCATCATATCGTCTGATTCCAAGCTCATTGTAGTTCTCAAGGTGTATGCGACGGATGTTGCTGAACTCCTTGCTCGCAAGAAGAGCCTGCTCGTCCTCGACTGTTTCCGCTTCAAACATCTCTTCGTCTGATTGAACGTCCCAGTAGTCGTCGTCTTCGTTTTCGATCGCGGCTTCGTCGAGAACCTGCGTAGGACTGACATGGTCGTCGATATCGAATGCGCCGAGGAGGAGTTGCGGTTGAGGCCGTTGCTTTTGTGATATGGCAGTAGGTTGGTCTGTATACACCACTGGTTAGCCTGGGAACATTCACGAACAAGTACAGATAGTAGAGAGTAGCGTGCTGTCCTCCTGGGAAGTACTTAAGAAAACCCAGGATTTAGACATGCACGAATTTATGGATTGACAATGGGTTGGGACACGAAGAGAATAACGATAGTCATTGGGGTATATGAGGTTTTAACTAGACACGAGACATACCGAGGACAGGCTGAGACATATACTTTACATCTGGGGTTATATCATGAATGGGCATCTGCACAGGAGGATAGCTTGCATGACTGAAGTCAGCGTGAGAAACTGCTGCTGGATAATTGTGAGTTCCAACGTGGCTGAAGCTCGGGGGACCTCCTTGCGGAGGGTGTACGGGAGCATGCGGATGGCCATCGTATCTTTGCATGCCCGGTGGCGCTTCCGTGTAGTGAGGATACTGGTCGCTTCGCGGTGATACACTCGAATAATCCCGATAGGAACCTTCGGCTTGCTGGCTATCAGACCGGTAGGATTGTGGATAGTGTGGCGGAGGCTGAGGGACTGCGGCTTTTATAGTGGGTTCGTGGCTGTACGGAACCGAGACCGGTGGATATGGCGCGCTCTGGGTATATTGAATGGGCGGTTGAAATGTGCCGTGTGAATCGTGCCTATACTGTGTCTGTGGGCTGGTGTGCATAGACTGAGGGGGCGGGAAATATGAAGCGGTAGGCGTATGGCCATGTGGAGGGTGATTTGGCGAAGAAAGCGGCTGTTGGTGAAGAGGCGATGGCAGAGGTTGTTGATGAGGCTGTTGATAGGCCTGATCGTTTGTGTAGCCATGGGTCACTCCAGGGTAAGCTTGTGGGGGTTCCAAAGGCCCTGAAGTTTGGTTCGCGTCCATGTGGGAGAAGTCGAAGCTACCGTGCGGGCGTGGCTGGATTGGACCAAGCATGCCCTCTTGCATGCCGGTAGTTGGCTCGGGCCCTCGATATGATTGATTGCGTGTGCCAGGAAGCATGGAGGTGTGATATTGGATAGTGCTGACAACGCCTGGGTGATTCGGCCAGTCGCCAATCGGTGGTTTGAAGATGACTCGTTGGTTGTAGCCCTCGCACTGGCGTTTGGACTTTATGCAGTTGTTGCAAGTAGGTCTCTCTTCACCACACTTTATGCGGCGTTTTCGGCAGGTGAGACATCCAGTTTTGGTCCTCTTTCTCATCTTGGAGTTGGTAGCAGACCCTGAGAGGCCTGTTGGTGACACATCGCCCGGGCCTCCCGAGATTGGAGCGGGCGCCATACTGTCCATGGATTCGAGTAAAGAGATAGAGGTAACAACAAGCGAGTCTGTGGCACTTAGTACGAAGCTACAAGGCCATATAAGGGACGGAAGTCTGGGATGACATACCTGAGTAATCTTCGATCCTGAGAAATGGGGGCACAAGATCGGCGGGCTGATGTTGGTCCGCTTGGAAGCGGGTACGGAGCCAAGATCGATTAACCTCGCAGCAGTGCCGATCTGAATGGTTGAATCCTGCGGGGCGCCAGTGACGAGGCAGTCAAGCTTCACGGGCGACTGGGTTAAAGATGAAAGTGATGGTGTCGTCTTGTAGGAATCCAGGGCTCGAAGGCAAGAACAAATCTACTCAGGGAGAGTCGATCATTCAACCCACGGGAGCCATGTGGAGCCAGGGCTTCAATGTTAGTTATAACGAAGTGGGGAGCACGCACCAGGTGTCAGAGGCCGCTGGGAAGGCCAAAAGGGGAGCGAGCGGCAAGCCCGCCGCTGTTCGTGGGTACGGAAGGCTGTACGTAAAATGATAGCGCGTCCACAGTACCTACATCAGGCATGGAATGGCCATAGGAGCAAAGGTGTTCTAGACTAGAATGGGAACTATACTTTTCTGGGGAGCGACAAGGTACATGGGGGTTGGATCAGGGTGGGCAACTGGAGTCGGATGCAGAAACAGCGGGTGCGGACACGGACTTGGAGTGTTCAGAGCAGGGCAAGAAGTCAAGTTCGATTCGGCAGCTGTCGTGCGAGGTCTCGTCGGAGTGCGTGCCAATGGACCGGGGGTATTGAAGGGCTTGCGCTAGGAGAGTGGGAGAAGAAAATTGGCGGCTGATCAACGGATCTGATGCCGGGTAGGCTAATGAGGGGGGTATGATGTTTTGCGTTGGACGTGGGTTCCCAGCCAATCTGCCCGATATAGACACTCGACTGGCGAAGCGATGGGGGTGCTTTGGTTGCGAGCGTTGGGAGATGGGCGGCGGGACGTCGGCCTGAGGAGCTAGCCTGCAATCACTTGGTGCGCTGCCGAGTTCGGAAGCGGCCACGATGCTTTGCCGAGGATCCTCACCCTTCTCGCTCCCACCCACTGCACGTCGGCAAAGCAACCTCTTTGACACTTTGCTCCACCCTGAAGCGTGCTTTGCCTGCTAGCCGCTTGGGCAGCTGTCATCAGCCTCAGTCGCGTGGAGGTTGCGTTCGTGTGCGGAGCCTGAGTGGAACGTGGGACTCGGGCGACAGCTGGCCATGCTTCTGTTCCCACGACACAAACCTTATTCCGCGCAAAAGACATTCCGTGTGCGACGCGTCTTCACGTACATATCATCCCAATCCATCACAGTGACTGGCCCAGCTGGAGCGGACGTGTACTCGCCCAGTTCAACAGCTGTGGACATTGCCAATGGCCTAGCTAGCCGCTATTGCTGCCAGGCCTCCAGGAATCGCGCAATTGCCACGGTGGTCTGCTCTGATTGCCTCTGATACATGGCTCTATCATTACCAGAAGCGGCATGGTGCTGATCGACTGATGGCGTCGTCTCACGCGCGCCGGCCAACGAGCTTAAGCATCCGCCAATTAACCTATACCATCAACCACCCTACCGGACCTTCTGTCTGGTTTCGCGCGTTTGATTCACCGAGCACCCCGGACATATTTCGACGTCACTGGCACAACTGCTACTAGAGTGGCCGGCATGCAAAGCATCTTCGCGCTGGTGGCGGCTCAGGGCAAGCTGAGCGGAATACCAAGCTCCGCAATCAAGAGCCAGCCGCTACCAAGTCTTGATGAGCCATTGCCGCGGGGGCCCGCGCTTCTATTATGATTTTCGTCCAGGAATCGCGAACCCGACAGCTGGGCATCGTCAGCCTCTGATTGTGATGGCTCCCTGCCCACGAGTCGACTGCCTCGTCGACTGCCTCATTCAGGGCTCAACGGGGTCAAGGGAGCGAGGTACCTGTGTGCTCGGCGCTATGCCTCCTCATGCCATGTGCTGATGAGCGTGCGGAATGACGATCATGTGGACTTTTGTGGGGCTCGGAATACCTCTATTTCCAGTAATGGCCGCTGAACTTCGCATTCGACATCGCGGGTACGGATGCGAAAGAGCAGCCTCACCCAGCACGCTAATGCAGCATCTTCACACCACGATTGCATTAGTGCTGCGCGCATGCACGACTCAGGGTTGGCAGAGACATAATTCTGCCTTGTTTTGTTTTTCAAAGTCAGTGTCAGACGTTCACCGGGAGAACTGTCTACTGGTCCGCTCGGCGCAGTCGCGGTCTCTTGTGCTTTTTAGTCCTGGTATATCAAACGGGTCACCGGTTCGACAGCTGCGGGTACTCTTCCCGGTTATTAAAGGATCAGATGAAAAGGAAGACGTCCAAGTACAGTGACCTTGGGCGTCATTGTCAAGACCCTACAAACAGGGGTTGAGCCCAGGTTACCAAGGCGCTGGACCCGAGATGCTGCACCTCACATTCTGGCTGCAAAAGCAACCTTACCGAGTCATCGGTATATCCCGATCATGGCTGTTTACGGAAGTGACCGAACTATAAAGCCAATTTTAGACAAGGCTCTCCAAGATAACGGGATGCGGTTGAGCTGCGATTGAGCTTGCGGCGTGGTTAGCCGGATCCGGACAGCCATTCGTGGATTACTACACCGGTGACGATCCGACGGAAGCACAGTTTGCAATTGCAATCGAGATGCAGGGGTCGAAAGAGTTCTCTGCTGTGGCTGCCACGAGAAACGGAACAGCATTGGGCGTGTAGTGGTAGGTGAACGGCGACTACTGGAGGCGCCTTGCTCCAATGGGCTCACCTTAGCGACCTGGACCCTAGATCCAAAGCTTGATTTTCGACATGGGCTGATGCCATGTCTACGCCCCTCACCCGACTGCCATTTTCGACAAGGGGATTGACAGCACTCCCCACATTTGCTAGTCACTTCTGTAAGTTATTGCGAAGTGCACGTGATCGGATAGAGGCGCTGACGTCGTGTTAGGGGAAGTATACACGACTCGCATTGAGAAGATGCATGAAGTGATGCGGACATGCTCACCCGCACACCCACGTCTAAAGCGGTTCCTTCGATGTTCGGTTAGACATCTGCCATGCCGGGTGTTACTCACGGCTATTGACTGCGGCTGATGAGTGCAGCAAGGCTTTGTTTGCGGCCTGCAATCTGAGCATCTCTTCAAAGCGACGCAGTCGCATCAGTTATGTCTTGGAGTGCTGCTGATGCTTCAGTACTCTGCCATCTCAGAGGTGTGCCCTTACATATGACGACAAGATCAACTCAACAAGCCAGTAGTCTGCAACCATGCACAATCTGACCCCGCAGCCTATATCCACTAGAGAGACGGTAGTTCCAAGGTAGTTCCTGCGCGAAGTTAGTACGCGCGCGTCGTTGTTTGTGTGCTACCTTCTCAAGAGGAAGAATCAACAATGACATGGCAGTAAAGTAGCAACGGCTGATATATCAAGCTTGCTAAAGCACAGTATGTCCTCGCTCACCGCTGTCCTCAGGCGCAGCCACAGGATACCGTGAACCATCTCAGGGTTGTAGCTTGCGCAGGTACACCTCCGCCGTAACGGAAGCGTTTACACGACACTGCTAGTGCAGCGACACCTGCAGCCATACAGCACCTCATATTACACGAGCGGATTTCTCCCTCACGGCTAAAGCGAAGGTTCCCGACGCCACTGTCCACGCCACCAGCCGACAGCGTTGCGTCTTGCGAAACGTCCTTCACTGCACATGGCTCCCTTCCAAAACACCCGATTTGTCGTCATCGACCTAGCAACTAGCATGTTCCTACCCCAGGTTCTGGTGCTCGGGATCCCGCCGAAGGAACGGGGCGCATCCGAAGGAAGCTTCGGTGACATTGATCGGCTACCCATGTCAACGATCCTGGTAGGTTGCATGCATGTCATTGTAACGACACGCGGTCTTATACAAGGAAAGTATTTCGCAGGTACAGTAGTAATATTATTACCACTGCAAGTTCTGGTTTTCGAATGCATTCTGGCGCGATGGCAACAGCCGCTGCACTTTCTTCTGTCAACCTTCTCCAACGCCGACAACAAGACAGCGCCACAACACCATTTCTTTCACATACGACCATAGTTTCAGGATAATAGCGCTTCCCGTTCGCTCAGCGGTACTCAAGCCTGTAAACGGCAGACTAGTAGTCAGGTGGGTGACCACTGGCGAATCCCCGCTGTTGTATGTTTTTTTGCATCTTTTTGCACATTAACAAACTCTACTAAGATGCTTCTCTTTTTCCAACTCGTCACCAGAATTTCACTCCGCGGGCGGCTGCTATCCGCGTATCCAACGTATCCTGCCTGGTCATCGCATCGAGACGTCCGGCAAAACAACCTGCATACCACTAGCTATTGCTTCTGCTGCGAACTCCTTACGAACTTCGCCACCGAGGCGCAGACTATTACTTGCTACTGCAGCTAGAGTTGTTCTGCATGAAAACTGCTCTTTGCTTCTCTACATTCCTTTTGGCAAACAGGGCCGGCGAGCAAAACCACACCAATCCAAACCAACGGAGCTGAAAATTCGAGCAGGGCGAGATGAAAGTGACGTCTAGGCCAGAAAGAAATCTATCAAGATGGCGAATGGTTGCTACGCATAGCTGACGTTACGTGGTTTAGTCAAACAACCAACTGCGACGTTGTTGTTTTCCATCGGGCCGTCGCATTATCTTTTCGTACCTGCATTTCCCCACTTCCTCAGCGACAGACTACGACATGCACCTCCTTCTAATCTTGACTAGTCCCATCGATGAGTACCGAAGTACGTTGCCGTCCAAGTACGTATGCTACACTTGCTTTTACTCGGGTCGAGAGCCTGCCGGAGTCGCGTCGAGCGTTACCCGACCATCTCCCAAGCTCTCTACATAGTCCGGCGTCGATCGTCAGGACCCTGGTTCGCCCGAAAGATCGTTCATATCTTATTGGGTCACTCGTATGGGCAATGCGACGTACTGTTTGACGATATAGAGTATGGTGATGTTGGTGCTTTACGACTCTTTTTCGGTGCGTGGCGAAGATACTCGAGTGCAACACCATTTCAACCAACTTATCGCTCCGCTATCTTGAGACGTAGAACGCAAGCGACATGTTTACTCAGCACAGAAGATGACATCTGGATCGCGCATGACGATCTCGTCGATCTGATAAGCCTCTAAATTACCCCTCAGCAGTTCAACCAAACTACTGAACTCGGGTGCAGTACCAGACTTCAAATTTGGCTGAACAGTGGAAGCTAACCTTGTCTCGCCCAGAGTGAGCAGTTCTGGGCTGACGACAATCCGAACGCGACAGACTAGAAGGTTGTTTCGCACCAAACGTCGCATTTCCCTGTTTCGTGGCTTGGGGTGGGGATGAGATACCGCTTGTTGTGTATCTCTTGACGAAAGCAAATCTGACAGGAAGGCTGGACAAACTTAGGGAGTTTGCGCTACAGCGGAGATGATCGTGGGCTCAATGAGAGCAATATGTCGTGTATTGGGCGTCTTGATGGATGAAGACTTGACCGTTATCGTCGAGGATGATTCCTGTGGACTGATCGACTTTCCACCTTATTGAAGAAATACACTAAACACCTAAGAGCCTACATCAATATGATTACATGCAATGTAGATGATCTAGAGTCAACGTAGGCTTCAGTGTGTTTAGTCTCTTTGCTCACCGCGGTGGTCGCGATGTCGTTGTAGGAAGAGCCGCACGATGCCACTGCTGTGGTATGACTCCTTGAGAAGGCCAATTTGCAGCAGTACTCTCGAACCAAGAATCGGATCTCAGCAACCGCCGTGTGTTTAGCAGGTTTCCATCGAAAGTCTCTCGACAACCTCGATTTTGGTAAAGTATGGGACCTTCGCCATCGCTGGCAAAACTTTACGAGGGCCTGGAAGAACGCGCGTGGAAAGCAACGTGGGCTCATCACGTTGTAGACATATTTGATAGATCCAGCTGCCAAATAGATTTCGCCATTGTCATGAAATGTAGTAGTAGTCGCATCGACAATTTCAAGGTCTCTGAATCCAGTGCGCCATCTCAAGAGAGGCAACAGCCAGGATGCTTCCATGCAAAAGAATGCCGTACGATGTTGCGAAGAGTTGGCACATCTTCCGCGTCGAAGATCTATATCAAGATGTACAAAAGACATGTAGCTTGGTAAGACTTCACCGTACTGGCTTACCGTATGTGTTGCATCAATTCAATCGCCCCAAACACTCGCATGGCGAATACAGTGGCTTCAAACAACGTCGTGGCAAATCCGCAGTACCTCCGAAACTTTTGTTGGTAGAGATTTCGCGAAGTGGGGGTATTCAGGGGTCTGCAGAAAAGTTCCCCGCCATCACTACCCACATGTTAGAATCTTCCATGAGCTTGTCAGACTGCTTTCCCGCCGTCCCCACTCCTCTGACTGAAGTTTGGTCAAACCTCATCGTCGACATGCCAAATTTCTTTTCTTTTGTCATATTGCTTGTATCTTTACAGCCTTCCATCAATTTCCGATATGGTCTAGTGGCTAGGATTTGCCGCTCTCATCGCAGAGTAAGCTCGCTGTTGCAGCGCAGTGCCGGCAAGGCCCGGGTTCGATTCCCGGTGTCGGAAACAATTCTTTTGTTCTTTTTTGCGTCTTTATGGGTTCGAGGATGGGTTGGTATATCTTTTTGCTCATTCAATCTTTTGACCGGACCTACGAGACGCTTCCGAGACGAATTGGGGTACTTAGATAGCCTTTGAACATGGTAAGACACTTCTCTTGTGCTCTTGAAGGTGTGTGAGGTCACTGCCTGGGTTGAGTACACGTGACGTGCAGGTACGACTAAAGAGAGTCTACCCTACCACGAGCACTGCTCTACCACAATCAGGTGATATGCTCTTAGACATCGCACGTCTATATCACTCTATAGGTTCTAATATGGAAGAACACTCGAATGAGACTTGCTAGAAGTGTAACTCGGCTTTGAACTAAACACAGTGAACGAGCAGCCCACCCACCCTCACATCCTATACAAGGAAAACCTAAACAGGTCTGCAGCCTATATCGATATGACGACATGCAAGATAGGCAAACTGACATCCACGTAGACTCGAGTGTGCTTCCTTGAATGAGGTGCTGTTAAAACACAAAACTATAACGACTGGTATTGGTATAGAACAGGTAGTGACGGGATCACTTCAAACGATCGCTAATTCTGCAACAAGAAATCTCAAGCCTTCCATCATGTGGATAAATACAGACGCCGGTAATGATCTTTACAATGGTGAACGATAGACATGACACCTTCTTTTTGCGCTTAATCCTCCCGCAGCACCGCCGCTGTATACCCATTCTGCCCCGTACTCGCGTCCCCGCTGCCACTCTTCAGCCAGCAATTCGCGCCATTCTCAGTCTCGTACCTTGTGCTAAAGTCGGAGCTAATCACGGCGGCTTTACATGCATTGCTTCCGTTCATGGCGCTGTATTGACTGCACGCGTCGACGCATTGCTCCAGGGTGTAGGCTGTGAAGCTCATGAGGATGGTGTCGAGGATGTTGGTGCTGTCGAGACAGTTGTAGGTATACCGTCCACTGATATCGGACTTCTTGCCTTCCAGTCGACTCGAGATGAGGAGGGTAGATGGACATGTTGTGTTGATTGACTGAATGGCGCCAAACGGCCTCGCGGCATAATAGGTGCCCGTGTCTTCAGTTGCAGCCGCCGGGCTATCCGTTGGAGTATCCGATGGGGCATCCGCTGAAATATCCGAAGGACTCGCCGATGTGGGTGTTGGGAACAGCTCCATGCTCGAACTCGCCGCCGCCTGCTCCGCTGCAAGTGCTTCGGCCTTCCTACTCAAGTATTAGACAATGACAGAGAACTGGAACCATGTCTTACTTGTCGGCTTTCTCTTGCACCACAAGTCCTCCCCCAATACTGGTGCCTACAAGTGCGGCAACGATGGTGAATGACATGGCGATGGTAAACCAGTATTTACGTCGTCGGTGAGCAAAGAACTTCTTCCACATATCAGGCGGGACCTGAATGTGAGGGGCTTGATCCTGATCGCTGTCCAATGCAGTACGGTACGACAGAATATCGTGAGAGCCTCGCAGGCGTGATGATCTAGTCCGCGGCAGACGACCCCGTCCACCATCGTCATCGTCATTGATTTGTGGCAGCTTCGTATCGCCGTTGGCAGAGTAGCGGTTGACGGCCTCGGGATATGTCTCAGGTTGAGCGATCTGCAATCCATCAGACATATCGAGCCGCTCTGGCTTTTCGTCCTTCTCCGTTGTAGTGGTAGACATTGTAGACATTGTACATACAGACCGCTGAAGATCAGGTCGGGATTGGGACGGTTAATGTGATTGTGTGACAATGAGGGACCAAGCCAAGTATAAGTGTATTTGCCAGCCTCCTAACTAGTCAACGGCGTCTAGTAATCGGGCGTGTGCTAGATACACGCATGCGGGTGCACTTGCAGCAGGCTGCCGAGATCTCCAGGTAGATCGCTGTATACCCCGTGCGAGCCATGTGCGTCAATGTCGACAGCCTCTTATCAGGGTCAAAACACCGATTCCAACATAAATGATGAGGGGTTCCACGTATCGGAGAGCTTCGAAAGTAAGATGCGGCACACCGACCAGCCAGATCGCATTTGGATAGGAAATCCCTTGCTCGACCCTTACCTCCACGGACCCTTGCGCAAGACTTGGGCTAGAACGATCATGCTACCACCTTCAAACACGGTTAGTGTCGTGAAGGTAAGGAGAGTTTTATTCTAGATGTGCCGTTCCTGAGGCTTTTTCGGGGTCTCTCAAGAGGTCAGTTCCTTCGGATTGTCTACCAAGCCGAGGTAATACTCCACGCACATATAAGGGATACCTCAATATGACCCTGACAAGGCTGGGCTATTTCCAGATGGTATGATCCGGATAAGGTAGAGGTATTTCCATGAGAAAAGGCAATCGAGTTGTAGATGTTCTGGCTAGGATGCTCTGTAATCCTTTCCAGGTTGCGTCGAAAGCCCGATCTCTGTGTTCCCGCCAACTAAGCATCTGCGCAGTATCCCGTTCTTCCCCAGAGACGAAAATATCGACGCCAGGTGAGTGCGCTCTGACACCCCATCTTTATGGGCGTCGATGGCGTATCGCGAATATGGGGCGAGCGTGTTGTTGTGTTGTTGTGGAGTTTGGAATGTCGAGGAAAGAGGGCGCTCAGGTCCGACGCGGAAGGTGCGAGCACAGCCACCGCCACACAATGACGTGCGTGTCCAGCAACCCGGTCACAAGAACAAGCAGAGCAGTCGGACTTCCAAGCGCTTCTCTAACACATCACATGCTGTGGCGCAGCTGCAAATAGGCATCGTCACTTTTGTTAATTCCCACGTTGTTCCTGTACGCGTAATCTTCAACACCATCCAGGCAGCAACATTTCGCATAGTTCGGGCCGCTAGATCACATCCGCTTCAACTACCTTCACATCTGCGGCCAAACTCTTCATCTCCCGTCACGAATAATTTTGTGATTGCCTCCCAGGCCTGAGACATTCACACGTCTCGCCACCCACAACTACCACCCATCATGGACATTCCTCGCGGCCACGCAGCGATGCCACTCACAGAAGCCGACTTCCTAGACTTCATCTACAACTACTTCAAAGCCGAGTACTACCCCATCCGCTCATTTTGGTCTACAGCAACTGCTTTCCCAAGACAAACCGAACGATGGATTTCCATGGGCCATGAACTCTCACCGCTTGTTGTCCGACCCGCAAACGCGCAGGCGCAAAAAGATTTGGAATCTCTGGACTACTTTACAAGAAAATGGAACCTCGATGCTGGATTCGTAAGAGGCTTGGTTATTCGGTTCGCAAAGTACGAGTTGCACGAAAGACTGGAGAAGAGGCTGTATGAATGCGCAAGACTAGACTTGATGGTGAGGAAGGCGCTGAAAGAGAAGCATTTAATCGACGCATTATGGCCGAGTCCTGCACCACGGAATATCGCGAAAGATCTGTTGCAGCAGGGTGTGCAAGCACGTCAATGGTACGGCGACATGTTCAACAAGTATTTCCGCGTCCTACAGTCTATCGACTCGTTCCAACTCCGCCCGGAAATCGATCATCACATCAAGAATAGTGGGAGGTTGATGTTGATTCCCTTTGTGGACCATCTCATATTCGGAGCCGTAGATCCTATTATACCAATCGTGGCGAAAGGAGCAGGCTATGCAAATGCTAAAGGGAGAGGGAACGACAGAAATACGCCAGGCTTCGGTGAGCCAGGGAAGTTTGAGATCAGGTTCGATGCACCGACCGAGGTCACAGATACGTATACGAAGAGCGTTGTACGGCAGTGTGAGTGTATGAAGTGTGGCACGAAGCGAGACGTACAAGTCGTAATATCAGTGGACCCGAATCCGAATGCTGGAGCGAGTGCAGGCACATCGTCTACCAGTCGACAGCGGGACACGGCGCCACCAAATTCCAGAACCGCACAGAGATACAGCCCAGGCTACCAGATGCCTAACCAGAACGACCCAGCACCTCCCCGCCAACCCCCTCGGCCACAAGCACAACCACCCCAGGAACCCTCCCCATCCCACCGTCCTTCGACACCCGACCTCAAAAAGCAATGCCCACGCTGCACCTTCCTCAACGATCCGGCCTTGACAGCCTGCGAAATGTGCGAAGCCTCCTTGCCAGAAGCCACAATT
The DNA here is from genome assembly GCF_024043145.1 of Alternaria conjuncta. Classification (NCBI taxonomy): domain Eukaryota; kingdom Fungi; phylum Ascomycota; class Dothideomycetes; order Pleosporales; family Pleosporaceae; genus Alternaria; species Alternaria conjuncta. The sequence continues at coordinate 328,126 of NW_026250102.1, read as the reverse complement.
GCGAAACCGCCCAGTCCAGTGTCCAACAGAAAGGCTCCTTCGCACTCACACTCCGCATCGCACCCACCACCCAACAAGCCTCGAAGCAGAGAAGAAGCACTGCGACAAGAACAAAGACCAGGCGCACCTAATAGACACAGTCTGAGTCAAAGCCTCTTCTCCATCTTCCCATTTTCGCAGCAACAGCAGCAGGAGCATCATGCTAAGCTGCCGCCTACACAGCAGGTCGACACTTCTGCGGCTGTGAAAACAGCGCCTGCACCAAGGCAGGAGACGAGGAAAACAGAAGACCCCCGACCAGCATCGAAAGAAAGCAACAACCCACGCGTCTCTCATTCTCCACACCCACCTCCCCAAGCCGAACCATCCTCTTCCCGTCACGCAGCAACCACACCCCCAAACCGCCCCTCCACCCCCCCACTATCCAACCACCCCGAAATGGCAATGATGCCCCTCTCCCCCTCCCCACCCTCATCCTCGCATCCGCGCCCCGCACCCGCCGGTCTCCCGAGTAACCTCATGGACGACTTCGTCCCTGTGTCTCCTGCTTTTCCGCAAGACGACGAGGATGAAGATGCGGGGTGGGGGTCTATGAGTAGGGAAGAGGCAAGGGGGCAGGAGAGTAGTAGTGAGGAAGACGATGATGGTGAGGGAGGAAGTGGCAGGGGGAAGGGGATGATTGATTTGGATGCTGTGGCGAGGGAGGAGGCTGATGTTTGGGGGGATAGGGAGGATTGATTGGATATACAAGGAGGGGGTAGATGGAGATGTTGGTGTTGGATTTGGATCTGGAGCGCTATCTATCTAGTTCACTGTTTGTGTATTTATGCCTGGCGTTCAGAGTTACACATTGGATAATGCTAGGAATGAGATTACGAGGTTGAATTGAAGGGACTCTTAGTTGCGTTTGTCTATACTCCCAAACACCCATTCCCAAGCCCACGTCTCCAGCGCAATAGAAATATACGGCCAACTCCACGCTTCATGGTCTTTCATCTGCCCGCTCCATGCAATGCACCAAGCGCCCACACCTGTTGTTCGACGTCTGCGACAAGCTTTGCACATAATAGTACGCCCTGCTCTCCACACACCGGAGGAGTATGTTCAGTATACAGCTGCACGCCCATCGTAGTCGGCCCTAACGTCATCCACAAAGTCATCCTACGAGTTGAGGTAGTTCCGGACAGCGCCTTGCAGTTTCGTCGCACCCTCGCCGAGCATGTTCGTCAGGTTCTCGAGATCGTCGCCAGCGGTAAGACCGAACTTGCGGACAAAGTCCTTGGCGGCGGTTTCGAGGTCGCCGTAGTCTTCGTCGCCGACTTCGTCTTCGGGTCGGCCAAAGTATGCGTTGGAGGAAATAGCGCTCGCGCCTTCGAATCCTACATAGCGAATTAGTAAACCCAACGGAAATGATTTTACGTATGCTGCGTACCTGATAATCTCTCCTTGGCCTGCGCGGTGGCAGTAGGATCGAATGCGTTGCGTCCAAAGAATTCGTCACTGGAGATGCCCTTTTGTGTGCCAAACTTGTCTCGCGCGTACTTCTCGCCGTCATCCTGCGCAGGCTTGCCGACACTGCCGAAGCCACCCATCTTCTTCTGCGGTGCAGCCTTCTTCGCTGCACCTACCTGTCCAAAGCCCAGACGTTGTACGCCCATGCCTAACCTTTCCATATCTTGGCTGGAGCGCTCGGTCTTGGAGGTGGAGCCGAAACCACCTCGTGGCGGTGATACGGGGGTCGGGGAGACGATGGCGGATGCTTCGGGGGCTTTCGACTTGGTGGCCGCTGCGGCCTCAGCGGCTTCGGCTTCGGGATCGTAGCCCAACTTCTCAATGCGCTCAGCCTCTTCACGGGCCTTTCGCTCTGCCTCCTCAAAGTCTAGGCCTCCATCTGCGGCAACCACTTTCTTCGCTCCGAGACCCTTCTTTTTGGCACCCAGAATGTTCTTCTTCGGCGCAGCGCCTGCGGTTGTCTTTCGTACGGCTGCGGGCTTTGCAGCGGGTGTACTCGATTCACCGCCAACGAGTGGCGACTTGGGACGGTCTGTTCCATTGCCGTTGGCGCCAGGCTTCAGGAAGGGTGATCCTCCAACCTTGGGTGTACCGGTACGCGAGGGTGGGTTCGACGGGCGCTTGATAGCGGGCTTGTCCCATGAGGAGAAGAAGTCGTCTTCGTCGTTGGCTGGCGTGTTGGTGCCGTCGGTGCCAACCTCGGGTACATCTGTAATGACGACCTCGTTGGGGTATCTGCATACATTGATTAGCCTAGTTTACCGTGTAAGACAAGTTCTGCTTACATCCTGGCGTCCGCGGCGCAGCGCCTAGTCAGCTCCTCCTTGTACTTGGTGGCGGCATTGCTGGTGTATTTGGCCTTGTGGTCTTTACTCGCAAGCGCAGCAGAGCCTCCGTGCGACTGGAAGTACTTGGTAGCGCTTTCGTTACCGCCCACTTTCATGATCCGTAATTGATCCCATTGCCAGACTACCCTCAATCAGTATGTGCATTGTATAGCCACGAGACTCGGGGTGAACGTACTGTCGAGGTTGGTGGATCGTACGAAGGAGATGTGGACACCCATGTTACGATGGTTGGACGAGCAGTCGAGGCACAGGTAGATGCCAAAGGGTACGGAACTCCATGTTGGGTTCTTTGCGCCGCAGTCGAAGCATATCTGGGGATGTGTTAGGCATTGACCGAGTACCTGTCTAGTTGCAAGACGTACCTTGTTCGCGGGCTTCGACTTCAATTTGGTAAAGATGTTCTGCGACTCGGTCTTGGTGGCGAGGGCAGCCATGGTGGGAGTGGGTAGGAATGGTGCGGGTTGGCGGTAAAGGAGTCGAGCTGTGGTGGGGATAATTTGGGTTGCGGCGCTCGGGAATGCTAGGGTGTCGTTTCCAGGAAGCCGCGTTCTTGACACGTGATACGCGCGATTGCAGGTGCAGGTGCCAGGTGGTACCTCGATGTCGCAACTTCAATTTCTACTTTCGCTTTCACCTGGTATCTCCTACTCCACATATTGCGCTCAAGCCTACGTTTTTATAGAAGATTTCGCCTAGACTATATCCGTGGTTAGGACGCCTCCCGAGGTCAGAACCATGGTTACTCGGTGCTACGCGCTCACTCCGCGCGCCTGAACTCGATCGCTACACTGTAGACACGGAGCTGAGCTGCCGTTGGCGACTACAAAACCTTCACTATTCTTGCGCTAGTCTATGCTCGAAGGATGACATAGGCTTCGGACGTCGTCTTCCTATCTCCCTATCTTCCCGTCCCACGACCTGACGCGACAGCACAAGTGGGGTATGCATATACATATGATGGCATGCCTCACCTGCCCCCAAGTAGCAGCTTGGGTCTATTGCATACTCACATATCAACTTTCATAGACTACAGACTACAGCATCCCGCAACTCCCCACCATGACCTCCCTCCAAACCGTCCCCGCCCGCCGCGGAGCAGCCACCCTCGTCAAAGCCGGGCAGAAGATAAAGATAACAAACACGTACGGGAACCAAGTCGTCGATACCTGGGCTCTCGCGCTCCCTTCCTCCACCCTTTCCACCGCGTCCTCAAAAGTCGAAGCAGCACTCTACCCAAACGCGACCTCCGACTCCCCGTCCAAGTACTCTGCTACTGCGAACGCTGCTGCCAGCGCGCCCGAATACATGTCCATGTGCCACTGCCGGGCCACACTTATAAAAGTGACGCCGGCAGTGGGTGATGTAATGGTCAGTCAGAAGAGGGCGCCTATGGTCAAGCTGGTGGAAGATACAAGTCCAGGCGTACACGACACTTTGGTCGCGGCGTGTGATCGATGGCGGTACAGTGAGCTGGGCGTGAATGGATACCATGAGTCTTGCACAGACAACTTCTGGGATGCTCTGCACGCGCTGAGCACGTCTTCGTTCCTCACGGCTGAGTATAAGGAAGCTCTTGAAGGCTTGCAAGTCAAGATGGGGTACAAAGTCCCGGACCCGTTCAATTTGTTTATGAACATTCCCATTACGCAGGAAGGTGAGGGAGCGAAGAGAGGCATTAGTTTCGAAGAGCCGAAGACGAAAGCTGGAGACTATGTGGTTTTGGAGGCGCTTCGGGATGTGGTTGTTGTGATGAGTGCGTGCCCTCAGGATGTTCTTACGATTAATGGGAAGAATCCTGTGGATGCTCATTATCAGGTCCTGGACTGAATCATCAAGGATGAGTGAGTCGTACGATAGAGCCATCGACATTCGTAGATAAATTAGATCTAACGCTACCTGAGTTCATCTCAGATACGAGAACAAAGAATTTGGTCCAGCCGATTCTAAACTGACGAAGAACGTGAACAGTAGGCAGCCTGCTATAGTCCCCAATCTGCATGTCCAATACACTGTTCGCACTAATTTGCTCCTTTTTGTCTCCTCTCTGGATAGCCATCGTCTTACGTCAGGCCACCTACCGACCATCAGAGCTGCTAGATACCATGTTGCCAAGTGGATGAGAGAGGCCAGTGGTAAGATGGCTAGAATCCAGATGACGAAGAGTCTACTTCGTAGAATTGAAGAGATGCCCAAGATATCTGCTAAGCGCGTGAGAAAGAAGAGCGCAACGGTACCGACCATGATGACTTGGGAGACCAGGAGAATGAGGTGGTCATGATACCAGGAGTATGAGGAGAAACTGTCGTAGGGGTATGTTGGAAGGTTAACAAGCCGACTGCAGTTCTGAGTATCGAATGGGTCTGAGTCTACGATACTCGGATCCTCTGCCTCTTCGGTCGCCGCCGTTCCAGGCGGGCAGGATATGTCCTCGTCAGCTCGGATGGTCTCTTGAGCTTTTGCATCGTCGTCAAGGTACGCCTGGGCCATGGACAGAAGTGGTAGCAGGAGCAAGATCAACGGCAAAGTCTGACCGAACCCCCAGGAGTTCTCCTCAGATACCTTCTGGTTGAGTGTGAAGTTGTAGCCATCATAGTTCCATGAGGCTGCGGCGCGTGTATCCCACACTTTGATGGTTCCCCAAGCCATTGCGAATGTCAACCAGAGGATCTCCAGTAGCATGGACTCAGAGACGTCGTAGATGGCTCGGGCGATGATGAAGCTGGCGTATGAGAGTAGGTATGGTGCGTGCCAGATGTAGGCCTGGGCTGTAGGAGGTAATGTCTTGCTCTCCAGGAAGCTGAGGAACTGTTTGAGCTTCGTTCCAGGTAACGTCCGAAGGCATGTGCGGGATACGTCTCCGCCTCGATCGAGTAGCTGTATACCACACCGAACAAAAGATACACCAACGATAACCACAGAGAATATCATAGACCAAATCTTAGGACCCCGCCGCAACAACGAGCGCATACCAAGCTCCTTGTAGAAACATATAGCGCTCAGACTAGGGTAGAACCCTTCCCCATCATCAGGATATTCATTAAGCCACATCCTCGACCCCGTCGGAAGCAAAGCCGTGATCAAAAGAGAAGCAAGGAGAACCATAAAGACCAGTCTGACGAGTCTCATACTCTTGTTGGTCTGGGAGCAACCTTCGAGGAAGGCCGTAGCGGAGACAAAAGCAAAGCTCGCGAACCACGAAATAAAGACCATCATCTGCCAGTGGTACGCAGAGATGCCACATTTTAGTTGCGAGTAGCCGGCGATGAGAATCGCGGTGCCAGTGACCAGGTTCAGGTCGCTGAGGATTAGGACAGACTTTTCGATAGCGTACTGGAAGCGTCGGCTGGGGGTCCATGAGAAGATACGTGAGCGTATAAAGGTGAGGATTCTGTGGTCGACTGCATTGATGTGGGTGTTTTCTGTGCTCTTTGTTTGGTGGACGTTGTGTACAGTGATGTAGTGGATGATGAGCAGAAGTAATGTGAGATATGCTGAAATCGAGAAACCGAGAATGACCTGTTGTGTACCGGAGTTAGGCGGAGTGATACACATTGAGTCCTAATACTCACACCGATGCCTGAGAGATCTGAATCTGGCAAGAGAGGTGGCACATTACTGAGGTTTGTCAAATTAGTTGAAGAGAGCCACGCGCAGCTCGGTAACTGGCAGCGGGTGACAGCCTCTTTCACCGTGGTGTTCATCATGAATTCATCTAAACATGATCGAGATGGTAGAATAAGAAAGAGAAGCTGGACACTCCGACGCGAAAGGTATCGCTCGCGCCATCAGCCGCTCCATATGTTACTGCCCTGGGAACTGGCCGGCGGTCAATACTAGTCGCGCCGAGGTATGCATGTATTCATAGTTGTCAGTTGTTCCCAAATTAGTGCGGATCTGTTAGATACATAGGATCGCCGAGTTCTGCAGATCGAATTCATTGCGTGGTCTTGAGAAACATATCCGGAAGTTGAGCCATGGTGTTGTAAGGCGCGTGATGGATGGGTGCAACTGCCCGGACAAACGACGCTAGCAATGGATGCGGGACTAGCGCGGCGGCGAGGCGAACGATTTTCCCCACCGGTATCGATAGCGTCGTGAACTTTTTTGCCCTGAAGTCTCTCCAACGCGCAGACGGCTCTACACGACATCAACACCCGCAGTCGCCAAAATGAAGACCCAGTGGAAGGATATCCCCGCTGTTCCCACGAGCCAGGAGTTTCTGGACATCGTGCTTTCCAGGACCCAGAGGAGGTAGGTGCCTTCCTCGACACAATTGCGCAAAGCGCCTTCCCTCTACCGCCCTGCGCTTTGCGACTCTGCAGGCGCAATGCATGTCGCATAGGAGATGACAAAGCTGACTGAACCCCAGATTGCCGACACAGATTCGTGCTGGATTCAAGATCAGCAGAATTCGAGCCTTCTACACGCGAAAAGTCAAGTACACCTCCGAAACCTTTACCGAGCGCCTCTCCACCACCATCGAGGCTTTCCCGCGCCTCGCCGACATCCACCCGTTCCACCGCGATTTGCTCAACACCCTATACGATGCGGACCACTTCCGCATTGCGCTTGGTCAGCTTTCGACCGCAAAGTCGCTGATCGAGACGGTTGCGCGCGACTATGTCCGTCTTCTCAAGTACGGACAGTCTCTCTTCCAGTGCAAGCAGCTGAAGAGGGCCGCGCTGGGTCGTATGGCCACCATTTGCAAGAGGTTAAAGGACCCTCTCGTCTACCTTGAGCAGGTTAGGCAGCATTTGGGTCGTCTTCCGTCCATCGACCCTAACACCCGCACACTCGTCATCTCCGGCTTCCCCAACGTCGGCAAGTCTTCATTCTTGAAGTCCATCTCAAGGGCCGACGTTGAAGTACAGCCCTATGCCTTCACCACCAAGAGTTTGTACGTCGGACATTTCGACTACAAGATGCTCCGGTTCCAGGCCGTTGACACTCCCGGTATCTTGGATCACGCACTCGAGGACATGAACACCATCGAACATCAGTCTATCTGCGCCATTGCCCATCTCCGCGCCCACATTCTCTACTTTATGGACCTCAGCGAGCAGTGCGGTTACTCCGTTGCCTCGCAAATCGCTTTGTTCAACAACATCAAGCCTCTGTTCGCCAACAAGCTGATCTCCATCGTCATCAACAAGATCGATCTCATGCGCCCGAACCAGCTTGACCCCGAGACACAGGAACAGCTACAGGGTATGCTCAAGTCTGGCGAGGTTGAGATGCTCGAGCTCTCTTGCAACACGACTGAGGGTGTCATGGCTGTGCGAAACTCGGTCTGCGATCGCTTGATTGCTGCCCGTAACGCCGAGAAGCTCAAGGCCGGTACCAACAGCGCCGGCGAGCCTTCTGGCCGTCTCGGTGAGCTGCTTCGCCGTATCCACGTTGCCCAGCCGTTGGGCGGCGTTACTCGCGAGACTTCCATCCCAGAGGCTGTACTCAACAAGAAGAAGTACGACAAGGAAGACCCTGACAGGCCACTCCTGGAGCGTGATTTGGAAGAGGCAGACGGTGGCGCTGGTGTGTACAACATCGATCTCCGCAAGAACTACATGCTCGAGAACGACGAGTGGAAACACGACCGCATTCCTGAGGTCTTCAAGGGCCAGAACGTCTACGACTTCATCGACCCTGACATCGAGGCCAAGCTTGCTGCGCTCGAAGCTGAAGAGGAGAAGCTGGAGGGTGAGGGCTTCTACGATTCCGACGACGACCTTGAAGACGCAGAGGAAGCGGACATCAGGTACAAGGCAGAGCTCATCCGTGAGAAGAGGCAACTCATCCGGAACGAGGCCAAGATGCGCAAGAGTCTCAAGAACAGGGCTGTCATTCCCAGGACCAAGAAGGCCATGCAAATGTCAAAGATGGAGACACATCTGGAGAGTCTCGGCTACGATCCCTCAGCGGCTGTCGAGCGTACAACTGCAAAGGCAGAGGCGCGAGGCCGCAGCTTGGCTCGTGGAAGATCAGAGGCTCCTGGTGGCGATGCTATGGAGGTCGATACGCCTGGTGCTGCTATGCTTGCGCGTGCTAAGAGCCGAGGCCGCAGCCAGAGCACCAACAGGAGGAATGATGGTGTTACAAATGAGGTTGCCGCTTCCAAGGCTGAGAGGCTGCAGAAGTTGTCGCAGCAGAAGATGAACAGGATGGCCAGACAGGGTGAGGCCGACAGGCACCAGACTGGTTCTTTGATCAAGCATTTGGTAAGTTTACTTCCGAACCTTCTACCTTTCAGCACAATTGCTAACAGTTATCTAGACTGCAGGAAAGCGTGGTATCGGAAAGACCAGCCACAGATAAGCGTGGAGTCTTATGCGTTCTTGCATTGCGTGTTTGCAGGTGGGAAAAATCATGGCTGGCGTTTGGGATGCATTAGATACCAACTCGCTGTCGATGAAAGCAGCGTGGTAATGCAATACTTCTTTCCATCACTACCCTATCTCGAGCGAAGTGACCGCGCAATATTTCGTTGAAGTTGGTGATGCCCAGCACAAGCCTGCTGCACCCTCGTGGTGGTGGACTCCTGCAGGGCGAAAATAGCATGACCCAGCGCTCAGCCTTGTTACGCCCTGCCAAGGCCTTTTGCTTACCTATCCTTCAGAGCGTGCCACGAAATCCTTCAGTCTCGTCTCGCGTGCGGGCGCGTCGAGTCATCACTCACCAACCTCCTCTTTCCATCTCCCAGATCCCGTTCGTTGGGAGTTTTGCGCTATCGGTGTTAGTGCATGCCAAGAGTACCTAGGTAATCCAAGCGTTCCGGTTGAGTCGCTCCGCATCCGCTGCAGCGACTGAATCCTTACCCTCGCGCTATGCCATTCCACTGCGCGATTGTCTTATGGCGTTCTATCGGAACACAAGTGATCGCCTTATCACAGGTGGCTTCTGTCGTCTTTTCCCACAGACCGTACAAATCCCAAGCGCTGGAAGTTTCTGCTCAAATCCGGCTCGTTCTCTGGCTTCCTACTCAACGGACGAGTCCGCTAAGCTATTTGAATACACATCAGGGCGATGGATGTTTGTCAAACCCTTCTATCAAAGCCATTGCTCATATTGACTATGGACTGAAGTTGGAATGATGCCTCGAAGCACTCGGAACGAAGACGTGACTTCGATGTATCGGAGTTCAAGCGCTTGGCGGCCGCAGCTGTCAATCAAAACGTAGAAGACGTGACTTCCTTCGAAAAACTAGCTGAAGGGGGTTTCAACCGAACCTTTCTGATCACGATGCGTGACGGCTTCCAGTTTATTGGACGCATCCCTTATCCGGTTACAGAGCCGAAGCACCTGGTCGTAGCCAGCGAAGTCGCGACGATGGACTTTCTCCGTTTACATGGTATACCTGTCCCCAAGATCTACAGCTACTCAGCTACAGCGGAGAACGCTGCTGGTACCGAATTCATTTTCATGGAGTTCATCCGGGGCACGAACTTGGGTGATGTATGGTATAACCTGCCTGAAAGGGCTAGGATTACTGTTGTCGCTAAACTTGTAGAGCTGGAGTCGAAACTGTTTGCTCTTGAGTTTCCGGCAAGCGGCAGTCTGTATCACACTAAGGATCTGCCAGATGGATTCAGTAAAGTCGATGTTCCCATCGCTAAATTTGACCGCGATGGCGACTTTTGCATTGGCCCGGATACAACGCTCCGCATGTGGTATGGGAAGCGGGGCGATATCCAGATTCATCGCGGACCATGTACGTGCTAGCTCTTCCCTTCACTCAGTCAGCTCCGCTATCCTATCGATAATCTGCTGCAAAATACCTCATTCTCTTCCAGCAATCTCAGCTAATACTTCCGAAGATACAGAACCAGCAGCGGCACTCGTCGCCGGAGCCAAGAAAGAGATCGCATATCTGACGAAGTTCGGCCGTCCGCTTCACCCCTTCCAACATATGTGGCGAGAGATCTACAACTATCAAAAGCAATCACCCTCGGATCATCTTGACAGCCTGGAGAAATACCTACAAATTGCGCCTTATCTCATTCCGCATGACAACGAAGTTCTTGCCCGGCCGACACTACGACATCCCGATCTGCAACCAAACAATATAATCGTCTCGGATAAACTTGAGATCACGAGTCTACTTGACTGGCAACACTGCGCGATACGCCCGCTTTTCCTGCAGTGCGGTATCCCAAATAGCCTCCAGAATTACGGTGACGCCGTTTCAGAATCGCTTGAAGTGCCCGAATTACCACCCAATTTTGACGACTTAGGCGAGAGGGAACAATTCGAGCAGGCCGTGCTCCTACGACGGCGTCAACTGCACTACTACTATATTGCAAAGACTGCACAGCTAAACTCGGTTCATTACGACGCCCTAGCCCACGACTTCAGCGTCGTGAGGCGAAAACTCTTTGATCACGCGAGTGAACCTTGGGAAGGCGATAATGTGACACTGAAAGCGGACCTCATCTATCTAACGGAGAACTGGTCGAGTATTACTGCCCCACAATCGAGCGCAAGAGGCGATTCGAAGGTTCCTTGCCCGATTTCTTTCACAGAAAACGAGGTAGCCGAGTGTGAGCGTCTGCATTCTGCGCAGGTTGAAGCCGACGAGCAGCTCCAGACCTGTAGGGATGTTGTTGGCATCGGCCCGGAGGGTTGGGTACCCTTAGAACAATACGAAGAGACTAGACAGCGTGCACGAAAGCTCAAGGCCGCCGCGCTTGAGGCAGCTGAGTCGAACGAAGAACGAACGAGGCTCGAAGAGCATTGGATCTTTGGCGATTTCGATGAAGAGGAGTATTCGTGACCAATCAAGACTGCTGGAAGTTTTGCTCCTTTCCGAGCGACGTCTAATGGCGCTACCTAGGTGGGCAAGGACGCGTTGTCACGGCGCGAAGCACACCCGAGCCAGTGGTGCACATCTATGCACCGTACTCTTGTGTACACGCGTCGTAGCAAAGTCGTTACGACCTCGAAGATCCGCTAAGTTACATGGTGCTGATGATCTCTCAGCGACGCTATCTGAGAGAAACTTTCTGTAGTAGATGAGTTCTTCCAGAGCTTGCACATCTCTACGCGACCTCATGGCCGTCGTATATGCTCGCTTGTGGTCAAGGCCGATGGTTTCTTGCCAATTCTCTTCTTCCAAAGTCGCGCAGGGGCGCCACGTTACTGGGATAGAAGTGCCATTGCGTCGTAGGCACGCATCAGGATCAGACCACAGTCTGAGTCAAAGGCAGACTCCATTGTTTCGTACCCAGGTAGGCGCAAACACATTAGATCTTCAGCCGGTGCCTTCACAGTCTGAACCTGGCTGAGCAATCAACTTGCGTATACTCGGTATACATGATACGTAAAATTTCAGCCGCATCAGTCGAGAGAGTACCCGTATAGAGCATAGTGAAACATTTGGTCCGAAATATGGGGTATCTGGCAAGGGTAGAATCTCCTATGTATGTACGAACTGCGTGCAAGACATACACTAACTTCGTACATCGACCTTTTAGATCCAGTTTGCCGCATCGGAAGAAGGCTAAGAACGACGTTATCCGGGTACGTCTCTCGGCTGTTCTTTGCTTGCGCAATGGCGTGCATACCACTAGATCAAACGAGAAGTACCGCCGGCACTTTGTGTCTAGTGCATACTTGCACCTGACCTCAGTATGGTCGGCACATTTCGAGTCGATATCGATGCTGTGTCAATTGAAATGTTATATAGGGCCATGATGTAGCCTCCAATGCCACCTGGGCATCAGCAAAGTCATTCCTTCCACTTATCCATTCTTCAAAATGAGACTTTCTTTCACCCATCTCATAGCTTTCCTCCTTGGAACCAGCCGCGCACAAGAGTCATGCGACTCCGCTTGCCAGACGGCATTCAAAGGAGCCCTCCTCCGCGAGTCCTCAGGGTGGGTGTCGAAGAACGTAACGCAAGACGAATTCTACACCACCCCGATCAACACCACTGGAGCAAAGCCAGGCGCCCTGCTGCGATGGCAACAAGTCTCACGCAACGACAGCAACACAAAATTCACAGCGCCAACCGGCATGTCTCTTGCGCGCTTCATGTACATGACCGAAGACATTGAACGAAACCCTATTCCGGCTACTGGATTCGTGCTGTTGCCGTACAGCAAGCCGAACCGGGACGAGCCACTGAATACAATAGTCTGGACCCATGGCACAGCTGGTAGAATTCGGAACTGTGCACCCTCCAACAACAAAGACTTGCACTATGAATGGAGGGGCCCGTATGCTCTTGCTCTTGCTGGGTATGCTGTCATTGCGCCCGACTATTCGGGTCAAGGTTCAGATATCGCTCAAGGATTCATGTACGAGGCGGGCTTCTTGCACGCAGCTGACGCCGTATATGGGTTAATTGCCGCCCGCAAGGTTCTCGGCGACTTACTCTCTAAGGAATACGTAGTCGTCGGCCACAGTGAAGGTGGCATGACAGCTTGGAGAACCAACGAGCGGCTTGCGATGCCCGACCAAGAAGAGCTGCAGAAGGCAGGAAAGCTCCTAGGCTCTGTCTCCGCTTCTCCCGCACTCCGTCCTCTTGACCTCTTCCCTGAGTCTATCCGACGAGCCAATGGAGGGCCGTTCGGTGGTGCCAACGCCATCTTACTTCTGCAATCGCTCGCACTGCTCTTTCCAGACACCTTTCGTCTTGAAAACTACCTTACAGATGCCGCTCTCGATCTCCTTCCACTCCTGGATCAAGGCTGTATTCTTGTTGCAAACGCATTATACGGCAACTTCACCAGCGCACAGATGTTCAAGAAGGTCACTTGGTACGAGCATCCAGATGTTGTCGAGTGGCAAAGGCGCTATAATGGCGCTGGTCCTCACGCTCTCGCTGGACCTATGCTTGTCGTTCAGGGCAACGCCGATGCTTTGGTGTATGCAGTCAACACCAGGAGCGACTTCAACCGCACTTGCAGCGCTTTCCCAGAGTCTCGTGTTTCGCTACTTTTGTACCCGGAGGTCGATCACTTGGGTGCTTCGATGGTTACAGTTCATGACTATCTTGCTTGGATTAAGGATCGATTTGATGGTGTGGAGGTATCGGAAGGTTGTCATACTCACACTTTGGAGACGATTACGGATACGTTCAGAACTACGGTGTCGTACTACAGTGGAAGTTAGTTCAACGGTCGTTCCGCAAAGTCTATTGCCTTACCGTCGTTGTATCAATTTGTTAGCGAGTCGGAGCGCTACTACTTCTACAGTCAATCTTGTACTACAAACCTTTGTTGTGCAATAATCGAGGATTTGAAGCTGTGCACATGTGACACCAAAAGGCTAGTTCGATAAGAGCAACGTTCCTTTGCTAGTACACGAAGAGCGTATTCCTAAAGGGTTCTACACGTGGGCAGAAAACATACAGCAATGCCTAGAATATCCCATGTAAGCACATATACCGACTTCGTACATCAACATTTGTGCGCAGTTGTTGTTCTCCGCAAGGCGCAGTGCGCCTTCTCTAGCTCGCCGACGAGGCCATCCGCCATTGGTGCGTTCGTTGGTTAAAGTGGACCATACTCCCCAACCCCTGCAAACGCCCTGCAACTGCGCCCTCAAGCCATGCTGTAGGATTCAACGGAATCCCACCTCTAACATGAGGTGCATTGTCTTACAGGAAGACTTTCTGGCCCCCATCATGATGCCATGTATTGGAGGCCTTAGTTGCAATTTCAATAACCGATGTACTTCGCCCCATGGCTTACTATTGGCAAAACGTGCCTGATCGGTACAGGTTGGTTTAACCTTGTATTAGCCTTGTATCGTAAACTCACGATCCCCGGATCTCGTGTTGTCGCGTTCCCTACTGTTGTACAAGCACTGGACTTCGACTATGGGGTATACTAATATCCTGGACGTGAGGATGTGGAGTTCATTAGCTCTGATGCTAGCGACTACGACGTTTGCTTCACCTACAAGTATGTTTGCAAGTGTGGAGATGATGTGGTAGTAAACAAGACGCTTACTGATACAAGAGCAGGTCTAGTAGAATATGTACCAAATCGCGCCCTCGAAGCACGGCAATATAGTGCTGCAAGATGCGGCTTCCCATTTACGACACTGAACGGCGCCAACTACACCACATACTGTGATCAAAACATACGCAATAATGGTAAGCAGCAGATCACGCGATATCCTTCAAGAGGGATCAGAGTTAACAGACATCAGACGCGCCAACCGAAGCCATCCAACTAGACAGCTTCGCAGAATGCATAGAACACTGCTCACGGTTCTGGGGCCCCGGCGGAGGATGTTTCGGCGTCCTCTGGGTAGACCCCGACAACATATGCTACATGAAGAACAGCAGCGCGACCGTCGATCTCCTCGAACCAAACCCCCACCGATACACCGCCCTCATCGAGAGGAGCGAAATGGAAGGCTTCGACGAAACATGTCCGCACGAGGATCTTTCCACCAACACCCTCCCCGGCGTTCACGGCATGCAATACACAACGCACTGCGGACAGATGATCAAAGCAAACGTAGCTGACTTTGACGGGTATCCACATCTCGAGGACAACTATCAATGGTTCTACCACGCCGAATCCCTCGATGAATGCATGCAGATATGCGTCGATCAGCAACCGCTCTGCACAGCTGTATCCTGGAACCCGACTATGGTAATCGGTTTCGCCAACTGCATTCTCAAGACGGGCGATGATTCTGGATACACTGATAGCCTGGACGTAGGCGCGGGAATTATTCTCTTTCACTCGGCAGTTATGACGCAGATCGATCAGATCGATACGAAATGTCCAGATAGGGAATCGTATACCGCGGCGGCGGGCACGCCGGATGCAAAGGGCTTTGAAGTGCACTGTGGGAGGTTGAACCCGGGGACTAATATTACGAGTTTGCATTCGCAAAATATTACGGCGTGTATGGATGCTTGTGCCGAGGAGAACGTGGGATGTAAAGCCATTCTCTTCGACTCGACGTTGAAGGGCGGATTCAACAACTGCTACCTCCAGAACACGACGAGTGTGATTAGCGAGCAGCCAGGCGCGACTTACGCTGTACTTACCGACGCGGAAATCCCTTCTTCGTCGCCTTCCTCATCATCTGGAGCTAGTAAAGACAACAACGACTCCTCCTCCCCGAGCAAAGCATGGATAGCAGGACCGGTAATCGGCGGCCTCGTTGCTCTCGCACTAATCGGCTTTGCGGCCTTCTGGTGGCGTAAGAGGAAGGCGACGAAGCTTGCGAACGGAGAGAAGAGCCCGTATAACAGAGAGAGCATGTATGGTGCTGTGCCGCCGCAGTATGTCGATGCACAGCATGTGGATGTGCAGGATTCGGATACTGTGAGGAGTGAATTGCCGGCTAGTGTGAAGTATGCGCATCATCATGGGCCGAAGAGTGACCCGCAGGAGATGCCTTCGTAGGGGAATGGGGGTGGTGGGGGTAGATGGGGAGTTTGGAGGTGAGAGGGTTAGGTTGGTTATCATGCTCCTCTTTTCGTGCGTATAATGTATTTACGCTGGGTTTGCAGCGTTCAAAGCGTGTCTGCATGTTAGAATGAGTATGGCAGGCGTGCAAACGCACAGTATCAATGCAAAAGCATGTGGTGGAGACATGCTCCTACATTCATCACACATTGTATACATCCTACACACTCATCTTCATCGCAATACTCGCATGCGGCTTGTACCCCAGTACCTCAAACTCCTCCGCCTTCCACCCATCTATACTGCCCCCAATATCCCTGTTAATCTTCAGTTCCGGGAAGTCTCTTGGTTCCCGCTCCAACTGCACCTTGAGCGCATCCACATGGTCCAGATAAACATGCGCATCGCCCATGGTATGCGTAAACGTCCCTGGTGTCAAATCGCACACATGCGCCAGCATATGCGTCAGCAACGCATAACTCGCAATATTAAACGGAACCCCCAAGCCCATATCGCAAGACCGCTGATACAGCAAACTATGCAACACGCCTCTCGGTCTCTCCTCCCCCTGTTTATGTCCCGGAAAACTAACATAAAACTGCGCAAACATATGACAAGGCGGCAGCGCCATCTTCTTAATATCCGCCGGATTCCACGCACTCAGAATAATCCGTCTATCATACGGTTTATTCCTGAGCTTATCGATGATCTCAGCGAGTTGGTCGACACCCTGGCCTGTGTAGTCTTCCGCATGTCCCTTGTACTCAGCGCCGAAATGCCGCCATTGGAAACCGTAGACGGGGCCTAGTTCGCCTTCTTCGTAGTGGGAGAGGCCGACGCTGTCGAGGTAGGTGCGGCTGCCGTTTCCGTCCCAGATCTTGATGCCTGCTTCTGAGAGGGATTTGCTGTGTGTGCTGCCCGCGACGAACCAGAGGAGTTCGCCTATTACGGCGCGGAGGAAGACGCGTTTTGTGGTGAGGAGGGGAAGGATGGGCGTGGGTGGTTGTGTTGGGTCGCTGGATGGGCGCGAGAGGGCGAATTTCATTTGTGGGGGGAAGGGGACGGCGAGGGTGCCGGTGCCGGTTCGGTCGGGCCGGTGCTCGCCATTTTGGATTATGTCGCGGATCAGGGAGAGGTATTGGTGTTCTTCGTGGGTGGGGTTGCTGGATGGCATGGCGGTGGTGGGTAGTGGGGTGGGTTGGATGGAGGCTTCTTTGGCCGTTTCTTTGGCAGGCTCGGGGGTTATCACGGGTTCAAGGGCGGTGGGAGGCATTCTCGTGGTCTAGTGGGGTGTTTGGATGGGCGTAGTGTTGAGTCAAAGTTCAAGTCGCGAGCGCGTTGGGAAGGCACGAAGGGTGCCGTGAACCGCGACTGCGCGAGTGGGTCGTGTGGCGCGCCGTATCGAATGTCGCTGACCTAACTGCTTTCGCATCTGCCACAAAACACCCACACCGCAAGAACACGAATCAGAAGTGGGGAGTATGGAAGAAGAACAAGCAGCTCACCATCTGCTGAATGTGGTGGAGGAGCGAGGCCTCAAGGTAGATCTCGACAACATTCTTCTGGGTTTCGAGGATGCGGATACAAAGCACGAAGCTGCGGCGTGGGTCGACGAGTACCTCCACGAAGACACTTTACTGAGCAAGGAAGAGCTAGAGCTGTAAGTACAAAATTTAGTTATTTTGGTATTTGCTAATTGAAGTTCCAGGTACCAGACTTTGAAGAAGAAGGGTCTCTTACACCAGTACGAAAGCGAGGGTGAGCCCGTCCGACCTATCTTGGACCACGAAATCGCTGCAGCAATTGAATCGCTGAAGAGCTCTACTACTGCGATCGAAGAGCAATGCAGAGTTTTGGAGACTCAGAAAGATGCGTTGATGAAGCTTAAAGCTCTCGATAAGCCTAACTTGGATGTTGAGCATGCAAGGAACGAGCGAAGAAGGAAGGAGGGCCAGGAAAAGACTCGACTAGACGTCTCTGTAAGTGTCAAATCACCATGGATGCTTCTTCGCTAACTCAAGTAGGTTGACGATGTCGTTGCATCGGTCACGGAGCAGATGACCGACGCCCAACGAGAGATTGATTCGGAAAAGTCAACACTGAAGGGTTACCTATCGGAGCGCTTTGCGTCAGACGATCAGATTCTGAGCCGACTTCCTAAGCTGGTATCGCAGATTGTCACCGAGCCTGAAGTCAGCGAGGACGAGAAGTCGATGGAGCAGTGGTGCAAGGCCATTATCTCTTTCCGCGCAGCGGAGATCAAAGCTCGCGTCGACACTGTATTCCTTACCAATGCATCTGGTGACTTCCAGAACGGCCTTGCGGAGGAAGCAGAGGACAGCCTCAAAGAGAGAAAGGCCGCCCTCCAGGCCGAGCTGGAAGAGCTTCACTCCGAGATTGCATCTGTTGCTGAAATGGTTGTCGAGCATGAGATACGCAAGCCGATGACTGAGATGAAGGAGCGCAAGGATAGGGACAGAACACAGGCACGAACCGCTTGGCTAAACTATGTGAGTACCTCTCAAGTGTCACCGGACTGTTGCTAACATATCAGGTGCTCTCAACGCTCGAGTATATGGGCAAACGTCTCAGCATAGTCACCACAGGCACAAAGGACACTGATGAGTTTCAACAAGCACTCGCGCACGTCCAAGCAGCAGCAGCGAAGCGTATACCGGAGACACACCCACCGGTTGGAACGCCGGTATTGAAGCGCATGAGGTCTGACACGTCGGCATTTACACCCATGGTGAAGCTCAAGCCTACATCGTCGCTCGACCTCCCGGTCACACTGCAAGACGCGCTTCGTTATGCGGGCGTATCATTCAGTCACGACAACATTGAAAGCCTGCAGGATACTCTGCAACAAGCCCAGCTTGAGCGAGGCAAGAAGCTGCAGAGCCACTACGAATCCACGGCGACGTCGGCTCATGATGTAATTGCCGAACGAACAAGCAAAGCAGATACCGACCTGAGGGCGATCTTGAGTGCGCTATATAAGCACGCACCATTCCACCAGGCTAGCTTGACAAATCCGGAACTGGACGAGCAGTTGAAGGCGATGGAGATGGAGCTGGAGAACAAGGACCGCGAGCTGCTGGATGCAGAGGGCAGTGAATTGAGTTTGAGCGACCCCAAAGTTCGCGCGTTCATTGCGAAATACGGTAAATAAAGCAAGGTTTTGGGTGTCAAGTTTCAGGCAGGTCGGTGCGTTGTCGAGTGGAGCTGACATGGCGAGCTGGGATGATCCAGGCGCGTATCAGGACGGAGTAAACAAGACGTGGAGATGTTGTTTACCGCAGACAAATGGCAGTTTTTGGGAGAGGCCAGCGTGTGTCCTCACCGCTCTGGATCTCCGCCATGAACACGATCAGCTCGTCGGTTGCAAGCGATGGAAGCCACATGTTCGTGGGTGGAGCTCTGGGGGAGTTCAGACCTCGGGTTGGTCGCGAGGAGTGACGAGCTGCAGGCTAGAGCGCCTCCATGTGGCTAGCACCCAGCCCCCGAATAACACTAAACAGCTACGGCCCCTGTCAATGCTGCCCTGAGTAGCTGAGCGACAACAACTCTGCTCTCTTCACACCTCACCAAAGCGCCTATCCCCACTTTCCACGCCGGTTGAACCTGCGCGGGATGCTCGCGCCAGGTACAGGCAGAGACGCAGGCACCCTTTCACTCAATTGAACACCACCCTCACCAAGCCGGTAGCTCCCAGCAGCTGCCACCTCACCGCCCGTCATGGTTAAAGGAGAGATCCTCACGCTCGGTGCTGCCGCCGGTGCCCTTGGGGGTGCCTACAAGCTCGCCGAGTTCCTCACCAAGGCCAAGCGCGTCCGCGACGTTGGCCCTTCCAACGCCGTCTACGTGCGCATCATTGGCCGCGTCCGATCCGACCTCGACGAAGTGCGACGCCTGCTGTCCATCCGCGAGATCCACGACATCCTCGAGGCCAACCCGGAAAAGTCAAAGTGGGTCTACGGATGCATGCGCGACGTGCGCGGCGCCCTTGAGAACATCACGCCGCACACGGAACGCGTCGCCGGCGATGTCGAGGACGGCCGCCGCATCGGCATGCGGCACCGCGTCTACTGGCTGCTCAGCGAGAAGGAGAAGCTCGAGAACCGGGAGAAGGAGCTCGCCATCGCGCATTCCAGTCTCAGCGAGGTCATCGGCTACCTGACTGCTCTGGAGCCAGTCGAGGAGCCCAAGAAGCCCAAGGCCACCACCAAGGAGACGCACATCGACATCGACATCCATCAGGAACCTCCCCAGCCCCAGCCTCAGGCCCAGCCCACCCACACGACGCACATCGAGAGGGATGTCTGGGTCGAGCGTGATGGCGCGCCGCCGCGACACGTAGAGGAGCACCGCGATGTCTGGGTTGAGCGCGACCGTCAGCCCCCAGCTCACTACGAAGAGCGTCGCGACGTGTACATCGACGAACACCAGCGCGGACCCCAGCACTTCGACGACCGCGGCCCTGCTCCCCGTCACGACGTCCACTTCGAGCAACAAGGTCGTGACGGCCGCTACGAGACCCACTACGACGAGCGCTACCAGCAGGAAGACCACTACCGCTCTCAGTACCCCATCGAGACTCAAGGCACCTACAACCCGCGCTTCCCCGAGCCCCTCGGCCGCCGCCCTGAATCGTACGAGGACCGTCTCCCCGAGCGCGACTCCTGGATGCAGAGCAACGCGCGCGCCCAACGCCCAGGTCAGTACGGCCCTCGAGCCCCTGCGTACGCCGAATACGGCGCCCCGCAACCCATTGGTGCAGCGCACTATTCGCGTAGGTTCCAAGGAGACGCGGGCTTTGGCGACGAAGAAATACTAAATCCACAACCAGTGCCGTTGGACAGGAACTACGCCGACCGCGAGGTGAGTGGTTACAACACTGCTGGCTACCCGCCCCGCCCCTACGGTAGCAAGCTCTAGCTGTTAGCACAAGGCTAACTTGCTGGGCAGATGTGGATTGAACAAAAGGAGGACTACCGCTTCGATCAGTATGGAAACAGGCTGCCGGATAGGCTCTTCCAGCCGGCTGTCCCTAGGCCCTATCGCAGCCGCATGTAAACAACTTGCAATACCTCTTTTGATTACGATCTTAATCTCCTTGTTACCCTGTCATGAGCCCTTTTTGTCCTTTTGCTTTACGCAAGCATGTACACCCCCTGCGAAGCCCCGAGCCCGATCAATGTTTCTATGTAGTTGCCAATTCAAGTTGATACCTTTCCGACCGGTCGCTCTTTCCTCGTTCGCATCACGTGGTTTATCGGTAGCGCAACCGTCGTCGCTCCTTCCTGAAGACGCCATCAGCCTATTTTGCCCAAGGACATTTGAAGATGCTATCATGGCTCCCCCTCGCTTCCGGCGTCGCGCCCATGGTACTCACTGTACCGCTACCAGACGACGACACCACAGACCCTGAGAGATTGAGGGATGGATAATCCTGTCCTGTTCACCTTCCATCTCCTCTCGATTTTCAGAGAAATACTTCAGTCACCCAGCACTAACAAAAACGACACCAGACTACAAACCTCTCACCACTAGCAACGCCATCATGGCGCCCCCGCGCACTACCCCCCTCAAGGAAGCCCGCTCCTGCATCACCCTCTTCACCCACTCCCGCTCCACCCGCTGGCCCTCCCGCACCGGCCTCGCAACCGACATCCTCCTCTTCCTCTCCATCCTCTTCGCCGTCGCGCAACTCGGCTTGTGCGTCGCCATGGCCCACCGTCTACTCGCCTCCCCCCAAAGCGAAGTCGAATGCTTGAATGTGGATGCCGGTAGCGACTTTGACTTCACCAAGTATGGGATATACGGGGATACGTATGGGATTGTGTTGACTGAGGTCGTGAAGACGTTGCCGGTACTGTATGCGAATGTGGATCGCGAGAGGTTCTGGCATGGGATGGATGTTGGGATTAATAGTACGGACCCGGGGCTGATGGGGCCCGAGTATTTGAGTGGGAAAGAGAGGGGAGGGGTCTTGTAAGTTTTGTCTCTCTATCGTACTTCCCCATCTACGAAGATATGCTAACCAACACCCTCGCAGCACGATCATAGCAATCCTGATCTTCAACCCGCTCCTCCTAGTCGTCGATCTCCTCCTCCTCCTTCGGAGCCACTACCGCTCCGCACGCATCTCCAACCGAGCTGGCATGCTCTGGTCTACCTGTCTCGCCGTCTACTTCGTGCTGGTCGCTTTGGGCACGGTTTGGATGAACACTTTCCCCAGTAGCAAGGTCGATTATAGTTTGAGCCACAGTGTGACTCACACTAAGGATTCGTGTTGGCAATACGATAAGACGATGTATACGTTGGATAGGTGGAGTAGATGGGCAAAGGGAATTGAACGGGGTTGTGAGGTTTTGGGCATGTTGGGAGCGGTTTGGTAAGTTTCACGTTAACACATGGCTGGTGATGTTGGGGAAGTAAGCTAATCAGTAACAGCATGGCTATCTACTTCGGCTTCGCGCTCGCTGCCGCATACATCAACCGCAAGACCGATGCGCAACAGTCGATGCGACTAGACGATCTCAGCGGCGCTTCTTCTCTTACCCCCGCCCAACAAAACCTTCGCGACTTCCCTTCTTCGAGTCTCGGTGCGAATGCTACGCCCGTTCCGTTGAACAACTTCGGTCTCACGTTCATAGACGGTACTCCCAACCCCAGCAGTCAGCAGCCCAAGATCGCGACGTCGCAAGGATCGCCTGAGGACCTGGAAGCGCATGCAAACCCGTTCACGGATCCGGCGAATCTGCTCAGGGAGGGAGATGTTGTGCCGCCAGAGCCGGCAAGACAATGGAGGTAGACGGGTGTGACAAAGCTACTATCAGATTTACCGGCAGCATGGATCGGTATTGAGCCCATTTCTCGGGTATCGCAGTACACCCGCTGTCAATATGGTCTTATAGCTGACGCTCCTTGAGATAGATCACATAGTTCACCAAATACGTTATTGGCGATTTACGACGTTCACTGCCGCTTCCAATTTTGCCTTACATCATGTCTTCGCTAACCACTAGATAAGCTGACCACACTTGCCATCCCAAAACGGACGTGAAAGAGACTCGGACAATGATGGTGTCGTCCGATACTCGACAAAGGGCGTTGCTATCTACCTTGGTGTCTTTGTCCATTGCACCGCATCCTTTTTGCAAGTGTCTTCGGCTTTGTTCGAAGAACTCGGGGAAGATGCTACATATCCTCTTCAAGCGCAACCCGTGTTTGTGAACGTCCAAAGCCTGAGCAATCTATCTACCTTTATACCACAGCGAATGATCATAGTGCGACTGCCATGTCCACAGACGGCGAACAGGGCCCGCTGGCCAGTAACGATAATGGCGAAGGTGCCCCAGCTCCAGCTGCTCCAGCTGCACCAGTCGCACCCGTGCCAGAAACCAACGAAGATGTGATCAAAACATGGACAAAACGAATATATATCGACTACCCTCATCTAGGGAATTCTCTTGCAGTCACAATGGAGAATTTTGTCAACATCGTTGCAACCGCGAGAACGGACCCTCATCATAGTTGGCTGGAAGGTCACCAGTTAGAGTTGGCTATGGCCCTATTAACTCTTGTACAAAAGAAACGAACCGATATTCTCTTTGTACCAACAAGTGCTGGCAGTCTACTTGCTCGTGTTGGCTTATGCATTGACGACAAAGACCGATTCAAACAGGATGTTCTATCGAAGCCAATGTACGAAGCTATGCAGCAAGAGGAATATCGATGGATTGTTGTACCTGTGACAGATGGTATGGCTGATGAGCGCACAGCGAAAAGGATCATAAGATGGAGAGCTAAAGCCGCGAAAGCTAAAGAACAAGGGGAGACAGGAGAGGAAGAGCAGGTTGCTAGGAGGCAAGAGGTTTCCAAAGAAGCTGAGGTGCTGGTTGCCAACAAAGAAGGAGACCCAAATGGCAACACGGAAGTGCAACAAGAAAGTGAGCCTGAGATGACTCCTTCCGGTGGCACTCATTGGGGTTTCATGGTAATCGACAAGGAGAGAAATGATGCCAGATGGCTAGACGGCCACGTCGACGTGAGACAGAAAGCTAACAAGCATTGGTACATACACAACATGCATAAACCACATCCTGCATGGGTCGCCGGGAAGATTCTCTGCGGATACGACAAAGTTATGGATCTAGAGCGAGGAGCATTTACGGCAGCCACACTGAAACACGTCCCTCACGATACTAAGAACAACAGCTACCGAGGTGACGAAGGCTCAGCATGTGGGCCATGGGTCTACGCCATGCTCAAGTACATCTTGGATAACCCGAAATTTCTCACTGACGCGGGCGGACTTTACAGCGCGTTCAGTTCGCGACATAGGAGGCAACACCCGCAAAAAATGGCATTTAACTCGCTCCAAACACGCAGGGATATGCAGGAGATTATCAGAAAAGAGGCTGACAAGAATTTGAGTGAGAACGATTTGCCGTACAAAATGAGTGCGCGCGTTGTGCAGATCCTAGGCCTTCCTAGTACTGGTCAACTATGCGATGCGGTCGCATCCTTGAATCCGAATCGGAGGGCTCCACCTGGGCCAGGTGGCAACAGAAGCTCAAGAAATGGGCCAGGTAGTGACGATGACAATAGTGACGGCGACGACGACGGCTGGCCAGACGAGCACGACGGAGTTACGCGTGCCCAGTACCAGGTGTACTTACAAGAAGGCGAGCCATACTCCAGAGACCGTCTGGATGAAGTTGTAAAAGCGTTCAAAGACAACCAGGACGACATTGCGCGCAACTTCCAACGAAGGAAACATGGAGTTCTTACCAAGAATCCGGAATACAAGTTTCCTCAAGGCTTCGGCAAGGACAACCTACCCGCATTCGACCAACTAAAGATGGACAGTTCGGAACCGTGGTACACAACATATAAAGACGACCTCCTCAAGGTCGACGATTCGAGAAGCCTTGCCCTTCAAACATCAAGAGCGGTGCTCCACAGCGTATTCAAAGGCAGTTTCAAAAGCGAAAACCCGACGGTTCTCGGAGATTACGTTAATGATGCGCATGCTTTCACGTTTACAGAACGCTCTCAAACCTGGACCTCTGAGACTATCGCAGAACGTCTAGACCAGACTTACTTGGACCTGGCTCTACCATTGTTCGCTTCTTTATCCGACGCAGGCGTGGATATCTGGGCCAATAATTTGCATCCTACCGCGCAGAAGGTCATACAAGATGCCGCGGGTGTCACTCGCTACAATATCGCCCGTGGACTTCTGTATCGCATGTTCATTGGCGAGTTCGCAGACATGACGGACAAGGATGTCGATGAATGGCGCGCAAGCGATCCTCATATGTTAGAAGCTGGGAAGCAAGATCTGGGGGTCGCGAGATGGTGGTTGACGTGGTACTACTATCAGGAGGATGCGATGGAGAAGCTGCCGTATCTGGCAGACAGTCCACTGCATTGGCCGCCACGTGAGCATCGAGAGGCGCATGGACAGAAGAGGAAGAGAGCAAGCGATGGAGTGGATGAAGGCGATGATGCGAACGCTGGCCAGCCTCCCTCCGACCCTAATGATGCACCTAATGTTGCGCAACCAGATCCGAAAACAATCAAGTGGGCCACGGTCGACCACGCTACGCTCATGAAATATGCGACAAAAGAAGTTCGAGAAGATCCACGAATCGGTGAACTATCGAACGACTACACGTACAGAGCCATTCTCTTCGTGAAACACGGTGGGACGTTCAAAAATGAGAAAGACCGTGCTAAAATCTGGATCCGCGATATCAATGTCTTTACGCTAGGTTCTGAGGATAAAAATCCCAAACGTGACGTCTACGCGAAAGATGGCGGACTGATCATCCGACCCACTCCAAAACAAGTATTGGAACGAATGAAGAAGAAGTATGAGAAGACCTCTAGCAAGCCTGTATCGACCGCCAAAAAAACACCCTCGGGACAAAAAGGTCCACTAGGACCCAAAGGGCCTCCGGGATCTAAAGAACCTGCAAAGCCTTCAAAGCCTTCAAAGCCATCGAAACCGTCGAAACCGTCGAAAACTTCAACCCATCCAAAGGCTTCAAGCCAGCCAGCTCCACAGCCAGAGCTCCCGAACATTCTCGTGATCAACAACATGCTTGCCCAAGAAATTGCGAACTTCACGCATATGGCAAGTAATCAAGTTGAAGAGTTCGTCGATCTGCTTCCGTCCAAAATCGCCGAGAATACACGCCCAATGGACACTTTGGGCCAGAAATCTGTTCTCCAAAAGCTTTTCAGTAGCTTCGAAGATTTGTCTCAAGCGGATATGGAGGTTTGGCTAAACCATCCGATATTTAAGGGGTGTAAAGAAGTAGAGGTCGACGAGGTGATTGCGAAGCTGAACGAGAGCGTCAAGGAGCTTGGTGATATTTCATTCAAGGGAAGTGCCGGTTTTTATCCTAAGAGTTACCTGTACGAAGCAGTCGCGCGAAACTCGGTGAATTCGAGCTTTGAGCCGGTGGTTGCCCAGCCTGAGAATGTCGACCCTGGAGCTCTGAATGGACTCTCTGACTCTGACGAAGAGTTTGAGTCTGAGTCTGATGTTGAAGACGAACCGGAGGATACGGCTACGAGGACCAAACGGAAGCGTGCCGAGGCAGAAGCAGATGCACGGGCGAAGAAAAGGCGCAAAGGCGAAGCCCCAGATTTTCGCGTTATGCAAGAGTCTGATCTCGCCATTTGGGTCAAGGAACTTCCATCTGAAATGAGAGAACCACTGCTTGACGATATTGGAGAGACGTTGCTATCGATGAAGGCGCACATCGCACGCTGCTGTCTCGAGCGCATATACAAGAAAACCTTTCAGACCTGGGCTGCCGAAACCCCCTTGACTGATGCGAGTGTGAAAGAGATTAGGCTTTGGAGAAGCTTGGGAACGTTTGACCAGCTCAAAAAGTACGCTATAAAGAACACGGAGGGTCTGAAGAACTTTTGCGAAGAGCAATTGTTCCCACAGAAAAGAATGATTGATAAGAAGAGCGTCGAATTGCCGGATTATAGTAATGATAAGGATAAGTGGCCGGAGGAATGGAAGTAGGAGACGTGACGAAGGAGGCGGGTAGAGCATAGACCAGGTGTTTGTTTGTCGTCTTTGTGTGGTGTGAGGGAAGATCTATTGATCTCGTGTGTACATTAGCTTGTATTGTGAAAGAGTCCAGCAAACTTCAATGAATGCTGAACGTTGTCGATCTCTTCTGGATCTCCTCTTCGTTCATGTCAGCAAAGAGTTCTCCTTCCATATGCCCATGAACATAACAAGCCCCGATGAGTCTCGCGACAGTGGTACCGTCCTGGTCTTTGTGCTCACGGAGTATGACCGGCACCGACGATCCGTACAAAATACAAACCATCTCTCTTCGTCCCCAAAGCCGTAAGTGTTCCGGCCCAAAACCTATGATGGTGTCTAGCTGAGCGCTGTCGCTATTCTCACACTGGAAAGATTGCCGGTTTTCCGTCGCCTCTTTTACGCGTCTGAGGTAGTTCACCAGTGTACCTGGTTGCGATGGATCGGCTATCAAGGCTGTGGTATCTAGATTACCAAACTCATCAAGTTTCGTAAGTGCCAACGCACATGCGCGTCGGTACCACGTAGGGGCAACTTTTGACTCTGGATCACGGTTCGCAACGAGAGTCCTCCAAAGCTGTTCGTCTATATCCTGTTCCAAAGTTCCCTGCCATCCAAGCGTCCTAAGCCATTCGTCTTCGAGTAGCCCTTTTCTGGTGGTTGATGGGGAAACGGTCGTGATTCTGCCCAATATCATGCCTCTGGCATGAAGCACAAGGTCGGATCCTGGCTGATGTCGCAACAGGGGTGGCATCATGTTGAGCTCGGCGTCGAATTCATGACTTGAACTGCTTGAAATTGCAGAGGCCATCTGCTCTTCCGATGACGTTATATGAGTTTGGACGGCCACGCCGCGAGACGCATCGTAGACCCGACCGCCAACTGGACCTAGCAGGTTCTCCGGTGGCACGTGTCGTGTACGACAAGGAGGTTCGTATGACTCTTCCATCCAAGAGGCTCGAAAGCGGCGTCGACGAGCACCTTCGAACGAAGCTACTCCGATCCATGAGGGCAGACATCGTCCCTGGTAAAGGATCCTACGTTGGACGCGTGGCCAATCCGCCCAAGGCCGGCACAGGATGTCCAGAGATTTTGAAGTAGCTATGCTATACCGGACAAATTCTCCAAAGATGTCTACTGAATGCTTTGAATAATCAGACGTGAAAACAGGGTGATCATCAGGTACTGTAACCTGCGCGGTAACAACGCGTTCTTTCTCTTTCGCAAGGTATAACAAGGCGTAGACTACATCTCGGTTGTCTGATACCGCAAAAGGTGAGGCTGCCAGGACTAGCGTCTCCAAGTTCATCAATCTGGAGACCATGGATGAATCCGTCGACTTTCGGAAAATGTTGCGCGAGAACGTCATCAGCGCTACAGCCTGTGAACATTCGATACAGTCCAAAGCATTAGGAGCGGTTTCGTTTAGCGAAGATTGGCGATATAGTGTTCGCATCTGGTCGATGTTATCCGAATACAGTTCCACAGCATCCGCAAAATCCAGCCAGCTCAAGATATGGTCGGCTATGCGCACAGATAATCTCCTTGCACATGCTACTTCCTGAATAACCCACCGGCGTTTGAACCACGGCCGTTGCAGAATTCTACCGAAAGCGACCCAAGAGCGAAGTACGTGTTCGCTGGGGTTCTCTCCTCGCAGGTCGGTATCGAGGGTTTTGAGATTCAAGATGTCTGGCACCAGTTCTACGGCCCACTTGAGGCTCCATGGAGTAAATTCATCCCCTCCAAGCCATGCAATGACGTTCCATGCATTTGAGTAGATGTCAGCCATCTTGGGGATCTGCTGGCCTTTTTCGGCTTGGTCATCTTGATTGAGGCACAAAGCATCTACCCAGATCCACGAATAGTGATCCGTGAGACGGACGTGTCGCAAGGCTTCGTAGAGGTTGTCTCGAACTAAGTACGTGTAGGATTGCGTCACTGCGGTAGTGAATGAGTCTTCGCCTGATCTAGGAAGGTCGCTGAGGGTTATAGGATTTGAAGGAGTATCAGCACCCCATGCGTACGAAAGTGCCTGGAATTCGTGGAGCGTTGTTGTGAGCGGTTCCATGGGAACGATCTTCAAGGAACAAGACAACGGATCTTCAAATGGAGCAGGGCTAATGCGGAGAAGGCGGATCTCATCGCCCAGCAGAGGGGTATACTGGTAGCCCAACGTATCCTCCATAGCTCGACGCGGTCTCCGAACTAAAGGTATGGAGGTTTTCTCGGAAGGTTCTGCATCCATGAAGGCCTTCTGACTAGACAAGAAGGCTTCTATGTCAAAAGCAGGACCAGTAGAGTGAGCTGGCCGCCCGATGGGAGACATATCTCGGGCCGGGGAGTCGCCATGGTAGAAGCTACCTGCTGGTGATTGTGATCGTGTTCTTTCATTCTCGGAGTAGTGAATGGGCGCAGTGGCGTTGGAGCCAACTGGAGTCCTTCCTCTTGCCTCTTCTGTACGGAAGTAGCTCCAGCTGTTGACCAATGATTCGGTTGCGATTTCCCGGGCTTGCTTATCGAGCTCTCCTCCTAAGGTCACGCGCTCTTCTCCTAAGGTCACGCGCTCTTCTCCTAAGGTCACGCGCTCTTCTCCTAAGGTCACGCGCTCTTTACGGTTGCGCCTCGCTTCAATCTCGGACATGAAGTTGCACTCTTTCTTTAGACGGATGCAGTTGCTACATCGGCCTTGAGTGTCGGCCGAGACAATAAGACATCGTAACTTTCTTCGTCGACAATGACCGCAGGCGTTTATTACTCTGCTGTATCCGGGTCTCGTTGGTTGGCGGTGTTCGTTCTCTGGTGAAGGTTCCATTGATGCGACGAAGGTGACGTTGCATGTCTTATCGACGAACGACAAAAGCTCACGATGAATAGAATCAGGCTGCGTTAAAAGAACGATAGAAGGCTGTTGGGCAAGTGGTAGGATTTTGTCGTACCTATGCACTGCGCCATGCATGCAGGCAGCTGCAGTTCATCGGTAAGTCTTGTCTCCTGACGCTATGCCGTGTTGATACTCGCGACCATGCACAGCCTCGGTCGTCGTCCTCTAAGTGTCTAGTGGTCAAGCTCTGGAGTGTGGTTCAAAGACGGCTAATAGAAGTGTGGCGTTGCGAGTATGATTAATTTATTCGCGAAGTAATGATTACTTTGGAAAGATGTTCCGTTACGACAAGACACGCCGAGGCTATTTGGCGAAAATGAGGCTGTGTATCTGGTTGAGGACCATCAGCCTTTGGTTCACCGTCTCCACGAGTCGGAAAGATAGTTGCTCCATACCAGGTCTGCAATGCCGCGTGCTGAGAAGCAATGCATTTCATAGTAACACGATGCGGTGAATTACTATGTCCGCTTCTCGATAGTTGAGATTTTAGGTATCACATCTTGGAGTTGCTCTCGATCTTTCTCGGTTGGAGTGAGGCCAAATTTCTCCTCAGCCTTGTCGGATATGTAGAGGCCAGCGCCCGCGTACGCCATGACGCCCACGCCAATGATCATGCGCGTCTTGGGCGGTATGTTCTTGAACCATCTATCTCAATGTTAGTGGTAGGCACGTACATACTCAGGGTGCGCACGTACTGCCAGACAGCCATGTCGAGGTTGAGAAGGTGCACACGCGTTGGTGTCGCAAAGTTCGCGATGACGACGCTGAGGGCTCAGCGCCAAGCCTGAAGCAGCTCTCAGACTCGAGCGCGACACGACGTCAGCGCTCACATGTGTAAACACTAAATCGTACATTCACTCATTAGCATTGAATACCGTTCTTTCATTCACCTCACAATAATCATCCCGTTCGAGCCAAGCATGGTCTCATAGCTTGGAATCTTGAACATCGATCGCCGCACCTCCGCACCCACTCCGCACCCTGAGACCACCTGGGCAGATGTGCGCGCTATTACCACCCGCCTCTTGAGCGCCTCCGCCAGCACCATAAGGCCTCCACCACTCTTTAACTATGCCCGGCTTCCGCCGCTGGGGCAAGTCCAAATTCGAGCGGAATCCCGAGTCGTCGTTCAAGCTCCTCGCGGCCATCATCGTCATCACCCTCTACCTCCTCATCAAGGAGTTCCAGAACCCGACTGTTCGAGAGAGGGACATACCGAAGTTCGGCGCACAGATACAACATGCGGATTGGAATGGAACGGGCAAGGCGGACGAGGCACGAGCGAAGAGCGTGCGGGATGCCATGAAATATACCTTTTGGAAGTACAGGGAGAACGCATGGGGCTGCGACGATATCCTACCTGTGTCGGGAGGCAACTCGTCATCCAGAAATGGGTGGGGAGCTTTCATCGTGGACTCCGCGAGCACTTTGGCACTCATGGGGCTATGGGACGAGTTGGCGCATTCTCTCGAGCACATACTCGCCATCGACTTCAACGAAGCGAAGGACCTCGTCGACCCTTTCGAGACCACCATACGATACCTGGGCGGGCTTTTGTCTATTGTGGACATGTATGACACCGGGCTCATTCCGGAAGACGTACTCAGCGAAGAGGCACGCGATCTAGTACTGGAGCATGCCGTCACCCTCGCGGGGAAGCTTGCTCCAGCATATGACACCCCCACAGGCATGCCATGGCCTCGTGTCGACTTTGAAACAGAGCAGGGCGAGCCAGATCCTTCCTTCGTCTTCAGCGACGACCCAACCAAACACGGCTACGACCAACACCCCGCTATAGGCCCTGCGCGAACTGGCTCCTCGATCCTCGAAAACCGCGTCTTGACCAGATTGACTGGCAACTTGACATACACGCAGAACTCGACGAACGCGTGGGCGCCACTTGTATGGTCGAAGTGGAAGACACCGTGGCCAGGCATGGTTGACGCGCCTGTCGACATCATGACAGGAGAGCCAGTGGGCCGCCAGAGGCATTGGGATGGTGGACACGATTCATACTACGAATATCTCGTCAAAATGACGCTCCTAGCACCGCCAACAGATCCCCATCTTGGCACATACAAACACCGATTTACAGATGCGGCGTACTCCCTACGCAAACACCTCAGTTCCCGATCCGCGCCAGCACCCGATCACTACATGCAACACCTGTACATCGGACGCTACAACAAGGAATATGAAAACCAGCAAGGGCATCTCGCCTGCTTCGCACCCGGTACCATCCTCCTCGCATCCAGACTCTACGACGAACCGTACCTCCGTACCTTTGCGCTCGCGCTCCTCGAAGGCTGCCGCCACTCGTATACCTCTACACCCACCAAGATCGGCCCAGAGACATGGGCCTGGATACCCAAATTCGGATACGACGACCCGCTCTTCATTCCAGAGACTGCCCGTCAAGAGCGCGAAGCGATGGCTAGCGGTATCTGGGCACTGGAACCAGCATACAAAGGCCGGCCTGAGTATGTGGAGAGCCTGTTCTACGCATGGCGCATAACGGGCGACAAACGATATCGCGAATGGGCATGGGAAGCTTTCTCCGCTATGGAAAAGCATTGCAAAGCGCCGTTTGGTTACGCACAGCTTGCTGATGTGTATGATACGAAGTCAAAGGGCGAGGATAAGTGGGTTGATATGCAAGAGAGCTTCTGGGCTGCGGAAACGTTGAAGTACCTATGGCTCACGTTCTCGGATGTCGAGGTTGCGAGTTTGGATAGCTGGGTGTTCAGCACCGAAGGGCATCCGTTTCGTATGATGCGGTGAGCGGAGCCGTCATGGTACGGTCGTACATGAAAGAAGAGAGAACACCACGTCTTGGAGAGAAGGGCAACATAACAGCCAGAGAGGTTATAAGATCTCATAACAGATACCGAGCACAGTGGCAAGCTACACAGCTGGCCAAACAGCAACGGCGCAAAGATACCCAGAAACAGATTCGCTTCAATAACAAAAACAAAGAACTATTGTACTATTCCCTCGCTGCCTCACCATCTCCATCGTTTTTCCACAACTTATCGCTCACAGCACTTAGCTTCCTCCGCCACTACCTCCGCCACTGTGTCCACCACTATGGTCAGTACTATGCGCTCCACTATCACCACCGTGGCCATGACTATGCCCGCCATCATGTCCACTGCTATGTCCATGACTATGCCCATCACTATACCCATTACTACCTCCACTTCCATCTCCCCCTACATCCGTAGCATCAGACACTCTATTACTCTTATACACGCTCCCCGACGCGCCCTTATACACCCCGCCACTTCCGCGGTTATAGCTTAGCTTACTGGCATCCGTGTATTCGGGAGGATCGTAAATAGGGCTTCTTCGGACTGGTCGGGGGTGGTTAGTGGACTTTGTGTTCGGTACGGGGATGGGGTTAGTGGTGTGGGCAGTGGTTGGTTTGGGAGTTGACGGTATACAGCCCATGGTGTTGTATTTGAGTATGGTTCGGCGTCTTGGAAAGTGGGATGTAGAATGTGGGATGTGGTAGTGTGTGAGTGTGGAGGAGGGTTGGTGTGGGCGTTTCCTATGTGTTAAGAGGACGATAGGTCGAGGAGTGGCGTGGCAGTTGCGAACGGAGTGTGATCTTGCGTCATCTGGATGCTGGCAGCAGGTGAAGTGGCGCCTTCAATACGTGCGTATCATCAGCGCGGTACATACACCCTATCCTCGTCGCCATAGTTTATTCTCGTAGTACGGTATGTTGCTCGATCCAGCCTGCGTATCGTGAAGCTTGGCTTCGACAAGCGCAGGGTCATCTAGAGGAACTTGTCGTATGGTCGCTCGAGGCAGCTGTGACTGTGGGTGTGGGATGTCGGAGATGGTACTAGAGTCGTTGGCAGTAGCAGTAGTGTTCGTTGTGATAGGCTGAGGGGCAGGGAGAGATTCCGCGTCTTTGGAAGATGTGCAACCCATGACTGTTTCGGGTTCTGGAGTATCGAGGGTTATGATGGTGGTTGGTATGGGGAGAGTAGCTATGTGTACGCGGGTTTTGCGAAGTAAGAGAGAGCAAATGTAAGGAGTGAATTCGCTGCGATGAGTGAAGAGAGTCCCGAGGTTGCTTCACGACGTTACACCTTCAATCAGCAAGGCAGTGTTTCGAGGACCTGTTACGCACACAAGTAAATCCATTTCTGGGGCTAACCACATCACAACACATCCAGCTCATCGTATAATTCATATGGCACTCATTATATTCAGTCTCGCAAATTGCTACTCCCCTACTGTAGCACACCCATCACTCCATCATCTTATCCCGCGTACTAATCCAAGTAAATCCCGTATCGTAATACCCGTATTTGCTTGCCAAGGGACCTTTCATCGGAACAGGGGTCGAGGGCGCTGTAATGAAAGGAGGAGTGGGGGTATTGCGCGGTGCTAGATTTTCAGGTTGGGCTTTCGCTTCTAGCTTGGTGGACGTGGGGGAAGGAGCCGGGGGCGTTGCGGTAGGAGGGTTGGAGACTGGTTTGGGGATTGGTTTGGAGGATGAACAACCCATTGTGAGAGTTTGGGAGAAGGACGTGGAACTTCGGGTAGGTGCAGGAAAGACGAAGTGTTCCTCTTGGGAGGTACTTTTCGGCTACAGAGAATGGGAAGCCTGTATGATTATATATGGAGCGAGGGATATGCGAGTAGTTTTATTGAGGTCTTATACGTGAACAATGGAAGAGAGCGCAGTGAAGCACACAATGTGAGCATGTCCCCCGGTGACCTTGAGTTTTTGAACAACGACACAAAGATAAATCTGCCAGTACCCAGAGCCCTGACTGCGCACATTCCACGTTCTGTCTTTTTAGAATCTCTAGCCCGTGTGCAGCCAACCATCTCTAGTCACTTCCTCCACCTCCACCTCCTTCACCAGTCGCTCTGCCCTCACTAGACATCCCTACATAACCATCGTCACCGTTACTAAACCCGCTGTCTGCTCTACCCAACCCACTGTATTCCCTGCCGTGCATATCACCTCCATCATAAAAAGGAGTTATCCTAGCATATCCTTCGTTGTAGTCTCCGTACGCCCTGTTTTGGCCGGCGTATGTACCAGTACCCTCGAAATACCCGCGGGCTCTTTCACCGTTTCTCCGGGCAGTGTATACTGCTGATATGTGATTCACTTCGTCTTTCACGCGTTCGACTTCGCGATTTATTTTTGATAGAAAAGAGCCCATAGCTTGGTAGTCTTTAGCTTGAAACAATGGTGCGATTGTGTATGCGCTGGCTCGAGTGCTTGCGGTGAAGTGAAGATAGCTGAAAATGGCGCTGTCACGATGACAGTAATATCTGGGAAAAGAATTTATGAAGAGAATTGACGAGGTTGGTGAGTCTTGGGAAGGTGAACGACAAGTTCAAAAGACAGTTCCGTGAGATGTTCATACTTCCTGGCTGCGCCGTAGCTGATATGAGGCACGGTCGAGAAGGCGGCTATGCTAGGCGGAAGTCATTGTTTTAGTTGCGGCTGATACATTGGAAGCACGTACGGTTCGCTACCTACAACTTCTTTTTCATCCCTTCCATTACTTAATAAGTGAATTCAGTTATCGTGCATCTCGTGTGTGTTGCGGGAGTCGTGAGTGGCTCGTCGTTGATAGGTCATCGCGGTACCATGGGAGTGAGGATGGAACCAGAATTCTCGCTACCTATAAAAGAGACCAAAATAATCACAAGACAGCAAGTAGGTCAAGAGAACATGGAAGCATCGTGCCCTTCGTTGTTGTCGTTATCAACCACCACCTCCACCTCCACCATCTCCTCCTCCGCCATACCCTCCGCCATCGCCGCCATAGCCACCACCGTAGTACATTCTACCAGATGTATTTCTTGCGTTTGTCCCGTCGGAAAGTATGTAGGGAGGGCCTGGAGGCTTCCCTGGGTTAGGGCCATATCCGTCTTGATCGTGTTTTGGTCCAGCGAGTTTACTCGACATGCAGCCCATGGCTGGGGATTGGAGTCGTCTCTTCTGTATCTGATAATGATGATGACGATTCAGGATATTGGTTTCGCAGTGCGGGAGGAGACTATGGCTATATGCAATAGTAGTGAGCAGTGATCCGCATGTTTGAGCAGTGAGCTTACTATTGACGAGGCGATCTCTGACTGGAAAGTCGCTACATAACTATCAAGTCATGGTCACTGAGAGCTACCCATCATATATCTTCTCAAACTTCACTATTCAGCTGAAAGTTGTGTGAGTGCGACACGTACGAGAGAGGTCGTCTGACAACGCCTGTGGCGTGCGCCTCTTCGCATAAACTGTTGCTTTCGCTCACAGCTCCATGTAAGAAAACTTGGCTTCAACTCGGGTCCAGACTTGCACGCGCCAAAGGCACACTTCGGAAACATCTCAAGAATCTATATTCGATGCGATAATTGATGCTGGGTATATAAGCGACAGTGACAAGAGATGCACGGCGATAGAAAGTTCAACGCAACGCTAACATTCAGAGGCGGAAATGATCCGCGCCGTCGCAGGAAATTACGGAAGAATTGCGGAGCAAGAACAGAAGTAGAAGTTCGGAGGCGCGCAAGTGACTTTTTTAATGTGGATTCAGCCCGATGGACTGCCTTGGAAGCGCCTTGAAGGCGTGCGGCGGACTGGGCCTCGGCACGGACGGACATTGGATGGGAGGACCGACACGGAGCCACCGGTCAGTCGGTAATGCGCGATCGTCTCTCCTAGGAAAAATAATGCCGCCGGAGAAAGACCGCAAAATATGCACCGGCATTTGATGCAGATGTGGAAACCTGTGGTCATGGCGGCGACCGGAATGTGGAGGTGTGATTGTGCGTGACCGGTTTCGAGGCTGATCGCGAAAGCAATCGCGACAATATATCGAACCACTGCCAGACACCCATGTAGTGGGCGCACAAGGCTTTTGGCATATCTGCCCTCAGACCGCGCCCATGAGGAACTTCCAGTGAAAATCGGTGCTGGTAATATCGAGCGACGGAGTCACGTCCCGTAGACTCGGTAATTTCTCCACTCCATTGGTCGTACCACTCCCGTTGATTTTAGGCAGTGACAGATTGTGGAGGAGAGACACAGTCCGTCCCGAGCCTGTCGCTAGCTCAAATGTGTTGCCGTTCGGGCTTCCCCTGCCCATTGCATCGTGCAGCGCTAGTCGCATGACTGAAGTGATGCGTCGAAAGCGCTCAAACGCGTCTTCTTGACTGTCTTGAGCATCGCGAGGGCGAGGCATTTGCGAGGATAGCTGTTCGCGATAGTAGTCGAATGACTTCGCTATTTGGAGCTCGCTAGCGTCCCAACCCGGCATGGGCGAGGCGTGAATGGCCAACTTGCTCAAGCTGGTGATGGTGTTGATCAGGTTGAGCCAGTCGATCAGCGACACGAAATCGAAATGTTTGGTCGGGAGCTTTGTGCTGTTGTCGAGGAACTGTTCGACGGACCGGACCAGGGTGACGCGTAGTGATAGTTGAAAGCCCGAAGCCCACGGTGTACTATCGCGATCTACGAGATCGATGGAAGCTGCCGTTCGATACAGGTGTATGCGTGCTGCAAGCTGTAGCCATTGCAGTATTGCTAGTCGAGAATTAGCAATTGCGAATGTTACAGTGATGTGACTACTTACTGAAATCTTTCGCTTGCAGCTTGGATGCAAGACGGATATTCTCCCACTTGTCGCTCAGTCGTTTAACTTGTGTACGAACCACCACTGCTTGCTCTGACTGGTTACGGAAAGTCTCCTCCACATCCTCCATATATTGGCAGACATCCGTTAGTATTGGAAGGACGGCATCTGACGTGTTTTCCCACGATGAGGCCAATTCTGACGCGTAGTTCCGGAGTGTGCTGGTGTGCGTCATGGTCCTTGCTTTGACTGGCTCCATCAGACCCAGGTTGGAAGATAAGTAGTAACATCCCAAATAAGCCCGCTTAGCTTCCCTGTCTCGCGGGCTTTCCTTTTGTAGAGGACTCCTCACAGTCCTCCCTATGCTGTCCAGACCTAGGTCGTGAGCAATGCCCAAGCACAACTGAAGAAGCATCGTGATGGAAACGGCTTGGACGTCCATGTAGTGATGGTGCCAGGCTATGAAGACCAAGAGTCCCTGTAGGAGGTCCAGACTCTTTTCGCCTTTCATTATCCGGACCATGACCACTTTACGGAACTCTAGGCTCAGTGCTCTTTGAAGCGGGACCGAATCGTAAGAAGAGACTGTTAGCACAGCAAACATCAACATCGGCCGGCTCTGGAAGAGGTCCTGACAGCGGGCGTCTCTCGTCAGTGATACAAAAGGGAAGAAGTCGACCATGCTGCGATACGTGTCGAGCAGCATCTGCATGTGCACCAGGCTGATCGATCTGATAACAGGATCCAGTCGGCCAAGGCAAGACAGTGTGTCGTTCATTGATTCCCAGAATGACGCCGAACTTTCGGACTGATTTGCATGAGCGGGGAGTGATAACGTCCTGGGAGCTGGTGGCATCGATACAGGCGGAGCGGTTATTGGTGTCGGCGTCGGCATTTGCTGTGTGGAATCCAACAGTTGCGATGGGATGGTGGCTACCGATGGCAGACTACATTGTGTCGGAGCCGGCGCCATTGTCGCAACGATAGCAGACAACTTGTCCAATTTCTTGTCGAAGTCGCGCAGCTTGGTGGGTGTTTGGCCATCGCTGCGCGCCTTTGCTGGCCGCCTGCGCGCAACATGTTCCACACACTCGACTCTTGCCTTTTGGCATCTGGGGCACGTGTCATTCAATGTGGAGCAAAAATATGGCTGGGGTAAACAAACCTCTGGCAGAGAGCCGGCGTGTCAGATGGAACGCAGCGAACCTTGTGTTTTCGACAGCGCTCGCACGCAAAGGCGTTCCCTATCCTCCCTTCTTTTGCGTCCATGGCGGGGACAGAACTGGCAGTCTTGGGGGAAGGAGAGCCATCGGCCTCCGGCTGGGTACCCAGGCTGCTCATGTGGGGAAGTCCGATCATGTGGTGCCAAGTCCGGGGTCAAACTGCAGTTGTGAATTGAGTCCCTCAAACGCGCGTAACGGATGCACCAGAGATCAACGCTATGCTGACAGGGCGGAAGGCAATGCCGCAAGCCATTGCATCGGAACAACTTCAGCACAAGAGCCTTTGAAATGGGTTCCGCCGAGGGCCCGTCTATGTGGCGGTGCGAAATGGTCAAGATACCTCGGGTAGTATATGTCGGTATATTGATGGTCCGCTTGGAACCGGTTGCTTACTCCCGACGGTCTGGGGGCGTGAAAGCCGCCTAATTGCCCTGGCGGAACTGCTCCGAAGCTCCATCCGGCACCAGTGCTGATAAGTCCGTCATGTCAACGTTGCGCCTCGAATTGAATGGACGGCAATGGTGATGACCTCCAGTGCTGGCTATAGCAAGCGGCGCGACGCTACCGTCATAGTTTCCTCGCTCTTCTCCGCCCAATTTCAATCATGACTCACCTCTAGTGCCACAACCACGACGAAATGACCCAGAAAGCGCATCGCGACTATCAGGATGGCTTCGCCGGGAGGATAGGATGGGGTAAACGTCCGGCGCTGCTACTTGTCGATGTTTGTAACGCCTACTGGAACGATGCCAGCCCATTGGACACCAAGTCGAACCCTGCGTCTGCGGCGGCGCCCGCGTCCATCGCAAAACTCGTCTCTGCCGCCCGCCAAGGCAAAACGCCGTTGATCTGGACGCGAGTCGAATACACGAAGCCGGACATGTCGGATGCGGGCCTCTTCTACAGCAAAGTACCGCTACTCAAGCTGTTCCAAGTCGGCTGCGGGAACGGGCTTGAAAGTTGGTATCCTGGTTTAGAGCCCGCCGCTGGTGAAGTCGTCGTCCCCAAGCGCTACCCGTCCGCATTCTTCGGGACCGATCTGGCTGCGCAACTCCACAGTTGCAACGTCGATACTGTCATAATCTGTGGTGTCAGTACAAGTGGTTGCGTCCGCGCGACTGCCCTCGATGCCATGTGCCATCAATTTCGACCAATGGTGGGGAACGACTTGGCAACGCATGAGTCCCTGTAGACGTCACTAATCCTCATTCCAGGTGGTTGGAGAAGCATGCGGTGACTTATCACCTGCTGTCCACAAAGCAAACCTTTCCGATATAAACGCAAAGATGGCAGACGTGGTTTCTGAGGATGAAGCAATTCAGAAGCTGCAGGCTGGATGGGACTGAGCGGGCCGCGCGGCTACGGTACCGCGCCGCAGAACTAGTTCCAGGAGGTCAAGCTTCTGTCGCTGTAAGTTAATACAGTCATCTAGGTTCCTCTCGAGTTCGCCTCCATGAAGCCGAGCGAATCTTTAGTGTACGATACTATATCGCGAAGACATGTGGAGATGGCGGCCGCCACGAACGACAAATAGCACGGACAATTAACAAAATACACTCCTATCTCGATAACATGTAGAAAGAGCCAAGGGGAAGAAAGATGGCGTGTAGAAGGCGTAGTCAAGGTCTTTCATCTAAAAGGAAGGTGTGAAGCGTGGCGTGATGGTCGGTTCTTTCTTCTCACTAACATTTTACTTTGGCAACCGCAACCTAGGTACTGGTCTTACACAGACACGCAAGCGATTCTTCACTATTCACTGAACCACTGCTTCACAGCGCGTTACGTTATCACTCAAAATCACTCACATCGCTAGTCACAATGCCGACAACCCTTCAAGCAGAACCCACGAGAAGGCACGTGTCCGGTCTCAGAGCACATTTGCGTGTTTGCTATCGAGTACGGCATCGGCGTCTCTAGATACACCTTCTAATCCACAATACGCTCGAAAGCGACGCGACACTGTGCCCAACTCAAGCACATCAATCACACTTGAAGTCTTCCGATCACAATTCTCCGCCAGCGCCACCGCCAAAGACATTTCTGACATGAAGCAACGAAACTCAGCGCTCCCGATACTACAGCACACTCCTTATCCCGGTGCAGAACCGGTGCCCGATTGCGTGTGGGTATGCTGTGGATGCAGAAGAAGATGGGAGACGAAGGAGCTCGGCAACATCTGTGTCGGCTGCAGTCACAAATACTCCGTTGACTGTTGCCAGCTTGCCGGATAGCAAGTCATTGCGGGGGATTAGGAGATGGCACAAGGACGGGTTAAGGTGCGCCAGTCTACGCTCTTGATCTAACAAAGGCTAATATAGCGGCATACTTCAGCTGGTAACACCCAGCGGTCGAGAGTGTGTACGAATTTGTACTTGTAGCCATGGATGAACGTGCTGGTGGCAAGCGCAATCAACAAAGATATCCATTGGTATGCATCCCTCTTCAATGCCATGATCTACGAAATTTACTCCGCTCATGCTTCACATAGGCAAAGTGCTGTGCTCCATTCGCTCCTCTAACACAACTCTTGGGCACCCATTCGGCCATAAAGCTGACGCCTGACTCTGCTTGACTTCTCCAATGGCTCGATTTGATTGCATCCCTTCCATACACCATCACGCCCCTCATCGGCGGTACTATCACTCTTCTGACCACTTAGATTCCGACCCTCATGATTTGGTGCCCAGCGACCACGGCAGTTGGAATTCTCCCTCGGGACCTGCCCCAGACGACTTCTTTGGTCTCCACATGGCAAAGATAGGCGGAGGCGTCAGCTCATGCGCGCACTTCCTCCACTCGTCGCTCGCTTCCGACTTCTCGTTGTCGAAAGCAATCTTCAGCAGAGACTGAAACCCAAACTTGTCGTAGAGCGGTTTTCCCATGGCAGAAGCTTCCATCCAACATTCGAGATCAAGTCCGTCCGCGCGTGTAATACCAACGTGCATGAGAAGAGAGCCAACACCGCGATTCCGATGGGCAGGGTCTACCGCCATCCAGTTGAGTGCTAATACAAAGTCAGCGACAGGAAGAAGATCATTTTGACTTTTCGCACAATCACGTTTCTTCATCCGGAAATAGCGCGTTTGAGGGGAAAGGAAATGCTCCACTTACCACAGTGTGGCCGCGTCATCCAATTCGCTCGCGGCCTGTACACCTGATTGAGTATTGACTCGCAGAAGCTCCGATATTCGCCCTCGGGCCACCATGGCGCTGTCAACTTT
This sequence comes from Alternaria conjuncta, assembly GCF_024043145.1. Classification (NCBI taxonomy): domain Eukaryota; kingdom Fungi; phylum Ascomycota; class Dothideomycetes; order Pleosporales; family Pleosporaceae; genus Alternaria; species Alternaria conjuncta. The sequence goes on along the minus strand of NW_026250102.1, from coordinate 286,369 downwards.
GGTGTGCCTGCAGCGAATGGGTTGACAGTCGAAATTACCCATTGCGAGCAACCGACAGTCTTGTTAGTGACTGTGTCGAAGGCGTAGAACCAGTGGCTGGAATTGTCCTCTTGGTGTTGTTTCCAGAAGCGTTGTTTTGACTCGGCGACGGCGAGGTCGCGATGGGCGCTCGTGTAGCCAAGGACCGGGAAGAACAGTTGCATGAACGGCTCATAAGGTGTGTAGTTCGCAGCCCAGATAACATCCAGTATCTCATCCAGCTCTTGCTTTGTCTTTGCCTCCCGGATCACGTATCGTTGTCCCATCGCAGCGGATTGGCGTTGGTCAAGCCATGGCGACATCGGCCAGGTAAAGTAGTCTGCAAGTGCGCTACCTCGCCGCCGCTGCGCATTGACAGCGCAATCGGAGATATAGCTTGACCCAAGTATTGGACATCGTAGATTGCCGTGTTAGGGTGAAGTTGCCCAACAAGGAAGGTACCGTCGACACATTTAGCGGCTTGGCGAGGCTGGCAAGTAACACCCTTTTGCCCCAGCACACCTTCCCCGATAGCCCCTCACTTTTACACACATCCAGCCACTCGGTAGCACTTGTATCGCTATCATCATCTCCAGATGCTTGCGACCTTCCTCGATCGTACGGGCGCCGCAAGACAGATTCTCGGCGATGTAACGATGGACCGAGGCTGGTCGCGTCGCTATTCATTCAAGGTCCGCGCTCGGAGCGGTGCGATTGGGGTATGGTGTTGTCGGGACGGGCTTGCGACGTATGTTTGTGAAACTCGAGGCGAATTCTGTGACACCCAATGAGCGCGCTCCGTCTTATGGAGCCGCGGAGGCTTGCTTTCTACATTCACTCCACAAAGCGGATCGAAGAATGGAGCGACCTCCAGCATATGCGCCAGTCTGCAGCGATGAACAGGAAGAAATCTTAGCAGAGCTAGAAGAGAAGGATGGCGTTTCCTGGAACTCTAAGAGTACTGAAATCATCCCGACCAACACGCGCAGCTTCGTGGCGTACATGTCCATCCTGCTGCTCTCTCTTTCCGCGAACATTCTCCTGGTGATGGACAATGCACGGCTTCGCATTGCGCACAGTCCAGCTAAGAGCAACTACAGTAAGTAAAAGCCTGATCGGTATGATGCTAGCTCACGAAGATCAAAGGTGGATTAGCCTACGATACTACTGTGCCATATCACGCGACGACAAAGTACTGGCATCCGAACGCCAGTGATAGTGATATGGAAGCGGCATGGGACGCTATTGACACCAATGCCATGGCAGTCACGCTTGACGATAGATTCGCAAAACGTGTCGGTCTACCCAACTCTACTCGGTTTCCATGGGATACCGAGAGAAGCATCTACTACGTCAAAGGAATCCACGATCTGCATTGTCTTGTACGTATACATGATGATGTTTGTGTTCATCCGCTGATTGCATCAGAAACTCATCCGGAAAGCCATTGTGTCAAAGCATAACGACAACCCACAGCCCTTCAATCTTCTTCACATCTACCACTGCCTTGACGGACTCCGGCAGAACATCATGTGTAATGCGGACGACACACCGATACCAGCCCCTGTTACACATCAGTCGGGCGAAGGTCAGCTTCGACAGTGTCGTGACTGGGACAAGCTGATTGCATGGGCCACGCGTCCTGACCAACATGCTTGCTACGAGTTTGACGATTATCGCGAAGCAACGAACACACTGGAAAACTTTGCGTTCTGTCCCCCGGGTTCGCCTTACCGGGAGTTCCAAGAGGCTTATTTCCAGCATCATGGACACAAAGACGCGTATGAGCTGTATAGCGACGAAGAAGAAATCGTGGTTTTCTGAAGTCGTGGCCGAGATACATCTTGGGCATACGTGGTGTGGGAACGTTCCTGGTCGTTTGCGCCAATTAAAATACGAATGTACCTGTTTTGAAACTTAATCGCGGTAGCAGGGAGCACTTTATCGTCAGAAGTTCCGATGTACATGCAACTTAATATCGATGGAGGCTACACTACATGATCAGCATCAGCCACTAATGGTCGAACGCCATGGATCGGAAGGGTATGTACATCAAATCTGCCCTGACCACGAAAAGCGTCAGGCAAATTCCGCGGCCAGCTCCAATGTCAACCGATGTCTCATGCCGTCAACGTTTCCTTATATCGGCCCGGGTCAACTGCATTGTTACGATGACCGTGCGGCGAGAAGACAAAAAGTGCAGTGCGACACTGACAGGAGTAAGGCAATCATAGAGAGTGGATGAGCGGCGCCGAAGACATGCGCGTCTGAAACTTCGGACCGGCATGATTACATGCGAGAAGTAATAGTTCCGAAAATACTACGCTGAGGTACGTAGCAGTCGACACATATATTTCGAGGTGAAGAACAGCAAGCTCAGCACCACCTTCATCCTGTTCCCACACACTATCTTCGACGTAAGCTAGAATGGCTTCGGGCGCGTATACTCACTGACGCTGACCAGAACCAAAAAAAAACTCACCAAGCACATCAATTATCAACTACCTGCCATGCACGCTACTATCGCTCTACTTCCGCTTCTTGCCTTCGCGATGGGCATCGCTGCAGCTCCAGCACCCCTGCATCCCGTTGCCCGGGCCGTACCAGATATCAACGAAGTCGCCCGAAACCCGGCTCCCATCGATCATCATGTCGGTTGGGACGACCATGGCAAACCGACACTCGGAGATATCAGCCACCTCAGTCCAGAGGACATCAAGAAGCTCAAAGACCTCATCAAGCATCTACTTGGTGGCAGTCACTCTGCATAGGAGGCTGTCGGAAGTCGCACATGGAGGAAGTGATATCATCCAAGGTATGCGCTTGAAACTTCGCTTCTCTAGGATCTAGCTAAGAAGTGTAGCCCCCGGAATTCTTTTACAGACAATTATGCCATCTACTTGCGCACACGAAAGAGGTGGAGTCCTATTCTCGCATGCGTCGTCGCTCTAGCCGCCAAGGCCGCCATAACAACATGATCAAATACGACTAATTTCGAGATTTCTACTGCTCTACCTTACTTGCTCAGTTCTGAACACTCCGATCTGTCTTGGCTAATTCCACGGCCTTTTTCATGCAACAACCTGTGAGCAGCCATCATCTGACGGGCAGCGCCACCACTGCAGCGACCGCCCCACTGCAAGCTCGCGTATCAATGGAACACTACACAAGATATGTGCTGGCAAATGTTTCACGACGGCATTGGCCAATTGACCATCAATCGCTCGGCAACGCACAGTCGTGACACATTGCCGAGCCTGGTGTGTCACAAAGGTCACACCACGGTAGAAGATCCCAGAGCGAGCTAATCAGCGATCGGAAGATGACGAGTGTCGTTGTAGCTAGCGAGGTAATATACTGGCTTTCCTCCGCCGCTTACTCCCGTAGCTTCCGACGTATACCTTTCACTAACATACCAGCAAATCCTAACCTGACCCGAACTTCCGGCGCAGTAGCACAAACACCTCTTTGAAACAGAAGAATGTTCAACCGAGGATACACAAGCGTCTGGCCGACCTTGCATGTTCGTCCCTCTGTGTTGCTACACCTGCGCAACGTCGTACCGCCGCTTCCTGGTCTAGCAGACCCCTTTCCCCCGGTCTACTAACAATCCAACTGACATCGCTTGTTTGCAAGTGTCTCGCTCCAAGATTAAGAGCGGATAATGACAGCGTGTGCTATGGTGATTGTGAGCGAGCCCTCAATGCAGGTTACCTACACGGTGGCAGCTCGCAATCTCACATTACTTGCACGTAATGTCGGTATTAGACGGTTGAGCGCGTTTGTAAGCTCCACCTTCATACAAACGAACAAACGACCTGTTTGCTCGCCTTCCCTTGTCTATTCTTGCGCGTGATAGGCCGCGCATAATACCTCGCTACCTATTACTGGCGCACTCACTTCGTCGGTATCTAGCCATTCTAACCTCGGATACGATGCAATGATGCCGCAATCTCCTTTTGCTTCTTCCCATCAACCCCTCCCGCGCCGGCCGGGAAGCAGCGCGGATGTCGGTCCGTACATCAATGTGATTACGTGGGTTCTCTTGATTACCTCCGCGTTGGCGGTCTTGACTAGGCTTGTTACCAAGCGTGCGTTGAAGCGGAGCTTAGATATTGACGATGGTTTTGTCTTGCTGGCTTTGGTACGTCACGTTTGATTGAGCTGGATTACCGTTTCAAATCCTGCTTTTGCTGACTGATGGGGAATAGATTGCGACTATAGGCTCTGGTGTCTCTGTTAGTTTCCAGACAGGTAATGGCCTTGGGCGAGACATCCTGTTGTTGACTGAGGATCAGATCTTGGCGTATCAGAAAGTAAGCGGCTTAGTGACCGGGGACTACATTGATATCCTGCTAAGTTCCTTTGCAGGCCGAGTATGCGAACAAGCTGCTCTACATCGCAACTCTATGTTTCGCAAAGTTGTCCATCATATCGCTGCTAAAGATTCTGACCGCATCAAAACTACACCGGACCTTAGGCTTGCTACTCACCGTCTTTATCGCTTCTTGGAGCATCCTGTCCGGACTTGTGTCTGCGTTTCAGTGCGGCGCTGAAGAGCCATGGCGCTTCCTTGAGAGAGGAGGGAGATGCTTCGACTTGGTATGTAAGATTTTTGCCGTCTTCATTGACATTGCTGACACTTCGAGGAGGCCGCTTTTTGGCAGTCCGTCGGCGTCGTGAACATACTGACGGATCTGGCACTCATACTGTTCCCGGTTCACGTAATCATGACGCTACAAATGAGCACGAGCAAGAAAGTTACGATCCTGACGTTCTTCGGCGCACGATCACTGTAAGTTTTGCAAATAACCATGATACTAGTCCCTCACTAATGCGCCACAGAGACATCGCAGCGACTGCCGCCCAAATGGCGTTTACCCACGGCTTCGCATCACCCAACCCGACGAAAGACCTCTGGACATGGACACTCGTCACTCAGATCATTGAGTGCATCACCATCCTCACATCATGCGTACCCTACCTACGACCGCTCCTGGAACACGTCCCATCAGGCCTCTACGGTACCGACACGATACGACACCGAGGTACGACCCCAGAGCACGGCTACTCGCGCACTAAAAGCAATTCGTATCAGCTCTCCAGCATCGCTTCGAGAGTCGGTGGCGGAACAAAACACAGTCGGAAGAGTGAGGTGGAAGGTGGCGGGCTCAAACGCTTTCTACCAATGTTCTCGCACAATAGAACGACAAATGCCAATTCTGCATCGGGTATCCCTGGAGGCCCTCCGCGACCTGACGGCGAAATGGATGTCGAAATAACAGCTGTACATCACAAGCATGATGGAGAGAAGCGATGGGATGACAAAAGATGGGAGAATGCAAGTACGGGAAGCTTTTCGAAGATCCTGAAGACCACTGTTGTTAGTGCGGAGTGGGAAGACGTAGGAGCAAAGCGTGGCGATGCGTCCAGTGATGAGATTGTGATCTTGCGTTGATGTTCGCTCGGTAGAGGTGCTTTTGCGGTAGCGTCAAGAGTTCTATACCCATTGATCTGGTGCTGAAATCCAACGAACCCAATGCTGCACGATCTTCATGATTCCTTCACTGCATCAAAAGAATTACGACACGTTTGTTGATCATTGTCGACGTCGAAATGCCTGGACAATGTGACATCATACACGTGAGATTACAGTCAATGCTCCGGCGATGTGGTATCCCCGTGGGCCTGTAAAGCTGTGCGAATGTTTTGCAGTGCCAATCGTCGCGTGGCTCACGCACGGGTTCCAGCCTTGAAGGTTAGTGAGCTGGTTCCAATTGCAACTATCCGTCTGAAGGTTTAGAACTGACATGCCACTTAGCTGCGAGTACCAGTCCAAATTGCCCATAGGCCAGAGAACCTTGAATGAGCATAACTTGCACGCGAGGTGGGTCAAGCCCGATACCAAGTCCGGCATTCCAGTTAGCCCCACGCTTGCTCCAGTCAACAGGAAGTCGTGCGCCTTTTTGGGCTTTCGCCCCCTGTAGCATGCTGCACTTGGACTTCTACTAGGAGATGTAACGCGGCATGCCTGTGGCTGCATATGTCAGCCTCTAAGAGTAGATCGAGATGCAACACGCGTGAACTGCATCTGCGCAGGTTCCCGACAATAGTACGATGTCTGAGAGTCACGCTGAGGCGTGCAGGTCATGGTAATGGACTCTGTGCAAGGGACAGAACAGCTAGACGCCACATTTAGATCGGCCTGGTTGTGTTCTGGTAACGCATTCTCTGCTCGCATGGAACCTCTAGGATACAAAAGCACCACACGACTCGTTTGGAATGCTGGAACAGATATCGCGATGCGTCATGATAACCGTTGAGAATGCGTGCACGGATGGAGGAGGCGGCTTCCCACATGGACCCGCGGGCAGCCGATTACTAACTAGCGTCACACAAGATGGAATGAACCCCGGAGCCACCCCTTCCGTCTTCCCTCATTCCCCAACCACCGCACCGCTCATCGTCCAATTCGTGCCACGGATAATCTGCCGGGAGGTCTATGCCTTCGACTACAACGGTATGACAGCCGTTATTGTGACCACATGCCGCATGCTCTACCCTCGATCAGCATGCCGAAGGGAGACTACGGCGGCCCAATGTTGCACGCTGAGTGACATGCAGCGACGAATGACGCTCTGAACCCCTTTTCGCGATTGAAAGCCATCATGATCTACTGCTGAGTTCGGGAAGTACGAACGCCTCTTTCTTGGGCATATGCAAAGCGCGACGCCCTGGTGCAAACACATCTGTCTGTTCCAGCATCGACCATGCCGTTTGACAAACACGCGAAGACCGGGGAATGTTAATTTCGCCTCTACCACACTTAATACATGCGGACAAGGGGTCTGCAGGAATGCATGTCACCGCTTTCCGCAGTTAGGCACCCCAGTGGTGTGCGACCGAGGCACCAATCAACGCCCGTTTCACTGTGGGGTGCCCTCTGAAACTACGACTGCAGTGCGATACGTCGACTTGCGAGCTGCCGCCGTCACTGCAGAGAGCCTACAACTGCCTTTGCGGTGCGAAACGTTGGCTTGGTGTCTTTCACTCGGACGCTTAGTTGCATTGCCGAGCGACCGCCTCCTAGACCGACCTCACTACCGTCTTTGCCGGCGATCACCGTACTACCGCATCCACCCGTGGACATCTGCACATGGCGCACGTTACCTCTGGAAGGGATATATATCGAGATTTACTTGCATTGCATGCGTCCTGTATCACGACACACCTTCTGGGTATCTTCTTTCCTTTTCTGGTCTGCCTGCTTGCTCGACATTTGTTACTACGTACTGCGGTCGTATCCGTCTTGTTGCTCAACACGCCGCGGATTGAATAGCTGGAACCAAGGCTATCATGGAGAAGCATATTGAACTACAGAGGTTCAACCATGAGCCTCTGCGGCCGAGGGGCCGGGGCTCCATTTCGGAAGGCAAAGGCCGGCAGTTCGATAACGACAGATATGAATTGGCGAAAGTGGGAAAGAAGCAGGTGTTGAAGGTATGCTCACTTTTGACAATGTGTTTGCCCGATCTGATCACGGTAGCGTCGCTTCGGACTGGTGTCTATGACCGGTCTCTCTTGCGGGTTGATGTGCACCTGGGAGACTTTGCTTGTGTAAGTGAATGTGATTGATACCATCTACTTCGCTGACGTCATGGCAGTATCTTTTCGATAGGCTTCCAAAAGTAAGTACTTGATCTAAACAGGAAGTCCGCAGCGACTGACGATGTGACCACAGCGGTGGACCTGCTGGCCTCATCTACGGCTTCATTCTGATTTGGCTGGGCAACTTCTCTGTCTTCGTCTGCATCGGTGAGCTTGCAAGCGCCGTTCCGACTGCTGGTGGCCAGTATCACTGGGTCTCTTTACTGGCGCCGCGCTCAAACAGGAAGTTCTTCAGTTACGTGACCGGTATGTACGTCCACTTGCAAAGCCATTGCAATTATATTAATCATCTTAGGTTGGCTCACGGTCATCGGCTGGATTGCAGCTCTTACTTCCGTATGCTACTTTGTAGCCGATTTGATCCTGCAGTTGGTCAGCCTGAACGATCTCGAGGGCACATATGTCCGCGAAGGCTGGCACGGTACACTCCTCCTCTGGGGTATACTGCTCTTGTGTGTCTTCATCAACGTCTTCATAAGCGGAGCGCTTCCCACGATCGAAGTCGTCGTCCTCATCGTCCATATCCTTGGCTTCTTTGGCATCCTAGTACCGCTGATCTACTTGCCATCGAGCCACAATTCGGCCAAGAAGATCTTCACGATGTTTCACAATGAAGGAGAGTGGAGCACGCACGCTCTGGCCTTCTTTGTGGGACTACAGGGCAATGCTCTGGCATTCGTCGGAACAGACTCAGTCGTCCATGTAAGCTCAGCATTCCCAATCTGTCTTTCATTGCTAACGGATTAGATGTCTGAAGAGGTCAAAAATGCCAGCACCGACGTTCCACGTTCAATGCTTCTCAGTCTCGTCATCAACGGCACATTGGCATTAGGAATGCTCTTCGCCGTTCTCTTCAGCGCCCACGATATCACAAACTTACTCAACGACCAAGACGCGACAACCGCGCCTTTCCTCCGAATCTTCACACAGGCTGTCGGTTCCGAGGCTGGTGCTACAGTCATGGTTGCAATCATCGTCCTACTCGAATTCTGCAGTGCAATGGGGTGCCTTGCAGCTGCATCGCGCATGACATGGTCGTTCGCCCGAGACCGCGGCCTTCCTTTCTCTCGCGCTCTCAGTATGGTAAGTACACTTTTCGATCGACAAACAACCTAAGAGCCCTCCACTAATACCCTACAGATCGATAAACGAAGCACCATTCCCGTCGTCTCCATCCTCGTCGTAACCGTCTTCGCCGCCCTCCTCGCCCTCATAAACATCGGCAATAGCGCCGCCTTCAACGGTACAATCTCCCTCGTCCTAGAAGGTTTCTACCTCTCCTATCTCCTCGCCATCGGCCTGCTCCTCTGGCGCCGCGTTCGCGGCGACCTAGACAACCCGGACTCCTCGCTCACCATCTTCAACGAAGCGCAAGTAGACGAAGCGTACGATCGCAGTCTGACCTGGGGTCCGTGGCGTCTCAAGGGTGCATGGGGCGTTGCTAACAATGTCGTCGCTATCTGTTACCTTACTCTCATCATCTTCTTCAGCTTCTGGCCTAGCCAGCCCCATCCGGATCTAGTAAATATGAATTGGGCGGGTGTGGTGACGGGGGCGGTGGCCGCGTTCAGTGTGGCGTACTACTTGTTGTTTGCGAAGAAGTCGTATACTGGGCCGATTGTGGAGGTAGATCCTCATGTGTTGTGAGGGGGGTTCGGAGTGAGGCTATCTGGCACCTGTAGGATCAGTGTGCAGTGGGACTACGTATCGAGGAAGGCTTTCGAGAGTCACTGCTGTGTAGTGTATGCTAGGCGAAAAGTTCCGGGACATAGAGGCTTACTGTTGAGGCACAACAAAAGCGCGGTATATATAGACTGGACATACCATCAACCCGACATGATTTACGAACAATACAATGAAGCTTGCCTTCCGTATCTGTGAGGCCTTGAATAGCTGCTAATGCCTCTTTGCATCAGCTTAAACAAACCTTTCAAAACTTCACTCACTGTACACTAACTGGGACGACAAGTTTGTAATCGTAATCATTCGTTATCATACATAACTCATAGCATGATGACATTTGCCTGTATATGCGCGCCTTTCAAAGCCAAAATAGTACTCATGTGCAATAGAGCGTGAGAAAAGAAGAAGAAGAATCCAAATAACCGGCCGTAACTCATCAAAAAACATCAAAGAAAAAAATGCTGCACCAACAGCCCCATCTCCACCCATTTCCAACTTCCAGACAAAAGCATCCAGATGCCCTGCCACTTTTTCCACTCCAAAATCGTGTTGAAACCCCAAGCTTAAGAAAGCGCCCCCATAGCCAACGCCACAATCTTAGGATTCGGTTTATCCTTTCGAACCAGAACTACCAGAAGAATCAACGAGCCGTTCAAAGAAGTGAGTGCTAATGGGCCGAGCGAACAAGGGCTAACCTACCCTTCCGGTCTCTGTCAACGCGCATAACCTCCTTGCGGGGCGTACGCTCAACAAACTCATACTCGCGGTCGCCCTCGCGCTCGTACTTGAGCATGCGGCGCTCCTCCTCGAGGAAGCGGATTTCGTCGCGGATTTCGCGCTCGGAGCGCCGGTCGTCGCGGCGCACGAGTTGTCGGCCTTCGGGGAGGAAGGCCGTGGCGGGCCCGTGGATGGCGGCTGAGCGGTCGATTTCGACGTAGCGCTCGTGTTCGTGGATGGAGGGGGAGGGGGCGCGCTCGGAGGGGGCGTAGACGGTTGGCGCGTGGTGGGATGGGGCGTATATTACTTGGGGTGGGGGTTGTTGGTATACTGATTGTGGGGGTGGAGGAGGTGCGTGGACGACGGAGGGCGGCGGGGGCTGGAATTCTTGAGGGGGTGGTGGGGGAGGTGCGATGACTGATGCTGGTGGTGCAATGGAGGGTGGTGGTGGTGGGGCGTCCTCGATCTTTTCCTCGTAGACGTATGTGATTTTCTCTGCTCACGATTAGAAATGGTTGTGAGAATATTGGCGGATACGTACCCTCTTTGTAGTTCTCGCTGATCTTGATGACCTCGTCGATGTGCTCTTTCTCGAGTGCTCGGGTAACGACAATGAAGTCGTCCTGCTGAAATTAGTGACATTCCAGTAATGCGTGCGGATAGCATACCTCTTCCTCGTATGGGTAGCCCAAGTCGATAACGGCTTGCTTCTTGACAAGGCGCTTGGGAAGTCTCGTCTTGCCCTTCTTGCCCCAAGTGGCTCGGGAAGGCTGGATTTCTTCAAAGCTGGAGATAGAAGAGCTGCGTGTCGACTTGGCTGCTACGCTCTTGCTTCTTCGGACTCGGCTCTTCTCGCGGTGAACTTCAACTTCGCGGTAGTCTTCTCGTTCCCGGCCCCTTCCGCCGCGGTCGTCGTATCGGATCTCTTCAAAGTCATCTTCCTCGTGGAAACGACGAGGTGGTGATCGGCGACGCTCGCGGATAGGAAGTGGAATGGGAACGTTGGCTGGTGGACGCCACTCGTGGTCTTCGTACCTCTCGTACCTCTCTACGTCGCCATAGCGTGGCAGGGGTTTGCGGTCAAAAGTGTCGAGAGATGATTGACGGCGCATGAACTGCGGCCGTGACGGCCTTGGCGGGCGAGGGGCTGGCCGGCGCTCGTTGATGTCGATATCGATGTTGATGTCCTTGTCGATGACGGACCTGCGGCGGTAGGGGGCAAGCGCTTGGTTGGCAATTTCAGAGGGAGTTGGCTCGTGGAACATCTCAGAGGGAGCGCGGCGATGGGGGCGGTCGAACCGATCTTCTTCGTGGTAGCGTTCTCTCTCCATGACAGCGGGGCCTCGGCGTGCGCGGTCTTCATGGAAATCGATGTCACGATGGCCTCCGGGGAAACGATCGTGCTCTTGGAAGCGGTAGTGATCGTAATCGTCGCGACCACCACGGCTGCTACCGCCAGCCACACTTCCGCCCGGTGGTGGCGGAGGAGGAGGTCCCCTTCGCATGCTCTCAAACCGGTCGCGATCCCATCGCTGGGGACCGCCACGAGGCGGCTCGTCGAAGCGGTCCAGATTGCCCGTTGAGGAGCGGTACGCCGACATGTTGGGTAGTCAGGTGCGGCTCGTCGATGGGTGGTGATGTAGGAGTAGGTATGATGCGGGGCTGCCGGTTATGTGTCGGAAGATGTCACAAGAGAATAAGGTGTGCGCTAGGAAGCACGGCAACGGGAATGCGACAGACTGACGGCGGCGCAACAAGCGGACACACGAGAATATAAGTGTCTTGGATCCAAAGCCTGCCGGAGAATTGGTGGTGGGTGGGTGCGACCAACTTTAGATGCAGGATTCGCGACTGGCTTCGTCATCGGCGCTCGCGCATCATGCCAGGGCTGCATCTGGACTGGGCGCTAACCGGCTCCATGACTGGAGGGACGCACCCCTGGTGTTACATGGTTTCTCATTTGTCGCGGAGTTCCCCATGGTTCAGTTTCATGTGAATCAATGTGGACTCGGGCTGATGTTGGGCATTTTCCGCTGTCATGTGAGATCTCGACATCTTCTTCGCCATGATCGGGAGAGCAAATACTTGGTCTTGTTGCCCAAAGGGCCTTTGTGAACGCCAGGCTATCCTTACCGCGAGTTCCTGGTTGTCGGCCGTATTGGATGGGATGCATGTCCGCAGAACGAAGTCTTGACAAGCGGTGACGTCAGGGCACGAGCTTGGAAGCGGACCGCGGCGCAGTTCACCGCCTAGCGCAGCCTCAGCCACGGTTGCTCACAGCGTTGCAACGCTGCGGCTTGGGCTTCAAAGGGAACAGACGTTCCCAACGCTTTCGGCGAAACTTTTCGATGTTGGGTTGTCACCGCTGCCACGTTCCGGAGGCTTACAGACCGATGGTAGCGATACCCCGCAAAGAACGTGTGTACCATGATGATGGATCTGCTAACCCCACGGAAAAGCAATAATCGACGATGACGGATACTCTTCGGTGTCGTAATCTGGCCGTCTCTTTCGTTACCTCGTTTGGAGAGGAGTCCGTAGTCTACATGGTATATGTACAGTTATCCTACAATCCGTCCAATCCCGCTGAGCGCATCATGTCGCTTATTTGGCTCCAACAGCTTCTTGAATCTTTTTGGTGACATACTCCAGATCGAACGGCCTTCCCTTGAGACCACCCATCACTTTGCCCATAACGCTGCCAAAACTCCTCTTGCCCTCCTCTAGTCCTTCGATCACGCTCTTGACTAACGCGTCCACCTCACTGTTCTCCACTAGCGGGATCTCCTGCGCATAGCCCTTCAGCACATCCAGGTGCGCCTGCTCTTTCTCGACCAGGTCCTCCCTCTTAGCATTTCGGAACTCTTCAATTGAGGCCGAAGAGGCTTTGATCTGCTTTTGAACGAGGGAGTAAAGGGCTCCATCGGTTTCGACTGGCTTGGCAGTCTTTGATGCGTTGATGATCTCGGCTTGTAGTGCACGGATGGTGTTTAGTGCAGGCTTGTTCTTTGCGCGCATGGCCGTCTTAAGATCGGATTGCAGGCGGGGGAGAACAACGTTTTCCGATGCAGAAGTAGACGAGTAGCGGACGCATAGAGAGCGGGCGGGAGCGAAGAGCTGCCTCTGCAGCATTGCTGTGCGGAATAATGACATGGTGGGTGATGGGTGTTGTTGTGTGGGAGTTGTGTGTGGCAGGAGCGATTGCAACTAGAAGGAGCGACCACGGAAGACGTATTTGAAGTGCTGGACTGCGAATGTGTTGAGCAACGAAACGTCGTCAGTCAAACATGGAAAGTTGAACGCACAAAAGTTTGGACTACCAACGCGCTCAGACGCGAACAGCTAGCATCCCTGCGCGCCAAGCATCTCTTTTGTTGTGGACCGCCGTCACTTTTGCAGCTTGTACCTGAGCCTCAGCGTCGCAATTGCGCCAGAGCACCCTTTTGATCTTTCTCTCGGCGCGCCTTTCTTAATTTTATTTCATCGACGCATCCGCGCGCAGCTCATGTGCACGCCATCTCACCGGCGCATTCCCCCAACCTCCATCTGAAGCTCGCTCTCACCCGGGCCACGACCAGCGCATCCCTTCGACTCTACACGCAATCCATCATGGCCTTCCAGATGGCGCCCGCGACGCCGCAACGCCCCACCCCCGGCGCCTTCGTCAACACGCCCGCGCCCAACCGGCCGGGCTTCACACGAACTGGCTCCATGTCGCAACCACAGCCGCAGCAACAGCAAGCGCTGCCTGCACCGCCCGCCGAGAGCCCCATCGATCGCGCATCGCGGACCATAAACAGCATGCTGGACCGGGACAACAGGTTTCCCGCGCTAGAGGCGTACATTGGACGTGAGTAGTCGGAGATACCGGTAGAAGATGGGTGAGATGCTAACCAGGTCGTGTAGAGGGCATCTCTGGCGAGTATGAGATCCCCAACAGCCCAGCCTGGGCGCCTTTCCAGAAGCTGCGGTCCTACAAACTCCCAGAAGCCGTCTTTGAGCAGGTGGACCACACGCAGATGTCGACGAGCATGGGCCTGTTCGCCGAAATCAACCACGCCTGGGTCGTCGTCGACAACCAGGTCTACCTCTGGGACTACACACATCCGAACCCCGAACTCGTCGGTTTCGAAGAGCAACCCAGCAACATCACATGCGTCAAGCTCGTCAAGCCGCGTCCCGGTGTCTTTGTTGGCACCATCGAATACCTCCTTGTAGTCGCGACCGTATCCGACATCTTCCTGATAGCGGTCGAATGTCAGCGAGGACCCGAGGGCGTTCATGGCATCACAATGTATCGGACGGGACTGTCGACCTCGGTCAGGAAGATCAACGTGACTGCGATTGCCGGCTCGTCAACAACGGGGCGCATCTTCTTCGGCGACGGCCAGACCGAGGACGTATACGAGCTGAACTACCAGCAGGAGGACAAGTGGTTTTCCAGCAAGTGCAGCAAGACGAACCACGTAACGACCTCCATCGGCTTACCCACGCTACCATTCTACGGACCAACGCGACAGGCTGGCATTCAGCAGATGGTGATTGACGATACGCGGAACGTCCTATACACGCTTTCCACCAACGGTACCATCAAGGTCTACTACATGCGCGCGCCCAACGTCTTGGAGAGCTCCCTCACCCGGACGCGAACACAAATCGAGACAATGTGTGGACACATTGTGCGGCCCACTGGTGTCTTGGACAAGATGCAGATTATCGGCCTGACCCCCATCTCAAGCACAGAGGCGGACAACTTGTCTCTGATGGCCATCACATCCTCTGGCTGTAGGCTGTATTTGAGCACAACGTCTGGAGGACAGTGGAATTCGAACAGCACAAGCGCTCCTAACAGCATGCAGCTACGACACATCCGCTTCCCGCCCAACGATGGTCAACCCTCGCAACAGAGCAATTCGACTCAGGTACAGCCATACCAGGGTGGTACAGCGGTTGGATTCGAGTCGAGATACCTCAGAGAGACAACTGTCGCAACCCGTTACGCGCCCGGCGCGTTCTTCTCTTTCGTCCTCCTAGCGCCAAACGATCAGAACCACCACATGTTCGTCTCGGCTCCACACTCCGGATTGCTGGGCCAGCGCGAAACCACAGAGCCCCCGCGGTACACCGAAACTGGTGTGTTCACAGAACTCATGGGCAGAGTGCAGGATATTGGTCTGGTGTCAGAGCCCTTTTCAGCGAGGAATGAACCGCTCGGATTTGGCAACGAGCTTTCGACCCAGTTCGACAAACCCCTGAGTGAATATGCCATCATCACATCAGCCGGTATCGAAACGGTTCGACGGAGGAGGCTTGTGGATATCTTCGCTTCTATTGTGAAGAATGGAGGTCACGAGGGTGCTGAAGGCGACATCCGCAAGCTGGCGAAGCAGTACGGCCTGGCTGAGACTTCTGCTACCGCTCTGGCGGTTGCGTGCGGTCAAGGCTCAGACGTGGGACCCGATTCGCGAATTGCAAAGGTCACCGATCCTGAGGTCATTGACTTCGCTCGCAGGGTGTTCATCGAATTTGGCGGCAAAGCACATTTGACAGAGAGCGCAACCGTCGAAGGCTTGAGTGTGGAGAACGTCCGCGCTTCACCAAGACACGATGGTATCGCCATGTACGTGTCACGCATCATCCGTTCAATCTGGAACACGCCAATCATCACGGAGGCTGTCACTCCCACCGGGCCAGTTCTCACATCGACACATCCGATCACCAAGTTGCAGGAAGTGCAACGCTCGTTGGCTCAACTTCAGGAGTTCCTTGAATCAAACAGATCCTTCATTGAAGGTCTGGCCGGTCCAGAGGCACTGGGACGCGCATCGTCGCGACAAGAAGAGGTTGAGCTTCAGGGCGAGAACAGAGCGCTTACTAGCTTGTTGCAGATGATCAACAACATTGTTGAAGGCATATCTTTCGTTCTGGTACTCTTTGAGGAGCGCGTAGAAGACATCTTGGTTCTCCTGCCGGATCCTCAGTTACAGGGGAGAGTCCGTCAACTTACCTTCCAAGGCCTTTTCTCTGTCAAAGAGGGCAAAGAGCTTGCAAGGGAGTTGGTCAAGGCTATAGTGAACCGTAACATCGCCAAGGGTTCCAACGTCGAATCTGTTGCTGAAGCCCTGCGGAGAAAGTGTGGCAGCTTCTGTAGCTCAGACGACGTCGTCATCTTCAAGGCACAGGAGAGTCTGAAGAAGGCCGCCGATTCTGGTGCGAATGCCGAACGTGGGCGCATCCTGCTCAATGACAGTCTGAGATTGTTCGAGCAAGTGGCGAAGAGTCTAAGCTATGAGAACCTGGCTGCCACAGTCAATCAGTACATTCAGCTCGAGTTCTATGCGGGTAAGTTTATCTAACACTCCATTCTTCGACACTACTAACATGTTACTCAGGTGCTATTAGACTTGCTTTGAAGGTTGCGCAAGAGTGGGACCGCGGTAACAAAGCTCTGTCTTGGGTACGAGACAAGAGCGAACAGAACGTCGATCCGAATGACGCGCGTCGAGAATACTTTGACAAGCGTGCCTCTTGCTACACATTGATCTGCCAAGTCATCGAAGCTGTAGACCACGCCTACAATACCCAGGGCCCTGTGCCCGACGGTGTCATCTCCCCAGTCACGCGTCGCAAGCATGAAGCTTATGAGCAAATCAACAACTCAGACGACGAGGTCTTCCAAAACTACCTGTATGATTGGTACATGCAAAACGGCTGGGCTGAGCGATTGCTTGAGATCAACTCTCCTTTCGTTGTTGACTACCTACGTCAAAGCTCGGAGACGAACCTCGCGCATGCGGACCTGTTGTGGCGCTACTACGCCCACTACAACGACTACCTCAGCGCTGCTGAGACACAATACCAACTTGCTAAGAGCACCCTGCCCTTGACACTGGAAAAGAGGATTGAGTATTTGTCGCGCGCAAAGGCGAATGCTTCGACGCGGATGAACGGTTTCGCAGAGAATGGAGTCCGCAACAGGCAGTCAAGACAGGAGCTTCTGCGAAACATCACCGACCACCTAGACATTGCCAACATCCAAGACGATGTGCTACAAAGGATTAAGGGTGACGAGCGTCTTTCTGGTAAGCGGAGAGAGGATGTCATCGCCCACCTCAACGGCCAGATCCACCCGCTTGACGAAGTAAGTTATTGCAAAATTTTCTGAGGATGACTTGACTAATAAAGCCTTAGCTCTACCACGACTACGCCGACCAAGCGGCATACTACGATATCTGCCTACTGATATACCACGCCGCCGACTACCGCAGTGTACCAGACATTCGGTCGACATGGACTAACCTCATCGACCAAACACATCGGAACGCGCTCGCCGACCGACAGGGTGCGCCCTGGGAGATTGTCGCGTTGAAGGTCGAGGACCTTGGTCACCGAACCAACCTTAACGACAACGTTTTCCCTGTCAACATCGTTCTACAACTCCTCCTCCAGTACGACCTCGAGTTCTACGTACACGATGCCAATGCGCCGAATGCACAAAACCTCGCACTTAACAGCAACCTCACATGGCCGATCGACGTTTTCCTTAAACTTAACGCACCATTCGAAAGCCTGGTTGCCACACTGGAAGCGCTGTGGTATGCGCAAGAACAGCCTTTCGCTGGCCGAAACCGCAAACTGCTCGTTAAATGGATTATTTACCTTGTGGAGCAGTGGGGCGCAGTAAGCAGACGAAGTGGCGCACTATTTGGCGGTCCCGAGAACGCCATCGGTCTTGCAGAAGTGATGCGCATCATCTTAAGCAGCGACGTTTTGGGGCGCGACATGGACGACCAGGCATGGATCCAACGTGCTCGGGATCTCAGTGCTGTTCTTGAAGAAGCTGCGCGCTGAGAAGCCATGTTCTGAGGCGGAAGTAGAAGGAGCCACGGATGAAGCGTTGTGAGGATATACAGAAAGCGATGATTGTGTATTTTGGGTTGTTTCTCTTCGTTAGCATTCTTGCAGCGCGAGGCGTTGAATAGGTTGCATGAGTATTGGGAGGGGTGACTGGCGTAAAAAGCATTTGAACCCATTTTGTAGGACATAAGACGAAGACGGAGCATAATCAAGGCTAGTGTATTCTTGAATGAAGTATTATAATGGAAGGACATCTGATAGGACCTGTGAGCTTCTTGAAGGTGGTGCTTTGGGAACTCGCCATGTGTCGGAGTTTAGCCCACCTACGTTAACGCCGTGTCAATACGCGTTCCTAAGCATCGTCACTTTGCGCATCTTCTCCAACACACCTGCCCGCACTCCGTACCACATCCCACAGCTTCCAGCGCGACCAACAAGCACTCCCATCTGAATCGCCACGCCATGTGACCCTCCTCCACACCTCACAACCCTCCGTCCCAACCCCCACACAATGCCAATCTGCATCTCATGCCGCACCCCCGTGCGCACACTCTACACAACCTACTCCAAAGCTGATGACCGCGCCCTCGGCAAAGGCGTCCGCCTAACGCAATGCCCCGTATGCAAGAAATTCGCGGATAAATACGTCGAACACGATTTCGTGGTGCTGTTCATTGATCTCGTGTTGATTAAAGCGGAGGTGTACCGGCATTTGCTGTTTAATCGGTTGGGGAAGCATGAGGGACGGTTGGGGTTTGATGTATGTATCCCCATTCATCCTTGTGCATAGCATGGATGGAGTGGAGATGTTAAAACAAGACAACAGTAGCTAACACAATTCCAGCGATCCATACTCCGCCTAGGCATCCTCCTCCTCCTCTTCGACGTCTACCTAACCTGGGCGCGCATCGAAAAACTGCCCCTCCCACCCACATCGCCCTACCACCCAACCCCCTACTCCCCCTCCTCACCCGCCTTGAACACAACATCCACAAGCCCCCTCGTCGCACCCCACGACGGCATCACAAACGCCGTAGTCCTCCAAGCCCACCCCCTAGGCCTGCAATACCTATTCTTCCTCTGCCTCGTCACCCTCTGCACGTTGGCCTTCCACCTCCCCATCCGCCTCCTCTGCGCCTTCGACGCTACGCGCCTCCCCAGCTCGACACTCCGTCGCTTGTGGCGGAGATGTATACCTAGTTTCGACACCCCTACACCACTGTCAACTGCACTGCTGGTGAGCAGTTGCACGAAGCTGTTTCCTATACTGCTTATTATATGGGATTACGATTTACCCAGCTCGGCTACGGCGGTGAGTTGGGCGGTTATTGTGAATAATATTGCGGCGCTGGAGATACTCATGGATTGTGGGTATGTGAGGGCGGGTGTGCTGGTGGGGATAGGGGCGGGGCTGAGGACGGCGGTTGGATGGGGGATACTGAGGGCGGCGGGGTTGGGGACGGGGTGGGAGGGGTATTGGAGGGAGTGGACTGTTTTGGGGGGTGTTTGGGAGTGGGTTGGTGGGTTGGTTGGTGGTTCGTGAAGCAAAGATGGTCATGAGCGTTTTGTTTGGATGGAAAGCAATGATACCCCATTTGATATTTGTACAAGTCGAGAAAGACTCCGTATTACGCCAAAAGACCAACTATACACATGCGCTCAAGTATTCGGTAATGCACTGCTTTGGTTGTTCTTCACCGATGACTCCAGACGCGGCTTGCTAGACAGAACACAGTTGCTCCAGCATGCTTCATCTCTCCGACACATGCTCTGCCTGCATCCTGCCTGCCGCCTGGTCCAGATCGCCCAAAGCCATCCTTCTCACAACGTGCATATGCATATTCCCGTCGCGTCTAGCATCCCCAGTCGAGCTCCGCTAACGCCCTCCATTGTATTCCGGTCGCAAATCGTTTCGTACAGGCGAGATAAGAGGATGGAGTTGTGCGAGGAAAGTAATCGCCCACATGATATACATGGCCGCGGCAGAGAGAACGAGTGTAGATCGCCAGACCCTGTCCGATTGAGTTAGCCCAAGGTGTCTCTCTTCCTCCTTGCATCTCAAGATGCTCGTCTAAGCTCGCTGTCGCTGACGTTGATATCGTTGTCCTCGCTCGTCTCGTACTCATTGCTGAAACGGACTCGTCTTCCATCGCCTGCGCCGCGCTTCTTGCACACAACTAGAAGCTTCTCTCGCGCATTCTCATTCTCGTCGCGCAGACAGGGCTTTGTGGGTGCGGGTGGTGACTTGGGTGGTGACTCTGTGCTGGACGAAGAGATGGTGGGAACGTACGTTTGGTTCTCGCCTTTGGGAGCTAGGAACCAGGCGGCGCCGCAGAAGATGACGGTGACGATGAGGCCGATGATTGGTGCCCAGCTGGGGTTATGTTAGTGGCTGGCAGGCTGGATGAGCTTTGTTAAGCGGATCGCGGAACTGACCCGTTCGCCATTGTAGGTCGCGGTTTGGGAGGTGACGCGCTGGGGAGATGGTTGTATGGGGTTTTGTCTGGGGTGATGCGACGATCAGGTGACGTTCAAGCTTCGAGAATAGTAGAGGGCGTGTAGAGGAGGCGGATATCGTGATGTGGAGATGGCTTCGCCGTGGTGTCGCGAGCTGCGAGCTTGCGATGACGCTGCGGATCGAGGTTCTAGGGCTTGGCGCCAGGCGCGTCGTGATGCTGTCACGTGTGAACCCACATGGCCGTCCTAAGGTTGCCTGGAGTAGACTCCGAGGTCCTGCAATCTTTATTTGAACATCATGTCTTTCTGAGTTTTACTCGCATCACTTCCTTCTCGCAATTCTGATTTTCTGTCATCGGCGCACTCCTACGCGTATTCCCAAGTCTCTCTTGCCGCGTCGCTTGTTCTTGCCCAAGCAACATGCATGAAGATCATCACAGGGCTTCCAAGCGCCTGCCTCACTTACCCTTTCTATCGGTCTTTTCGAGCTTCACTCTTCTGTTGAACAGTTTCGGAATAGTTCTCGTAGGCCGTCGCGGTCGCTTGATCCCGAGGTCTCCTCCGGCGTCCCGTGGCACCAAGCCCGTCAAGCTGATCACTAGCCTACTAGGACATTCCTTGACCCTCCCACCGTTGGTATCGTTCTCGAATAGCTTTCTAATCAAGTCTATCTGGTCGTCCAGAACTGACGCACAGTGCCCTTTGAATCGATCATGCTCCACTTTGTTGAGCATCCATCTGGCTATACCGTTTGGGATCACAAGTCTTTGGCACCGATGAAACTAGCTACTAATGTCATGAAGGACGCTTCAGACAGTTGCTACGCGACTCTTTTCAAGGCTTCTCGTCGATCTTCGATGAGCCCTTGTCGATATCCTACCAGTCGAACACGATAGCTCACTCTCCAATGAGCTTCTACTATGCTTAGCCTCGTCTTGACTATAGTGTACCTTGCGTATACCCAGCCCCCACGATTACATTTGAGGCCGGGTACTACATGGGCTCGGAAATATGTACATTAGGTTCCTGAGCAGCTCCCTGTAGAGTTTCATTACTCAAAATCGCAGAGCTACTCGACGCAAAGGCTGCTAATTGGCACAGAAGAATGAGGATGCGGTGTGACACGCGATCCTCCTACATGAGCACTGCATATGGCTGATGTTCCCGCATACCATCCACAGACAAAACGGCTCGGTTCGTTCCTGTATCTACGGCTCGACGATAAAGTTCACGAACACTTCTTATCATCGAGATCTTTGCGTTTCACGTCGGGATCAAGAATTGGACCGTCGGGACGGTTAGAACGAGGGGAACCCGGATCCGCACCAACCATGTCCGGCACCCCCGTCTTTGGCCGACCCATTATGCAGTGGGTCTCGGCATCGTACCTCAGAGGGTGGTAACATGCATGGCTGAACTTACAAGCGTCAGACATGCTCGAGTTCACTTGGCTTATCGCTAGCAGACCGCTTGCTCATTTCGTCAATTGTGGTTGAACTTTGAACCTCTTCACCGCCTACTTGTGAAGGGTTGCCTGGTTGTTATCAGCTGCTTCAACAAGTGGAAACGCAAGTCTTGATCACATGCTCTCAGTGGAATGCATGCAAGCTCGTTATGTCGAAGGATTCAGCGGCAGAAGAACCGGCTGACTCGAACTGTACAACTTAACCGGCATCGTCAGGATATCGTCCAAGCGCCGACAGCCTCGAATCATAGCCAGGATCTCCGTATGTACTTACAGGCTAGCCGCAGCTATGCTAGCGGACTTTAGTTCGCCCTTGTGGAATCGACGCTTAGCAGCATGGACTCGAGACATGCTACCGCAGCCTTCCCCACAAAGTGAAGCAACGAACGAAATTATCGAATGGAACTATCCTATGCAACGTAACATGTTACAGGCTGCCTGAAGATGGTACAAAGCACGGTTGTCTTATTTTTGAGGCAATCAAATTGGGAAGATAGACCATTTCAGACTTGTGGGCACAGTCCTTCGGCCACGCACCCTGCAGTGCTACGTGGACAAAAGCAGTACTACCCAGTATTGACAGGGTGATCTGCACCACACCTCTGGGACCCAAGAGTATGTGAGCTCATCCAATGGCTCAAACTTCCGCTAACATCCTTGCGGTCGACCTGACCTTCGGTAAACATTTGGTGGCACAAACAGTCTTCTGGCAAGCTATATTCCATATGCCTTGCTTTCCCTACAGGGCTCGAGAAGCTATTTGATCACAGCTCCGTCTGCGCTGGCTCGCGCAATTCACTTGCATATAGCTTCCCATACTTCGGATCGTCTAGTCCAGTGTATCACTTGGTTATGTCATTCTTGTGCCCCTACGACCCATAACGTGTAACAGCCATCCTGATAAATATCGAGACGATTGTATCATTCGTTTCAACCATCAGTCACTGTCGAGAAATCACATCTTCACGAGATGGAATCGGATGAGATAGTCTTCGTCGAGCATCCACCCTCGATGCCCATTCTTTCGTCATCCCGACCACTTCCGGGACCCAGACCAAACAGCAAACAAGCAAACCTCAATCCGTATCAACAAGAGGCCCGTTCTACCGCAGGAATGCCTTCTTCTCCAGTCGAACACGGCTCTTCCGAACGCAGTCTTTCATCCATACCAATAGAGGAGGACATGAAAGAACGGATGACCGAGAGTGGGTCATCACGGCAACGCCAGGGCTCAGATTGGTCTCTCAGTTCGGACACACAAAGTGAAGATATGACGAAGCACGAAGAAAGCAGTCTGGGGGCGTCTCCTGCAGGACAAGCTGCTCCATTTCCACCACCACCACCGCCGCCGCCACCGCCGGTTGATTGTCACTTTGGCCCCGGAGGATTCAATTCTCAGATTCCTCATCCAGTAAGTTTGAAACCGTACCAGAGAGTGAGAACTTGGTCTGACTGTGTACTTTAGCCGCCTCCTCCACCACCTCCTGTATGCAAAATTACCACATACTCATTGCGGAATGATCGTAAGCTGACATTAGCAGCCTCCACCACCACCAGGCCTACCTGACTTCATGAACGCTCCGATGATGACCTCAGCACTTCCTCCCCCGGTACGTTCAGAACGCGGTCAGACCAATGCATTGCTGATCAATACTAGCCCCCGCCCCCGCCACCCGGTCCTCCTCCGCCCGCATTGAGCATGAACCTATACAGTGCAGGAGAAGAAGTGCATACCCCCAATCAGTTCATCCAAATGCAGTACTCCAACGAGTCTATCTCCGACTTTGCCAGCCGTGTACTTCGCATCGGGCCTTTCAGACGCAACGTCTTTATGACACTTCATCCGGCTAGTGCGGCTGACTACAAGGAGTACGAGTGGCTTATCAAGTACGGAAGCTCTGAGATTTGGTATGAGAAGCCTACCAAAGCGCTTCTCAGGAGTGTCAAGACACTCGAGGCGAACCGACGGGCACCGGGCGAGTTGCTTCCCTTACACAATGCCAGGCCAGTGAGTCTTGAGACGCCAAAAGTATGGGCATCAGCTGCCATGACGACACCGACCGACGACGACATCTTTGAGTGTGTTGCTGATCATCCTGTGGATGATGGCTACGACACCGGGACATGCCACCAATGTACTGAGGCCAAGTCACAGGCACTTGAAAGCACACCTCTCGTCTACTGTCTAGTGTTCAGTACCTGCCAAGCAGCCGATCCTTTCATTCACGGCGCCCACTTCAACGGCCGCCAGATCTACAAGCTTGTCAAGTGTGGCAGTCGCGAGGCTGCAGTTGCAGAGACCTTTTACGCCGCAGGTGTCAACGGATGGAGTCTGGCCTTTAGCTGCATCATGAAGCTAGGTGACGACTTCGAAGAGAGATGCGGTACGGCCAAAAAGGTCAACGTGCTTTGGATGCTGGCTGAAGAGGAGGCCGATGAGAAGATCGTCAAAGTATTCTACTAACATACAAAAAAAAAAGCAGTGCTTCTTGGGTTATTCTTGTTTTCGATATCTATCCTTGCGTCTTCCAAAACGATTCTTTCTCGTTTCTCAAAAGTTACTTCTCTCCACTCTTCAACGGTAACACCTCCGCGCATGTCAACATAGCCCGGTCAACCCTCAACATGACCCACGGACACGATCAAGCCCTGTCGAGACGAGCCCAAGGCCTTGTACTACATCAGACGCATAGCACGAAAACACATGTGCAGCTTACCGATATATGCGGTCCCGAACCAGTCGCATGTGCCATGTATCACAATGCTTGCCTCAACCAGTTCATTCTGCGTCCAGTACACCCTCGCCGCCTACCACCAATATCGTCGAGTCGCTCAAGAGACCCGACAAACGTTGTCGAATGCTGTCTATGGTAAAGTGCATTGGCCACTTCCTCCAATCAGCGGTGTCCACGATAACGGGCGTGTCGCACGAGGCTGCCCGTCTTACTATCTCTTCTCTTTCTGTATGGCTGTGTTCGGCGTTTACATCACGTTTATTTGCTGGCGTTTTGTGTTGTCTCCTTTGTTAAATCGTGTTGTGTTTATGGCGTTGAGGCTGGGATACGTATGAGGAATGACATGGATGTCGATTGGCGTTTGATTTAGGTTACGACTTACGAGGCTGTTGCATGGGTGTGGCGTTAGAGTAGACACACGCTTTAGGATCGGTATAACGGAAAATGGTGCATCCAATACTGGGGGAGCACGTGGCGCTAGGGCATAACGACATTACTGTATTATTAGATCACATTTGGGCAGAGGGGTGTACGACTAGTGCGCTTTTCGAATGCCAGCAATGACAGAATCCCTGATTGGTTTTTTTCTTCTTGTGAAGTGACGTCTTGCGTAATAACATGTTTGGGGAGTGAGGTTTAGTCAAGGAAGACTGTTCTTGTCTAATTCATCTCGTCTCTTCGCCTAGTCTACGTCCGGTGAGAAAGCCTTGGTGTTCACCCAGATAATCGACTATAGCGCACTACGTACTTCGTACAACTGCTGTTCCTCTTCTACGCTAAAGATTGCAGTGCACTATCCGTGTGGGAAGTTGCTTTCAGGCAACGGTACACAACCCCAACTCCCGGTTGTACAGAGTGACAGCTGGGTACAGTTATCGCCACAGCATTGGGTGTTCCTCGCTCGCGTACCACGGTTCTACAACTTCTTCTTCGTAACCGGCTCTAAGCCTCGGTGTTGCTTCGCAATCATCTGATCAAGCCTCGCATAGCAATCTAGCGACATGAAGATACCTAATCGCGTTAGCTTATATTCCCCTCGAAAAACATCCATGATATCTCTCATCAAGAACAGCACTTACCAGCAGCCAGATACCCTCCATACATACCACCCAGCCCCTGCGCACCCCTCTGCACCGACGTCAACTCCTCCCAACTCAGCATCTCCGCCAGGCAAACCAACGTCGTCAAGCTCGTCTCTAGACCAAAAACTAGCAGAGCGAGAGGAATGCGTGGATCGTTACGCAGCAAAGCAGGAATGGCCCAGAGAGTCAGAGGGAGGTGGTAGACGAGTTCAAGAAAGGTCAAGACGGGGAACCAGGCTGGGGCGTTGTAGAAGAAGCGGTCGCCGTAGGTGGATATGTACCAGTCGCGGAGCGACGACATCCAGAGAGGCTTTATTTGGATTGGGTAGTAGGCTGTCAAGTCGAATGCTGTTGTTGAGTTAGTGTTGGTCAGTCCATTCATGTGTGCGGTGGTCTGATGTATCAAGTCCGGAAGCATCGGAACGATTGATAGAGTAAATGATTCAACAGATCGGGTCGTCGTATATGTAATCTTGCTTTGCTAATTGCAGCATGACAGAGCCTCCAGCCTTGATATGCCTTCTCGGTACGTACCTAGCATTACGGGCAGGTGCACGAGGAAAAAGATGAGGTAGATAAGATCGCGCTTCCGCTGAAATATTGAGACCGCCATGTTTGTATGAGCCGATAATTAATATTCGGCAGCGTGGGTTGAAGTTGGTCGTGGTCGTGAAGTCACGTTCGTTGGCAAGCGCGTCGTACGCGTTTTCGCGCGTGGGGCATCCACGGCCCTTTCCCCATACCTTTGGGGCCGCATTCTTGGCTTCCGTCTCTCATCACTCCACCTGGGCACCCACGACGTCCAACTCGAATCGAATGGACAAACTTGACAACCGGAGATTTTTGATGGGCTTCTCGTGATTTTTCCGCGAAGTTCCAATGCGGGTCGATGGTGCTCCTGCCAACCGTGCCAGACGAAAGGCCACCGATACTACATGCGAACCGCTTCCGCGTAAGCTGCAGCTCTAGGAGATCGATGCCTGAAACATGACTACTGTTCATCGGAAAGCAATTTCCTGCTTCAACCAGTCTTTCGTCTGAATGGCTATACAACTCGGACATCGGGTTGGCTGTTCGCGATCAGTTGAGCGCCATGCCAAGCGTGTATGCCTATACGTGCATCAGCGTTCCGCCTTTAGCCTTCACATCTGATTTCTAAGATTCGGTTGCCACCACATCTGGAAGTCGATGATGCTACACGTGTAGAAACAATGGTCCGTACCTCTCACGAATCGATCGCGCTATCGAAACTGCCGTCGCAACCGTCTAAGGATTCCTCGGAGCCTCGTCATGTCGGCGCTCCGCTGCTACAAATTCACTGACAACGGGCAATTTAGCCTAAAGCTTTCGTCGGATGGCCCTTGGCACCCGGCCCACAGCAACCGAACGACATCAGCGGCGGATGAAGCACGAACGGCACATGACTGCCAAGAATGGTGGATGCTTACATTGCTTTCCGTGTCCAATTAGTGTGCTCGAAGCCTTGGCTTGGCTCTCTTCAAGCCGTGTTTAACATGCTGCCCAGCAGCCGTTTCCTCTTGGTATGCTTAAGGGGTTAAACAGCTGTTATTACCGATGATCTGGAAAGAGTATGGAGGCCTGTTTCCCCACAGTGCTGCGGTACGGCCACCGGGGTGCTGGATGATTATGCACATGGTGGTGCGGGCTTCGGTGGCCCCCCATACATAAGCCTGGGGTCTCCGAGTAAAGGACCGTAAGCTTTTTGGCAATCTGGGGTACTACTCAGACGGCTTTTGTTCAAGACCTTCGCCAAACTCTTTCGAACGTTTCGATTATCGGTAATCGAGTATCATCATGGCTGGAGGCGGCGGTGGTGCATCTGGCTTCGATGCCGCGCTTCAAAGGCGTCAGGCACTGATGGGCGCCAGTGGTCCTAGGGCTCTCGTGAAGAACGGCAAGGTCTTCCTGATTGCCTTGTTCGCTTGTCTTGGAGGTGTGTTGTACGGATACAACCAGGGCATGTTCAGCGGTATTCTGGCTATGCCATCTTTCGGAGCACGTACGTACTTGCAACTTCCACCATCAGCTTGCGCTTACATATAGTAGAAACCGACGGTTACGTTGACAACCCAACCCAGAAGGGATGGCTGACCGCTATCCTGGAACTCGGAGCCTGGTTCGGAGCTGTCATGTCTGGTTTCGTTGCTGAGGCAATGTCGCGCAAGTACGGTATCTTGATCGCTACAGCAATCTTCATCATCGGTGTTGTGGTGCAGATTACTGCGATTTCTGGTGGTCACGAGGAAATTCTGGCTGGTCGTTTCATCACGTTAGTAAACCATGACTAGGAACCTTTCAACATTTGCTAATCAACCGTAGTGGTATCGGAGTCGGTGGTCTTTCCGTCATCGTCCCTATGTACAACAGTGAATGTGCACCTCCGTAAGTACACGCAAAAGGAGCTACCTCAGTACCTGAGTAACATTCTGACGCGTCTTAGTGAGGTTCGTGGGGCCCTAGTAGCACTACAACAGCTTGCCATCACATTCGGCATCATGATCAGTTTCTGGATCAACTACGGAACCAACTACATCGGAGGCACTACGCTTGAGACACAATCCAACGCAGCATGGCTCGTACCCATCTGCCTTCAGCTCGTTCCAGCATTCGTCCTTATCATCGGAATGGTCTGGATGCCGTTCTCCCCACGTTGGCTGGTACACCATGGACGCGAAGAAGAAGCGAGAAGCAACCTGGCTTCTCTGCGCAACCTTCCCGCCGACCATGAGCTTATCGAGCTGGAATTCCTGGAAATCAAGGCACAGTCCATGTTCGAAAAGCGCAGTGTCGCTGAGGCTTTCCCGCATCTTCGCGAGCAGACTACCATGAACATCTTCAAACTTCAGTTTGTTGCCATTGCTTCGCTTTTCAAGACAAAAGCTATGTTCAAGAGGGTTATCGTCGCGACTGTCACTATGTTCTTCCAGCAGTGGACTGGTATTAACGCAGTATGTGGACTCTCAAAACCACTGATCAACTACATCCGAAACACATACTAACTTGGCCTCTCCCAGGTCCTCTACTACGCGCCTCAAATCTTCGAGCAAATCGGTCTCGAAGGAACCACGCAATCCCTCCTCGCGACAGGCGTCGTCGGCATCGTCATGTTCCTCGCCACCATCCCCGCAGTCCTTTACATTGACAAGCTCGGCCGTAAACCCGTGCTCGCTGTCGGAGCCCTCGGCATGGCCTTCTCCCACTTCGTCATCGCCGTCATTCTCGCGAAGAACTATGAAAACTTTGGGAACCACCGTGCGGCGGGATGGGCAGCCGTTGTGATGGTCTGGTTGTTCGTCATCCATTTCGGTTACTCCTGGGGTCCTTGTGCCTGGATTTTGATCGCCGGTAAGCTATCGCCCCACTCGCCAAAACTTGTCTTTTAAGTCTGTGCTAACGTTCCGCCTCATAGAAATCTGGCCCCTCTCCACCCGCCCCTACGGTACAGCTCTCGGCGGCTCCTCCAACTGGATGAACAACTTCATCATCGGACAAATCACGCCCGAGCTGCTCGAAAACATTACCTGGGGTACATACGTTCTCTTCGGACTGGTCACCACACTCGGAGCAGCTTTCATCTGGTTCTTCGTTCCTGAAACCAAGCGCCTGACGCTCGAGGAGATGGACACTATCTTTGGTAGTGAGGGCGCGGCGCTCAAGGATCAGGAGCGCATGGCGGAGATTAATCATGAGATTGGTCTTGCGGCGTACTTGCATGGCGATGCAAGCAGTGGGAATGAGACGAATGTTGTTGGGAACGAGAAGGGTATTGTGTAAGCGGAGTGTCGCCTGTGGAGGAAGGGTTTTGAGTAAGATGTGAGATTGGGGGTTGAGATTAGCTTAGTGGCAAATTGATGGTTATGATTATTTGAGTTCTTTCGATGATGCTATGGAGATTGAGGTATATGTGGTGTTTGTATTCTTTCGCTTCGCCATGTTTGGACAATTGCTATTTCTAGTAGAACGAAGCTTGGATGAGTGCACACAAAGGGGCATTTGATAGGTGATGAAGTGACGGGGGCACGAACGGGGATCCTAAAAAACGTAACATCGTCTGCAAGGCTCCTTCTTCTCTAATGTGATGCAGTTCGTTTCTCAGCAAAACAACCTTCAAAAAAATCATCGAAATCAGCATCAGAATCAGCATGGTAACCGTTATCATAACCATCATGGAAAGAATCGAAGTAGTGTATCTCACCATCGTGCTTGCACCACCATCGATCTGGGACTGGCACAGAGTCGCCACTTTGCTCAGCCGTGCTTTCCGCAGTCGTACTTGCCAACTGCAACCCCATCTCTGGGATGATATCGCGCAACAATGGTCTTCGCCTTGTCGCTGTGATAGATCCCCAGCTGACCTCAATTTCTGCTTCTTCTTCTTCTTCTTCTTCTTCTTCTTCTTCTTCTTCTTCTTCTTCTTCTTCTTCTTCTTCTTCTTCTGCTTCTTCTTCTTCTTCTTCTTCTTCTTCTTCTTCTTCTTCTTCTTCTTCTTCTTCTTCTTCTTCTTCTTCTTCTTCTTCTTCTTCTTCTTCTTCTTCTTCTTCTTCTTCTTCTTCTTCTTCTTTTGGCGCATGGATTCGTTCAGAAGGTGGTCGCGGCCGTACTCTAGTATATATGCGGCCCGTATACGTATGCTGGACATTTCGTATCTTGGTGTTCAAGTATGCTCTTTGGCAATATCGGAGAAACTTTCTGAGCCCATAAAGATGTTGCTGGGAGAGACCCATCGCTTGTCCCAGAGAAACAAGCGTGTTGCAATAGTATATTGGATTGGTCGTATTAATCAAGACTCCTGGATGAAGGCACTCTGGATCTTTAAGGTCGAATAACTCTTCGTACAAGGCCGCCACCGTATCGAAGTACACCTCAAGCACCTCTTTTGTGTAGTCAACAGGCACTCGCCATCTTTCAGGTGTAAGCCCTAACAACCCGTAAACTTTGTCGCGAGGATCATGGCAGTCACTCTGATAATGGTATTGGAGATATACTTGCAGGGTACCCCTTCTTGGAAGCTGGTCGCGCACATAGATGGGTGCAGTGGCGGGTGCGTGGAAGCTTAATGGAAATTTTCTTGCTGGACGTACGCAGTCCCAATTTAGTTCAATCCCCCCGCAAACAATGAGGGGTGCGTTCATACTGAGCGCGATCTCCTGAATGATCCATGTCCGTGAAAAATATTGGTGGGCTATTATAGTATCAAGGGCCGACGCGTCGTCATCTTCCTCGTCTCGCCGCCGACGTGCAGCCTCAATCATTTCAGGGTCGCACCCTAACCATATGAGCACCGTCTTCGCCTGCTTGTAGATCTTGTTCATGATACGGACTTGTTCGCTGCGCTCAATCGGGTCCTCCTGGTCGATGCATATCTGATCGATCCAATAGAATACTGGTCTTTCGATGTCGGCCATGCCCCATGACTCAGTAGTATAAGCATGTAGGAAGTCGGAGAGATTTTGGCGTATTTGCACATCCGCTCCGTCGACTGCAACATTGTGAGTTGGCGTCGAGTCACCCCAGGTGTATGAAAGAGCGGTATAGTCCGGACAGGTTTCGAGGCTGTACTTCTGTAGGCTACATTGCGGTTGATCGGTGAGAGGGTCTTTTCTGATTCGAAGTAGCCGGAACTCTGCATCTGGCTTGTCGAGAGGTCGATAAATGTATTTAGACATTCTTACGGTGTGGTAGAAGCTGGTGGTGGTGAAGTCTAAAGAGATGGGGCAACGCGGGGTAGTAGTTTTCCACCAGGCTGCCACTGCCTCGCGATGTTTAGCGCTGACGAGAAGGGCTACGTAGGTGTCAGGCTGGACAATGCCATGCCCTGTCTGTCAGGCAAAACGCCTCAATCTCTGCTTGCAGTGTGGCGCATGCTTTGCTGTGACGGCATGATGAGAGGAAGCCGCTTTCGCCAGGGGTCGTAAGTGCAGCATTGGCTGCATATTATAGTTCCTCCTAAGGCTTTTTAATTTTAGAGAGAACGGCCTCTCATGAGCTTATTTTGCTCTACTCTTGTTTCTCTAATGTAACCCAAAGTATCACTCAAAGTCGTTGCAGTCGGATCACCAAGAGACGAGCGCGAACAAGAAGATGCTTCTAACGTGTGCTTAAATGCTCTTACGCCTGCATTGGGGTAGAGTTGTGGTAAAGAGGAAGGAGCATCCGCAGGTAGCAGCACAGTCAGGAACCACAAACGACCTACCTTTGTCCGATATCTTTAAATGTGTAAATCTCTAATGGGTGTGCATTGCGCAGAGAGTAATCACCTATCTGCATGTGCGCTCAAGCCGCATTTCTTTTCAGCCCCATTCACAGGCTGTCAGGAGGAAGTTTGGAGTCTCTTTTCTCACTCTTAATCTACAGCATCCGCAGCACACTCACAACGCTTTCGAATTGCGCCACCTTCATTTTTCTTGCACACAAACGCTCAATCACTGCTCACCACCCAATGTAACCATCAAACTCTGCCTAAACGCCCCCTGATCCACAGCCCTCCCAATCAAAACCAACTTGGACTCCTGAGCCCCATCTTCAGGCTTGGCGTCAAGCTCATTCGTATCGTAGATAGCCCTCACACCTTGCGTAAGAAGTATCTTGCCGTCCTCGACCGGAACGCGTCCCTTCAGACGGTGAATCTCAAAGGGCTTGTGTGCAGTTTCATTCGGTAGCGTTTCCTCCCATAAGATAGTGCGGAGGAAGAGATCGAATCTGTCGACTTGGTCGCGGGTCAAAGCGGGGAAGGAGATGGTTGAAGTGGTGATTGTGGGGTCGAGGTGACTGTGTCCTTTACTCGCGAATTGTAGATCTGTATCTGTGACTTCGTCGTAGGCATGGAGATCCAGGACCAGTCCTTCGAGTTGTGGGACTTGGCTTTTCGTCGTCGTCTTGATACGAGCGAGGCCGTTGATAGAGCGGATCCGCTCGGTGACTTGCTCAAGTTCTTGCGCGGAAACCAGATCGGTTTTATTGATGATGATGACATCTGCATGGCTGATTTGCAAGTGCGCTGTTGTGAGTAGAGGGCCGTGTTCGTCGTGAGATGCTTTCTTTCTTTCTTCGATATTTTCTTCGTCGCCGAGACCTTCGTCTAGGCTCTTTAGAACGTTCTTTGCGTCGACGAGTGTCACGATGCCGTCGAGGAAGATGCTGCTGCCTAGACCATCGTCGAGCCAGAACATGGGTGCGATGTTTCCTGGGTCAGCTAGGCCGGTTGTTTCAAGCAGGATGTAGTCGAATAGGCCGGATTGCTCCATCAGGTTCTCGATGGCTGCTACACCAATGTCTTTTACGGAACAGCATATGCAGCCGTTTGCGAGTGGGACAAAAGGAGCGGGTTGAGCGGATGTGGAGTTTGCGTCGGAGACGGTGAGCTGCTTTTCGATGTCAATTGCTGAACCGTGTGTTAGAGTGATATTTTGCATTAGTGGAGGGTGAGCGTACAGTCACCGAACTCATTCAGAATGACAGCAATCTTCTTTCCATGTTGCTCAGTCAAAATATAGTTGAGCAAAGTTGTCTTTCCCGCACCAAGATAACCTGTCACTATGGTGATGGGCACTTTGCCCTGGGGTGCCTCCTCTGAGATCGCCACAAGATTGGGTATTTCCTCATCTTGGCCGTCGAGGACTTTGGTGTTAGTCTCCGGCTGAACTAGAGTGGGTACTTCATCGTCTGATACGTTTCCGTCCATCGCCGGCAAGCTCTTACTAGATGTTGATCAGACTGTGGAGGAGGGGTGCCAGAGCGTCAGGATACTGTTCTAGAATAAGTTAGAACAGATGATCTGGATGTAGGTGCATAAGAACATGCAACCCTAAAGTACACGATGCACCCATAACGTCTTACCTAATCGCAGCTACTTCGGGATTTTGGAGGCCAAGAGGGACGGCAATGACGTCGTGGGGTGGCAGAGTCATGTAGAAAAATGGTCCACCGCGACTGACGCGCGATGAAGCTAGCGCCTTCGCGTATTTCCTAGTTGACAAGACCCCTGCCCATGCCCTGCATCCGCAAGCTCCAGGTATCAACAACACACGCCGCCCCGCCTACCTGTCGCCAGACGCCTACTGTGATCGCAATTCACTCACTACCACCTATCATTCCGCAAATATGACGTCGCCCGCTTCGCCGCGCCTTCCCAGCCCGCCGCCCATCCCAGAAGACCAGCTTTCGCCGGTATCCGCGTCGCCAGAGCAGCAGAAGCTCTTCAGCAATCTCGACCATGCTGCCGAACGGAGAATACGACCGGGGACCAAGGCGGAGGACATGGCAGAGGGGCCGCCGCTGGTAGAATTGTCAGAGGTGCGTTGAGGCATACTACAATCAAGATAGCGCCTGGCTGACAAGATGCGCAGATCGACTCGGCTTTCCAACTCACAGAGCACCTCAAAGCCCTCCACCACTCGCTCACGCACCCCGCCGGCTCGAATGGCACTGTGCCAGTAGACAGAAACATGGCATTGAAGATAGCACAATCACCCGCCAATGTGGACAGGACGCTGTGGCTATACGAACTCTGCCGCTTCCTCATACAAAAGGTCAACTCCATCATTACCGCCCTCTTCGCCGACGACCCACCATGCTCGTCCCTGACGTGTCCCGAGATGCGCGCTTCCGAGTGGCAGTACCTTTGCGCAGTACACGATCCGCCAAAGTCATGTTGTGCCATCGACTACTGCTGCCACACGCTCGACTGGGCAGCTAACACCCTCACATCACCTAAGCACTTTCCTTCACGGCTCGCGCTTGGCACCGACTCGTCAACACAACACTCGCAAATGCGCCAATTGACCAACATCTTCAGGCGCGTGTACAGAATCTTTGCGCACGCATGGTACTCGCACCGAGAAGTCTTCTGGAAGGTCGAGGGGCGCACAGGCCTATACATATTCTATAAGACAGTCTGCGATGTATACGGTCTGGTACCAGAGGACAACTACACCATCCCTCCAGAGGCTGAGGGCATTGAGCCATCCACAGAAGTCAAGCCGTCAGCGCCACCTCTGATTATGAAGCGAGAGCCCTCTGATTCGACATCAGAGATTTCAAGTAACACACTGGCAGACGGAATGTCGGATCATTCGCTGTCAACGGCGGGCACAACCAAGCGACATAGGCATTCGCCATCAGTTGGAGCCACGGCCGTCCAAACGGTTGTAGAGGAAAATGAGGAAGAAGAAGAGCGCCCAGTTCTCCAAGCGCGACCAGTCACTCAAATCTTCGAATCGGCACAAGAGGACGAGGAAGAAGAGGAAGCCGATAGTGACGGCGACGTCACGGCTATTGAAGACAACAACGAAGATGATGATGACGAAGATGATGACGAGGACGAGGATGAGGACGAGGCCGAAGCTGCAGAGGAGATCACACAAGCAGATGCCAAGGATCCCACGACTGAAGCAGCCAAGGAAGGCGCGGGCGAGGAGCAGGCAGCGGGTACCTCGACCGAGGAAGAAGAAAAGAAAGATATAGATGCCGCCACAGAGCCAGCAGCTACCGAGAATGCTGAGGCCAGTGCTTCGGACGCCCAAGACGACGAAAAGGAACCATCAAAAGATGACACTGAAGACAAAGATGATAGCAAGCCAGATGCTGAAGGGTTAGAGGAGGCGAAGAAGGTTGATTCTGCTGCAGAGTCGGCTGATGAAGAGAGTGGTACGAAGGCCCAAGATTAGGTTATCACGGGCAAGGCTCAACGGGTAGTATTTCAAAAAGCTTCCGTGGTGTACATTAAGCGTAGGAATAAGACGGGATAATGACTTGGCAGGGCAGATGGGGATGCTATCATTTGCGTCAGCACACATAGATATCACGCACGGCATGACATGGCTTAAGGGAGCCGCATTACTAGATACTAGTATCTGATGATAGTTGGGATCTCAGATGAGTGATAGCGGGGCTTCATCGAAGAGACATGCATTGATGCCCTCGGGCTTTACCTCCAGCCTCAAGAACCAACTAGTACGAAGTGGCTCAGCTAGCGCGTGTGTATAGCCTCCGCGGAGGATCTATCTCAGCTCACGAGACAAGTATAGACTGGGACCAGGGAATTTCCTGCCCAGTTTGGCAATATACTGGCCTTGAAACACGAAGGAAGGGCAAAGCAAAGCAAAACTGCATATTCTCCGTGGCGGAAGAGAGGCGCTCGGTAAAGCGCACCGTAGTGACAAGGATGGGAGAAATTGTCTTATTGAGCTTGGTCCAGCGGTTGGGGGCGAATTTGGCACAGGCCCGGCTTGGTCGTTCCACGTTTCCATGTTGCACTGCGTGAACTGTCTCGTCACACTGTGTTAATGACAGATAGGGCTGATGAGGCTCAACTAGACAACATCCGTCTTGACATTCCTCCGAATAAATCAATGCCTATGTGCAGATTTAATCAAATGCGGATACCGATGCGACGACGCTCGCCGGGCGCCGAGTGCCGCAAGCAGAGGGTGACGTCCGGGCCGCGCATCATTGGCGGGAGTGGACCGTAGATGCGTCTGCGTGTTTTGTCGCGCTGCGCGGCAAGACGATCCTGGGGTAGGGCGTCCAGGCTGCAAGTATCAATTGGTGGCCGACGGGCCGAGTGGGCACTAGCATCTGGGTAAATGCTGGCGAATGAGCAGAGCGGTGCGAGTGGCGCACGTGTGATGAGGTGTGGAAATTAGTTGCGCGTTGGGCGGGTTGGGCTCGGATCGCGGTATAGAGAGGCATAGAGGGGCGTAAATCAGGGTCTGGAGATGGGTGAAGCGATGCAGAGATATCAACAGTCTCAGAAGTGGGCAGGATGGCAGCGGGCCTGGAAGGAGGAGGAGTCTAATGCTTCCACGTGCAGCATCGCATGCTTGATGCAGCCTTGTGCATACGGCGGTGCACAGTCTGCGGTGCATGAACAGGCACGCGCTGCTATCGACCAGTAGCTGGAATGGCGTTTACGAGAAGTCGTGACGGCGCCGACGGAGAAGGACAACTAAATGCTGCGCTCGAGCGGCCCCCACGCCCGAGTTGCCAGTCCCACGCCGGCTCGCTTCTCCACATTCTGGTGGTCCAGCAGGCTGCAGGTGTAGGTGCAGTATTGCAGCATCCAGACGGGCGTCTTGGAGTGCATACAGAAAGTTAATTGCTGACGGCGGAGGCTGGAGTCGTCGGAAGGCTGCGAGCTACCCCTCACTACTTCAGCCAGCTGGTGCTTAGACATTACCCACAGCCACGGGATCTTGAATTCTTATCGCGGCTACTGCGGACGGTCTGCGTGGTCACAGGTCCCCCGTCGTGCTGCGAGCCAGAGCCAGTCCTAGTCGCCGTCCCAAGTCGGCATCGGCCCTCTCCATTCCATTCCCACAAGTCTACCCGCGCCCGTCCTGCTGCCTCCCACGACGAGCTGCCCTTCCCCACGTTCCCCGTCCACGTCCAGGGTTCTCGCCACGACGACACCGCACCCAGAGGCTCTAACATCTATCTGCAGGTCATCGCCCAGGATCGCGGCGATTAAGACTCGCGCAGCCCACGCCGTCGCTTTTGGCCCGCCCCAGCATCTCGCCTGCCGTGTGATTCCCAAAGCAGCATGCACGCCCATGGCCGAGCGCCTCTTGACTAACATCAACACCATCTGGCAACCGCGCACACGAGTCGCTCCGCCACCAGGCTACACAACATCCACCCAGGCCCTACACACGCGCACTGTCCGCCAGCGTCGCGACACACGACATTGCACCTGACGACCCGCTGGCAATGACGGCGCAAATCTTGTCTATGCATGCTGCGCACGCGTCGGATTTGGGCAAGATCCAGACGCAGTTCCGAGACAAGATGGACTCCACGGTTGGCCCTGCAAACGAGCCTCCCACCCCCGCCTCCCCCGACAGCGCCGACACCCGTGGCCGCCGACGCGACCGCGACGAAGACGGATCCGGCGGCGAAGGCGAGGGTGACGGCCATGGCTCCTCGAGAAAGAGACGGCGCAGCAGAAAGGGCCTCGACAAGAAGTTCGAGTGCCCGCACGAGGGCTGTGGGAAGAGCTACTCCCGCGCAGAGCACCTCTACCGCCATCAGCTGAACCGTGAGTCCAGCAGCGCCCGCAGGCCTCACCCAGCTAACATGGACAGACAACCCCAAGCAAATCTACCACTGTGACTTTCCCGATTGCCACCGATCTTTCGTCCGCCAGGACCTCTGCGCGCGCCACAAGGAGAGACACACGGCGCGAGGCTCGCAGCTGCTGCGCAAGGACACGTTCAACATGCACAATCTGAACCCCATTGTGACGGCTGCACTGGGCGGAAAGAATGCACCGCCACAGAAGGCACTGGGCATGCAGTCTCCGCCGTCTGGGGCCTCCAACACAGGCCCGGGCAGCAGAATGTCGCCACCAAACTTCCAGTCTCCAGGCTCGACTGCCACGCTCAGCAGGCAGGACTCGCTGCAGAGGACAGTGAGCGACGATACGTACCGCAGTGGCTCAGAAGCTAAGCCCTACGACATGCAGTCCCAGAGCGCTGGAAACTTTGCACCCCCACCGCGTCCGGCCGCTTTGGGCAACTACAGTGGAGGTCGCAACTCTCTCCACAACTCCCCACATGTGGGTAATGGGAACTTCACCCGGCCCGATCTACGCGCGCAGACGTCCAATCTCAGCTCGTATGGCTCGAGCTCACCCTTCAACTCTGCCGTTACACCATCCCAGTATACTCCCTCCGCGCCCTCGACCGGCTACCAAAACAGCGCAAGTGCGTATCAATCACAAAACAACTTTCCTCCCTTCTCCTCCTTACCTCCACCAGAGTACCCCCAGCCAACCGGCACCCCTGCTCCCCGAGAACAAGAGAACCAGTTCTACAATGGCACTTCTGGACAGACGCCCATGAACGGTGTCGAGTCTACAGGTCAAATAGACAACAGAATGCAGGGTGTCTCTGACGCCATCATGGAGCAGAATCCCGCGTATGCCATACCAATGTTTGGTGGCAATGGATACAGTCGGTCACCCTTCGCCATGGCCGACGACTTTGCCGCCTGGCTCTTCAACGACAATCAGTTCAACCCAGGAGGCGCATCGCCCATGGATTACCCGGGCGGAGGTAACCCCGTAGCTGGTGCGTCATCCCAAATTGGTCTTCAAGCTCCGTATTTTAACTATGACCCCTCAGTCGCCGGCTATCTGAACAACCCAGCACCGCCTGCACATCCAATGGCTGTTCATAGCATACTAGACACCACGCTTCCCGAATCTGCCCTGTCAGAAGAGAAGCGGAAAGATCTTCTTGACCTGATACATCTGCGCTTCAACGAGACAGATCATGCGCCAGTCAAGAAGCAGAAGGAGGAACTCATGGAGGGTGACAAAGACGACAGCCGGCACGTACTCAGTCTGCACATGATGCAAACATACATCAGTTCGTACTGGGTACACTTTCACCCTCAACTGCCGATCCTACACAAGCCGACCTTTAACGCAAGCACATGTCCTGAGCTGCTGTTGCTCGCCATCATGTGTCTCGGAGCGTCTTGTTTGGAGAAGAACTACGGTCAAGAGACTACACAGGCTTGTGCTTCATTAGCCAACTTTTTGGCGTGGCACCTGCGCTGGGAGCTGTTCATGGACGCTGATTTTCGGCCACCCGCTAAGCTGTGGATCTTCCAGGGCTTGCTTCTTCTCGAGTCGTTTGAGAAGATGTACTCTACGCGCCCGCTACACGAACGAGCGCACATCCATCATGCCACGACACTGACGCTTATGAGGCGCGGAAGCTCGCTGATCGGACGGTCGGCAATGGACTCGCCTCCTAGTGTCAAAGACGGAAAGAGCAATGGAATAGGTGGAGCAAACACGCCTGACGAATGGTGGAACCACTGGATCACGAATGAGGCTACTAGGAGAGCAGCATTCGCAGCCTTCGTCATGGACAGCATTCACGCTACCATGTTCGGCCACAGCGCTGTCATGGTCGCTCACGAGATGCGTCTTCCACTGCCTTGTGACGAAGCGCTCTGGTCTGCGACGAGTAGTTCGGAGGTCGGAAGAGTTGAGCAGTCCCTGACATCGAATGGCATCAAACCAATGTCTTTCCTTGACGGTCTTAAGAAGACGCTTAATGGGCAGACGGTACGGACCAATTCGTTTGGACGCACAATCCTCATGGCTGGTTTACTGAGCGTATCATGGCACATGAACCAGCGAGATTTGCAAGTCAGCTCGCTTGGTGTAACGACAGCACTAGGCGGACGCGACAAATGGCGGGGCTCCCTCACCCGGGCCTTTGATTTCTGGAAGCAAGATTTCGACAGTTCATTAAACCGATCTGAGGACCGCCCTAGTTCGAGCTCATACGGATACTCGCAAGGTGTTGACGATGACAACGTGTTCGAGTCCCGAACTGTGCTTCACCACCTGGCTCACATGGCCATGCACGTTGACATTGTGGATTGCCAAATCTACGCCGGCGCACCCCGCCTTCTCGGGCGGTCGATAACCCCGCAAGACTACAACGGCGCGCAACGTCGGATGAAGGAGATGTGGGCCCCCACTGCCCGAGCCCGGGACGCCACATTCTACGCCCTCCGCTTCCTCTCCAACGTAATGGTTGCCGGAGACCACAGCCTGAATCCCAACACGCCGTCCACCGCCGGCTTCTCCTACTCCGCACGCGACGACTACCTCCTTAACCGGCCATGGGTGCTATACTTTGCCACACTAATCGTGTGGTCGTATGGTTTCGCGCTTGATGGTCCGGTCAAGGAACCATACCAACTCCCCACCTATGACGATAAGGTCAGGGACATGGTTCTCTACCTCAACCGTGTTGGCGGTGTGCGATCACCCGAGGATCTTAGCAAAACCTCTAATCGCAACGCTTGTCTCGGTCTGCTCATCATCATGAGGGACATGTTCAAGAAGACAAGGTGGGAGCTGTTGCATGAGGCGAGCAACTTACTGACGAAGTGCATTGAGATGCTTCTTCCTGGTGCGGGTGGTGCGTTGTGAGCAGAGCAGCCCAGCCCAGTCACCCACCCCCTTGTCCTGATGAAAAAAGAGGTGTTTGTCCGACGAGGCGATGCTGTTGTTGTTCTCATTTACGATGTAATGGCTTACTATTTGTTGTTTGTCGATGGGTTTTCCCTGGTCTGTCTTTTCTGATATCACTGCATTCTAGCGAGGAGTGTGCTTGTTGTTTCGATCTTCTTGTTCTTGTTCGATACCTCTTCTGTATATTCACACAAACAAGTGGCTACTTGGATGAAGTGGGTTGGTGTGGATTGGATATGTGGGCGGGATGCTGATCTTCTTTGGCCATATACCCTGGGGATAGGTGTGGAAATGCATCTTTGACTCTTTTCAGAACTTTGACTTAAGGGGAGTGATTTTGATGTGATCGTGAGATGTTTGTTGTGTGACGTTTGGACTAGATTGGACTGGAGAGAAGCTGAGGCGCGCGGGATTATCGCGCACGTGAGACCGTGGTGACGCGCGACGCGAGGATCGCGTCTTCTTGTAAGATGTTGCAGCGATTGTCTGCAAGGTTAGCTACACAGCTAAGAACGTGATTTGAGACCCCCTAATCAAATAAATTCGACGCCGAAGCGAAGGTCCCCCAGGGGCACGATCACTCATGCCGTTGCGCCATTGCGTCATTGATTGTGAAACAATGCTCCCTACCACCGGCGCTGCGTCCAGAACAACGTCCCCACGATGCCTCGACTCAAGGCTGCCACCGTCTCAGACCAGACTGTACGAAAGCGAAAACGGAAATCGCGAGATAACGATGAGGAAACCACTGCAGCGACGTCAGCTGCAGAAGGCGAAGGGGTGAAGGAGGTTCACAGGATCGTTGGACCGGATGGTTCAATGATCGACCCCAACGCGCCCGACCCAGCCACGACCACTACGAGCGTACCCACGAAGACACACGATGGAGGAAAGAAACCGCGGCGAGCGCCGAAGAAGAACAGTGCCGGCAAACCAGCCCTTGCGCGCAACAACTCGTCCACCCTAGTCGAGACGTCGATACCATGGCCAGAGCACTTCACGAAGCTCGCGCAAGTCCACCGCGCCGTAAACCTCGTCTACACATTCCTCTGCACGCGCAAGCACCTCGCGACGACGGTCGAGAACCTCCGAAGCACAGTCGAAGCGAACATCCAACGAGAGCTAGTCATCGAAGACGTAGCGCAAATCACCGCCCTGATACCCAAAGCCATAAACTTCGCCTACGTCGACGAAGCAATGCTACAAATCAACTTAATGGGCTCAGAAGACAATCTACACGGCAGACGAACAACCGACTTTGCGATCCTAGAACCCGAACCGGATAAAGGCGAGCATAAAGAGGTGCTGCTGTTTGAATTCATCGATGGCGATTTGAAGCGCCAGGTTCAACATAAGAAAACGGGAGAGCCGACAAAGGCTACGACGAAGTTACGGAATGAGGATCTCAAGATGCCGGTGTACAGTCAGAAGCAGATGATGAATCTGATTGAGAAGAGGAATGTCAAGTTTACGTCGGCGGTGAATGCGTTTTTGAATCAGTGTGCTGAGGAGGGGGTGGATTCGGTAGAGAAGATTATAGAGGTGTCGAAGGCGTTTGTTCCTGTGGAGACTGCGAGTCGGCACTCTACACCTGGTCCGGATAGATCGCTCATACCTGCTTCCATACCCGCGGAACGGCAGCCGATACCCGATATCCTGAACGAGATCAAGACGATGGAGTGGTATACCGGGCAGATCGTGCCAGATGGCCACCGTGTTTTCGACCCTCAAGAAGCTGTCTTCGGCGACTTGAACTTCGCCATGTCGCAGAATCTCGTCAACGCGCTGTATAATACGAGGAATATCACTCAACTGTACGCTCACCAAGCGGAGGCCATCAACAATCTTTACGACGGGCACAATGTGATTGTGTCTACTTCGACGAGTTCTGGTAAATCGTTGATTTACCAGATACCGGTTTTGCATCAATTGGAACAAGAGCCTAATACGAGGGCTATGTATATCTTCCCGACGAAAGCGCTCGCGCAGGATCAGAGGAAGAGTATGAAAGAGCTGTTAAGATTTATGCCGGGGTTTGAACAGGTGCTGGTTGAGACGTTCGATGGCGACACCCCGATGAGTGATCGTAATTACATTCGCGACGAGGCACGCATCATCTTCACCAACCCGGATATGCTACATATTACCATACTACCGCAAGAAGATGCCTGGCGGACGTACCTTCAAAATCTACGATTTGTGGTAGTAGACGAATTGCACGTTTACAATGGGCTATTTGGAGCACATATGGCGTTTATCATGCGCCGTCTACGCAGGATATGTGCGGCGTTGGGAAACCGGCATGTCAAGTTCATTTCCTGCTCGGCTACAGTCGCGAATCCTGAAGAGCACATGAAGACTATCTTTGGTGTTGACGAAGTCAAGTTGACAGACTTTGACGGATCTCCTTCCGGACGCAAAGAGTTTCTGTGCTGGAATACGCCGTTCAAAGACCCTGGTGATCCTACATCTGGACGCGGTGATTGTATGGCAGAGACGGCAAAACTCTTCTGTCAACTGATGTTGAGAGGAGTGAGGGCTATTGCTTTCTGCCGTGTGCGGAAGCAGTGTGAAGCGCTACTTGCTGCTATCAAGACTGAACTGACCAACCTTGAAAGACCGGAAGTCATTGCTCGTGTTATGTCTTATCGAGGCGGATATACCCCGCAAGACAGACGAGAGATCGAGCGAGAGATGTTCGACGGCAAGCTCTGCGGTATCGTGGCTACTAGTGCTCTGGAGCTTGGTGTCGATATCGGATCTCTGGACGCTGTCGTTACGGTCGGCTTTCCATACACCATCGCCAATCTTCGTCAGCAAAGCGGCCGTGCTGGACGGAGGAATAAAGACTCGCTATCCGTTCTAGTCGGCGATTGCTTTCCTACTGACCAGTACTACATGTCCAACCCTGACGAGATCTTCACAAAACCCAATTGCGCACTCCAAGTCGACCTAGAAAACATGCTCGTCCTGGAAGGTCACGTCCAATGCGCCGCCCACGAGATGCCCATCAACGTCTCAGTAGATACCTCCTACTTCGGCCCTCTCCTCCCCAAAATCGCCCGCGAGCGCATGCGCTGCGACAAAGAAGGTTTCTACCACGTCAACACGCGCTTCCTCCCGCAACCCTCACGCACAGTCGCAATCCGCGACACAGAAGAAGACCACTTCGCCATAATCGACGTAACCCACGGCAAAAACACCGTTCTCGAAGAACTCGAAGCCTCGCGCGCCTTCTTCACCCTCTACGACGGCGGCATCTTCCTGCACCAAGGAAACACATACCTCGTCAAGGAATTCAGCCAAGAGCGCATGCTCGCAAAAGTCGAATACGTAAAAGTAGATTGGACAACCCAACAACGCGATTACACGGACATTGATCCCGTGGAAACAGAAGCGATCCGGCGTATCCCCGGTTCAAGGT
This sequence comes from Alternaria conjuncta, assembly GCF_024043145.1. Taxonomy (NCBI): domain Eukaryota; kingdom Fungi; phylum Ascomycota; class Dothideomycetes; order Pleosporales; family Pleosporaceae; genus Alternaria; species Alternaria conjuncta. The sequence goes on along the minus strand of NW_026250102.1, from coordinate 242,244 downwards.
CGAAAGCCTTTTACGGGCCTATCAAGATCCAGCAAGTCGTGTATGGTTTCTTCAAGATTGATAAGAAGAGACGGATTCTGGATGCTGTGCAAGTTGATAATCCGCCTATTATACTGTTTAGCAAGGGCATGTGGCTCGACGTGCCCAAATCCGCTCTCGATATCCTTCGATCGCGAAGGTTGAACATCGCAGCGGGTATCCACGCCGCCGAACACGCCGTTCTGTCTCTCATGCCCAACTTCGTGATCAGCATGCCCGGCGACGTCCGCACCGAATGCAAAGTCCCCGAAAAAGAATTTCTCGCCAAAGAATCCACACGCAAACGTCCCGCACGCCTGACTTTCTACGACGCAAAAGGCGGTGCGAGCGGTAGCGGTATCAGCACCAAAGCCTTCGAGTTCATCGACACCCTGCTCGAGCAAGCATGCCAGCGCCTCACTTCCTGCCACTGCCTCGAAGGCTGCAACGAATGCTGCAACGACGACGCGTGTAAACAGCATAACCAAGTCATGTCCAAAGCCGGCGCTATGGTCATCATAATGTGTCTGCTCGGCCGCGAACACAAAATCGACATTGACAGTCTGCCGTGGGGTGAGGAGGATGTGGAGGCGGGTTTCGATACGGTGGTTGAGGCTGTGGGGGTGAGGATGGCGGAGGGGAGGACGAGGGATGGTGGGGTTTTGCCTGGGGAGGGAGATGAGGGGGAGATGGTGGATGGGAAGGGGGAGGATATGGTTAGGGCGAAATTGGTGGATGGGGTTTGGATTAAAGAGGAGGAGGAGGAGGAGGATCATTTTTCGAGGAGTATTCATATGTATAGGGGGGAGAGGACGTTTATTGGGGTGCATAGGAAGTGAAGGATGAGGGAGTTGTACGCGTGGCGTTCGCTTTGAACGAGGGAGTCTACGGGTGTCATACATGCCTTATGTACCTTTGGCAATGATATTCTTTACTGATGTGTACTGACCAAGTCTATGAGAGAGCTAAGAGTACATCAGATTGCATTCAAGATGAGCGTCATTGATCCGTAACGCGCCTAGGAGAATACTACAGCAAGAATGAAAGCTAGAGTAGAGAATCATACCAGCGTAACAGAACAAGTTTCCAAAAGAAAAAGAGGCTCTCTTGCCTAAGTCATCAGTCCACCCGCAAAGCCATATCTCATACAAACCCAATCATACAGCGAAAAAAGCCCCCAACCCATAAACGCCGCGCAATGCAACACACACCCATCCCTCCCAAACCCTCACCACCGCAACCATATCCCCAACTTAATTATACCGCCTACTCTTACTCGCCCACTCCTCCTCCCTCCTCTTCTTCTCCTCTTCCAACTTCTTCAACTCCCTCGCCACACCCCCACTAGCCCTCCACCAAACATCCGTCCCCGTGCGAATCAGCCTCTCAGCCGCACTAACCGGCCCATCAACCGCCGGCCTAACATCAAGATAAAACACGGGTTGTTCGTCTGCCTCTCCCTCGCCCTCCGCTTCTGCCGTTTCCGGCGCACCCTCATAGTAATCAATAACATAACGAATCTCTTTACACCCCTTCTCATTACATCTTTCCACAAACCAATCATGGCGATCAAACGGCGGCGCTGTCCCGAATTTCTCCGGCATAACATATCCAAGCCACTGCATAATCGTTGCTTTGGGCGTCGGTTCCGTAGGTCTCCCTGTAAACCTGAGTAGTTTGGGTGGCTGCACATCCCTATGATCCCACGTCGTGGTATCAAACGGATCCTCATGGGTACCCAGTTTGAAATTCGCCACGTCCTCGCCTTGCTTGCATATCTCATACCCTTCCTTCAAGCCCCTCGAGAACCTTCGTTCCCAGCCCATGATCTCGGCCCACGCGCCCTCGTTGAGGAAATTGTGCACGCCGACCATGCTTTCCACGGCGGTGATGTCGGTGTCGGTGTAGCCTTTGCGCAGCATGGCGTTGTACATTTGCTGGGGGGAGGGGTACTCCCAGAGGGTGCCGTCGCCTTTGGGGATCGTGGAGGTCTCGCGGTTGAGGGGGAGGTTGACGGATTGGGTCGAGGCGCGCTCGTTGGAGAGTTCCGAGAACATGTTGTTGAGGGGGTTGAGGCGCGAGAGGAGGCCTTGCTTTGGGGGTGGCTCAGAGGCGCTGGTGGAGGCATTCTCAGGTGGGACGTAGGGGCAGGCGCCGGCGGGTGTCTTCTTTTCGGCGACGACGGGCGGGACGGCTTTTTTGTGCATCGGGCATTCTGGCTGGGGAGGTTGTTAGTGGTGAGGGTGTGTGTATGGGGAGTGGAAGGAAGTACTGGAGGTTCCATGCTGCTCATGCTGCCTCGAGGCATGGCGTGCGGCGCAACACGTGCAGCAGGTGCGGCGGGTGCGGTGTCTGCCCAAAACCAACCCATGTTGAGTATTCGTATGGAAAGAGTAGTACGGCGGAAAGAAGAGGCAAGCAAGGGTATATAGGGCTGAAGAAGATGTGACGGGTGGCGGAGATTATCGGGAAGAACAATTTCGTGCAGGGTCCTCGTCGTCATCGCTCTAAGCGCGTTAGGCGTACTCCGATTGGCTCAACATGGCAATGTAGTGAACGTCGATTTGGAAGCTATATTTGGATTTCTTTTTGGTTATGTTCTTGATATCGTACGCATACGCGCAAATATTCTACATATCTCGGTCAAGGCGCCTTGAAATGTGCTGGACCATATTTCTATGATCCTGCCGCCTTCGCCGCCAACTGACCAGTGCCCCGCGAGCTGAAGATGGCCATAATACCAAAACTGCCATAGAACAGAACCATGGGGTACGCTACCAGTCCGCGCATGGAAGTCATGCGTCCTACGAGATGTGTTAGTTCCCATCGACAACCCCATCGGAAGGTTCGACTTACCAACAACAGTAAACATGGAACTGGAGCTGTAGGAACACCATGTGATGGCCAAGCTCGTCAGAAGATATCCAAACAGCCCGTCAAGCGGCACGATGATTCCAAACATCGATACCAGAACAAGAGGGAGCAGGCAGTATCCGAGCACCGATGCCGATCGCGGGAACGTTAACGAGGAGCCGAGATGTGAGCCGTGTGGGTGACCGTGGTCTACTGGTGTCGCTTCGACGACAGGCGGGGACATGAGCGAGAGGATCTGGTGGAGGAGGATCGTGCCAACGAACGCCAGGCCTACCTTCGTTAGCTACTGTCTTTCTCCAAGCAGCTATTTGACTTACCGTAGATGTAACCGAAATGAAGCTTTCCAGACAACTACTCCACGTTAGCTTTCATCTCTTTCTTGATATCGTGTCTCATACCAGTAACGACGTCCCAAAGATCAAGAAGAACAGTATTGGCCCTGCCACATCGCTGTCGTCCATGATGTGCTGATCGATCCGACCGAACGGATTCAGCACAGCCAAGGTCTTCATCTGTATGTGCCTGAAGTTCACTCCCAACTCTTCCAGTAGCGGCGGCTCTCCATCGTATCCTTCCGTGCCAAAAGCCGCCAGCCACCCCGTCCGCAGCCCCGACACGCCCATACCCATCTGCCCGCTCACGCCCGGTGCAGCGAACCCAGCGCCATACTGTGTGGGATACGCTTGACTCGCTGGTGCGCCGTAGTTTGCCTGAAACGGTGTGGAATGGCCAGATACCGGCTGGTTCGAAAATGACGACGGGTAGAATTGGAGGTTTTGCGCATTCCCAGCGCCGTATTGCGGGTTTTGTCCGTAGCCGTATTGCGCCATTGTCTGATATGCGAGTGTGTGAGGTTTAGCGACGAAGAGTAGGTATCGGGATGTAGCGATCTGGCGTTGGGTAGGTCGTGCAGCTGGTGCCTGGCGGAGGTGGAGCGGACGTGTCCTGGGGAGATGTGGTACGTGGAGCGAGAGACGACGTCACCGGGGATTTTTGCGCGGAAAGGACAGATTGCGTGAAACGGGGGTGTTGGGTTTGGAAAGGGAGGACTCGCGCGCTGAAGTGGGAAGACGACAATTGTTTGTTTGCAATGTTGGGGCTCAATCTGGCAGCCACATGTCATCGTGTGCATCGGCCCTGGCCAGCCGTCCACAGGCCGATGGGGGCTTGGCAGCGACGCGAGGACCTCAAGCAAAGTTAACGCTGTGACTATTTAACGACCACGTCTAAGCTATAGTTGTACGAAGCTTATGAATATTCACTCGTTGTTTTTTTCATCCTCAACAGGGGATTAGCATAATAGACGGGGGTCCGCTAACTGGAGCGGTTCTCTGGCGAATATAACGCAACGGCTTGAATCCCTCCTGCATCACCCAGTCCAAACCAATAACCGTACCCTCTTCATCGCGTATGAATACCAGAAGAAATTGCTCGTAGCTCGAGTAATCCACCAAGCATCCCAGTAGGATCTGGTTCGCGTCTTCCGAGAAAAAGCTAAACGTGTCGTTGTGATAGTGTTGAAGGTGACGCCGCTGCGTATCATTACCATTCCGCCTCATCTCCAACTGATGGATCTCCCTGTTCGTGTGCACTTGAATGAGTCCACATACATCATCGTCACAGTAACTGCCATGGAAGTCTCTGAGCTCAGGCTGGCCCGTTCTTGGTTTGCGATTCCGATGCCAGTCCTCCCGCATCTTGCCATGAAGGCTCAGACTACTGACAGATGCCTTCTTCGCCCTCATTTCGAAATCAACTTCCGGTTTCATGTCGAAGAGTGATTGGACGAGCATCTGAGCCACGAGATCAGAGCAGTCTCCAGCGCTCTGCGCGTTCGTTAGGACCACTACAGCTGATTTGGTCTCTGGGAAGAGGTAGATCGAGTTCAGGTAGCCAGTCACTTGGCCTCCGTGGTATAATGTTAGTCGCGGCGGCGATTCTCGACCGATGATATCGTCTTTCTGCGGCCCGTTGGTGGACAGCCATCCGAGTTGTGTCGAAGGGATCATGTGTCTTGCCCATCCAAATCCATAAGTGTTCTCGTTGATGGTGTCATCTGTGACGGGGAATTTCTGGGACGTGATTTGACTGATATGCTTGAGCGGGTTCAACAAGATGGCTGGAGTCTTCCCCGCTTTCTCTTGCTCCAAGCGTTCCAACACTGCTCGCGACCAGATGAGCATATCCACGATGTTCGACCATATTGCCATGGCCGCTCCGCAAATAGACCTGTCTGAAACTTGAGGCGCAGGTAAACGCCATGGACCCGTTTTGTTCTGGTGTTCATTGCCCAGGACCATATGCGGCTCAGCCAAATTGCCGCGCTGGATGTCGCTTCGCGAACACGTCGATCGAATCATCCAGAGCGGATCGAAGATTCTCTTCTTGACGAACCCTCCCCAGCCATCCACGGCATCCTCGCCACCTACCGCTTCAATCACTCTACCCGCTAGGGCGTATGGCCAGTTGGAGTAATGAAATTCCTTTCGAAAGGCGTCGTCGTGTACTGGCATGTTGGCAGTAATCTGCAGTAAATGTTGTGGAAACATCAGTGTCTCGCCGAAGGATCCGTACCACGCGATATCGAGCTGAGGAAATCCGCTGGAATGAGACAGAGCGTCTGACAAACTCATACGCTCGCCTATGACAGGATCTTTGTTTTGGGTAAAGGGTATGTATGTGGATAGCGGTTCGGTCCAGCTCAGTTTGCCCTCGTCGACAAGTATACCACAAGACGCGGCGATGAAAGCCTTGGTGAGTGATCCGATCATATAGACAGTGTCATGGTTGACCGGGCGACCTGTTGATGTATCGGCGACTCCTCGACTATACTGCATTATCATCTCGCCCTCGTGAATGACGCCGAGGGAGAGAGAAGGACATCCGGTGATTTCCATCAACTTCCAGATTTTAGGTAGACAAGCCCATAATCTGTTACAACATCAGTACAAGTCCTATCATATTATCGGTGTCGGCAGAGTGACCATACCTATCCTCTGCTGCGAGACGAGGATGAGTTGGCTTTGCGGCGGTAGGATCCATGACTTATCCACGAATCGATAGTGATAGTGATAAAGTGATCCTCGGTTTGCGAACACTGAAGACAGGTAACTTTACTGGATGATGAATCGACCGAACAATAAACGCAGGTGAAGGTGAGGAAGTCGAGGACGACAACCACGGACGTGTTGACGTGCCGCGAATAGGCGACAACACAGACAGGCAGGAGCGTGTCTGCCGAAACGGGCTAGATCGACCACGCCCATTTCCCGCATGATAGGTGAAAGAAGGAACGAGCACACAAATGCGAATTTGATGTTGCAGACGTAGCGTCAACAATTGTGTTCATAGATTTGAGGGGGGTATCTAGTCCTAATGCTAAGAGGGGAGGGAAGTCATAAATCATCAATCATAAACCCAGCAATACTTTTGCTGTTGGTCGAGGAGGTATCCAAGCTCTACTCAAGCGACGAAGGCCAAATTCAATACATTTCCCTGGTCCTCCGCGAGGTATAGTTGCACCAGTCGCACTGTAGACAAGTTAGTGATGTTTACACGCCTCATCGCACCATACTAACCAGAGTATCGGAAGACGCATCGTTATCCTCACGGCAGTACTCGTTGTTGCATTTCCTGCAAGTGCGGATGAAAAGCTCCTTACAGCTGATGCACGTATGACCACAGCCAAAACAGTCACGTCTCACGCCGACAACCTGTATGTTTTCACGTCAGCCTATTTCTTGATCAAAAGGTGAGCACATACCTTGGCGCGCAAGTGCCAGTCTCCAGGTGCAATTATCCAATATAGCCAGGCTCCGGGTTCCGGAATCCAACTACATCGTAACGGCCTCATGGTAGCATCGCTGCTCGCGCGCCAAGGTAGGTCCTTCATCCCCACATCCCGTCGCTACCGGCTCCGGCCATCATTTCCTCACGGAGGCAGTGTTCCACGCAGAGGCCCATATGTACCTTGATGGTTTGCTTGGGGAGCAGTTGACTGGTCCCGTCGGGTTTGAAGCTCTCGGTGAGCTCGGTCTGCTGTAGTTCCGTTCGTTGGGCGGTGACCGATCCAATGTAGCAGTTCTCATCCCACCACTTGTGACATCTCTCGCACCAGCGTCCTTTCAAGCAGTCCTCGCATCGCACTATGAGAGGGGAAGGGGCGGACCCGTCGAGAGTGTGCGGTATTTGGGCGGCGCGAACGGAGGACCCATGAAGTGGTACCGGACTGAGTAACGGATGATGGGACGGACTGGAGTCGCCAAATACTGCCGGGCCTTCTGGAGAGGAGTGGCATGTTTCGCAGCCGGACGGACCTAGCGCTACAGTGGCTACTGTAGGCCGCAGGAAAGAGGACGGGTGGGGTGCTCCATCTGCAGTCGCGTCTCTGACGTACGCCTTGCTTGGGTCGTGGCGTGGTCCTCTGCACAGAACGGCATCGAAGGCGATAATGCCTTCGCACGCCTGGAGTATCTCTGCCCATTCCGGCGACGGCCGCTTCGGTATGATCTTACCAGAAGACTGGTACCACTTGTCCTCGGTCCGCGCCAGTACAGCTTCCAAGGCCTGCTGCGACTTCTCGTTCCATTGCGCCCCTATCTGCGCCCCTTGTGAAGTCGTCACGCCCTTGGGAATATGTGGGGAAGGCTTCTTCGTGACGGGCGACGCAGGGCGCGGTATTCGATCGCGGGTGCCAAAGATGTAGATGCCTTTGACTCGAGGGGTGCCCGCAGGCCTGGACGGTCGGACCGCATATCGCAGGTATTGCTGAAGCTTCCTCTCGTTCAAGTGTTTGGCTTCGCGAATCGAGAGTATGCGGACGTTGAATCGCTCCTCAGTAAGCAGTTCCTTGACCAGTTCGGCTGTGACGCTGAGCCCGTCTAGTACGAGTGTGTGGACATTGCGCAAGACGTGCAGCTTCTCAAGTCTGTTGAAGATGTGACGTAGCGGACCGCTGTAGAAGTCGTCTTCGGTGAGGGCTTCGTCCATTCGCTCAGCGCGGAAACTGGTACCGCCGATATCAAGAGGTCCATCGAAGGGTACAATAGTAGACTTCACCGGAGAGAGATCCAAGTAGCGAAAGGCCTCTGGCGACTGGAAGATAACATGGTGTAGGGATTTGCAGGTTCGCGACAGGTTACGGAGAGCAGATATTGGCAGGTACGGGGCAGTTTGGCGCAGGATCAAGGTGTTGGAAAGCAGGTCCGCCAGGGATGTAGGAAGGTCGTCACTGAAGGTAGAAGGGCCCATGGTGAGGGCTCGGGGAATGCAACCAGAGAAGTTTGGCCAGAGGTTAGATGGGTACTCACCGAATCTTTATTACACAGCGCGAGGGCAGGGCGGAGTAGCACGTGCCACTGATCTGACACTGCAGGTGTGTGTTGGATGAGCAAAAGGAAAGACTAATCGAGGTTGAGACGCTGCAGGAGATGGGGTTGTGGGTGCGTGGGATACCGCCGATGCTTCGTTCCCTGCGGCGATCGCAAGCGCAAGACCCTGCCAAGAGGCGTGGTAGCAGGACACGCAAAGCTTCCTGCATAGGACCTGCACGATCAGGCCGCGATGAAGCATAGATTGGAACACGTCTTGCAGCCAAGCCCGCGCTGCAAGTCTTGGTGGTCGAGTGGAAACAGGCTAAAACAGTCGCTGCGAGATGTCAGGTAGGCGACGCGACGCGCAAAGCCGCCGGGGGATGTTCGCCCCACGTTGGCCGCTTAGAACATGAATCGACATATCGAAACTCACCGGAGCATTGGCATGGACGACACAGATATGGTTTAGGTGCCCGGAGAGATTCTCGCATCTTTCTTGAGACGCGTACTTCTGTTGATCAATTATGATGAATTATTCAAACACGTCTACACATATATGGGCTGTATGTTGCGAGATACTCATGCATGCTCGTGGCTCTTTCGGTGTGTCCAAGAAGCTTAGTCACCGTGTCGCAGTTGTATCGGGAAACCATCGCTTGCACTGTGAAAGATGGTAGACCAAATATAGAATATACATGACGACTACGAGTAGTGAAACTATATTTCTGCTGTATACTTTCAACGGTGGCGGTATCTTTACGCGTTACCACGCGAGGGTTATCGATAAGCCAAGCGGGCCGAGGCGAGGGCAGCGCAATGACGCCAGTCATTCACCGAAGCTTCGAGTCGCGAGGCGCATATGTCAGCCATCTCACGCCTCTGAACTACGACGTACCATCATTCATGTGTTCCCACCACAGTCATTACCTTCACCTTTTAGTACCTGACGCAAAACAACCATGGATCCTGAAGCAGAGCCAGCAGAGCTGAAGTGGTCCGCGCAATACGAACTCGCACATGCGACGCGAAGCACGCTACCCGGCGACAAACTACTCCTTCCCCCATCCGCGTTAGAGCAGCTCCTTGCCGCAGCACCTGTCGTTCACGTCGATGCGAATCGACCGCACATCACCGCTTTCGATCCTTTCAACCCATACACCTTCAACGCCGAGCGCCACGCCCGAGCACAAACGCAGGACCGCTTCCAGCAACTACCCCACCCGCTTACCTTTCGCTTGGTCAACCCGGATAATGGCAGAGTTGTACATGCAGGAATACGCGAGTTCTCTGCAGAAGAGGGCGAGGTTGTGCTGAGCAGCTTTCTGAAAGAGGCGCTGGGAATCAAGGAACAATCGGCAGAGCCTTCCAGGAATGCCAGCCCGAATGGCAAGGACGACGATGACGTGGCCATGTCAAACGGTGCAATTCCTCTGGGGACAGAAGGTGCTGCATCTACCAAGATCACAGTGCATGCTAAGCAATTACCCAAGGGCACCTTCGTAAAGCTACGGCCTCTCGAAGCTGGCTATGACCCGGAGGATTGGAAGTCGCTGCTTGAAGAATATCTCCGGTCCAACTTCACAACTTTGACAAACGGCGAGGTCCTGGCTATAAACGGTGGTCGGGGAGTTGATGGCAAGCGCGAGGAGTTTCGCTTCCTTGTAGACGGCTTCAAGCCCGAAGGAGATGGCATTTGCGTGGTAGACACAGACTTAGAGGTGGATATCGAGGCATTGAACGAAGAACAAGCACGCGAGACTATGAAGAGGATAGCTGCCAAGATGCATCGCGCTCCTGGAACATCACAAGGCAGTTCCACCGGCGGTGAGGTCGACATATTCAACGCGCAGCCTGGACAAGTGCTTGACGGCGAATACGTCGACTACGAACTGACATCCTGGGACAGATCTCAGGGGCTGGAAATCCTTCTAGACGAAGTAGAGGATGGTGATGAGATCGACTTATATGTCAGTCCGTACTCTTCACGACAAAGAGTTCGCCCACGAGAAGAGGAGCATGTTTTTGCAAATATAAGAAGCCAATATCCCAAGCGCATACGATTACAGCCTACAAACATCGAACTAGAGGACGCAGAAGCTGTATGGATCTCAGTTCATGCATATCCGTCTGAATCACCCTCAAGCACGCCCAAACCCTTCCGTCTGAAGGTGTCGATTTTCGATCCCAAGACAGAAGGAATGGATGGGCTGGACGAGGCTCTTGATAATGCAAAAGCGGTGGGACCGGACGAAGTGATCTGCAAGAACTGCCAACAAGTAGTGCCTAAAGGCTCACTATTCTTGCACGAGAACTTCTGTCTAAGGAACAATATTCTTTGCCCCCAAGGCTGTGGTCAAGTCTTCCAGAAGCGATCGCCGGCCTTCCAGAACCATTGGCATTGTCCACACGATACTTTCAGCGGGAACACCACATTAAGTCACCAGAAGCATGACGCTCTCTACCACACACCACAAATGTGCTCAACATGCGACATGGAATTCCCATCAATGCCCATGCTCTCCCATCACAAAACGACCGTATGTCCCGGCAAGCTAATCCTGTGCCGCTTCTGCCACCTCCAAGTCCCGCAAGAAGGCGACCCCAACGACCAATCCCCCGAACTCCTCCTCTCAGGCCTCACCCCCCACGAGCTAGCAGACGGCGGCCGAACAACCGAATGCCACCTCTGCAACAAAATCGTCCGCTTCCGCGACATGGACACACATCTTCGGCATCACGATCTCGAGCGCCTATCCCGCCCCCCACCATGCTTATGCCGCAACGTAAACTGCGGCCGTACCCAAGACGGCGCAAACAAAGCCGGCGACACCCGAGCCGGGACGCGCAAAGGCCAAGGCCCCGGCAACGAAATCGGCCTCTGCAGCGTCTGTTTCGGTCCTTTGTACGTCTCGCTGCATGACCCAGAAGGCAAAGCACTGCGTCGCCGTATCGAGCGTCGTTACCTCTCCCAGCTCCTGACCGGCTGCGGGAAAGCGTGGTGTAAGAACGAGTACTGCCGCACTGGTCGCAAGAACCTAGGCCAGGAAGATAAATCCATTCCGACTAAAGATGCTATTCCGCTTGTTAAGTCTTTCCTGCAGGGTATGGATGGGAGGGGGTATGAGACCCCGTTGCACTTTTGCGTGGACGAGAGGACGCAGAAGTGCAGGACGTTGGCTGAGATGGTGGCTGCTGAGAAGGGGATTGAGGGGAAGGGGGGTTATGGGTTGGAGTGGTGTGTTGCGGCTATGGAGGCTGAAGGTGGGGATTTGGATAGGGCGAGGAGTTGGCTTAAGGGGTGGGCGCCGCAGAGGACGGAGGCTGGGGTGTGAGATGGTAGGGGTTCAAGTGTTTTGATGAGGTGTTTGTAGATGGGTGGGTGTGTAGAAGCATGATGGATGGTGGTTGGAGCATATAGACTAGATTAGAGAGATACCCAGTAACGATGTCAACGAGATCGCATAGGCCTAGAGCACGGCAAGGTGGATTTGTGATATGCATAGATCCGATAGACAGGATCTATGCATGTCACAAATCCACCGTGCCGTACCCTATCGCAGTCATACACACAAGCCCTACCACACCTCCATCCCACCCCCCTTCTTCACCTTCACAAGCCAAACCCTACAATTTACTCTTCCCCCCCTTACCCCCTCCCTCCCTCTCCGTCTGCCTCCCCATATCCTCCGTCTCACTCGTCTCCGCCTTCAAACTCGCCGGATCACCCAGTTGCGTCTTATTCACCTTGTTTCCATCGTCGTTCGCAAGCGTCCCTCGTACTTTCTTGCTGTGAGGTAGATCTTCCTTTCCTTCCTCTTTCTTGCTACCTGCACTCCCGCCGTTGCCGATCGCTTTCTTGTCTGCGCCGTTGTCTGCGCCCCCGGCTGATGTGCCGGATTTGACGTAGGGGGCTGAGGGCGTGGGTGCGCCGATGGAGGAGGTTTCTCTTGATGGCGGGGAGGAGGAGGAGGAGGAGGAAGAGGTGGAGGAGGAGGAAGGTGCGTCGTTTGAAGGGAAAGTCTTGCTATCGTCGTTTTCAGGTTTCAGACTGACGTGGTCGCCGAGACGGGGAGTGGGTTTATCGGAGGTCATGGCTTCTTTGGTCTTTGGGTTTGAGAGGGTGCCGCGGACGGAGGAGGAGTGCGATGTGTCGACCATAATTGCTGACCAGGGTAGTTTTTCTTGTATGATTTGTATGATGAGTATGATGTGTATGAAGTCACAGTTACGTTCGAGGTATTTGACCGCGGAGAATGAAATCTGGGGAAAGAGGCTGGTTATGACATCTAGACCTTACCTGTACCTCGGCAGCTACGCAGCTACATCATTGAGAGATAGTGCGTGCTTTGGTGGTGGGAACACTGGATGGAGTGTCTAGCGCGTGGGCATGACGTCTTGCATTGTGAGGCGCGTTGTCACATGAAGATCTTGGTGATGATTTTGCGCGTTTTGGATTCCTTCAGAATATTGTTCGATTCAAAAACTGCTTGGGACCCATTGATCGCAGACCTTGGAGTTGAGGTTTTGAAGTGTTGACGATTGTTGTGGCCGTGAACGAATGAGGTTGTGCTGATGGCTTACAGAGCGGCGGAGCCCCAAGCTCCCCACAACCCGTCCCGCCGTTACACCTCGGCATCTATGCTACCCCAGAGTCTCGCGAGCTCCGCAGTTATGTCCTCACTGAACGCGAAGGCAGCACGCGCAATTCACACTGCAAACACTATCAATGCGCCATCATGGACGCGAAATACTCCCACCTGTTGTCTGTTCCCTGGGCCGCTGCCTTAATTAACGACCCCAACTGGACGCCGATGGAGACCAGCTCGCGGTCAGTAAAGCCATCAGGGGAAGACTCCTTCTTCGCAGGAACGCTTGGCACTGATCGCACAATAACAACGCTTCTTACCTTCCGTCCGAAAAATGAGGAAACAGGCGACATCGCGTACAAAGAGATTAAAACGATTGTGGAGCTAGGCGATGGGCTACAAGGCTACCCACGGATCGCACACGGCGGCTTCCAGGCAACGTTGCTTGACGAGATGTCCGGCGTCTTGATCGGGATGGTCATGGAGAAGAAGGCGCAAAGGGCAAGTAAGGACGGTCGCCGAGCGCCTGCCGTAAGCTACGTTACCGCCTGTTCGTCCATACCATGCATCAACACCGAAACACCAGCTGAGCACAAACAGATCTAAACACTACCTACAAGAGGCCGGCACCAACCCTGCAGACGCTTCTCTGCACAGCCAAGATCGAACGAATAGAAGACGGCGGTCGCAAACTCTACGCTCGCGCAACGCTCGAAGACGGCAACGGTACGATATACACCATCGCCGACGGCATGTTCATCAGACTTTCGACCAAGCTATGATACCTCCAGATGATCATGCGCTCTGCACGGGAATAGGCAGTGACCCCACAGTACTACTATGTGCCACGGAATTTGCTGAGGCGCCCGTCGAACTGTCTGGGCATCTGGATACCAACCTCGACAGTACATGGGCCACCACAGCGCGTACTACGCTTGTACATGAATACAATATCTCATCTGCAAAGTCGCACGGCTCGCGTGGCCATCTGTCATATCCGCTGCTTGTCGGGAGTTTGGTCGCACGGCATCGCGCAACGCAGCTGCCGCGACCCTGCGCAAAGTCTGAGAGACGGCGAGCTGTCGCGCACCTCAAAGCGCATCTCAACCCCTTTTGCAATACTGAATGCTGGTACACTACGATTCCAGCCTACGACTTTCAAGGTTTCGTTCAAGATACCCTCTTAGGCAGGCGTGTAAAGAGTCGCTTGAGCTATTCACCTGCTCCACCACGAATGGACTGTCCGACTTTGACCGAAGTTACAAGCGCACATTCGCTTGACCTCCTGTATTGCACATTCTGTTACTTTTTCATCGACTTGATGCTCAGATTTTGCCATGTGCGAAGCTACTGGGTCGGCGCCTGCTCTTAGTGGCAGATAGCCCGAAAGTGTAAGTCGAGTCTAGCCACATGACTGGTCATAGCCAGATTCTTTTAATCTATCTACCCTGACCCACATGATCTACCCTGTGCATGACCGTCGCCTAGGCCCGGCTCCTGTGCATCTGGGGTATTCGACGAGGCGTGCCATGTTGCAATCTCAAAGCATACACCTAGGAAATTGTCTCCAAACATGGCGTTCGGCCGACCTCTAACCAGCAACAGCTCCACGACGCCCAGACCTAGGCATGCCCGAGTCTGCAAACGACACTACACTCCGTGGCCAACGTTCACGCGCCTGACTTCGCCGCCGTCATTTGCGATTTTTGACTGGCGCCGTTTCAAAACAAGTCTGTTCCAATCAGGCAGGTCAAAAGAAAGGTGTCGGACTCGCCTTCACGTTGCTTGTCTCGCGGAAGCCTCACAAGACTCTCTGCATTCACCGCATCACAACTATGGGTGTGAAGTGAGTGCTCTGACGTCTAAGAGACTAACACATGAGCACGCGCGCTTGAGGCTTATGCTGCAGGGCAAGATCATAGGGCAGACTCATGCAGTGCGACGCATGGCATTTCTACCTAAGACTACCCCACATTTAGGCTTCGTGGCGAACTACTGTTGACGGCGCAAATCTGGGGTCATGAATCTTAAGATTCATGACCGCGGAGCCAATTGCCGGCTTCAACGCTCTGGTCTTGGCACTAGCGTTCGTCACATGCTTCCAAGGTTTGGTCGGTGTTTGCACAGTCACTGGACAGCGCTTTAACGGAAATAATATGCGTAGGGCCGTCCCGGTGACCAACGCTGTATCGAGGTTAGTTGTATATCCCCTGAGTCTTCTCACAACTTCTGCTTGTAGCTCACCCACAACATGTGTTGGGCAGCATGTTGGATCATCATCGTCATCCGCAGCTATTCATGTTCAGATAGCGACCGTAACTTGTACACGTAAAGTAGATCACACTGCTCACGAGAATAGAATAGGCTGTTCAACTTACCAAACAACACAAAACACCCTTCGGAGATGTGGCTTGAAAAGGAAGGGCGCGTACCTACACCCTCCCTTTCCCCAGACTATGTTACTCAAGCTAAGACATCTCGAAGCCGGGACCGAAGTAAGCTATGTAACCCTTCAAACGGCAACGGGGGTAGCCGTCTGGTGGGTTAGTCTTCGACAAGGCCTTATGACCTCCTAAGTGGTAGACGGTGAGGTGCTCATCACCGGATGTCGCTAGCTGGCCAGTCGGCATGCTTCATGGGGAGCAGATCTCCAAATGATCGCGTGGGTGTATGGTTCTTTCTCCTATCACGCATTGCCACGACGTGTAGCAGTGAACAAACGGGGAGATTAAATAGGCATCATGGTCTCCCCTTCTGAGACTTCTTCTCGCTACTACAGTCTACATTCCTTTGTACTCCTCCTCTTTGTGTTCTCACTGAACATACCATTATCTATTGGCATATACTCACGGCTATGCATTTGTCCTTCTTGCTCGCCTGCCTGAGTGCAGTAGGCATTCAGGGAGCTGCTATCGGTAAGCGAAGACCGTTTCCCCTGAAAACTTTCGTTACTGATACACTATAGCACGCTTCCCCAGACAGATAGTAGTGAATGATACGGAGCCTACCTCCAACATCAGCAGCATCCAGGGAGTTGCTGCCATCACAGATGGCTACTGGCTGAACGACCTCTCCGGCAACGGAAGAGCCGCCTTCAACGCCAACGGCGCTTACAAGGTCTTCCGCAACGTTAAGGAGTACGGAGCAAAGGGTAAGCTACTTTGCTTTTTGCGTTCCAGTACAAGTCTAACATCCTCATAGGCGACGGTGTCACCGATGATTCCGATGCAATCAACCGTGCCATTGCCGACGGCAACCGTTGCGGTCCCGGTGTGTGCGACTCGGCTACGGATTCCCCGGCCGTCGTCTATATCCCTTCTGGAACGTACCTCATTGGCAAGCCCATCATCTTCTACTACATGACTCAGCTCATCGGCAACCCCCGAGGTCTTCCCGTCTTGAAGGCTGCTCCAACCCTCCAGGCTATTGCTCTCATTGATGCTAGTCCTTATCAAAACAACGGTGCACCCGGCTGGACATCAACCAACATTTTCCTTCGGCAAATCCGCAACTTGATCATCGACGGCACTGCTGTTGCACCAACCAGCGGCTTCCAGGGTATCCACTGGCCCGCTTCGCAAGCCACGACCATCCAGAATGTCAAGATCCGCATGACACAGGCATCCAACTCAGTTCACGCTGGTATCTTCGTCGAGAACGGATCCGGTGGCCACATGGCTGATCTCGACATCGAGGGTGGCCTGTACGGGATGAACATTGGAAACCAGCAGTTCACCATGCGCAACGTCAAGATCTCCAAGGCCGTTACTGGTATCTCGCAGATCTGGGATTGGGGCTGGTTGTACGCTGGTCTTACTATTAGTGACTGCGGCACTGCTTTCTCTATGAGCAACGGCGGCTCGGCTAATAAGCTTGAGGTTGGCTCTGTTGTTATCATCGACTCTGAGATCACCAACTGCCAGAAGTTTGTCGATATGGCATGGACGCGTAACAGCGTTCCTACTGGTGCTGGACAGCTCGTGTTGGAGAACATCAAGCTTAACAACGTACCCAACGCCGTCGTAGGAAACGGAGCTACTGTTCTTCAGGGCGGTACCTTCACTATCCAAGCTTGGGGTCAGGGAAACAAGTACGCTCCCAATGCCAACGGTCCGGAGAAGTTCCAGGGAACCTTCACTCCTGTTGCTCGTCCAGGAGGTCTCTTGGATGGCAACAAGTACTACGCCAAGTCGAAGCCACAGTATGAGAACCTCAACTCTGGCGACTTTATCAGCGCTCGCGGCAGTGGAGCTGTAGGTGATGGTCGTACCGACGACACCCAGGCTGTTCAGAATGCCATCAACAGGGCTGTTTCCTCTAACAAGGTATGTCCCCTTTCAAACTCGCACTATTCCATAATCCGAGGCTAATCATTTTCCAAAAGGTCCTATTCTTCGAGCACGGCGTCTACAGAGTAACCAACACAATCTACGTCCCCCCCGGCTCCCGCATGGTCGGCGAGACCTTCCCCTCAATCATGGGCTCCGGCTCCGTCTTCTCCAACAAAGACGCCCCCGTCCCCATCATGCAAATCGGCAAGCCCGGCGAAAGCGGCCGCATCGAATGGTC
Organism: Alternaria conjuncta; assembly: GCF_024043145.1. Lineage (NCBI taxonomy): Eukaryota > Fungi > Ascomycota > Dothideomycetes > Pleosporales > Pleosporaceae > Alternaria > Alternaria conjuncta. The sequence goes on along the minus strand of NW_026250102.1, from coordinate 224,885 downwards.
CGACATGATTGTTCAAACCCAAGGCGCCACCCCCGGCGCCATCGTAATCCAATACAACCTCAACACCTCACGCGGCTCCGGCCTCTGGGACGTACACACGCGCATCGGCGGCGCCAAAGGCACAAACCTACAAGTCGCGCAGTGCCCCTCTACCGTCGGCAGCGTAAAACCCGAATGCATGGCCGCCCACACAAACGTCCACGTAACCAAGGGCGCCAACGGCGCCTACTTCGAGAACAACTGGTTCTGGACAGCCGACCACGACATGGACGATGCGCGCAGCACGCAAATCACCATCCTGACGGGTCGCGGCCTGCACGTCGAAGCCTCGAATGTGTGGCTCTGGGCCAACGGCGTCGAACACCACGCAAACTACCAGTACCAATTCAACGGCGCGTCTAACATCTTCGCCGGCTTCATCCAAACAGAAACACCATACTACATGCCCACGCCCGACGCCTCCAACCAACCCTACGGCACATCCTCTGCCTACTCCGACCCCGTGTACCCCTCCGGCGCCTCCGCCTACGGGCTACGCGTGCTGAACTCAAAGAACGTGCTTGTGTACGGTGGGGGACTGTATTCTTTCTTCCGCAATTACAGCACTAGTTGTTCGAGCGCGGATGCGAGTGGTGGGGCGAGGATATGCCAGAATAGGATTTTTAGTATTGAGGGGGATAGCAGTGTGCAGGCTTTTGCGCTTAGTGAGGTGGGTAGTGAGTGGATGGTTACGGTGGATGGGGTGGATAGGGCGGGTTGGAGGGATAATTTGAGTGTTTATTCGAATACTATTGGGTGGCTTGGGTATAGGGTTTGAGGTGGAGGGAGGATGATGGGCGGTTGGGAGATGAAGGAAGAGGACTGTATATATGGGATGGGGGATGGTGTTTGGTGTTTTGGAAGGGTTGTTTGGATGGCTGGTTGACCACGGTCGCTATCTTTCTGTCCGGATAGGATGGAATGGAGTCTTGGGTTGTATACTGCTGTTGTAGTATATTCTTTTTTACTGAATGCAAAGGATCAAGTCTTATCGGTTCTTCTTCTCTCTCTTTCTCTCTACTGACTGACTAACGGCCCATGTGGCACCCCATATCTAGTAGTCATCTTTCTGCTATGCAAAATCCATGATCCAAACCTCACTCGCTTCGTTCAGCTGATCAACATCGACATCATCTGCGCGTCAGGGTCAACCTTCCACACGTGCGACATCGGCGATCCCTGCATGTATTGTACAACAGGGTAATCAGGGGGTTACTCGTATATGCAGTGCTTGCAAAAATTGGTATGTAAGAACACCAGGTAATCACAAGTAACCGAAGTTTACATTGCATCCGAACTAACTCTCATGCAAGGCTAGCACACACAACACAACCTCCAACCGACCTCATCCAGACTGCCAACATACAAAGTGAAATGTGGAGTCAATCCATCGACACTCAAACACGTAATTACTCCAGATCAATGAGCAATACCGAAAGTCATCACCACCCAGTGCATGCACATGCCCTTATGCAACAGTTTTTCTTCGATAAGAATTAAGGAATGAATAAGAAATAAGAAATTGAATACTGGTATCCAGACGCCGTGATGAGGATGTGGGAATCGAAAATGTGGATCTCATGTCCAGAGCGGGACACGCTGAACGCCATACCAAAAACGCAAAGACACAACAGAATAAATGAAGTCGCGTGACACAACAAGAGTTTGCGTTGGACAGGGGAGTATGATCATCACTGCATGCGTTTTCGCTTACGCACGTCATCTGCTTCATCCTCCTCGCTGCGTTCCGCAGTTTCCGCGGGATTGAGGAGCGAGTGGACATTGGACGCCATACTAGATCGTCGAGTAGGTGGTCCAGTGTCGAGGCCTTTGAAAGGGTATCTAGCTCCCGGTAGTGTCCAGCCAGCATCCGGATTTAATGTCGACGGCATGTTTTCATTTGGCGGTGGAGGAGAGCCGTGTCTTGACTGTGCTTGCCGTGGACCGCGGGGTAATTGATATGATTCCAATGCATCACGGAGCTGCTGGTCACCACCTCCGATAGGTGGATGGCGCGGTGACGAGGGCCATTGTGTGGAGTTGTAACCAGAAGCGTAGGGCGAATTGACAGCAGGGTTGGGTGGCTGTGGTTGCCAACCGTGTAAGCGGATATCTGCCGAGGTGTGCCGCCTATATAGATTATACGGAGGGGACAAAGTGCTTGGCAAGTTGCTCCCCAGGTTTGCACCTCCCGGCTGCTGGACTTGTGGTGGAGGAGGTGGGGGTGGCTGATGGGAAACTGGGGTTCTGGCTGAAGATGGAGAGTAATTACCCGTGCCTATTGAACCGTAACGTCGCGGAGAAATTGCAAGATGGGCCGGGATCGGAGCCTTGTATGGAGCTTGCCGTGAAACGTTCGCCAAGGATCCTCTCCGCGATTCTGTTAGATTGTCTTGTGGCATTTGCCGGGGTGAAAGTGGTGGGCCGTTGCTGCTGTCTACTTGCATGAAGTAGGATTGGCGTGCGGAGAGAGGTGCATCTTCTGGTGGCTCTAATGCTCGGAGCATGTCTGTTTGTCGTGCAATTTCACGCTGCATCATAGCGACTGGCAAAGTCAGTGTATGTCGCGCAGATAAGGTTTGAGCATTGACGCGTACCATCCCTATGGATAGGGTTTTCCGGGTCCGGCACCATTTGCATGATGAGGTTTGCAAGGTCCTGATTCCACTGAAAATCTGTTAGCTGTTGTGTATTGGAGTCTAGACAATTTACTTACTTGGTGGCATTTCATCATGCCCTCGGCAAGCACCGAACTCCTTTGAGTGAGGTATGCGCATGTGTCTTCTGATCGCTGCATGCGCGCATGCATGTCATGGAGGTTATATTCGAGACTCTGGAGACGTGACTCGACAGGGTCCGGCATAGGGTCGACCGCCTGCCCAGCTGGTGGGCCAAGGGGCATTTTGGGCGCGGGGAAGGACTCGCGATGGACGAGGGCATGTCTAGAAGCACGTCGCTTGATCTCGCGCAGACCGACCAGATCGCCTCGCTTGAAGTTTCCGTTGCCGTGCTTGAACTCCCATAGCGGGGTGTCTGGCGATCCAGTGTGGAAAACGTCGCTCACTGCAGCAGTACAGTCAGCATGTGATTATGGCATGGCGGAAAGAAATTGGACACGTACCCTTGTGAAAGCCGTACATGTTCAGCTGGCGCACAAATGAGGAAATGTTGGTGTGCTTGAAGTAGGACCTGGGATTTGTTAGCCAGAAAGCCTGAAGCGGCCGTGGCTTCAGGTGTACGTACGAAAGGACTTTGGAGAACTCGCTAGAGGGTGACATGACGAAGCTCTCGTTAGTGCTCGCCCAGGAGATGAGGTGCTGGATGCTCTGGTCTTCGAGCATGCTGTGTCGTGTTAGTGTCGCATCGCGTGCGTACTGTTGCGGCACACGTACTTGTATAGCTTGTGTATGAAGGCCGTCTGGACGACCTTGGGCTGTTGTGCAGCTGCGGCAGCGCCCACTGCAGGCGCGGTGTTGCCATTGGGCGGCGAAGTGTTTTCCGAATCGCCGTTTCCTTCTCTTTGCGACGGCAGCTGGAAAGAGACCGATTGGGTGCGCTCGTTGGGCGGGCCCATGGTTGACGACGAGGGCGTGATGTCCATGGGGTCCCGGGACGCCGCAAGCCTCGGGCTGGACGAGGGCAGGATGGGAATCGACTTGTGCAGGTTGGGATGGTGAGGGTCACCCGAAAAGGGACTGCGGCGGGCCTCTGCGACAGAAGCCATGTGGGCGATGTGGAGAGCAGGCGTGGTGTTGAGATGTCAGGCCTGCTGCGTGCGTGGAGACGGGCGCACGGGGGTCGTGCAGGGGAGAGGGAATTGAGCAGCGAGCGATGGGCGCAAAGATTCAGAAGTGTCTCGAAAAATGCTTGAGGCCGGGTGGATGCAGGGTCCCGACTTGCGGTGGCAGCGAACGTGGGTGGGCGGAGAAGATGCGGAGGAGCATGCGATATGTGTGGCCGACGTCGCCGCAGAAGCTTCGAATCGGCGGGCGAGCGTCTTGGAAGCTTCCTAGGCTTGGGGATTTCTTCTAGCGCCTGCGCGAGCCGTAGAAATATGGTTCCAGAAAAAGTCGGCGTGGCAGACGGTGCCAGTGGTCCTTTGTCGGATCGGGAGCGGCCGTCGCTGAGGAATAGGAGCTCGCGCAGTCCGAGGGGCAGGTCCGAGCGCTGAAGACGACGACAATTCCAGATGCTCCGGGATACTGTGTTTGAGCGTGCGAGGCTTGGCGGGGGAGGAGAAGACAGGTTCGTGGGAACTGGCAGACTGCGAGGCGCGGCGAGATATGCCGGCGTGTCGCAACACTGGCTACGGACGGAAAGGAGGTCCAGGCACGGGGCGTCGAGGGCGGAACGGTAGCGCTACCGCTGAGAATACTATGGGGGATCGCGATGTGGGAGCGTGCTGCGGGAGCATCTGAAGGCCTTTGCGCACCACCAGCCGAGCCAAGTGTCATCCAACGCTGAGGGGACACATGGCCATCTTCATTTATCTACCTATCTATCACCGCCTTCAGCACTGTGTAGCTCTAGGTACCCCAACGCCCGCTGACAGGCCATGGCCCGCCGTCCGGGTTTGCTGCCATGGTAGGGCAATGGCATGCAGCTCACGGCAAAGACGTCGCTCCTTGTCGACGTTGCATGTGCCCGCGACCCCTGCCATCGGCCAGCTGCAGGTCGAGACACTGAAACATTGCTCGACCATAATAACCCACCGCTAATATCACTATAACGCGAACTGTTTCTGCTGCGGGGTCAGCATATAATGCGCCTCATATGCCTATGCTCCTCCCGAGTGCCCGTGATGCGGCTGCGGATGCGGAAGGGGAGTGGCACAGACTAGAATACCGAACCTTCGCCAGAGTTGCCTCAAATGCTGCCGGGCAGCTGAAGCCGACTGACTCCCTTGCCCATGGTCAAACACTGCTAGTACGACTCGCGAGCATCGACGCCATCCTCGGCTTTCACGCGTGGTAGAAGGCAGGGGAGGGTCCAGGGTCTGCAGGCAGCCTTCACGCACAGACCTCCTTGGATAAACGTCAACCACCAACCTTCCTTCGAGTCAGCCTCGACCGACTTTCCCCAGGCCAACCCAGGTGCCGTCAACGCAGAACGTTAGCTTTACCCCGACGCTACCACCTGCCGTCACCGCACCAGTCTATCACCGACCGCTCGGGTGGCGAGTCGCTATCCTATCGATAGCCCTGCCTTGGATCGGCAGAAAAAGCAGCATGGCAGCCATGGCTACCGACTTCATCGATGCGTTTCGACGCATGCATGTACATGAGAGAGAACAGGCGCTCAAGGCTCTAACAGCTGAACTATCGCCGTATGAGTGGAGGACACTCCACGCCACGACAAGCAGTCGTACCTTCCAATTCGACGTCATCGGCAATCTGCCCGTTGAGCTAGTGGCCCAGGTGTTCTCGCATTTAGACGTTGCTGCTCCTTACCGCTTGCAAAGTGTCTCAAGACGATGGAATCACACTCTCCAGAGCTTATACGTGATCAAAGCAAGCCTCAACCAGTGGTACCAAGGCACTGTCAACTTCCAAGATGCCGACCACGCTCTGTGTCAAAAGAAAGCCCGCAAGATAAATGCCTTTCGTACTGGCAAGCCGCGCAAAGTCTACAAGATAACACCCAAGGATCATATAGATGATATCTATTTAGCAGGAAACAGTCTCATCTGGCAAAGCCTAACCTTCACTCCGGAAAACCAATCGCGAAACGTCTGCGTCCTCGATCTAGCTACATGGGATCTTCGCTTCCTGGGTGGCGAAGGCCGTGAACGAATTATCGACGTCTTCATATCTAGTGAGATTGTGGCGCTAACAACCTGGGCGAACATCTGCTACGTTCACGAATTGCATGGCAAACGAGGTTGCAAGAAGTTCAGAGTACCAAACAACAACTATTTCGCCAGCGTTGCCTGTCGAGAGCGCACTGTCGCATGTTATCATATCGACTCCGGTTTTGCATCGGTGTATGTCTGGGAATACGACTCCCAGCGTGGAAGATCCTTCGATATCAACTTTGAACCCGGTAACATGTTCTGGGGGACCGATGTCGTGTAAGTAATCGCTCTGGGGTTGCTGAGCGGTGCTCGTATCCTTTGAAGCCAAGGAATCTACCAACACTGAGATCCTCTATGCATCCTTTGCACGTAAAGCTAATCCGAGTCTAGCATGAACGAATCAAATGCCATTGCTCCTATCATACAGCCTGCGACCCAGACAATCATCTTATTTGCCAATGCTGCACGTAACAATGACGTTCCTGTCCATCAAATGTACTTCGCATTCGGTCGCTACACATACAGCGGGCAGTGTCTTAGTACACACCATGCAAACCTCCATGGGGTGACTCCTCTCTCGCATTTTTCCCATACTCCAAACACTTTCGTTCCAGTCGACGACAAGCAGAACATACTGTCGATAGTCATGCGAGACACCGAAGGCAAGTCATCCTTCCTAGTGCGCTTCAACGAAGAAGAAATGGACATGAGTGTATGGGAGGGTTCCCGGCTTTACGAACACCCCGAATACTTAGATACCAATGGTGCCATGGCGTGCTGGAAGGACACATGCTATGCCGCATTCTGGGACGGGGACGTCGAAATGCGTGACACGATTGCGCTTATGGATCGGAAAGCCGACAAGCATCACATGAACGCGGTTGAGGGCGCCAGTAACGGCAGAACCTACAAGCCCATCGTGTCTGAATCAATGGACAACGAGTCACTCGATCTCGACATCAACGCCCCCGTTGTGATGAACGAAGACTATGTTATCAGAAACGCGGGGAATAGGTTCTACATACTCTGCTTTGACGATGACGATGAAGGGAAGAAACCACAGGAGAGTGGACAGTTCTTTGATATAGGAGAGCTTGAGGTGTTGAAGGGTATGGATACTTGGGTTGTTCAACCACATTACAAGGGGTGGCTACAGTCTCGGCCATATGCCCGTGTAAAGGAAATCTGGGGGCCAGAGCTGGAACGCCGGAGGCAGGAGCTTTCATTATCTTCAGAAAGTGACTAGTCATTGAGATATAGTTGTGTATGTGTAGCAAACCTTGGGAATGCGAGAGGGTTTCTAGTAACCCCTAGTAACGCTCCATGCAACAGGACACAGACCAACTCCGAATTATCTACTGCACCCTGGTTGACTGATCTATATCTCCTGTCTCGCCCGCTCTAGCATCCGCAATGTCTCCCCAATAATCGCACTTTCTACTCCGATCAACCCATCACTCATCAGTCGAGCATGACCGATAACGAATCTGAAATGTGGAATGATAACCCTATCAGATTGGCACGATCATTCATGTCAAGTCATTTGCTCATGCAATATCTATTGTTGCTATCCAATCCCATTCAAACTCCAGTATATCCCATACGTCCGTTAAATGCTATCGACCGAATGCCGTAAATGTCACGCAGACTTTTCTCTTTCATCGTGGTCATCTCCCTTCTATCCTTCCTCGATGGAAAACTCCTATTGCTTGCCCTCCTGCTCCCTCGAAAGACGGTCATGCTCGTCAATGTCACTAAATCAACGTTAGCAAAGAACATATGCGAGCAAGAACAAAACATACGTAGCCTCCCAAGGATAACAAATCCAAACATCCCCCACCGTCCTCGCCGCACTATACCTCCCCTCCAGAATCCCCTGCGGCAACGCCCCCTTCTTCGCCTTATCCTTATTATGCAGGACAAAAATGCTGAAATTGGTTTTCTCGCCCTCCCTTCCCAGTTTCTTCACCGCGGCTTCCACATCCTTCTCCAACTCCCTGACCGCGTACTCTAAGGTGGTTCGTGTATCGTCGACCTCGTCAACGATCAACACGTTCTTGCCGATCAGATTCGCCATTTCGAGGCTGGAGAGGTCGAGCCATTGTGTGCGCGTGACTTTTGTGCCAGGGGTCTCGATGTCTTTGTCGGTGGTTGTGGGCAGGGTTTCGTAGAGGGAGAGGCCGATGGCTTGGATGGGGATGTTGGGGCTGTTTGAGCGCTTGAGGAAGGATCTGTTGAACAAGTATATTAGTTTATGTGTCTGGTATGTACGGTGTGTGTGTGTGTGTGTGTGTGTGTGCGTTTGGGAATATAATACCGGAGGATGCGCGCGGGGACGTAGCCGCCGCCGCCGATGGCGATCATGAGGTTGGGCTTGAAGTCATTGAGGATTTGGTCTGCGGCTTCTTGGCACAGCTTGTGCACCTGTGGGGAGGGGGGTTGTTAGCTGTGTTATTTGTACTTTGTTTGCTGCGCGGTGTTGCGCAAGGGTTCGAGGGTCGTGGTCGCATGTATACGATACGAACAGAGTCTCCAGCATCGCTTTCCACAATATCTGTATGGCGCGATACCAGCCTCGCGTTGTATACATCGTGGTGACACAAAGACACCTCACGCGCGTGCGTGCGCGGGGTGTCTAATCGCATGTGTAACAATAGATCTCGAAAGAACGTACCTGGTTGTATGTGACGTAAACCTTCTCGACCATGTTCGCGGTAGTATTCAGGATAATATCTCCAAGTGTAAAGAGTGTAATCAAAGTTGAACGGAGGAAGTGGAATTGTTTTTGCAAAAAAAAAGTCTGTCCGCCCGCGGGAGAGTCAAGAAATGGTTACCTACTTAGGTAGGCAAGGCTAGAGCGGCGTACGCCGAAAATCTATGGTGGGGGATTAGTGCCCCGCAATCTGGGACTGGGCCAATCAGGTGGAACGTGGTCGTGATTCACATACGCGATTTGGTTCGTGGACCCTTCTGCAGCAGGTCTTCATTCACAGCAAACACGTGCAGCAAAGTCGAATTATTTCTAAGCAGGACGAACAGGGTATATTGATTGACTGATGAGGGTCATAACATCGTAATCATTACCCAACAAAAAGCACGTCCATCTGATGCGATGCTATGCTTGCGACAAGCACTCCCATCTCCATCCCTTCTAGCTTTCTACAATCCTTCGCTCAAGTTGAAAAGCTTCCGCCCGCAAAAAGGGTATATCGTGATTATTATACAAGAAGGTAAAGCAAAGTAACCCAGATAGACCACCTTCTCTTTTTTGGTAAAACGCCGGACGATGAGGGAGATAAAACGCTGCAAACGTATATGTAAGTATGAGAAAAGCACGGCCGAGGAACGTTGGACTCGTGCTGAACGTTCAATTGGTTGAATGGTTGTTTGTTGATGGCGTGGGCGGGGGAGAAGTCTGGCTTCCTCATTTGATGCCCATTTGGCGGAACTTGCGGGATGCGCGACGGCGCAGGCGGTTCATGCCCATAGCCTTCCTGAGGCTGTCCCGATCGTCGTCTTCATCTTCTTCTTGTGGTACGGTGAGCATTCGTCGACCGTTTGTGGTTTTGACCGAAGTCTGGTGCGCCAGGATGTTCTGTTCACGCCAGAACATGCGCTTTTGGTCAATGACATTCTGTGACAGGTTGCCGAACCCCTTCTTCACGAACGCCAGGTCGTGCAGGATGTTGGGGTCGAGGCAACGTCTGGGCAGTGTCTGGACTGCCATGAAGATCTCGCCATCGCCAGGACGGTACTTTTTGATTTCTGGTTCACCCAGCTTGAAGATGGCAAGGGCGTAGCGGTAAAGGGCACGGGGTCCTTCATAGAGGAAGGCGTCCCAAACGCGGAGTACCGTTTCAATTGGCAGAACACCAACGAAGATGCTCATGAACCAGGAAGTGCAAGAAAGAGCGACTGTGGGCTGGCGTTGGAACTTGGAATTGGGGTGAGCGTTGGAGCCGGCGCCGCTGTTGATGAGATCGGTGTCGTTAATTGATGCCCATACCTTTGGCAGGTAGTCCTTGATCAACATCATCAGGACATTGACCTCGGTGTTTGCCAAGCTGCGAGCGTGAGCACCAGGCAGATGGTTTTGCGTGATGATTGTGAGAAGAATGAAGACCTTTTCCTTGTCCTGCTTCAGGAACAATAGAAGAAGGCCGGCAATGAAGTTGAGCGACTGGCAATAACCAATATTGGGGTTGTTCAGGGCGAAGCAAGATAGGACTTCGCGCAGGTCCTGGATCAACACGGGTTCGTCGTCAGACTCGCCGTCCAGTAGATCAGTCGCTGCTTCCGGGCGGAAATGGATGTTGTCGGGGAATGTCCTGTCGAGATCGCGCTCAATGGCATCTTTATCGTCTTTGTTGAGCTCATCACGGTTGACGCGAGCTACCAGAGACTTGTACAGGCCGACATTTTCCTTCCGCGCAAGCACGTGCTGACCGCCAGAATAGTACCACCACATGGCACCTCTCCACTCAGGAGGGTAGCCCTTGCGAGCATAGCGCTTGACCTTCTCGCACATTTCAGGAAACCTAGTAGGCTCATTCGTTGATAGACCTTGCTTGGCCATCAATGAAATCCATTTGCCTCTCCGGCGGGAGATGTGGTCTTCGTATTTGGAAGCCCATGCGTTGTACTCCTGCACGTTGATCTTGTCGGAAGCCTTCTTGAATCCATAGCGATCTCTCTCGGTAGGGGCGGCCGTCTTTCGCAGGCCAGGTATTACGGTGGGGATCTGGTTGGGAGGTGCCAATGTAGGGCCTCTCGGGGACTCGGGCTTGCTCTTGGCTGTCGTGAGCTGAGACATCATGCCAAGATCGAACAGTGCGCTCTTTCGGTCGAAGACACTGGTGGAAGCGCGACGAGGAATAGCCTCATCTTCGTCCAGCTCGGGGAGCGGCTCGGATCTTTGCATAGGTGGAGATTGAGGAACATGGGAACTGGCAAGAGATTCACTGGAAAAGGTGCGAGGGACGCTTGGTCTCTTGCTATGTCGCTTGGAGTAAGCTTCGATGTTGGCCCAATCCTGGCGCGACATTCGCGACCGACTTGGGGGCAGTTGTGGAAGATTGGAAATATCACGACGGATATGGTCCAGCTGTGAGCGGCTACCCGTGGATCTACTGGAGCGGTGGCCCTTGGCTTCCGTCGTTCTGAGAGCAAGAGCTTGCAGTGTGACAGACACGCGCCTCGGTGCTTCTTCATTTGTTCGTTTCACTGTGCTCGATCGCTTCTTTCTGGATTGTTGTGTTGCGGCCTCAATCGTTCGTGGGGTGTATGCGGCCTGGAACGGGCTGACCTGTACCGAGGGCAGTAGTTCGATTCGCAGCGCCTTTCGCTCTGTCGGATCGAGGTTGTACACCTCGTCCACGTCCGAGCCAGAAGGAGGACGAATTGTCAATAGCTCCTTCGAATTCGCGTTACGTCCAAGTTTGCTGTGCGTCGAAAGGCGTGTCCGGTCATCCCATTGCTTGAGGCTTTCACTCGATTGGAAGGAGTCTAGCGAATCGAAATCGCGAGATGGCGTCTGCGAAAGCTCGGGGAGTTCCGCGTCAAGACCCGCTGGCGAGGGGCTGTGCATGTCTCGTTCATCCTGCTCCATGATAGGACTACGCTCCTCATCTTCCTCATCGTAGTAGTATGAATCCAACACATCGCCAACGGCGTCTAGATTCTCATCTTCCTCGGCGATTTCTGATGTCAATATTGTTTCCGGGGAACCGTCGCGTTCCCGAAGGCGTTCCAGACGATCTCTCGATGGATCCCGGGAATAGACGCTGTTGTGTCGATCACTGGCGATGGAGCTCCGTGCGGTGACAATACTGCTTCTTTCCGTGCCACTAGTTTCGAGTACACTGGAAGACGCATTGGTCCAACCGGATCTGAAACTGGCCCGTGGCTCCTCACCACGAAACGGTCGAGGTGGGGGAGGATAGTAGTCAGTATGAGACCAGTTCGGCACACCTCTGTTCGGCTTGTAGGTGCCGGATAGATTGGAGCGTTCGTTGCCTCGGTATTGGGCGTAGTCGGGGATCGAGGTCACGGACCTCAGAGGCGGTGTTGGATGGAAGTTCTGCTGCGAAGAATTGGTCATTCCACGTGGTCGGAGAGGGGAGCTGGGTGAGCCAGGAAGGTCTTCGTTGGAAGAGTCCCATGACGGTCCGGTCGAATTGACGGGATTGCTGGCGAGCGGGTTGAAAATAGCGCGGAGGTCAGGCGAGCGAGGGCCGCTGTCCTGACGGGCCATGGCAGGAGCCATTATGGGGGACATTGGGGCAGATGCCATCCCCGCTTGCACGCCGTTGGGAGGGGGAGGTACGGCGGCATGGCGAAGTAGGGAAGGAGCGCGATGGCGCTGGGAAAAGCCGGGGGAAGGCAGTGCTGCAAGCGGAAGGGTCGGGCTGTCTGCAGGCGACGGGCTGTAGGCGGGCCGTTCGTAGGGTGGCGCGTCTGCTGTGTCCATCTGGAGCTCAGCTGGGTGCTTGGCCCGGTGCGCTCCAAAGCCTCTTCTCGCTACATACGGAAGCTGTGGCTGCGGCGATGTCGGCGGCGTGTATTCCGCCGTGGGAGAGCGGTAGGGGACGTATGGCTCCGGCTCGGCTGCTGGAGAGACGCCTGTAGCGACACGTAGGAGAGCGTCGCCCATGGCGTAGTGAAGGGGTGCGGGTGTGGTGGGCGTTGGCGGGACGGGCGCTCATTCGACCGGGAAACAGGACAGCTCGGAGGTTGAAATTCGCGGTAACATTCTCGGGTGCAGCGCAGGTGTGGGCGGTGATTATCGTGAATGGGCGTGGGTTGGGTGGTGGAGGCCTGCTCTGGGGGCGCGGCGGCGGGTCGACGTGGGGAGCTTCAGAGCTCTGGGTGTGAATGGGGTCAGGTAAAGAATGAGGGCATGCGAAGGATAAGGAACGTGACGTGCGGCACTGGCGCGGTGCAATCAGACGGTGGTGAGGGATGGGTGCCTGCAACGTGTAGCAAGAAAGTCTCCTTCAGCTCCCGCGCCTGGATCCGTCCGTTCACTGAGTCGCTGCCAAGACGCGGCGCTTCCCTCATCCCCGATTCCTGTAGGCTGGGAGGTCGCGGGCCGGTAGGAGCTTGGTGGACCTCAGCGGGCGTGTCAGAGGAGTTCGTTACTCTGACATGCAACGGCACAAATTAGGAGAGTTGCATAAGCGCTGCAACAGGTACCGACCGCCCGCCGCCTCGAGCAGGAATTCGCGAAATTGACGCGCTCCCGGCGAATCAGCGCCGCCGGGGATATTCAGCCCGGGTGCAGTCATCACGAAGCAATACACCGTCGACGGCCTTGTCTAGTTGGTCTTGTGCCCTGGCGACAAGTCCTCGCAGCCATCACACATGTTGGCCGGCTCTCTCGGATTACATGAATGCACTATTTGCTTTGCTGGAACACTTGCGAGGCGCGTGCCACACGCTTTGTTGCGCTTGACTCGCTAGCTTGGCCCTGCACTCGCTGCCAGCACTGCGCTCGAGCACCACTCGCATCACGTATCCGAGTAAGCCTTAGCTTTAGTATTTCTTAACTATAGAAATTTAAAAAAAATCTTAACTTAATAACTAAAGTATACTATTATAGTTATATACTACTCTAATACTTAAAAAAAATAAAATTATAAAATCTTTATACTTATATATTAATTATTTTTTACTTATTTATATAACTTTAAAATAGTAATCTAAACTTAATTAAATACGCTTATATATATATTACTATAAGTACTTAGTATTAATAAATATAAATAATTTATTAATACTAACTTCTCTAAAAAAAAATATCTTAACTATACTCTTAAGTATAAGTATACTATTAGCTATATATATACTATAAAGCTTTAAGTAATTACTTATTATAAAGTTATAGCTAAGTCTATTTTTATTAATATTTCTACTAACTTTATACTATAGCTTTTTATATATAAAAAGCTTATAGCTCTAAAATAACTTTATATAAAAGTTCTTACTAATAATATTATATCTACTAAAGATAAAATTATTAAGATACTTATATATAGAAGTTAAAAAAGAGTATAAAAATAAGTAAGATATATCTTAGTTCTAGTTTAAAGTAGGTAAGAAAGATAGGTAGATTAAGTAGACTAGTAATTAATAAGCCTATAGGTATGCCCTAACGTCTTCCGCAGCGTGACATTGGGGCACCACTCGCATAGAGAATAAACTTGGACAGCTGACAGCTAAGCACGCAGCAATCTCAGTTAGGAAGTGCACTAGGCGTCGAAGCCTCTTGCGGGCTTCGAGAAGGAATTTCCCAGGCTCCCCCTTGTCCTGCCCTGCGGCTCGCTTCTACAGCACTGGCACAGACGACGCTGGGAGATTGGGACATGACGACATGTTGCGGTTGCACTCATCTTATTTGGCGAGCCCGAGTAAGTCTACCCTGCATAATCGCCCGATGTCTACCTAAGCTGCGGATGCATCGCGATCTGCAAAACATTGGATGCTTCTTCGCCCACACCGGTCAAGACGTGTTCCGTCCGCGTGCAAATTTCGCCGAACGCCAAAGATGCAATATGTATCCGACGAGCCCTGTGCGACTGCCTACTCTAATCGATGCCCATATCCGCCTGGCCGGTAGAGGACCCGTGACCCCTCACTTGGCATAGCGCTTGACCCAGTCCTTTACGTTCTTCTCAAACTCCTTACGGTTCTCCCGGTACTCGTTGGCGATGGACGGCTCGATGGCGTCGTCGGGGTTGGGCTCGATGAGCAGCGTCTGGATGAGGCGCAGGACGGACACCACCTTGTTTGGCGGCTTCCACTCGTCAGCGCGCAGCAGACCCAGGCACATGGACCCCTTGTCGTCGTTGCTGACGTTGGGGTGGTAGATCTTGGTTCGGAAGCTGACGACGGGTGGCTTGAAGGGGTATTCGGTCGGGAAGGTAATCTCGAGCTTGAAGTGGCCGCCCTGCAGGCTGTTAGCAAGCGCTACCCACGCCGCACGGAGGGCGCATGGATCAAACCTACAGCGTACGCCGACTGGGCTGGCCCGTCCATCAACACCTCCCACTTGGTCATGTTCTGCTCGTCGAAGTTGATCTTCATACCCGGCGGTGTGTCAGCCATGCACTCGCCGTACTCCTGTGGCCCGGTTAGTATGATTACTTCTGCGCCGGCCTCCATATAGTGGCTTGCCTTCATAATACGCTTCTTCGCTCCGGTGCTCATGTTTACGGTTGGTTGAGTGAGTTGTTTGTAGGTTAGGCAGTCTCGTGCAAGAGACTCTGGGACTGCACCGGGGTGAGCGGTGTGGTTCAGTAGCCAGGTAGAAGCTGGTGCACAGATAAAGGAAGCGCAGACAGTAAGAATAGACTGCAACACCGTAACTGCGCTCGTGGGTAGGCGGATGCAGTGCAGTGGCAGGTGATTGACGTGAAAAGAGGGTTGTAGATGTGGGGAAAGTTGCCTATGGATGACGAGGGACCTCGATTCCTTAGTCAAAGCTCCGCACGCGGCCCGGTAGACGATCGCCTGCACACGTTCTGGTAGCAGGATCACGCTAGCATTCACACGCTGCCAGTTCCATCTCTGTCTCTCTTCAAAAGATGTCTGCGACACGTTGTGAATCCACTTGACGTTCGAGCAACGTGACGACGTCATACCATCACCAAGGAACACTCGTCTCGGTTCTGGTGCCTCATTCGCGAGTGCCGAACATCAAGGTGCACCCCCGTCCTGATATCTTATCAAGCCGCCCCGGTCCATACCGCACGTATATCTCCGAGACTGCACATCCTCGCGATCCGTCTAGAACACGTGGTTTTGACCGCTTGACAAGCTATCGTGTTTCAGCTTGGGCCTGACAGCAACGACAGCTTGCGACAGGCACGCAGGCAGGCATTCACGCTTTCACGCTCCATCATAGCGCATAAGCGCTGCATTATACTTCGGAGCTCCGAACTTACTTCTAGGTTCTGTCTCCGTCGGAGGACGTCTTCCTAAACTTATGCGCTATGCAGGGCTGCAAGACTGGAAATTGGGCTCATCTCATAGGCACACTTGCTTTTGTTGTGAGTCACCGACTGCCCAACACCCAGATCACGTTACATCGCGACAGAGACGCGACGCGCACACCTGACGGCCCGATCAAAACGGCTATGAATTCAAACACCACTTCCCTGCCCATGCTAACTCATTTCTGCGCTCCATATTGACGTCGCTAGGTTCAACGTCATACCGCTTGCCGTTGATGCTCGCTTATCGTCACTCCTCGAGCCAGAAATCCATCATCTTCCATGTTTGGGAAAGCCTCGAATGAGCACTCACAACAATCAATGATGGCGCCTCGCAGCCTGATATCTACTGCAGCTTGTATGCAGCAATTGGCGAATAGCGACAACAATCTGCGTGACACAGCCCAGCGTGCCAGCGCTAGTTGTCCCAGGCGACAGGGGCGGCGACTTGGCATCGCCAGTATTTAACAGGCCGCAACCCCACAATCTTCAGCCTTTACGCCTCACGACAAGCTTGAGTTCGACAACCAAAGCGTGCTTTATCTTCACCACCAGTGTTGGTAGACTCGCTTAAGCTCTTCGGATTTTCAACGACTTTTCTCCCCCGAAAGGTTTGCGAAATCTGAGAGTTTCCGGAGCTCCATTTCTCTTACTTGCTGCTGCGTCACTAACCTGTCCACTCTTTACGAGAAACTTCGTCGCTCGCTACTTCGATTCCGCTCTTCGGTCAACATGTTCGGCAAACGCTCTTTCGCTAGCTCGAAGGAGAAAGACCGCTCAGGCAAGATTACCAAACAGCCGAAGAGATCGTTCCGCGATGCGTCCAAGCAGAAGGTGATGGTCGAGAAGCTGGATGCGCGCAAGGACAGTCCAATGATGGACGGTGGGTCACCATCACTCACCTCTGCCATTGTGACAGTGATCGTTGGTTCCGACCAGCGACTGTTCGCTGCGCACGAAGACGTCCTCTGTCATTCCCCGTACTTTGCTGAACTGCTGCGGGGCCAGTTCTTCGAATCCGCTAATCGCCGCATCGATCTGCCCACGGAGGAACCTGAGATTTTCAGCTGCATCCTCGAGTACCTGTACAAAGGTGACTACTATCCGCGCCTTGTCCACGACAAGCGACGCCAAACCTGGATGCTCGAAGGTGCAGTTGCCTCACCCGACCCAAACAAAACCGGCGACCGCGCAGCCGCCGTCGAGCCAACCTTTTTTCACTCCGGCGTAGGCGACGTCATCCTGCGCGACACAGCCGTGTACTGCGCAGCCGATAGCTACGGCCTCGAAGAGCTCAAGAAGCTCTCTCTGCGCAAGCAGGGCCTGCAGAGCGGGATCGAGGTCGGAACCATCTTGCGCAGCGCACGCTACGCGTACGAGAACACGCCGGACAGCGACTCGCGGCTGCGCGCTCATTACCTCGCTCTGATTATCCGCAGTCGGAAAACTTTCAAGCGTAGTGGCACCATGCAGATGGAGATGGAGATGGGGGGAAAACTGTTCTTTGACCTGTTCGTGGCTATGTGCAATCATGTCGATGATCTTGTGGACGCGAGGTACGCCTTGCGCATCTTTCCTGTTCAAACTCCTCATAATTGTTGTCCTTTGTGATGTTATCTTCGTGCTGACAACTCGCAGCGCCAGCGCCCGCGGCACTCCCAGGACCATCTAAAGACCCTGATTCGCACACCCACTTGCCCGTCACCGTAACACCCGCAAACAAACACACACTCGCATACAACACCGGAGTACACACCAAGTTGCCAAACCATACTCCGCTCGCACACCCCAAATTGCCGACCCGCGACAAAACGTGAAAACAATCACAAAAACACGGAGTAATACCCATTCTCCCTGCTTTCCCTCGGCGTACCGTTGTATCATCCCAACTCATCTTTATCTCATCTTGCTCGCTCTCTTTAACTAGTGGAGTTTGCTCACCCCCATCGCGTCCCCCCTTGGCCCTTAATTCCGACGAACAAACAACATCAACGAACCTATTTCCCCCTTCTCTGCTTGCAGAGAGGAGTACTCGACGACGACGAAACTGCGTTTCCTTTGTTTTGTGCTTTTGGGAATCAAGGCTTGTTGTACGAACATCTAAAGGGAAATAAGAAGGGGACATTCATTTTCATGACGCATTGGTGCTGCGTGGATTAGGAAGACATCGTGCTGGAGGACACCGCTCTCTGGTGGAGACGTGTCCGATGCGGTGACTGATTGGTCCGGACCGCTTGGAATGGAAGACTTACTGTGGAGGATTTGGAGCGGTTGTGGTAATGACAAATTAACTTTGCCGCCGCTATATTTTGTTCTGATGTTGATGTGGTGTTTGATATCTTCTCTTTCCCTTCGCCCTTCACGACTACCCAGATGCTACTTGAGCTTCATGCTGATGTAGACTGCAGACTGGTATAGTTTCTTCACAGTATGAGGTTCTCTATCTTTGGAACGATACTAGGGTAAACATTGCAATACCATCCGCTCGAGGCCGCCGTTTCCCCACGTGGCGGGCCCTGCATCCCACTGCTGCCCCACCGAGGGGTAGCTAGGTAGCTCTGGCGGTTGGAAGCTATACAACACAACATAACACAGCTTCAGCATTCTCCACTATTACACCAAACCTCAATTCTCTCCTCACAACAGAAGCCGTCGAGGAAGACGACAAACACAATCAGCATGGCCGACGTAAACCTCAAAGAAGTCCACGACTTCATGATCACCATCGCCAAACAAGCCGGCTCGCGCATCACCTCCGCAACACCCACAACACAAGGCTCCGGCTCAAAGAAGAACTGTACGTAACACCTCATCATCCCAGAACCCGATTCAATCCACAGAAAACCTCCCATACTAACCCTCCTCACCCCACAGCCGTCGACCTAGTAACCGAAACCGACCGCGCAGTCGAAGCCCTCATCTCCACCTCCCTCTCCACAAAATACCCAGATTACGCCTTCATGGGCGAAGAAACCTACAAGCCAGGCGACACCCTCTCCGCCGACCCCACCTTCATATGCGACCCCATTGACGGAACCACGAACTTCGTCCATCGCTACCCCTACGTCAGCATCTCGTTGGGGCTGGCCATAAACCGGGAGCCGGTGGTGGGAATCGTGTACAACCCGTTTACACAAACGCTGTACTCGGCGATCAAAGGGCAGGGTGCGTTCTTGAATGAGGCGACGAGATTGCCGTTGAGCGAGCCGACGAAGTTGGATGGGTTGAGCAGTTGTCTTGTTGCGGTGGAGTGGGGGAGTGATAGGAGTGGGAATGATTTCAAGGTTAAGAGTGAAACTTTTAAGAAGCTCGCTGCTACGAAAGAGAATGGAGGGGGTATGGTGCATGGATTGCGGTCATTTGGTTCTGCGGCGCTCAATCTTTGTGGTGTGGCAAGTGGTGGGTTGGATGTTTACTGGGAGGCGGGGTGTTGGGCGTGGGATGTTTGTGCCGGATGGGTCATTCTGAAAGAGGCGGGCGGTATTATGGTGGATGCGAATCCGGGGAATTGGGACCCGAAAGTTGAGGGACAGAGGTATATGGCGATTAGAGGAGGAGAGGGGCAGAAGGAGATTGTGGAGGAGTTTTGGGGGTTGGTCGAGGGCGCTTTTGAGGTTGGTACGTGAAGAACAGGATCCAAAGGTCATGTAGACTTCTAGGTTGTTTAATCTTGACAGATATATGGTTCTCTCTCGGTTGATGACCCGACTGTGATGCGAAGGACACCAGGAATCTTACTATCCATCCAGCTGAAACTTGAAGCGAAGGTACAGGAAGGTGAGCGTTCTTTCTTGACGCGACCACGGGACGCGTCCTTATCTTAGCGCAATCTCACACCTGTGTAACACCCACCTACGTCATCGGAATCCTTCACTCAGAGCCTTGTATTCCACCTTTTGAACTCCTATTGACAATCTCACAGCATTCGTTCTTTTATTCATACCACCAAGATGCCTACCATACTCGTTGTAGGCGCAACGCGCGGCCTTGGTGCGAGCATCGTACAGAAATACGCAGCAGACGCGCACAACCATGTTCTAGCGACCGCGAGGGCATCAGAGCCTCCAGAGAACAGTAGGCGAATTCGTACTCCTCTGAAGTGCTGTATCAGACTAATTCATTATAGCAAGCAACATAACATACATCCCCAACGTCGATCTCGAATCCCCCCACGTCGGCAGCGATCTCGTCCACTTTCTTGAATCAAACCACATACCACACCTAGACATCGTCATCATAACAGCCGGATACTTTAAGACAGAATCGCTTGAGGAGCCCTCGTTCTCCGCGCAACAGCGCATGTACACCATCTGCGCCATCGGCCCCACCATCCTCGTCACCGCCCTCGCAAACTACAACAGCACGCTCCTCTCCTCGTCCTCCAAGATCGTCTTCGTCTCATCCGAAAGCGGCAGTATAACCCTACGACACGAATCTGAAGGCGGCGGCAACTACGGTCACCATGCTAGCAAAGCGGCGCTCAACATGTGCATGAAGTTGTTGAGCATAGATTTGAGGGATAGGGGGATCGCGATTGTCTCCGTTCATCCGGGCTTCATGCGGACGGAAATGACTCGTGATGTGGGCTTTGATAAGTTCTGGGATGAAGGAGGGGCGGTTGAGCCGGACGTTGCTGCGGAGAGCCTGGTGGAGTGGATTGAGACGTTTGATATTAGTCATACTGGACAGTATTGGGCGCCGAGGGGACCTGGGTACGTTGTTGTTGATCTGAGATATGTGGAAGTGAGCTAACAGGGGTGTAGTGATATTGGTACTGCTGAGCCGGTGTTGGGACCGAAGAGCAAGTTGTCTACTCCTCTTCAACTGCCTTGGTGAGCGGTCTGGGCGAATGAAGATTCTGGATCGCTAGACATGATGACTGATGAATTATCGATATTGTCAAAGAAGTTAGGGACGAAGTTTTCAATGATACTCTGAATTATAAATTAATGTTCTACATAAATGACTTTTCCAACGCCTCGCTCCCAAAACATTACTCTAATCGAAAAGCAAATCGGTATACACTATGCTAAAACACCCGAAAATCAGCGCTAGAGTCAGTCGACTCAGTCCTCGCCATGCTCGCACCATCTTCTTTGGTCTCTTCCTTGGTCTCTGCCGGAACCCACTTCTCCGCATCCCCCAGACGATCCGCCGTAAGACCTGCAGAGCCTGGGTTGCGCATACCAGCCTCCAACTGCCTCTGATAACTGATCTGCCTCAATCTCTGCGCTTCTTTGGGCGTAAGCTGCAAGTACACCTCGACACCAAAAGCGTGCAGCGCAAACGACACCCACAACGCCATACCGAACGCCGCATTCAGCGCAGCCCCCGTGTTCTCCGGGCCTCCTACCGCAAACGTCGCTGCGACGCTGGAGACGGCCTCTGGATCCGTGCCGTTGACAAAAGCCACGCAGGCAGGGTACGAAGACGCTAAATCCACGTTGCCGGCAACTGTCGCAGCGAGCTTTGCGCAGGACCAGACGACGTGGTAATTTTGCTTAGCGATGACCTGCGCAGCGATGATCATGATGAGGCGAGTCGTAATGATGCTGCCGGCGTAGAACCAGCCTCGCAGCATCCATGCTCTGTGCTGCTCAATCTGAAGTCTCTTGACATTGATGTAGCTGACGATGAAGCAGCCCAGTGATGCCAGTCCAGCGAGTCCAACCCAAGCCTGCACATCAAGCCCGCCGCCGAATGCATGTCGTGCGATCATTAGTGCGCCAACGAGACCGACGATGTACAGCAAAAGCGCAGCGTACCCGCCGATGCGATGAACGATAATCCACCTCTTTCGAATAAACGGCGTGAACTGCAGTACAGCAAGTAGACTAGCCGGTAGCACGCCAGCGAGATGCAAAAGGATTCCGATTTTGTATTGGCTGAAGTTGAGGTAGTAGTAGCATTCTCCTGGTGCGGCGCCGTTGCCGCTGGAGGAAGGGCCGGAAGAGGGGCAGAAGTTGCGCGAGAAGTCGAGGTAGGAGAGGCGGGCTAGGACGAAGCCGAGGAGGGCGCCGCTGAAGATGAAGTAGAGGAGGAAGTTGTAGGTTTTTGTGAAGCCGAGGGGGTGGATTATGCGGCGGGTGAAGAAGTTGGGGGTGGGGGCTGAGGCGACCATTTTGGTGGGTGATGCCGAGACCTTGGAGAGGAGTGTGGTTTGGTGGGACTTGGAAGGTGGATAGTTGTCGTGTAGTTGATGGAGACGATTGATATTTAGTGCTAGATGTAGAAGCTGATTGAAAGTAGTCGTGGTGATGATGGCTGCTGTTTGTATGCCATCTTCGAGAGAGAGTTGGCTTCATGTTATACCAGTTGACCACACAGTGTGCAGACGATCACCATACCGGATTGAGAACATTTCGCGCTGGTATGCAGGAGAAGACGTTTTGTCAGCGGAAGGTACCCAGCGCGCATTAACCCCGCAAAGAGTCCCCCATGCGACAGGAGAGTCCCCTTGACCGGTTATCAAAGCTTAGATGCGATCGCAATGGTAATCAAGATATCGCATGGCTACTTCGATCTACGCCGAGCTATCTGCGGTGAAAGCTGAGGCCCCTCTGCAGCAAGGCGAGTTGTCGCAGAATCAGCCGAAAGGGGTAAGGCGCGACGAACCATCATTGGTTGATTGAGATGACATAGTGGAACGCCTGATGCTTAACAACGTGGAAGTCATACAAGCCACCTCCCAAGCATTTCAACCGTCGTCATAGACAAATGCGCACCAATCAATAGCTAGCCCTACAGCTACTACAGGCGCTTCACAGCCCTACGAGACTGCGCTTCTTTACCGTTACGCTAGCAGGCAGACAATGTATGTCCATATAGGGAACATTCTGCGCTGAACAGGAGTGACAGCGGACGAAATCCATCGTGCATGCGCCTACTCTAACTTTCCGAGATGGTGGGAGTTCCAGGACGCTCCAAAGGCTGCGTGACGTGCCGAAAAAGAAAGAAGGGCGTAAGTGCAAGCGCCCACGAGCAACACCCAAGATGTGAAGCTGATGTGTTTTAGTGCGATCTAGTCCAGCCTGAGTGCGGTCAATGCAAAGAACGCGGGACAGCATGCGGAGGCTACGACTCGGACCGCATCTTCATCTACCAAAAAGGAAGCGGACCTACCCGTCCTGCACCAAAATTAGGACGCCATGCGACGCCTGAGAAGTCTCCCGGACAGCCACCTCGGCAAGGCATGCAGATAATGCAATTCAACCCTGTATCAACTCCGGGAACACAGACACCATGTTCCATGTCGATACCAATCATGCTGCCCGATGCGCTCGCTAGATCTGCGTACAGCGAGAAGACTATTGCGACTTTCTTGAATATGTACAACCCCCAGGGCGTAATCCACACCACCAACACAGACGCGAAGGAGTTTGTTAGCTTGCTACCCCTGCTTAGCACGCGCGATGAAGCATTACAGATGGCTGCTCTGGCAGTTGGCATAACACAGCTTGGGGTAACTTCGGATAACGAAGCTCTCACGCGGCAAGGAAGAACACTATACGGGAAAGCGCTCAAGGAAACAGCCGTGGCTTTACACAACCCCGCTCGAGCGAGCAGCGAGTCACTACTTGTTGTACCGCGAGTCATGGCTCTCTTCGATATGCTGTTCGGCGCGGAACCGAATACGACCAACCAGGCGAAAAGCTGGCTCAGTCACTGTGAGGGTGAGCTAGCTATGATAGTCAGCCGTGGCCCGGAGATATTTGCGGAAAACGATGCAGCGCATAGGCTCTTCACTAATGCAAGATACCGGCTACTTGGTCCTGCCATCCGCGGCAGGAAACCAACCATACTCAATGAGGAAGAGTGGAAGACGATACCTTGGAAAGGGCGGACCAAGTCATCCGACGACGTTCTTATCGACATCCTCTGCGGTGTACCCGAGCTTTTGGACGCTATAGACAAGCTACAATTCGAAAATCTGAGCGAGCAAGAAAGAGAGGGGTTGCAAGTATACACCATAGCGAAATGCTGGACACTTCATTTCAAGCTCGAAGCTTGGGTCAATGCAGATGCGAACGCCATCTACACACCCGAGATTGTTAGCAACGCAACGCCAATCACCTTTCCCAGCATAGACATTGCTTGTGTCACTGTACGCTACTGGTTGACAGCCCTCTTCCTATACTCCACCCTCGATGTCGCAAGCGGTATCGATCTCTACACTGATACCTCGATTTCGCACCCTGATCGCCCGCACCCCCGACCGTTTGCGAGAATGATCATGAAGTCAGTCGACTACTTCCTCCAAGAGCAGTTTGGTGTAACGGGTATCATGGCTATTTGGATGCCACTGGGCAATTCGCTGTTCTATCTAAATAGAAATCGGGAGCCTGATGAGGAATATATAATGAGCATTATGCGGACTTGGCATAAACCAAAGTTGCCGAGTACGATGAGAGAGTTTTTGAAGAGCTTTAGGGAAACGGTTGATTTTAGGACTTTGCTGGCGAAGCCTATGAGTGAGTTGTGAAACGAAGTGTGGGCGATTTGGGTCATCGCAAGTCCAAAGGATATTCACACATGAGCGTTAAGGGTCAAGATGGGCAGAAGTAGAGATACAAGACATTACAATTATCTACACACCAGAAACCCTGTCCTCAGCGCAAGACCAACACCATCGCTATGCACAACAAACACCCCACCGCACCCCTCAATCCAACTCAATAATCCCCGGCCCAAACACCGTCTTCTCCGCAACCTCCCCCACCCCCTCAAAAGAATCCTTACCCATCGTCACCGCCGCAATCGTCAACCCCTCCATAACAAACTCCTCAAACGGAAACTCCGCCTCAAACACAACCCTATCATCTTTCATCTCCACATTCTGCAGCGCCCTGACAACCGGCACATTCTGCCCATTAATCCAAACCAGCTTGAGCATATCAATCTCAAACATACCTGCGTCCTTCATCGAGAAGGAGAATTGGATGTTCTGGGTCTGCGCTTTGATGTCTTTCGTTTCGACTGCCAAGGGTTTGAAGCGCTTGAGTGGGATGGTGCCGATGTTCGGACAACTGCCCTCCACGACGAATTCTTGGATAGCAGTGAATGCGAAATCGCGGGATGAGGACGTGAGGAAAGGTTGGGCGCTTGGCCGTTTCTTTTGCTCGGCGCGGAAGAAACCTTCTTGCGAGCCTTCGTTTCCTATTACGGATGCTACTGCGTGTACGAGACCGAAATCCGAGGAGCGGGCGAAGAGTTCGGATACTTCTTGTAAAGTGCCGAGGACGAGGTCTGTGAACGTTGCTGCGAGGGCAATGGCGCCTTCGTAGTCGACGACGGGAAAATTGTATTTGCAGCCTTCGATCGGGGCGGTGTTGAAGTGTTTCAATGCGTCGTTGGCGTTTAGGACGTGCATTTCCTCTTGGTTTACGATGGCTTTGAGGGATTCGATTATGTAGCCTTGGCGGTCGCCGAGGTCGTAGCCGGGGAGTTTGTTTGTGACGTTGCTCATTAGTTCGGTGAAGAAGGCTACTTCGAAGAGTTCGTTGAGTGCGATGAGTTTGAGGTTTGTGGTTCCATCGGGACTGAGGGTAGGTGGTGGAGGGCCGTTGGGCAGGGTGCCGTGGCCGTCTTTCTGGATTTGGAGGACGGTTTCTTGGGAGGGGTTTGGGAAGCCGTTTACTAGTGGGAAGGGAGCGTAGTCGCGCTTGTTGAGTGGTGCTGCGAATGCCAAGGTCAGTAGGAGGCCTGCAGTCGGTATTATTGAGAAGCGCATGTTGTGTGGTGGTTGGATGAATGAATGAGAATTGGGTGATCGATGCAGGGGAGGAAGACGTATATCAGACTGAATACTGGAAACGAAACAAGGGATTCGATGTGATACTCCAGAGCCCAAGGCATCTGTTTGTTATCATAGATCAAGCGTTCCCGCGTATCGACTCTGGGTGCTCAGGTCAACGGATGCAGCTCTTCCTTGACTTAGCCTCCCACCCTGTCCCACTATCCCCATCTGACATTCGCGCTGCACCACGAACTTCTTTGACGTGGATAGCCAACTAAAGCAGTTCACGTCGCGCCACACGTGTTCGGCGATATTCGTGTCCGATATGGATCTCCTACGCATCAGGAACGGATAGCCGCCAAGGCTCAAACAGGGTGAGGCTATGCAGGCGACAAAGGAAACAACATGTGCCGGTACAGAAATAGACAACTGAACGTATTAGTCGCGGTTGTATCCTATAAGCGCCGTAGTCAAGAAAAGCTTATCTCGCGTTTGAGAAAGCTTGGTCAATACTTTGTTTGAGGTGGTAATCAGATGGTAGGTCCCGAGGTCTCCAGGCTATAGTGTCTCGAGTGTCGCAGCAAGAGGCGCGAATCGGATCATAGCTCCCGGACCAAAGACCCTTGGTTTTGTGGGTTCGCATCGAAGTACTTGGTGTTTGAGTGGTTGACATGAGGTGTTTGGCTCGTTTCGACAGATCTACAATGGCTTGGCGTGAAACGTGGGAAGAGGCACATCGCGACGCGACATACGTTTCTTTCGGCAATCTGTCTGCAGTAGTTCAGTACTCCTTCGCGAATTCCTCTTAATTCCCTAAAAAATTCCTCGGGCCCCGCAGTTGTATCCTCATTAGTGCGGTATGTGCGCTAGGTGATGGAGGTGTCGTGAGGGTATGCCGTTGGATGGAGGGATGGTTTCGCGAACTTTGCCGGATCCGACCGGATATTTGGTAGCCGCGCTAGAAGGCGCGCAACACGGCATCAAAACATTTGAGTCAAAATCATTACTACATGTTATCGGTGATATATACGACTCGCTAAGGTATCTACAGTAAAAGGAAATGTGTCATTTACATCGTTCAAAGCATCGTAAAAGCGGCCGCGCACAACGACAATGCAGCCATCAGTCCAGCACTGACCCTCAACCCACTCGCCGCATCCTCTTCAGCACCCTCACCCTTCTGTCCCTCCTCAAATCCATTACCCAGGTACAGAGCACCGAGCTGAGTCAAGCCGCCATCATCATCAAATAGCGCGACGCCATCGCCCGTCCATTCATTCGCGTCATCTGTCCTGAAAGCACCGAACCACGAGTATCGCTCAACGTAATCCAGCTGATCGAGATACGGCAGTGTGCGGTTCATCATGCCAACGGTATTCTCCTCGTCCTGCTGTGGAAGCGCCATCTCGGTAATCCAAAGCTTCAACGGCTGATCCCTCGTCGAATTCGTGTTGTAGAACTCATCCAAGGTGCCTAGCCAGCCTGCCAGACCATCGAAAGCGCCGTACCAATGTACGGCAACGAAATCTGCGGGGCAGCCGTTTTCTGAGTCAATGTCGTAACAAGACTCATTGAATTTCCGTAACCAGTCAAGACCATTTGGACTACCCGTCGTACTGGGATGACTGATCAACCAGTTCCTACCACCTTTATCGCCATTCCGAAATGGCACAACGAAGTCGATATATGCTTTCGCAGCATCTTCAGGCTTGATACTGCTACCGCCGCTTCCCTCGGTGCCGTCTGGTTCGTTGAAGGAGAGAAGGTGCTTGCTACTTTGCGGCAAGCCTTCAATCACGCGTTCGGTGTTATCGTCTTCCGTGGCATCTATGCCGTGAATCATAGGCACGAACTCTAGACTGTCCGCCGGGATGAGGTCGCTGTTCGGGTATGGTGACCAGTTGTAGTACCATGCCAGTGGTGAGTTGTCGGAAGTAAGTAGCCGATTGTCCGGTACGTGTGAGTCGCCGATGAATGCGAAACCGCGTTTTGAGTCTTGCGCATAGGCGGCGGCGGCGAAGAGTGCGTAGAGAGAGGCGAGGTATGGGGTTTGCCGCCTGTGGCGAGTGGATTGTTGTAGCCGAGCCATGGTGGTAGGTGTGACCTCGGGAGGTGAAGACTGGTATGCAGCGATGCACGTAAGAACGACTGCCGTTACCAGTAAAGAAAGAGATCTGTGGAAAAGGACGTTTGACAGCGGATAGATCCCAGTCTATACATGACTACTTATCTTTCGACACATTTTGTGGCGAGGTACATGCCCATGCCTGGGCTTGCTGGGCCTGCGTCATCGATCGTGGGAAAGTTGGCTCGGAGCAATTGCAGCAAGGCAAGAGATCGTATCTGACCGCAACTGACTCGAAGGAAATGATGTGGGATTTGCAGCCAGCCTCATCTCAGATATTAGCGGCATGCATGCTTAGCTGGCCGTTGGGCCTTGCTTAGCTGGTATTCTGAGTTCGAGCTGCCAAAGTTCACAATCACGCTAACGCATGTTGAGACTAGCGCAGCCTGCGGTCAGCCCCAGGCACACGACGGGAAATCTTAGAATCTCAGGGTCTATCGATGCATGTGGAGGTCAATTCTGACATGCGTTCATAGTTGGTCAAAGCAGCCCATGTTCCTCTACGTCGTACCGCAAATCCATTCTAGTAACATTCCTGAAA
This sequence comes from Alternaria conjuncta, assembly GCF_024043145.1. Lineage (NCBI taxonomy): Eukaryota > Fungi > Ascomycota > Dothideomycetes > Pleosporales > Pleosporaceae > Alternaria > Alternaria conjuncta. The sequence continues at coordinate 196,658 of NW_026250102.1, read as the reverse complement.
TCCTTGGTCGTACTTACGAGAATGTAAACAAGCAGCGCATTCCTTCAGAGCTCGTTCTGAGCACGCGTAGAGGACTGGCTCCATTGTAAGAAATAGCATGTTGATGACTGCGGCCGAACCTTGGGAGAGATGTACCGCTGGAATCATTCAGCGTCCTGTCATCGTAGAGGAATCAAATACACTGGCGAACATCGTGAACTTGCGACTTGGAAGTCTCGGCTTTGAACATTTGGGAACAGGCCTTGGCCCTATTTATTTTTACGGACCAGACACCGCAGAAATCGAAGTGCCATATCATGAATACATGACGAGTGTGGAAAGACCCTGAATATTCATCGCTCATTGACTCCCAAACCGTGCCCATGCCTTGACCGTTTTCTTCGCCGGAACATCAACTTCCCCTGCTTCCTCTACTCCTCAGAAGCAGTGATGGCCTTGCGGACGGCACGGCCACGCTGCCTGGAGTTCATACGGCGCTCAAGGGTCTGGTTGGACTTCTGGACAACTTCGGCGGCCTCGGTGAGGATGAGCTCGATGTGGGAGGGGTTGCTCATGTACGGGTTGATCTAGGTATGTTAGAGAGGAGTGCGATTGTGGACCGGTGTATACATACACGTCCGTGAGCACGGTAAGTGCGCCTTCGCTGCTTGGGGGCCTGGTTGACCTGGATGTGCTTGATGATCAGGTTGCTGGTGTCAAGACCCTTGGTGTCGGCGTTGGCCTCGGCGTTCTTGAGGAGACCGATGAGGATCTCAGCAGACTTGACGGGCCAGCGGGCCTTGGAGACACCGAAAGCCTTGCCTGCGGAAGTCAGCCCGTGTTCCTGCAATTGCCAACATAGATCCATCTCCAACACCCGATAGCTCCTCCTCCGCGCCAAGTTCCATCTGCGCATTGTGCGAATCGTGGGAAGGGCTACTCACCCTGAGCAGTGCGTCCAGTGCTGCCGGCGTACCGCCTCATGGGGATAGCCTCCTTGTGCTCCAGGACATTTCCGAGGTAGGTAAGGGCGCGGTCGAGCTTCCAGCCGTTGACAGCCTGGGCGGTCTCGCGGGTGTTCTTGAAGGATACGCGGAGGTAGCTGCCGCGGGCGCGAGCAGACTTTGCGCCGTCAATGGAGGAGGCACCGTAGCGAACCTGCAAGAATTAATTCCATGTTCGTGCGTGCAAGGTCCGACAGTATATCGCGACGGGCAACGTACCATTTTGTCGAATTGTGCTGTTGTTAGTAGTGGACTGCCGACGTGGTAGGTAATTTCGACGACTTCTCGAGCGAAAGTGGCCTTGATGACTAAGTCGCAGACCCAACCGAAAAAAGCCAAAGTCGCGCCCACGGCATTATAGCGGGCCGCTTGCGCCTCCCGCACGTGATTGGCTGCGCAGATTTGGCGCTACTTTTGAAAAAATGTAGCTCTGCGAACTTCAAAGCTGCACCCATCGCATCTACCGCGACATACCGTACCCACAGCCACTTCAACGCGCACAGTCAACGCGCATATAGTGGAACAGAGCACCCAGAGGTACTTGGGCTGATATTTGCACTCTGCCATCTCAAGACTAACCCTGCGCAGTAGCTTTCGCATCCCATAACCTGCTCGAACTATCCCGACAACTTTCAGCAATGGCTTTCACTCCCAGGTACGACTTCCGCAAGCCTCGAAATTCCATCGCAATATGAACAATGCGCGAACCGCGGCATGTTGAGCAAGATTTGATTGCAGATACTACAAATCTTGACGTCTGCTCGCTCAGCATGCGCGCTCCACGCTGCGGAGAAGCTTGTTCTTTCTGAGCTGTTTTCAGAACGATGCAGGAACTACGAGCTTCTCCGCACTCACATACGAACATTTATCTGCAGCGCAGTTCTAACTTCTCACAGAGGCGGTCGTGGCGGCGGCGGACGTGGTGGATTTGGTGGTGACCGTGGCGGTCGCGGTGGCTTCACCCCCAGGGGTGGACGTGGTGGCTTCGGCGGAGGTCGCGGCGGCGGTGACCGTGGCGGCCGTGGTGGTGCTCCTCGTGGTCGCGGAGCCCCAAGAGGCCGTGGTGCGCCCCGAGGAGGTGCCCGTGGAGGAGCGCGTGGAGGCGCCAAGGTCATTGTTGAGCCGTAAGTTCAGCCAGCTCAAAAGCGCGCAAGACAGCTACTAACCACTTCTCTAGCCATCGTCACGCCGGTGTCTTCGTCGCTCGCGGAAAGGAGGATCTCCTCGTTACCAAGAACTTGACCCCCGGCGAGTCCGTTTACGGCGAGAAGCGCATCAGCGTTGGTGCCAGCACCGCGCCCAAGGACGGCGAGACCGAAGCCCCCTCCAGCACAGAGTACCGTGTCTGGAACCCCTTCCGCTCCAAGTTGGCCGCTGGTATCTTGGGTGGTGTCGACAACATCTACATGGGCCCTGGCTCCAAGGTCCTCTACCTCGGTGCCGCTTCCGGAACATCAGTCTCCCACGTTGCTGATATCGTTGGACCTGAGGGAACCGTCTTCGCTGTTGAGTTCTCGCACCGCTCCGGTCGTGATCTGATCAACATGGCTACCCACCGCACCAACGTCATCCCCATCGTTGAGGATGGTATGTACTTCGCGTTCCATCTTTCTGACATTCGCTAACAATTCGCAGCCCGTCACCCTCTCAAGTACCGCATGCTCGTCGGCATGGTTGACTGCATTTTCGCCGACGTTGCCCAGCCCGATCAAGCCCGTATCGTCGGTCTCAACGCCGGACTCTTCCTCAAGGTTGGAGGTGGTATCGTCATCTCCATCAAGGCCAACTGTATCGACTCCACCGCTGCCCCCGAGGCCGTCTTCGCACAGGAAGTCAACAAGCTACGAGAGATGGGCATCAAGCCCAAGGAGCAGCTCACCCTTGAGCCCTTCGAGCGTGACCACGCCATGGTTGTCGGTGTTTACCAGCGTTCGCAATAGACGGAATGTTGAGCTACAATGGGCTGACGGCGCTTTTCTGATTTCAAACGATTGCATGCATGTGGTCATATACCTGTACTTTGACGGAACTCGGTGTTCACTGGCGTCAGGAGGGATTTGGTTGTCGTGTTTTGACAAAAGATCTATGGATGCGATTTTTACGTTCACTCAGGTGTAATATGGTGACATGATTGATTCCATCCATTGTCTCTGATCTCTTGCTTTCCGTTCCCCGCCTCCCCGTCTTTCAAAAGTTTGCGCATTTCGTTTGAAGTCGCCCCTTCCTCAACCGAATCCACAGGCAGGGATATTCCACCTACCATCCCCTGGCCCTAGCGTCGATGGCGAGAGCAAAGAGCATGCCACAGACCTGCGAAGAGTTAGAATTGTCGATACAGGCTCTACCACGAGGACTTACCGGCAGCAGAAAGAAGGAAGACCAGACCAGTAGGTGGCCTTTCGGGATTGCAAATCGTATCGCCGCACATATTGACAGAAATACCGGTACGTAGATGCAACCGAGTATGTATTGGAGCCCGGTGACGTCGTCATTGCTGAGTTTGTATTTCCTGGAGATCGCGTCCACGTGTACAACGACGATGTTTGCAAGGAGAAACAGAGTGATCTGAAATGTGTTAGAGCGGATACGGATTTTATCTTCAGTGTAGGTACCGGAATGAGGACTAGCCACGCCAACACCGCTGGGAACTTGTTCTCGTTGGTCATGTTGAAGAAGGCATCCATCGCGAACCAGACGTAAACCATGAGGCCACACATGAACTTGAGAATGTCTTCAGCGACCATGGCGTGGACGCACTGGGAGTCGGCGGCTGTCGAGGTGCGAACCATGTTGCGGACGTATTCGTGGTGGTGTTATGTGTAGAGTTGATGGAGTGTGTAGGAGCGAGAAATTAATTATGGTGAGTGCCTTGTTGAGTCTTGGTTTGAATAAGACGGTAGCGACCTTCTGCCACGTGGGCTCATTCCCAGGCGGTATCGTTAGACTGAGAGAGGAGCTACCCTCATCACTCACTTTCACCTCCTCGACTGTGTTGACAGACCGGGAAGGGGCGGCTGCACCCAAAACGTGTCTTTGAAGATAGCTCTGCTTCATTCATCATGCCGCGTCTCATGCAGGAAAAACACTGAAGACTCTGGAGCTTGTATTTACGCCAGACTTGTCTATCTACCTTCTATCGAATTTTGTCTATCATGGTGTAGTCTGCACATTTATTCAGGTTCTTACTTGTATGAGATGGCCGTACGCGCAAGATATTGAGTTTCTCTTCACCCAACGTATGATGAGCCAAGGTCGCCCCATATTTCACGAGAACGTGATAGGTATCAAGCACTGGTAACACCATATCACTTTTCCTGCGAACTGATACGATCATCGTACTTAAAAGGTCTGGTTTATGGTTAAATTGTACTCTAGTCGCAATACATTTAGAATATAAATTGTCTTCCCTTGACAACTGTACAACGTAACAAAATGTAAGTCTTTGGCCTAGAAATTTGAGTAAGGGTAAGACTCTCAAAAATGAGATCCTCGTAAAGATTTCCGATTTCAAGATCTTGTGCAGCACACGTCGTGGCGATAAACGATGTGTTGAGGCGTGACGTCAGAGCAACGTACTTAAACAAACAACACCTACGCGAAGTTCACACCCCGCGAACACGTCTCCATACCAAACAATACCAACTCCACATTTCAAGACCCTCAAGATGGCAGGCCAAGCACCAGCACCCGCGCTATACAAGAACATCATCATTTCAGGTGGTGCACGAGGCATCGGTCGAGCATTGACTCGGATGATGCTCGAAGCTGGCCACCACGCCTACATCTTCGACATCGATGAAGAAGAGCTGGAGCACACCACCAAAGTCCACCTCAAGCAGTACTACGCCGATGGTAGGCTTGGTTCGGCGATCTGCGACCTTCGCGACGTCGAGGACATCCGTGCCAAAGTCAAAGAAGCAGCCAAGTTCTTCAACGACCGCATTGATGTGTTGATCAACAACGGCGGAATCGCGTCTCCGCAGTGGAAGGATGGCAAGACCATGGAGGACCTCTCGACTATCGATGAGTGGAAAGCGTACATCGACACCAACCTCACCGGTCCCTTCGCCATGTCACAAGCTTGTATCCCCTACATGAAAGCCCGAGCATCTGATGTTGAACACGGCGCACACATCCAGAACGCCAACAACTCCAGTCCTGCAGGCCCATGCATCATTCACATCGGCTCCTTCCGTGCGCATCAGTCTGATCCGAACCAGGAGGGCTATGCTTCAAGCAAGTCAGGTCAGCTTGGTTTGATGCACTCCATGGCAATCAGTCTAGGTAGCCTGGGCATTCGAGTCAACCTTATCGCCCCCGGACGCATCAAGGTCGCACACGAGAGCAAGGAAGGCGATGAGAACGGGGCAGACTGGGCAGGCCAGATTAGTGAGAAGGACGTCTCTGATCATCCGACCAACAGGGCTGGAAGGCCGAAGGACATTGCTGATGCTGCGCTGTACCTCATCGAGGCGGGCTTTGTGACTGGTCAGGACATTACTGTTGATGGTGGAGCGCTCCGGAAGAAGAATGCCTAGGATGGGTCAAGCGATTAGTGTTTGAGGCGTACGAAGATTCAACGTGAGGAAGAAAAAAGTAGTATAGTTCAGACGAATAATGATACCCGATGAAAACAGCTTCCTGGTCAAGATGGAGTGATGGACAGAAAGTTAGAGTGTCGCGGAACAAGTCCGCTCGGGGTTAGTTCGCACGGGCCTCTACTTCGCCTAAATCTAGCCTTGATTGTTGACGCATCGCGAAAAGTGACGCGCATCATTTCGACTCGTTGCATGCGCTCTCTCACCCTGATGCTTCCAGGGCTGTACATAGTTGCTTCTCGTGTCACTCCTTCCCTTCGTCAAGTTGGCTTCCTTAATTAGCGCCACGGAGCGAGCTACGACCATTACGACTAATGTCCCATTCTTCGCATTGCGCCCACGATACGGTCGGCCCATAGCGCATACGATTTTCGCTGCCTTTACTCTCCGCTCCAGAGCGACTCCTCGGTTTCGCCTATCCATTCGAACGTTTTCGAAGATCTACCGCTTACCCCTCGATCCTCAACCAGTTGCATCTAAACACACGAAAAGCGGCAAGGCGAATCACCTAGCAGAAGCGAAGGTACTCACACGTCTGATATATCAACCTCCCAAAGCTCCAATCGGATCAGCTTCATGCTACCTTACGCAACCGCCGAACCTTGAACTCTCCGAGCCCAAGAACAAACATACAAAGCCACCTGCGGAGTTCAATAGAACCGAGTTCTTGAGAACAAGAGACATGTCGTGCAGCGTTGAGGTCGTCACAACGCCTACGGCTGATACGCCGGGAACAACGCTCGTGCTGCGGACGGCAAGCAAGCACTATGTTTTCGGCAACCTGGCAGAGGGCACCCAGCGGGCGATGGTGCAGCAGGGCACACGTCTGCTGAAGGCGCAAGATTTCTTCATGACAGGCAGGACAGAGTGGAAGAACATGGGTGGATTGATTGGCATGATGCTCACATTGGCCGACTCGACCACCAGCTCTTACACCACCGCCATGGATACCTTTCGTCTGGCTCAAGAGCGAGGAAAAAAAGGCGAGGCACCCGCGAAGCCGCACTTCGACATATACGGACCACCGAATCTGAAACATACACTGGCAACGTGTCGGAGGTTCATATTCAGGAAGGGCATACCCATCAATGCGACCGAGTACGTGAAGCAGTCACCCGAGAAGGACGGCAATGGTGCTATAGTTCCGACGTGGGAGGACGAAAATATCAAAGTCTGGGCTCTCTCAGTAGCGCCTGTCAACTCTGAAGTCGATGCGCAAGCGGAGGCTGATTTGGAGGCGCGGCGACGGTATTTCGATGAACACGAGAATACATTTGACGGACTCCAGGCTCCCGAAAATGAGAGCCCGGAAGACCGCGAGTTGAGGTACGACCGGATACGGACAGCGACCATCAAGTACATGTTCGATTCGAATTGGAAGATGGATACACTGACAGAACGCCACATTTCTGAGGTACAAGTGCCTGCTCAAATATTCATTCGTAACCCCGATACACACGGCTTCTCGGCCTACCAAGGGCCGATGCCAGGGGGCAAAGAGCCTCTTCCTGACATTAAAGTCTGGACCCGGACGCCGTGGCCTGGTGCTATGATTCTAGCGCTACCACCGACCAGGCCAGCACCAGAGTGTGTTTCGTACATCGTGCGGTCGCATTCAGCTCGTGGTCAATTCGACGTCGCACGCGCGAAAGCGCTAGGTGTCAAACCAGGACCGGATTTCGGAAAGCTCACCAATGGCATATCGGTACCGAACGCGGACGGCGAGATGATTACCCCAGATCAGGTCATGGGCGCTGATAGGCCCGGTCAGGGTATCGCCATCTTGGACATCCCCTCAGTTGAATACATTGAAAGCACTCTTCAGCGAGAAGAGCTTAGCTCTCCAGAGGTGATGACTGACATTCGAGCTATCGTTTGGATGCTTGGTCCAGGCGTCGTAGGTCACCCGGATCTACTCAATTTCATGAACAAGATGGACAACGTGGAACACGTAATATCGTCTCTGGATACCGCGCCAAATCGCGTCGCACACGACTCGGTAGCGGGACAAGCTACGCGACTTGGGCAGATTGATCCGTCGAGATATCGCACACCCGTTTTCGACAACATTACTGTACCACAGACAAGTATATACAGGACTGGCATGTCGACAGCATCGCCGTTGCCCTCCGGAGCCATCCGCGCTGACCGAGGCTTTGGCTTTAATCTTATGCCGCAGTTTGCCACCAAGAAAAACACTATATCTAGTCTCTTCGTGCCCGACGAAGTGGCACTTACAACGCCGCCTGAGGTTCTCGAATTGGCTAAAAAGGCTCAAGCGGAGGTCCAAAGCAAAAGCAGAGAGATGCAGATATGGAGTAAGCTACTAGCGCGTCGTGACACCGAGGTAACGACACTTGGAACAGGTTCTGCCCTTCCGTCCAAGTACCGTAATGTATCTTCCACATTGGTGCGTGTTCCTGGCATCGGCAACTACCTCTTGGATTGCGGAGAGAACACATTGGGTCAGCTTTCAAGAGTCTTTCCCCACGAAGAGCTCGTGGATATCTTCAAGAACCTGCGTATGATCTGGATCAGTCACTTGCATGCCGATCACCACCTAGGCACAGCATCAGTAATTCGTGCTTGGTACCAAGTAGCACACAATGCTGTTCCAAACCCCCAGCCCCTGGACCCTTCCGCAAGCAACATAGACCCTAGCGCATACGGTCTTGCTGTCGTATCCCACAGTGGTATGCTCCAATGGCTTAACGAATACTCAGCCATCGAGGACTTTGGCTACAGTCGAATTCTTCCTCTTCAAATCACTCCCAACGAATATCAGAATGGCTCGAGGTTGTCTATACTGAACTCGTTTGGAAAGACACTATCTGAGAACGCGGCCATACCGAAAAAACAGTATGAGAAACTGTTTGGTTTCAATGAAATACAAGCTTCCAGAGTAGCGCATTGCCACGGTGCCATGGCTGTCTCAATTACATTCCCACGTGACCCAGCAGACCTTGAACAAATCAAGCCACTCAAGCTCAGCTACTCAGGCGACTGCAGACCAAGCGGCCACTTCGCCAAGATCGGAGCAGACACCACAGTCCTCATCCACGAAGCAACTTTCGACGATGAACTACAAGGCGACGCAAAGGCCAAGAAACACTCCACCACCTCCGAAGCACTCGGTATCGGCGCAGCGATGAACGCGAAATCCGTCGTCCTCACGCATTTCAGCCAGCGCTACCAAAAGATCCCCGTTCTTCAAACCGTCACAGACGGCGAAGAAGCAGACCCACTACTCAACCCCCAAGAAGTCGCCGAAGACGTGCCCATGGAAGACGACGACGCCGAAGTCGACCCCACAACCGAAAACGCAGACAACATGGACATGCACCCCTCCATCCCCTCTTCCACCACAGCCCCCGCTGCTCCCGGCCCCGCAAAACCCATCCCATCTCTCCCCAAGGAAACTTCATCTTCGCTCCGAGAGAACGCCCGCGTTATCAAGGTGCGCAACAAGGATATGAAGGTCGCTATTGCATTTGACTACATGCGCGTCAAGATTGGCGAGATATGCGAGATGGAGAATTTTAATGATGCGTTGAATGAGTTGCTGGTTAAGGATGAGGATACGGATGCGGCGTTGGAGCCGGCGAAGAATGAGAAGGGGAAGGGGAGTGGGAAGAGGGCGAGTGAGGATGATGGGGAGGGGAAGGGGAAAGGGAAGAAGGCGAAGAAGGGGAAGGAGAAGAGTAGGAGGAATAACTGAGGTGGGTGAGAGATGATGATGATGGGGTTGACGATACGGGAGGAAGAGCATTGCTGGCGTAGGGCTAGTGGTGCGGGATGGATGTTTGATTGTAAAATACGAGTCCACTGGAACACTACCATCTTGCAGCGAATCATCAGCACGTTAATGCGATATTGCTCGTCGTTAGATCTGCAAGCGATCTCCTGAGAGGATAGTCACACGGGGCTACATCTGGTTGTTACACAGATGACGTCATCTAACAAGCGGAGTTTGAGAGCAGAAGCGAATGGAAAGCAACGACCTGACCACATCACAGTACTCCATACAACTCGCAACCTGTCCTTACATAGTTCACCTACAATCTGGCACTCATATGGCTTCTTCTACGTTTTCCACAGCCTTCACGCGATCGCGGTCCAGCCAGCTGAAAGACGCGGCCTCGGAGCTCTGGAATTCAGCCTGCCCGCAACCTGGCCAAATGCACCTACGAGACGCTGTGCCGCTCTACCCAGAAAAGACTTGATCCCCCATACGTCTCTCAGCTCGCATCTATCAGTGAAGAATGATTGGTGCCCGCTCGTAATCTCAAGCCAAGTTCTGCAGTGGCATGCAAAGGCCGCAAACGGTGTTTATGGCTGACAAGGCTGGAAATTGGCTTGGGTTTGATAGGACGAGGCTATGCAGCAATTTAGATGCACCCCACGGTGATGATAACAAAAGAATGCTTATCAGGGCGTGCGTTTCGCCTTCGGCGTGTGGCTGTAGTCCGGGCTGGATGTTAATGCAGCCAACCCACAAAGCAGAAGCGACATAACCTTCCTGGCACGAATAGCGACATTTACTCATTCGACGGCTACGAAATTAAGCAACGAAGTGGTTGAGCTCGAGAGCCGATCGCTCATCACCATATTGACGGTCGCCTCAAAGTATGTCGACGGTACATTTTCGAATACCGCCGCCTTCATGGAGTCAGGATGTCTTTGATACCTCCGGACTCAGGAAAAGAGGAGTTCGCATTTTGTCCTGCGTGGAAGATTTTCTGGGAAAGATATTTGGGGATGATGATTATTTTGTCACTGTAAGCACATCGAGACTGGAGCTCTGTTTTCGAAATGTCTGAGATTAGTAGCGCGAATCGGATGAGTTAAAGTTCTGGGTCCCTAGATTGTTAAACAAGGTATGTCTTGCTGGAATTTCTTATTATCGGGCTGATCGTTGTTCGATAGCAAGAGAAGCAAGATTTGCGGTCCGGGATACTGGATTCCATCAGAAAAAGAGATGAAAAGCGTCAGCAAGTGGCTGCAGTTCAAGATTCGTCACTGGATGAGCACATGTCGATGGCGGAAGAGACTTCAGCGGTTGTTAGTACGCCGAAGAGTGAAATTGCTCCGCATCCTCCAACCAGCATCATTGCGCCACTTTACAGTGGTCTGATGAGTTCTCTGAAGTTTATTCTTCGCTATCTGAGACAACAAAAGCCGGAGCCATCATACTATCAATCGCTAGAAAGGAGTGCGATATCATTCCTATTGTGGGGCAACGAACATGCTGTTTCAGACGATGGCCTCGATGAAGCACTTCGTCACTCCAAGTCGGTGCAAGACTCGGTCGTACTGGTTTTGGTTCTCATAAGTGGGCTTGTGACCAGCAGTGCGTATCTCAGTGCTTTACTATTTACTTGACAACTGATTGTAAGCCAGATCTTTCCGAGCTCCTTCCGACCAACATGCGCGCCAAATTCTTCGAGACATGCGATGTCGTTAGTGTTACGCAAATCGCGAGGTCGACAATGGAAAGTCCAGACGATGTGGAGATGTACCAAGTCAATGAACCCCAGCGGGGCAAAGAGCTCTGTGATACTATACAGATGAGGATAGATTGTCTTCAGATAATCGACACTAGTCTTGTTTGTCCGGCCAAGAGAGAAAGCGAGCATCAGAGACCCATGGCTCGCCACCGTACAGAGACATCGGATAAGATGACTTTTGAGCCTTCACCCTTGGAAAGCAGAAAATTCTTTATCCGAGCTCCCAGCCTTGAATACTCGCTCAACGGTTCCATCAAGATTGGCAACGTCATCACCGACATATTTCTTCCTCAAGACCCCATTGCGAAACTCCAGCCTCTCGCGGAGATCATCACTATGACAAGCTCGAGCGAAGGCACACGAAAGCGTGGCGATCATAGCGACGCATCCGCCAAACTCTATGCAGCATTTGGCAGTCAGGCAAAAGGGAAACACAGCGCGGATATCAGAACAGAGTATGACTTCGACAATGTTGACACATTGATGCTGGAGAGAAATCCACGGGCGGCGGATGTGACCGCACTATGCGGTGAGGATCCCGAAGTACAAGATGCACTCAGGAGAGGACCTATTTACTTCATCACTGGCCTGAAAGTTGCAAGAGGTCTGAGATATTCTACCATACAACTCAAAGAAAGCGAAGTCGGTCTGGGCACGCAAGGCAACGTGACTAACGAGGTTGCAATCCAAGCCAACCTGGACATGAACGCCGGTACAGATGGCGCCGAGTCGCACACTGTGCTCGGTGATGTCATTCTAGCCTATCGGCTGCATATCGTTAAGAAAGAGGGTTGGAGATGGAGAGGCGAAGCCGCATTGGGGACCAGGGCATATTGGCCCGGCAACGCAGGATTCTTGGGCAGAGAAGAGATGAGACCGGAAGGTGAAGTGGAGACAAAATCGCTGTCGGCGCAAGATCTGAAGCACTTTGCTGAAGATGAGGGATATGAGACCGGAAGCATCTTAATGACAGATGATGAGGAAGCGTGGTCAATGGCATGTGTCGAGGATTAGTTTGGCCGTGAACCTCACTCAGTGGAAAATCTTCCATCAAACATATGCATATCTATGCGCTATCCTCTAAGATTAATCATTTTTCATGTTAGACTTTTGGAACTCGAAGGACCGAAGTCTATGCCTAATACATGTATCGCGCTCACTTGGTTTGGAATAGCAGCCTTGACAGCAATGCCAAATGATGATCTTCTGTTGCCAAGTACAACTGTGGCGTGCGTGTATCATGGAACAATGCAGCACTAAGTAAAATAACCGTAATCAAGATGTCTCTGGCGTCGACAAAGCGCTTAGGTGCGTTGATATAAACAGCACGCTCAACCTAGATGGCTCTTAAAATATTGGACCCAATACCTGGCTGAACTAATGCAGTTCTCTGACGCAAGTGCGTGTAGCCAAAGAAATTACGTAAAACTAAACTGTTAGTAAGATGGCTGACATCGGCAGGCAAGTAATCGTATGGGCATACGTTTCGAAAGGAGAGTGGGGGTAGTAGCGCGCGGCCTGCAGCTGCACCTAGCTGATTGCGACGTGGGCAGTTCCTTCTTAATCATGAAGCGATGCACGTATACCACCATTTTGAAGTGTCGCATCTGTCCTAAGTTTTCTTGGGCGACAATCATGGAGAGCGCTAGTCTTGCCCTTGCTGTTGTCCCACTCATTGTTGAGATGTTCAAGTCCTACCACACTGTGCGAGATCGATTTCGCGCGTTCGCACACGCCGACGCCGTCCTACGAGAACTAATGTTAATATACCATTTGGCTATGGATAGCTTCCGTAACGAGTGCGAACTACTCCTGAGTAACGTCGTTTACGACAATCAGATCCTAGCCGCAATGATGGTAGATCCAGAACACGCCGCCTGGCAGGATCCGCAACTCGACCTACGCCTTTGTGCATTCTTGGATTCCAATGACGAAACTTTTCGCGAGACATTCATCTGGATCAAGGATAGACTGAATAACGCTGAGCGCGAACTCGAAAAGCTGCACGACAAGCCGGGCACTGAGGAAGCCTCTAGTTTACTCAAAGGAGCAAAGGATGCGAAGAAGGCTCTCAAGATCTCACGCAAGGAATCCGGCGACCGAGATTTGCTCGATGAGATAGAAAAATGGATCAAGAATATCAGAAGGCTCCGTAAACAACGATGTGAGCTTCGCGAGGCTAGTTCTGCGCTGGCCAGCACCCCGCGGCCAGCTTACGAGTCTGTCCCCCCCGAGTACGATGAGATCCGGCGTGCCTCTCGGGAGCTTCACAGCTTTCTGCAAGACGCATTGTCGCCAGGCCTCAGCATACCGTGCAAGGAATACAGAGCGACACTAGCTCTCGGATTAAAGCACACAAAAGTGGAAGCGGCGCAATTGTGCACCATAATCGCCAGTAAATTGTCTACGACACCGAAACAAGAGTGGGTCTAGATGCGACATAGAAGCTTTGTATGTGTCTGACTAACACTGAAAAGTGAAGAAGAGCTAGAGCCGACGATCTGGTTGCATGTACAATCACTCAAGACTAGCACGAGTCCGCTCGTCCAAAGGCCGACTAAGGAGCTGGGAGTGCGCGGAGACCGGTCTCTAAACACTTACCAGAGTCTACATCAATCAGCAACCAGCACAACTATCGTTCATGAAGCAAACGGTCCAGCCTTGAGATCGTCCGGTGCAAGTGGCCCTGGTGCGTTATATGCGCCCACTCTTGACAGAAGCGCCTATGGCAGGATTTGTTCTCGCCTGAACAAAGACGACGTATCTCCACCGAGCCAACTGGGGTCTTACTTGGGTTACACGATGTGCGTGGTACCAAATTGCTCATTGCGGCTCTGGTTTTACGAGTGTAGCAAGACCCCAGTCATTCAACAGAGCCTACCTGTGATCAACGAAGAAGCGAAGCCAGTGATAGATCTGCTACAAAATCTTGGGTCTCAACTTGAGCAACTCATTCTTGCACATCGACTAGCCCAAGCAACGTTGCAATACAACTCAGGTCCTTGGCTTGGAGAAGATTGGAATCTCGAAGAGATTTTCTACTTCGATAGCTCGGCAGACCAGGATACTGGCAGCTTCGAAAACCGATTAGAGAGCCTCCACTTCAATACACGGTTCTCGAAATTAACACGCTCTGCTCTTAGTCATGACGAAAGATCTCGACTGCAGACTCAACTCGGTATAAGGAGTATTCCCCTAGCGAAGTTGGGAGTTGCCCTCTTACAAATACTTGACAAGACGGACAAATACAGCACCAAAACGAGCGAACAACATGCCGTTGTCACTGCTAGGGAGACTCTAGAATGTTTGCCGACGCCCCCATCGTTTCTGGAGCGGCAACTGCTTGAGATGGCGCAGAAGTGTATCCACTGTGATTTCTCCGTAGGGAGCGACCTTGACAGCACTGCTTTACAAGCTGCTGTCTACAATCAAATCATATGGGTGTTGGATAGCAAAATCGCACCTCTCAAAGGTTTCATGAACGATATAGCAAAGCCTATAGTGTAGTGTTCGAAAGCTTGCTAGTGGGATTGCCCGAGCATTCTATCGCAGGACAAAAGACGCATGCATATTTGGGTTTACTTCAGTGTTTGCTTCTCTTCATAATTCGTAATAACACAACACTCAACCATCTTTCGCGTTCCTTAGATTTTGTTATCAGCTAGATTGACCGTAACCCGTGTAAATTGAGAATTGTCGAAGGCTTTTTTAGTGGGATGCTTACGAGCGGCGTGCTCATTGTCAATCATGCGGTATGCTCTCAATACTTCGTTGCAAGCGCGACAATCATGATGCGCTGAGTCTAGTGTGGGAAACAAGCCTGACGAAGTTGATGGCTCATATGGGTCGAGGCGATGATGTTTGAAGCGTATGGAACACCTCAAAAGGACTTCTACATGATAAAACATGAGGTAAATGATGATCATTATCGTATGCCGTCGTCTACTAGACCTGGAGACTTCATGTGCCCAGCCGTTGAGCTCAAATAGTGTGTTCATACAGCTTATCGCGTCTGCCTTGACTGCAACGCAGAGATTCTCAAACGCCGTCATCCACCGGGTATCATGCGCTGTATTCCAAAAGACCAAAAACAAAAGAGAAAGGAATCCTCCGTACAGGTCATCTGTACCCGGGATGCAGAGTGTGGCCGAGTGGTTGATAGATCGAGACGTTGGGAGTTTTAGGGATCTTCTTTTGGCTTCGGTGCTCGAGATTGATGACGCGTCTCGCAAACAGGTATGATTGGGAATCTGGGATGGTAGACTCGATTGCACATGTACGCGTGTCGAAATGACTCTACGGAGGCTGCCCTCCTTCAACCGCTGGGCTCAGTACCCCGAGTACGCTAGATGGTAGGCTTGATCGTGACTGTGTGAGTCTGGAGATGTCTTCAGAACGTTGTCTTCTTCAGCCGCTGGGTTTTTTATCGTCATTATCCCAGGAAGGATCGGTGCTCGCGAGGAGCATTTTGAAAACATTGCCGTCGGAAGGCTCTGTATCGACAATGTCCATAGGGACTGTGTAATGCTGTAAGTTATCATTGTCGAGATAGTCGAGACGCTGTTTCCCCATCACGTCATTCCCGAAGCGGATGAACTGAATACCGACATGTTGTAGCTTTCCAGCCTTCCACAAATTGTCGACTAGGTTTGTGATGTGAGCTTGTATGGTGGAGACACAATACGATTCTGGCGACCATACACCGTCTGTGAGAATGTAGATATTGACTGGAGGCTTTTCATCTACTCGTAGGGACAACGATGAGCGCTTGCTTTTCGGGTTCTGTTGCGGGTTCTGATAGTAAAGTGGGAGAATGTTGCTGAGCGCAATACCCATCTGGCATTGACCATACGGTTTCACCCTGTCGAACTTTTTGGTGAGACTTTTGCGGTCCTTGCTACGACCTTTGTGCTCGGGACTATTGGCGAAATGCAGTTCGATACCGTCTGGATCCATGGTCTTGACTAGGTACGCCAGAGCTTCGAAAACGCGTTGGACTTCTTTCCAATGTGGTCGCATGGACGCAGAGTCATCGACGAGGAAGATCTATTGAAGTTCGGTTAGCAAGATTGCCAAAATCTGGTTCAGCGTTTTTGAATACCTGGTCTCGGCCACCCAGTCTTTTCAACGATTTATCGCCCGGTAGAATAGTGTGTGGGTACATTTTCTTCTTCGGTATGTATTTCAAAACCTCTTCGATAGAGGCTTTAGGGCGGGCTGACGATGCGATAGGTGTACTAGGCTGTGTAACATGACTGGGGATAGGAGTCAATGGACTCCTTTGCGACCCAGATGGAGTATCGGAAGCCGGACTGTAGGTATCGCGCCTCGGTCTCTTCCCTTGTCCATTGATCGAAGTACCAGAAGGTGGCAGAGAAGAAGGCCGCCTAATTATCGAGGAACCTCTACCTGGAAGATGATGTAATTGATGCCCTTGTATATCGCTGTCAGACTGCAGAGATAGTCCAGTCATATCCAAGCCTAGACCAGTCGTCTGGCTTACGGACAGATTGATGGGCGTTGAATCTGGAATGCTGTTATTTTGTGTAGGTGTTTGCGTGGTTGCATCGTGGGCTGGCGGTATCGCCAAGTCTATAGCTCGTCTGAGATCCTCGTAAACTCTCCACGCATCTGGTCTCTTCGTTGGGTCTTGCATCATCATCCCGCCAACAATATGAAGAAATGGGGCTACAATGTTGTCGATGTTCGCTCGGCGACTTTGAGTGACCTTCCTATGCATCTCGTCTACGGCAGCGAGTACCTTGGTGGTATTGTGAAAGCAGCCGCTATAGCCAGTATTCCTGAGAATAGGAATAGCGTCAGTAGCTTCGACTCGCCGGCGATGGTATTCGTCCAACCCGGTTGGCCCAAACACAGTCCATACTGCAGCTTCACTGATCACACAAGCCAACGCCCATATATCTTTAGCCGGGTGTGCTTGCTTGATGCTTTGTTGCATGGACCTGTCCGTCTCGCCGCGGAAGGATTCGGGCGCACCTTGAGAGCATGTTAGATGAGCGCAAATCTGAAACTCAATGGTAACATACTGTACATCTTCGTTCCGTGCACGTCGCGAAGTGGCGTCTCGTCCGACTCATCCGCCACCACAAACCCGGCGAGACCGAGATCTGCCAGTTTGAACGATAAACTGTACGGACTGCTCCCGTTCTGCTCCGACACGAGGATGTTATCCGGTTTGATGTCGTTGTGTAATCTTCGTAAGTTAGTCGCAGGTCAGGAGAGGGACCTCTGTGGATTTTCACATACCCCACTTTGAACGAATGACGATTACGCGGATCGGGAAGACGATGTATACACGCTATTGGCTTTATGAATTGTATGAAGTTTTTCCAGAATTCGAGGATATCTTCCATCGTCGTCGGCGGTTCCGTTCGTTTGAAAAAGGTCGTGAGGGTGCCACCGCCGATATATTCGCGCAATATGTTACATTTGTCACCCTGTCTCCATGAGCCATAGAAGCGAGCCATATGTTGCATCGCATCTCGGCCACTCGGATAGCTCAGTAGTATCCTGTAAGCGTCCACTTCATTGTTGTGTAACTTGGTGTAATCCGATCGGCTCGATTTCAGGATGAAGACGTTGGTATGGGGAATGCCCAGTTCGTTCTTGGTGTAAGAAAGTCAGCTAATTGCTAGTAGTTTATAGAATTGTGCGCGCGCACGCAGTTGACCTACTTGGATGAGATGGTTGTACTCTTCGAACAGCTCAACCTTGAAGATGACAGCGTCTTCACCTTCCTTCAGAATCTGCTTCTCTTTGAAGGGCACGACAATGTCCCTGTCTAGCCATATATCGTGCAGTTGGCGAGAGACGAGCCGTTTTGGGCAGAACTTCCACTGTGCTTTGTAGAACTCATCGAACATGTACCGGACAGCCTCCGGCCATGCGTCGCGGGCAAGGAAAGGTAGCCCCAGGTCCGCCATGTGACTGTGTCGTACGAATGTTGATAGATGAAAGCCCTTGTTTATCGAAAGTAGGACTGAAAATACAGCTAGATGACTGGTTCGGACCTCATCCTCATAGCTGGGGTCGCTTTCTACGTATAACAAGAGCCTTCGTGATCTTTCCGTAGTGAGATAGGACCGGAGGCGTTCTAATGATACGATCGGTCGGGTGACCAGTGGTCGGGACTCAGCTACAGCGAACGCTGTGCAGTCGTCTACATGTTGGAAGAAAGCCTGAAGTTCGGACCCCATCGTGGCTGTCGAGGACGGTGCGCATCAGGTATTTTCGTTCGGCGCGAGTCGCGACAGGTATGGGAATGGTTTGGTGGGAGAAAGAAGTGGTATGACGTTTGCGCGTAAGCTCAATGTGAGGTTGAAGCTTTCGCAAGTCTGCGCGGCAGGCTGAAGTCAGGCACCTGGGGCCTCGGGGGAGCTACTCCATGTCTGTCGCTAAAGCCATCAGAGCAGGACCCCGCCCACAGCCTCAAGCCACACTCAACCGGACCTGCATCAGCTGCATCATCGTCCTTCGTTTTGGTGTCATTGTCCATCTAGAAACACACCACTTCTCTTGCCAAAGATGCGACGAAAGGAAATAAAAGTTATCGCGAACAATGGAGAGGTGACAACAGGAAAGTTGGCGGCCACGCGGCTACGCGGCTGAGCGACCCCGACAGCTACAGTTTACAGACCTACCAAGGGAAACCTACTTTGGTCACCAATAACGCATACGTGCTCGCGATGAGTATTGCTTAATGCTTGGAGGTATAACGACAGGAAGAATCTCCCTTGTTGACACGACGTTGGCTTTTAGGTCGAACAACGTGGAACCGCCAAGACGCATCGGTCCGCTATTGACCATGGCTCGTAGCCCAGGCTCGATGATACGCTCGCAAGTTTCGACGGATTCCGCAACGTTCCTGATCTTGCAAGCGTCGATTAGGCCTTCAGATAAGAACGGGTTGGCTTTCGGATTGACCAACTTTCATAGTGAGCTGTGCAAAATGGCAGGTATCTGACCGTACGGGCACGCCAAGGTCTGGAATGAATATTATCGCAATCCAAAGTTGTTTAGAGATCTATAGGTCTACAAGTCCAATGTACTGGAGAGGAAACAACGTCATCGTCCCAATTCGTGCTGCTCTGTTGGTCCGATACTACAGAGATCAGGCCTCCCCAATAGCCTCGGACCGATCGTTCGACCGAGCCTCCCTTCGAGCGAAATAATATATGAAGTACCATGCGACAAAGGTCAAAGCTGTTGCAGGGAGGGCAATCATCAGATATAGCCGGAGGCCTTGCATTTGCAGGTCTTGTTCACCATCTTGGAATTTGAGGATATCGGTGCTCATGAAAGTCTGCCTGCTATTAGCTGATGTACAGTCTGAAGGTACGACATCAATCACTTACAGCGATAAAGGTTGCCGGAAGAAAGAAGAGGGTCACAGTGGTAATCACCCTCATGGACACAGTCTCTTGCTTCGTCTTCATGGCAAGATCTTGCATCTTCACAGTCATTATTTCCATGCGAGCGGCGGACTCTCGAGATTCTTTTGCGTAGAATTCGCTGGCTTTGGAGCTTCGGTGCTGCAATATGCCACTCAACTTTGACACGCTATTAGCATATATGGTCCCGAAACCCGAGTCAATGTGTGCTTACCAAGTTCTTCCGGTTAGCCAGGAGGTGTAATAGCGTCTCAGTCCGTGACCGCAGCATGTGCATATCTTTCTCCACTCCAACTATGCCTTTGTTGAATCGATGGAGATTGGCTTTGCACTCATCCTTCACATCTTGTGGGAAATCGGCATGCTTCGCTACTTCGTCATAGTGCAGTCTCAATTGCTCAAGAACTTCGGTGTTCAGCTTCAGCACAAGCATGGCTTCTTGTGCCTTCTCTTCGATGTGCTGTATGGCTCGTAGATTGTCGAAGGTAAATGTGTCCGACTCCTTATCTAATCTACCATCGTGAGATGCAGATGGAAACCCTGGCGGTGCCATCGTTTCAGGAGATGCGATTAATGTCTTCTCATCGCCGGAAGTTTGACGGCTGTGAGCTGAATTGAATTGCGATGGCTTTGTCATCAGTCCGCGAAGCTTGTTCACAGCCGATCTCCACGGTTTAGTCTCGGGGAGAGCGCTCTTTCTCGAATTCCAGAAGCTGCAGGGCTGGTTGCTGTTACCTGCCATTGTTGGCTCATACGTCTGTGGACTTTCGTGCAACGTGTTTGACCGGATCCAGGTGTTTGCGGTCAGAAGTGGACGCAATGTATGAGCTCGCGACAAGCTGAATGGTCCTACGCTGAAACGTGGACTCGTGATCTTTGGAAGTGTAGGCGATGGTAGCGGCGATGGCTGTCTCTCAACTTGATATGCTAGTAGTCCTTGTGCCAGAGTTGACAACCGCTCTTCGAGGGCGTTGATGTACCATCGCCAGTTCTCGCCGGACCAATTGCACATCACAAGATGCGTTTCTAGTGACGCTGCAAATGCAGCGCTACGAGACTTGAGAGGATCGCCGCTCTGTGTTGGTTTCTGAGAGACTTCAGTCACGCGTTTCATGATCTCTTTATTCCCCTTGACCACGATCCAAAGCATTCTGCCACTTTCTACGTCGAAAGTGTGGTATACAGCACACTGGCGGATGGACCAGGGTATCTTTGACGAGCTTCTCGTTGATTCCACGGACCTCAGGTTGTAGCAGAAACGAAGGTCTCTCCCTGAGCGGTCTAGGCTGGGTAGCCCGCAAGCCTTGTCGTACGACGCTAAGCGACACTCTTCTCTCAGTCCACTGAAGTAAAAGTCTTGTGCCTCTTCACTCAGTCCAAAAGGGAAGACAAAATCCAGAAACGAAGGAGCAACCTGGTAGATTGTAAATAGGAAGCTGAACATCTCGTGCGTGATCTTCAATGGCGCCCGGGCATGGCCAGCTGTCAGGAATCTGTCATCATCAGCTGAGTTTCACAAAAAAGCAAAGATTTACTAACATGAAACGACATCTCGGGTCGACGGCCTCAGGCGTCAGTGACTGTCTACAGCTAAGTATAAGCTCCAACTCTCGTTGGTTTTTGACGCATGCCGAGCTGAAGCCTTGTCTGGTGTCAGTAGGTATTGTTTTGGCAAGTAACAGAGTGCTTACGGTTATCTAATTCGCGATAATCGAGGAAGTCCACAGCTACCTTCTCATCTTGGAACAGAAACTCGGATTGAGATTGCAGCCGAGCGAAGTAGCCGGCCATACTATGGCTGAGAGCACATTGTTGTGTGAGATTTTGTGGGTAACGTCGGAACTTTTTGCATGATGAAACGTATTGATCCATAGCGATTGCGTCGAAATCTGGCAATTGGGAACTGGAGAGTCCCTCCCTGCGAAGATCGGGTAGATTGAGCTATATACCAGCAGAAATGACCGCAGCACCGAGTTCCCAGTCCGGTGTTGCCCTAGGACATCGCCACGAATTCCTGTTAGCCCCGCGGCAGACGAGCATGCAGCCCGCCCCCACAAGATCGCTGCCAACATCGTTCTTCAATCATCTTCCCATCTTCGACCCCTAAGCGTCCTTCTTTCGTTCTTACTCGAAGTCAGGATTTGTACTAAGACTGATCGTATGAAAGATCTCTTACCGCTTCCAATCTTCTCGGGATTCGGAACTTGTACGTATCATTGATGACCTGCACGATATACTCAGCACAAACCCTTGAGTATCTCGAGATTTCTCACTTCGATGTGGAAGTCACGCGAACCGTGCAGCTCCCTCAGGTATTTCTCCAAATCTGCCTGGTCTAGGCGATAGACCGGAAAGGTATCCTCAACGTAAGACATTGCGTAGAAGGTATACGATGGGTGGATGAGAGTGCTAGGGTACGACTGGTACTGAGATGAACAGATACAAAAAGCTTATACCGGTGAGGAATGTGGCATTCCTGAGGTACTTTCTAGGGACCTATGTCCTTCGCGCATTCGCGATTGCCAGATATACCATCGGACTGGACTGACCAGTACGTGAGGCTCTGCTTCACCGAGATCCATCGCGAGTCCTCCAGCTTCATGTTGCGAGGCTGTCGGTATCGTTGGGATCGAGTCAACGAATGGCTGAGCTAGGCGTAATTGCTTTACATTCCGCCATGCATGCACCTGCAACGTGGGAGTATGAGATGAGGAGTTGTAGTTTTTCAGTGGTCAAACCTGCATTACCGGTCAACTGCAATGACTGCGCCTCGCAGCCTTGGTTGCCTAGTGCGCGAGCTCCATTGGCGAGGCTCAATGTCAGCAGCATGGGAGCGGGGACGAGCGCCATTGTGACCTCAGCAGATGTCGGGGCAGACTCTTACATACATGTGAATATATGCATCAGCGGCACATTTCCTCGTTTAGTCGTGTCTGAGATGCGGCATATACGAGATCAGCGCGCCGGGCTTCACTGCCTCGACTTCGCCTTCCAGATCGTGGGGGTCCGGACTGGACTATGATAACTGTAACGTTAGGAGCGGCATATCAATCATGAGGCCATGAACTACTATAACACGATCAGATATCATCATGCTAGGAACAAAGTCGTCGCCGTGCACGCATCCGTTGCAGATTCATCGGTTGCCACCGTGTTGGGAATGAACGTCGCTTGAGACGAACGACCTGGTACATGACCGTGGCCAGATATCTGACTTTCGCTGTACAGAACTAAAGTTCCTCGCGAGAAGGGAAATAGAGCCGTGTAAAGACAGAGATGGATGCAGCCGTCTGCGGAGTATGTCCGCTGTGGTACGGGCATGACGGAGCCATGTACCCAGGTACCCCGCTAAGAGTCACTGCCCCACCAAAATTTTGATACTGCCCAAACTTTGGCTTGTGAACTGCGCACACATCATCAAAGACATAATCTTCCTAGGTCTCTAGCTCTTCAGGATCTGGAATAGTTAATCCGGCGCAATGTCGAAACCAAAAGACCTGCGCAGTCTCATCGACCTCACCAAAACCACACAAGCGCTCCTCACACACTACCAGTCCTCTCTCGCGCCCACCAAAGATGCCGCTCCTACGTCCGAAACCGAGATAGCAGATCCTCTCGATGTTATCAAAGCCTCGACTAAGCTCCTCAAATCGCACACGACGACGCTCTCACTCCTCCTCATCAACCCGCCCCTCACACCCTCCGCGATAATAGCGAAAATTGGCGATGTGACCTCGGGCCCACTGAACAGCATGGTGACCGCGGCTTCGTACATACCACGAGAGGGTCAGAGGGGCGATATCGGAGACATAATGCGCACAGAAGTTAAGGCGCAGGTACGGAGATTGCTAGGGACATGGGGAGAAGTCCTCGCCATGATCCTGAAGATGGCAGAGAAAAGACAAAGCGCGAAGGGTAAAGACACCGGCCCAACTGAAAGCGAGAAACAAGAAGTCTTGTCTTCGACCGGTGTACTCTGGGACGTATGCGACGCGCTGCTAAAGCTATGCGAAGATGGCGTTGTAGGACTCGTAGTCAAGAAAGCGCAAGAGTACCGTGCAGTCCTACTAGATGCGATCGAGGAGTTGAAAGAATGGGGCGAAGACGTGGAAGACGACGACGATGATGAAGCAGAAGGCAGCGACGACGAAGACGAGATTTTCGGCGCATCGAACAAGATCGGCAAGGACAACAAGGAGCTGAAGGAACTGCTGGATACTAGTGTCAAGAAGCTGAAGATGATTGGTATGCTTTACCAAGCGCTCATCAAGAGGAGGTTGAAGACGTATCCTGCATCGTCCACGCTTGAACCGGCCGCCGCAACGAACGGTACGACCGCGCCACCCTGCAAGAAGCTAGACGCACTCGTGAACACCCTCAAGACGATACCTGAGACGGTCGACGATATCGCGGGCGCATTCTACGATCTCGACGAAGACGAAGCGAAAGGAACTTTGGATAAATGCTGTGGTGAGGCAAACAGCGCAATCGAGCTGGTCAGGCAAAGCTGGGCTGGAGAAGACGATGAGTTCACAGCATGGTCTGGCAAATGGGCGAGCGCACTCGAAGCTGCGTGAACAAAGGAACATAGCCCGAGACCAATTCAACATCACCAACCACCCGCACAAGGCGTTAAGCATCCAGCGATTCAAATGAACGATACGGTATCAATTGCGATATACAAGCGATTGTCGCATTACAAATTCCTAATCAACCAACGCGCCCTTCGCATCACCCCTCCAGGTATCCAACATCTACAATCCGAAGACAGCAGCCATACCCATGGCAACAACACCGTAGCTAGCAAGCTTGGCAGCAGCAGCGTTCTCAGTCTGCTCAGCGATACCAGAGCTGGTAGGCGACATGGAGCCGCTCATGGTGGGGGATCCGCTCATCATGCTAGACATCATTGAGCCGGTCATGGAAGCGCCAGATGAGGGGACGGCAGTGGGGATGTCGGAAAGTGTTACACCGGCGGCGGCGCAGAGGGAGGAGACAGCGGGTGCGAGGCCTGGTAGTCGCGTTAGACATGGACGTAAGAAGATAGGTATGTAGGATATGCAAAAACGTACTGGAAATCTCATCCTGCTCGCATCGCTCGGGTGCGCAAGTGAGGAGCGAGTTCTCAATGGCAGAGCGGCCGCTGGTGCACTGGCAGTTTGTGTCTGTGACACCGCAGTTCGAGCTGGGGAGGGCAGCGACGAAGCAGGGGATCTGTTGATTGATGTGTTAGTTTGTGATGCTAAATGCGATGTGCCCATGTCGCGATCGTGATCGTCTCCATGTGGAGATGTGGGCTCCGAAGTCCGATCCGATCGGGAACAGGAGAGGAAGGGCAACATACAGCGCACTGGGGGATACCGCTCAAATCCTGAGCACCAACGAAAGCGAGCGAAGCCGCGACGGCAAGGACGGTAGCCTGGAAACGCATCTTGATTATATGGTATAATATGTATCGGTAATGGTATATCGGTATATGAAAGATGGACTGGAGTGAGATGATGAATGTCGAAGATGAGATGGAACAGGGTTGAGCGAGAAAAAACGATGGGACGGAGAGGGGGGGTCTATGTACTGATTTCTCTTCTAGTTCCCCAATACCTTGGTCCAAGCCTGCTCCCTAACGCAGCAGCAATAGACTCGTGGAGATTAACATTGGAGTTACCCGGTGATCGTCCCCAGGGATTGCCGCGGTTTGTCGCAGAGCCTTGGTATGCAGTTGACTATCTTTCCCCAGTACCCCTCCCTGGGCGCTGTTGGTTTCCTTGATCTACTGCGCCTCTGATCGCATCTATGTGTTCTGGAGGGGTGTATCTCGTCGAGTTACGGGCGACGGATGCGCAGCGAGAGCTTCGCATAGGTGTGCAATGTGCCTCGGAAGGAGGGTTAGGTTGCAGTTAGAGTTTGGGATGGCGCCGAACTTGCGGTCCTTTAGCGTTGGCTAAGCGGCGTGCTGGCACAGCTGTGGAGATGGATGGTGGGAGGCGGCCTTGCTTTTCTTTGCTTTGCGCAATGCGACGGTGCGATTTCTTGTCGCCGGCCCAATCAGGCGGCCTGCGGAGCTGTGTCAGGGCTGTTTTGGCAGGCCCTGCGCCTGGCAATCCAGACCTTTTTCTCTTGGTTGTGTAGGGATGTTGTACCCGATAGAACACAACAACGGCTTTTGCTGACTTCTCCTCTTCCTGCCCTCCCATATCACGCTTACTGACAGCCTTGTTAAATTGCTTTTCTGTTTGCACAGCGAACGCTTTGGGGGACATGCGTTTCTTCGTGCGGCACCGGATACCGACCCTGCGTTAGACGAAAGTATGTCCCCTTGGCGTGCGGATGGGGAAGATGCCGTCGACGGTTCCAATGGCACGGTGGCGTAGTGCACCGCTACGGTAGACTGGACTTTGGACGTGGAGCTTCCATCATCGAACGCTTAGTCTTTTGGAGTAACATCTTGCGCTCCGCTACTTAAGATTGTGTGCACATCATCGAATGTCGACAAGATTGCCCAAGATTTGATGCCACTATACCGCTACCAAGAGCGCCGGGTTGTGTTGCTGACGTCTTGGTTCCGACAAAGGAAGGCGACGCGTGAAAATGGATCGCAAGATGCAGGTACGCGATAAGCGGCATGCAGGCCTTAGATCACTGTCTCCACCGACATCCCTTTTCTCCTTCCACAGCAATTCGATCCCTCCGTCATAGAACCTTCGCCCACAATCCCACTATTATCTTTCACCCTCTTCTGAGTATCGACGATCGATAAAGTCTCGTCTCGAGCCGAGAGTTCGTAGTTTATCTTCCTTCGCGACGATCCCAGGTTCTCGAATCAGCGCACGGCCCTACTCGCGGCATCTGAAACACAGGGCTCGTGAGTCGCTCGCCTATGCACATGGGCAATGTCGTCTCATATTCCTTTTGCATGGTGACGAAATCATGCTTTTCTGCATGTTGCATGTGAAGGTGTCAACGCCGTTGACGCTGCATGCATTCGGCAGCGATGAAACCGGAAACGCGGCACGGTACATGAACCAGTCAAACATCACGCGCGGGGGTTTCAGACATATTGCGACCGTTGTCCCACGTTTAACAGTCGCCGCTCGCCGCTGAGGTCTTATGGCGATGATGCGATTGGTCTCGAATTAGTGTGCTGGCAGAGTGTAATCAGTGCATAGGACCTGTTGTATGAGGCAATTGATTGTATTCAACACCACGAATTGGTTGACGCGAGTCTGGCAGCACGAGCTGAACCGTGAGCCTATGAAAAGGCTGTAGTGACTAGCAGTACATGAAGACTCCGATAAACATGCAATCCTCCCGAACCTGACTCTTACAGAATGTACTCAAACTTGTGTGATGCTATTGCCAACCTCCAGAAACACCGTGTCCAGCCCGGTGAAGGTTGTAATCTAGCCAGAACCCTATCGTTGATCGTAAAATGAGATCTTTGCAAAGAGAAGTCGCAGTCGCAGAACGGGGAGGTATATTGCTAAGCCGGAAGCCGAAAGAGATTAAGGAAAGAAAAGGCCGTGATCGCAGACACGGCGATCCGTGGACCGAAAGTAGACATACAGAAAAGAAAAGAGATTTCAAGATGTGCCAAAGATTGAAAAAGGATCGCTTTTGATCACGAATATTGAGGTGCTGATAGAGCAACAGCTCGTATAGCTGAGGTGCCGTTTAGAACATGCCACCCTCCATGGGCTGTTGACTG
Organism: Alternaria conjuncta; assembly: GCF_024043145.1. Lineage (NCBI taxonomy): Eukaryota > Fungi > Ascomycota > Dothideomycetes > Pleosporales > Pleosporaceae > Alternaria > Alternaria conjuncta. Next base: position 169,454 of record NW_026250102.1, on the reverse strand, counting down.
TTGATAGGACGGGGAGGTGACCCATTGCGTCCGGTGAACCCGTTCTGAGGCATTGCTGGCGAGGGTCCCATTTGGCTTTGAGCGTCTCCGCGCAGGCTCCTGCCTTCACTCGACGCCTTCCGCAGTCTGCCCTTTGGTTGCTGCGATTGGTTCATCACTGCGTCGGACGAGTTGGTGCGGAGTGGTTCAGCGTAAGGGGCTCGAGGTCCATCCATTCCATGCTGGACAGCAGGATCATACGGTGATGGTCCCGTTGGGCTTTGGCTTTGGCTTTCACCGCGGCCAAATCCGAAACGTCGCCTCATAGGGTTGATTGGCGGAACAGGGGGAGCGTTGTTTTCCATGCCATTCTTCAGAGAAGCACCAGCTGGAAGATTGATGGTGTCAATCGAAGACGTTGTGGAAAGGAACACCGGCTCCGAGATCTCCGACTTCGCGATGGACTTCTTTCGTAGCACTCCAGTCTTGGTCAACGGCTGCACAGTACTTGGGTTGAACGCGGCAGCGTTGGGTGTAGTTGGGTTTGAGACAGGAGGGGTGTGGTTGGCGGAGAACGGGGGCACTGGGGATGTTGGGTGCGAGAAGCCGTTGCCGTTGGCACTGTTGAAGCCACCTGGTGAAGGCCGGGGTGAGATAGGGATTCCCGGGGAGAATTTCCCCCCAGGAGGCAGACGAGTGTTCTGACCTGGTCCAGCGTTAGTCTGAATAGGGTGCAGATGCTTCGACTCGAAGTAGTTCGCCGCAGCAGTCTTGCTGTTGCTGCGCGATCGCATGCGACCTTGGGAATCCAGCGATGGTCTCTCAGAAGGAAGTGGAGGCGTGGGGTGAGCAGAGTATCCAGGCATTGATGGCATTGTGTTCGCAGGATACGCGCCGCGGGTGCCATCTGCCATAGCCTGGTCCAGGTCATCGCGGTATTGATCATGGCGACTCCGGGAACGGCCTGACGATGTTCCAGAGCTCGAGCGCTCTCGCGTGGAGCTTCTGGTCGATGCCTGTGGAGATCTACCCGATGGACGACCAGTGCGGCTGCTCTCAGTTGCTGATCGTTGGCGATTCTCGTGCTCCCGCTGTGCGTCTTGTTCACTTTGCTGCAATACTCGAGACTGCTTTGGTCGCAGCGCTGGCATATCACCGTGAAGGCCTACGAGCGAGGTGCTGCTGACATTCGCTGAGCTTCCTCCAAGAGCAAGCTTTCTTACTGACTTGTTTGAAACATCAACTGTAGCAAAGGATTCACGGCTCGACTTTGCACGGAGCATGTTCAAAGCTGTCTTCAGTCCGTTGGATGGGCCCGCGGGTGCTGGTGCTGGACTTGTTGAACGGCCTTCAGCCTTGGCACGGAGATTCTCCTGGATCAAGCGCTGCCTGTGAGCGAGGTCTCGTTGGAAGGCTTCGTGGTCGGCCTCTGTCTCGTTGCTCGCAACACGCTCATGGGCCCTTCGCGGAGTAAGATCCCAGGGAGCTGCAGGGTTTGTTTCGGTTGCGCTCATTATCAGTGGTGTGGCATCTTGTCCGTTGGCCTGCTCGGCAGAGTTCATTTTGACGAGTTCATCGCGGTAGGGGTTGTCAATGTCATCCAGATCCCACGGGTTAGAGTGGGTATATGTTGAGGGAGCTGGGGTAGCCGATTCCGACCCCGGTTGGCGGCGCTGGAAGCCAGACCCTTGTGTATGAATGGCGAGCCCCATAGGTGGGCTCATCATTGGAGGACCTGGCTCACCATAATTGGAAGAGACATTGCTGACGTTGCGAAGATGCTGCCTAATCATTCCACTAAGTCCGCTGCTCTCGGGACCCAATGTTGGTGAGTCAACCTCAGTACCGTCCACTTTCACTGTTTCGTCAGGGCATGGGGACGCCTCTTGGGTAAGAGCAGGACTGTACGAAGAAGGGCCATTCTGAGAGACTTCTTCCTCCGATGTCGTCCGTGAGCGGAACGCGGGATGCTCGAACATTGAGGGTGCGGGTCCGGTTGCTACGGGGAGATTGTCAAATCGACGAGTGGGCTCTGCCGGGCGCGTGGTTGGCGGCATGGGAGCCTCATCTTCTGCTTCGCTGGAATCTGGGGAACTGAAGAAGGTGGCTTTGTTGCAATTGTCTGGAGACGCTGCTGGTTGGCGTGGAATGGCTGGGAGGCGCTGGGTCGGTGGCGAAGTCGGTGTACCTGGACCTGCGGTTCTCATCTGACTGGCAGCAGCTTGGAACCTGGAGAAGGCAGAGGGTGCTTGAGCTGGTTCAGCAGTTGATTCGGAGCTTGACCGTTCGTTTGCGTCACTTTCAGCTCGCTTGCGCCTTTGCTGTTCTGCACGCTCTCTCAAAGTGGGCTTACGAGGCGGGGACCTCTCAGCCTTTTGAGGTGGTGTTGAGCGCCCTTCGCGGTCCTGCTGCATGTGGCGCAAGCGCTCTGCATACTGCTCCTCGCTGAACGCCGCCTTGGGTTTGTTGAAAGCACCCATGGCGGTCGCTTTGCCCCGATCGTTGGGCTGAAGTGCAGCATTGAGGGTATGAGCTTCTTCACTGTCACTGATGACGGGACTTGTCAGTGCAGGCGACTGCGGGCGGGCGAGGACGGGGCTCGACGCGCCGGAGGAGTTGTTCCTGCTTATGCCGGGATATCCAAGCGCGTTTGGGCTGTCTGAGCGGAAGGCGGGTGGTCCCCGAGCGAACCGGTCATTCAGGTTGGTAGCAGAACGTGCCTGGGATATGGGAATCGGTGGCGTTGATCGTCCGGTTGGCGCACGTGCGCGTTGTATGGAGTTGAGACGGTTCATAGCTGAGGACTGTTGCTCTTGGATTTGCTGGTCCAGGCCTTGGTCGTAAAGTCTCCGTTTCGTTGTCGACCGGCCTAGATCTGGAGATGTCATTGGGGCACCTGCTGGTGGAAACGCTGGCGAGGAGGCTGATACGGAGTTGGTGCCCTGTGACGCTATCGAAGTCGCGGCTGTGGATGTGCGGGTGTTCAATGTGCCTGAGTTGGTGGATGACGAAGTCTCTCTCTTACGGCTGAGCTCAGTAGGGCTGGACGGCTCAGAGTTCTGGCCGTCTTCATAGTCCGACTGCTGCCTCAGTCTGTCTTTCTCCTCTTGTCTGAGCCGTTGGTATGCTGACATATTAACGTCGTCGTCGTAGAGCGTCCGTCCGGTGCCCTTCGCGTTTGTATTAGAGATCATGTAGATCTTTTGTCGTCCACCGAACAAGACATTACCCTCGCCGGGTCTAGCTCTGCTCATAACGCTACCAGAGCCGTCGTCATCTCTACTGCTGTCGAAGGAATTCGTCCGTTCACTTGCGAAGGGCGGTCGGATGGAGCCATTGAGCGAGGAGACTTCAGCTATATCGGAAAGACCTCCTGGAACGAAGCCGAACTCGTGGAGGCGCGATTGGCGTTTCGGTTGTAGTACACTGTCGTCGCTGGCCTTGCCAATCTTGGAGTCTGGGTCGTCCTGCTCTCTCAACATGCTGAAGCGGGTGGACAGGCCAGGCATGATTAGACTTGTCCGGAAGTCATCTGCTTTGGGCAGTGCGAAGTTGAGATCGAACTCTGGTTTGGGCTCTTCCTGACCCTTCTTGCCCTTCTTCGTCTTCTTTGGGGCGGCGGCCGCGTCCTCGGCGCCATCCTTCTTCCTGTTCAACCAGCGGTTCATGATGGTCTGGCAGTTATTAGCAAACGTATAAGTACGCCGCATTGCATCCGGAGTGGGCGAGAGGCAATGGGAGGGCGCCTTGGCAATGGGGATGGGGAGGAGTGTAGTCTTACTGGCGAAAGTGATTAGACTGGATTATAGCGACGACTGTGCGCTGACCAATCTCGACTGTCGTGTCGCTGGGGTGAGCGGGCAGGCGCACTCGAGCGAGGAGTGGGGAAGGTGAGAGCAAGGCGACTCGGGGTGGGAGGAAAGAGCAAACGCGAACATGTAGCGGGGCCAAAAACAACAATGGGGCGGTCACGGGCGGTATTTTTCGAAAGTGTGTCCTAGGCACAGTGGAAAGTAATGTCGGCAAGAGGCGAAGGAGGGAGCGAGCTGGAGGTGAAAAGGAAGGCGTGCAGCGATTGCAGGCGGGATCGGGCGCGCGAGACTCTGGATGGCTCGGTTGGCGGCAAAAAGTACAAAACAATAGATTATGGCAAAGGTTAAAGAGCGTGTGTAGCTGGCAGCAAACAGGTGAAGGAGTGAATGCACGCGCGCTGCGGAGTGCTGGCGTGGTGGTAGAAAAGAATGCAGAGAGCAGATCTCCCGACCGAAAAGAGGCTTCGAGGAGCGGGTCGACGTGGGTATGCACTCTTTGGGCCTCTGGGGGAGTGACAAGCACTCGCACATGGGACAAGGATCAATTTCCACTAGCCTCATTTCCGCGTCGCGCATGGGCGTCGCGGTGCAGGGAGCAGAGAAGCCATAGAGCGCGGGCCAATATCCGCTCGATAGGCTGACTGAGGTCGGACGGCCAGTTCCAGTATTGCGCCGCTGAGCCCAAACCCGCGCCGTCCCAGGGGATGCGGGCGACTGGCAGCTCGACAGAGTCGACGACGATGCGTCGACGCGATCCAACGGCATTTGCTAGCGCCCTCTGCTGCCTCGCCGCTGCCTCGCAGCTCGTCAGACATGCGCCTTCCGCGTCACACGTCGCTCCTGCCTCGTCACTCGCGTCGCAGAGTCATGCCTTCCTTTTGCAATAACAAACTTTGCCTCCCCCCACAGTCTGAAAACCACGACGCACGACCTTATGATAGCCCTTGGCCCGCCCTTTGCAGCTGCCGCAACGACAAAAAGTATCATGAACACTGCGAGGGACATCGCGCTCCGCTAGCACCCCGCCCAATCAGCGCCCTGCCCTGAGCGGTACCTTGCAGGCGTCGGGAGGGGCTGGTCCATCCCTGCATCCTCGATATCACCGCGCCCGCGACTTGCTTTTCTCGTCGCGCCACGACGCATCGTCAGCTTTGCCTCTCCGCCCGTCAGCGCTGCAGCGTCGACTCCATCTGCTGCCCAATCACTTACCTCACACATGGGTAGCCAAAGTATGCGGGGAGACGATCCAGAAGTACCAAACGCCCATCGCGTACCTGAAGCCGCTAACCTCGGGACGTACAGTGAAGCGAGCGAATCACCCAGCTCTCTAGTCATGGTCCCGGTGGCCTTTCGCTGTGTTCCCCTGGCCTAACCGCCTGGCGCTGTCATACCTCCCCTTTCCATGTACTACGGTAAGCGCAAAACTGTGCTCCAACACTCCAAAGTTCCAACATGTCCTCTTGATCGCCTCTCGAGGAGCAGGATTCAATTGGTCTTGTGTTTTCGCGACACGGGGCCCGGCCAGACTCGCATCCGGAGACCTGGTCCAACTGTCGTGTCATCTCCCGCGTGGCCGTCTGTCTACCGTCAGGCCGCCCCTGGCAGCTGATCCGAACGGCCATCCTTCCCTTTCTGTTCGGAACGTTGGACTCGCATCGGCAGACTAAATGCCGGCAGAGTGAATTCCTCGCCGTCGGCGAATAAGGCCAGCCGGCTGTGCTGCAATTCAGTCCTTGCTGAGCTTACTGCAGATACCTGCATCTTCTTCCTGCATACGCAACCGCCACAGTCAGTCCGAGAGCTTCTGCATACTAAGTTCTCAGCAAGTTTCAACCTGGATTCCGAAATGAATAGCCCGGGCTGGACCTAATCGATTGCATCGGTGCCACGAGGTCAGCAAATTGCCCCTCACCCGCCGCCTGCCGTTGTACGCTGAGGATGATCATCTCCAGCCCGTCCGCGAAATTGCTGTAGGATCGGCGCCACTCCAGCCCTGTGAGACAGCAGTATCTTACTCGCTAACACCGTCCCGTCACACGCGACAGGGACGCGCCCACGGTATCTACATGTATCCTCTCCAGCGCCATGTTGACAGACGCCCACGCGCTGGTACTTTTGCCCACCACCTGATCAGGTTTCAGATCTGGCCCAGGCACCGCCCTGCTAACCGACCCCACGATTGTTTCATGCTTCCGTACACATGTCCGACGAACGCCTCACTGCGGTCCGAGCAGCCATACACACTCTTGCAAGCTCCACTACCCAAGCATCATCGCTGCAAACCAGCACTACCGTTATTGTGACAGCGGGTCAGGTTTATCAGGATGTGGCCTGTCGCATGTAACGACAAACTCCAAAATCTCACCCTTCCGCATTTCTCTGAAAACTTGAACCCTTGACGAGTTTCCATATATACATAGAGTTTGTCTGAGGGGTAAGCAGTATGGTCAGTAATCCGGACCTCCAGTCTTGCAAGGAACGCTGCAACTTTCGTTCGCGTTGTCGACGTCACCATTATCTTACGTATTCTCCAGTCACGAAAAACCGTTTGCTGCCAAGAAGACGCGCGAAATTGACAGTGCAAATTCTGCTCTGGTTCCAAGGCTCCGGCAGCATCTCGCGATCGATCCGTAGATAAATCGAAACTTCGAAAGTATATCCTTGCCGCGGAGACCGAGATGACAAAGCTGCCTAATTTCCGCCGATCATCCGGACAACACCCTTCGCTGAGCGGGGTCTTGCTGTGTCAGTGCGGAGACCTTGATTGATCACAATCTAAGTAACGCGCTCTTGTGTGTGATAGTCACAGGGCGTGACCGATGAAAAACCGATGCCCAGAGTCCGACGAGAGGGTTTTGGGTTATTCGGATTACAGCAGTCTACTCTATCATCCCTGTGCGGTTGAGAACTTCAAGAAAGAACGATTTCCAAGCTACGTGTATACGCTCCCGACTTCCGATCTTTGAGCTTGCACACCAACTTCTGCTTCAATTCGCAAATTTCATACAATCACGATATTGACCTATCGTATGGGTTTATCAAGTTGCTTCACTCGCGGTGACCTGGGATACGGACTGTCCGCGATGTATGAGGATCCCATATTCAGTCATCTTTGTGGCCATCGCTGCCTATCGCGTTCAGCGGGAAAGCGCTACCTCACTGTGATCTCAATACCTCGAAGTCAATTTCAAAACCCGCGGCCAGCTTGTGCCGACAGCTTTCATTTTATGTCTGATTCGAACTTGACAAGCAAGGAATGTTCTGACGTCCTGATTTTTTGAAGCTTTGTATAGTTCACACACGAGTATAACGAGCACCAATACATTGAAGAAGCCGAATACTCTGCAGTCTACTTTGGTACGAAAGCCAAAGTTAGCAAGTTCTTAACGCAATGCAAGCTCCTGGATTACTTGTCGCTATCTTTTGCTGGGATGGGGCGTGAGAAACAACGGGTTTCAGCAATCGTCCCTTTCTCATCGGCTCATGTGGAATTACGTCACTACGCGCTCTCTCTCACCTTCACTCCCACGTTACGAGTTTCTCGCTTGCTAAGACTTATTCACTGGCGGAGTCTTAGAGCGCCCGCCTTCCTAGAGAAATTACCCTTGCGTTACTTACTAATGCTCCTTCTTCTTCCTAACTTTACCTTCACACATCACTCGGTCTGCATTTCCTCAGATGTTGTTCGGTCATCTCTTACCCCTCGCAGCCATTGCTACTGCAGCTACAATTAAGCATAAACCAGATTCCGACTATGTCTTCAGCTGTGGTCCTCCCCTCCCCTACCTCGCCAACGGGTCGCAGGCCACGAGCTGGGCGCAGTATCTCGACGAGATTGGCGACGATCTCGACGGCGACGGCCAAGGTGCTGTGGATCATTTTGGTGGCCCCATTGGTAAGGCGCCGTTGAAATGGCCTCGCAACTCAGAAAACATTGCTGTTATCCCTTACTGCTACTTCGACGAAAAAGAACGCGAGTCGATGCACGAAGTTATCGAGGCCGCCATACAATCGTGGATGACGTACGTGTATGTCCAGTACGACTTTTGATCGCTGGCTAATGGGCTCTTAGTTATCTTGGCAATCCAGGAAAGGAATCCGGTCACGCTATCAGTTTCGAAGAGTGGGTGGACAGCGAAGGAAAGCCAGTGATCTGTTACAAGAAAAGCGAAACCGATTTCTTCCATTGGAACCCAGATCTGCCTCACGAGACCTTGACGATCCAGGTGGGAAAGGGGGAAACCGGTTGGACGGCCAACGCAGGTCTAGCGGTTGACCAGAAGAGTCCTTGGAGGAACCAACTGAACGGCCCGGAAAGCGGTCGCCTTGTGAATGTGGAATGGGCGGCTATGCATGAACTGGGTCATGTCATGGGTTAGTAGTCGTCTACGAGTAAGCTACCGGCAAAGGCTAACAAAAGGCAGGTATGGCGCACGAACATCAGCGTAGTGATCGAGACGACTACATCGTGGTCAAACCCGAGAAAATCGGCGATTTCGAAGAGGTGAGTATGACATTCATTAAGCCGCCGAAACAAACAAAACCGTTACTAACGCTAAGCAGTGCTACAAGCGCGCCCACGAAAAGAGCTCTCGAGTAACCCGAGAAAACGTATGCACCTCCCTCAGAGTAGCGCTTCGCAACAATTGTGCATGCAGAGACTGGGTCAAAGGCATGGCCGAGCTCTACCTCCCCCTCTTTACCTTTGACAAATACGACTCCGAAAGTATCATGCATTATCCTAGCGCCATTGGGGGTAAGCCCGAGAAGTGTGAGCTCTACAGCGGCGAGGAGGATACGGCTGAATGCCCGATTCAACAGTACAAGAACTTTGAGGATCATAGCCAGGGGACTACGAAGATGACGCCGAACTTGCGTCCGTCTAAGCAGGATATCGCGTGGGTTAAGAAGGTTTATGCTTGGGATGACAAGGGTGATGCGTGAGGGGCAGCGGAGTGATGGGCTGCTGTCGCAACGTCTTCGACCGCTACCTGAAGCTTCTGAGCTGTTTTGTGTGAGCAGCGGTAACGGACTTTTCAGGCATAACGAATAAGAATGGCGAAGCTCTTAGATTTGCTCTAGGTAGCAAACGATATAACTCAGAACGGACTGTGCCTTCCACATTTGCTAGCTCATCTGTGTCTGACTCTATCTCTCTATAGCATTACCGATTACCAAAGCAAATTCTCGCATCAGCAACACTCAAATAATGCAATTGCCTCTACACGTATCTTCAAGCATCTTACGCAAGATGTACAAAGTGGAAGAAAGTAACAGACAACAGACATACACCAAATAAGCAGCAACAAGCGCGTATAAACAGCATCTTACACAAAGACTAAAGCCAGAATACGTCATACGCGCCCCGTCAACACCACATCCACTACCCGGATAAGCGTACCAAACATATCTCCTATGTACACGTACACGCTTCCCTCCAGCCCACTCTAGCCCCCTCGCACCCTCATCCGCTCCGTCACCTTACCATACCTCACCACCAGACTGAACAGCCCCACGTTCCCAACAGCCGCGCACTCCCACGTTTCTCGACCCCTACTCAACAACCTGCACGCTACGTAAGCCCATGCAGCTACCCGCTGCAGGTCAGCCTCAACTGCATAGAACTGCATAAGGGAACCGGCTGCCGCGTAAAACGGCTAACAGCGGGGCAACTAAGAAGTCTTATCTGATGTAACCGGAGCTCAACAGATAAACCCTATACCACGAAAAGGGTACATCATGCATATTGTTGAGGTTATCTCGGGACGTTTGGGAGATAGGGAGATAAGGAGATGGAGGGTAGGAGGGGCAAGAAGAGGCGGCAATGCAGGGCTAAGCAACATCATCGTTATCATTACTGCACGTATCGTATCCTTTGGTGAAGGCGGTTTTGTTTGAACATGTTTTTGTTTTGCATTACAATACATAAATCTCTCTTGCGAAACCATGTGACATATCTAATCTTGATGCGCCTGGGAACCCAAACACGCCACGTAGGGGAATAATGTTCCTTCTTGCTCCAACTATACTACCATGCATCTAATCGTTCGTGAATATTGAGGGACATCGCCCGCCGGTGTGTTGACACGTATATTTAACATTGCGCAATGGCGACGGAAACAGCCTGGTCGTCCGAGTGGCTGATGCTGATGTTGATGTTCTTGACACCTACGCGCTTGGCTTCTTCGTCGGCTTTGCCGTAGAGCTATGAATACATTAGTATATGGTTCCAGAGTTGTGAATGGCAAGAACATACCTGAACAGTTGGCGCGCCAGACTCGTCATTGATGATCTCGATATCCTTCAGCGGAGCGCCGGCGCCTTCACCCTTGACACCGAGAGACTTGAAGACAGCCTCCTTCGCTGACCACTTGCCTGTGAAGCTGGCTTGCGGGTTTGGCGACTTTTGACAGTATGCGATTTCCTTCTCGGTGAAGTTGCGCTCGATAAAGGTCTCGTTCTCGATGTTGAGCGCACTGAGGCTCTCAACATCGACACCAACCTTGCTGTTGGAGGAAGCTGTGGCTTGAGTGAGCTGCTCAACCATCTTCATCGTCTCTTGCGCCTTCTTGTCCTTTTTGGGAGCAGGAGTCTTTGCATAGCTGTATGTCGAAGTCTTCTTGTTCATGGTGACACGCGCTTGCGGGTTGAGGAAGACCTCCTGCATCTTCTCGTCCTCGTATGGCGCCTTGTCCTTGGCACGGAACATGGTGTTGTTGATGAGGCCATCGTGGAAGTATCGGTAGGCCCTCTTTTGGCGAGCCTCAACCTTCTGCTTGTAGGCAGCGAATTGATGGTGCTCAAGAGCGGCAAACAGGTACTTGGGGTGGATACCGATAGCCTGAGTTCCCTTCTGTCCGAAACCGAACGAAGTAACGGAGAAGGCCTTGATACCATCAGTCTGGATGGCCTGCGATGGGTAGACGATGTAGTCGTATTGCTCCATGATCTTGTCGACGTTATCGGCGTTGCGGTTGCCAGGTACGAGACCAGTGTTGAGCACCTGCAAGCAGCCGTTGAACATCCAGGCACCGGCAGCACCCTTGGGGTGACCAGTGAGGTACTTCTGCCAGATACCAAGCAGCGCATTGCCCTTCTTACGGCCGAGGTGGCGCATCTGGTGGTTGATGACGTCGGACTCGTTCTTGTCGTTCGCAACAGTGGAGGTTCCGTGGAAAGAAGCGACATCGAGGTCGTCGACAGTAAGGCCCCAGGTGGCAAGTGCACCACGAAGAGGAGCAATGCGTGAGTCTTGCTTCCAGAAGCTGTTACCGAGACTGTTAAGCGCGTCCTTCTCTTGTCGCTTAGCTTCCATCTCGATGTTAGCAGCACGCTCCTCGAGGTAGGCAGCCTCGTCGAAGTCCTCGCCACTAGCGTCCTTCATCGCCGCGACTTCCTCCTGGAGGTAGAGAACTTCCGACTCCTGCCACTGCTTGATCTGCTTGCGGCGGAGGTCCATCTGTCTCCTCCTGTACTTGATGTCAAGAAGAGGAGATGGGAACTTGGACGGGTTCTCTCGTGCGGTGGTCAATACACCCTTTCCTGGAGCAGGGACGGAACGACCAATCTTGTCGGTTGCCGTGGCCGTGAAGCCGAGGATACCGTAGATGGGGACTCCCATGTCGAGGGCGAGCTTGGCGTCCATGATGACTTGCATACCGCAACCTTGCGATTCCATGAAGCCATTTCGGGTTGTGGTGGTGGGGCGCGACATCTCCTTGGGTGTACGTCCGTGAGCGAATTCGTCTTCGGCGTTGCTAGTGGCCTTCATGTTGGCGAATTCGTAGGAGCCTTCCTCTTGGAAGTCATCGAAACCACCAACGAAGCAGACACGGGCCTTTCCTTCGACGATGGTATCGTAACCGATATCGAGAGACTCAACAGCGGTGGCGCAAGCACCGACGGGTGTCTTGATAGGTCCAGTGGATGAGATGAGCAACATGTTAACCCAAGCGCTCATAGTGTTGATGAAAGACTCTTGCAGAATGTCCTTCTGGACTGGCTTGTCCATGAATCGGTCTTTGTACATTCCTCGAAGGGCGGTAGTACCACCAATACCGGAACCGACGCAGTTACCGACTTGAGACAAGTGGACATATTGGTAGAACTCGTATGGGTCGGTGATACCACTGGCAAGCAGACACTCGGCCGTGGAGACAAGCACGAAGAGTGTGACAGGGTCGACTTGGGAGATGATGTCGTCGGGCACACCGTACTTCTTTGCATCCCAGCCAGTCGGGATTTGACCAGCTACGAGACGGTCAAAGCGAAGAGCCTTGGGAAGGAGGAGTGTAGCTCCCTTCTTCATGCGGACAGTGTACTCGCTAGACTCCTCGATCGCAAAGATCTCAACCTTGTCGCCATGCTCCTTCTTGAACTCCTCCGCAAGTTCCTTGGAAGCCTCGAATGGATCGAGATCCTCCTCAATCTGGATCTCTTGCATAAGCTGCTTCTTCTTGGGGTCGTAGCCATTGAAGAGCTCGGGCTCGATAAGGCGGATACCGGCGTGCTCGAGAATGTACTTCTCGTACTTGGGCTTGACATCCTTGTCATCGATTGGCTCGTTGGTCTTGGCGTCAACCCATCCGGAGTAGCTCTTGCCCTTGAGAGGACCGTTGTGGTTCTTGATGAGACCCATGATCCAAGCCATCTCGACACATCCCTCAATGGAGAATTCGCCGTACGCTTCCATCTCCCAGCGTGTCCTGGAGTTACCCCAAGGACCGACCTCAGAGAAACCAGTGACGACGACAACCTTCTCAAGGTCGACCATACCCTTGAGGTTATCGTTGAGAGGCTTAACCTCCGTGTCCCAATCAGGTAGGGTGGGGAAGTCGAACTTCATGTTTGCTCGTGGTTCGATGGTAGCCTTCTTGTACAGGGCCTCGCTGGCCTCACCGTTGACAACCTTGTTCTCGATGGCATTCTCCTTGATGACAGCGCGGCGGATGTCGCTGGTCTCTGTGAGTTCCTTGCGCAAGTCGGTCATCAAGTCCTTCAGGTTAGGAATGTACTGGAAGCCGCCGTTTAGGTCAGCCCATACAGGCTCAACCTGACAGAGGTTGACGATCGGTGGCGCCATCAGACCAAGCAAGTTGAAGGCCATCTCCTGCTGAGAGAAGGTGCGGACACCATACTTCTCAATACCCTCAGCGACGATGTTGTTGGCGCCCATCAAACCAGTGCCACGAGTCCAGCCGATGACAGCACCACAGATGGTGAGATAGTTGCCCCAGCTTTCAGAGTGCCACCTCGAGAAGAGTGTCTCGAGCGACATCTTGGATTCTGAGTAGAGACCATCGTTGCCGAAGGTTCCGTGGTTGGGCGACAATGGCAAAATGACTTGGGCTGGGCGGGTCTCGTAACCGTAGGCCTGCTTTTGCTTCTTGACAGCTCCAAGCATGCGCAGCAGGTTGGTCAACATGATGCGGTGAGCGAGCTCAGACTTGGAGTCGATGCTGTCAATTTCACGGCCGTTCTCCGGGATAGCAGCGAAAGGAACGATGAGGTCGAGATCCCATCCAAGGCCCTTCTTGGTGTCGAAGATGTAATCGACCAAAGCTTCAACATCTTGGTTGCTGCCCTGGTTGAAAGGCACAACAATGAGCTGAGAGCCGCGGGCGCCGTATCGCGAGTACATGGACTGGTAGTACTCGGTGACTTCCCGGGAGAACCTGGAAGTTGTGACGACGACCTTAGCACCACCACTGATGAGACCCTGAAGGACTTGCGCGCCGATAGAGCCGGCACCAGCGCCCGTCATAAGAGCGTACTTGCCCTGGAAAGTGACACCAGACTTGGCGGCATCCTCTAGGCAGTCCAGGTAAACGCCAGTCAGCTTCTTGCTGTACTCCCAGCCATGGTCATCCTTGCGCTTGAGATGTAGGAAGGGAATGGTCTCGACCTTGCCCTGCTTAGCAGAAGGGTTGACGCGACCGTTGCGACCCCTCTTGCCGCTAGCAGCCTTGCCGTTCTCGCTGGGCATGATCTGCCCCTCGTTCATTGACAATGAACGGATGACATTGCTGTAGAGGCTCTTGATCTGAAGTTGCGAGGACTTGGAGAGCTTGTGTTGTTGCTTGATGAGCTTGTAGATCCTTTGGAGGTCGTTCTGGACCTTGGTGCGGTTGCCGTACTCGGACAGCTTTCCGCCCTCAGCCATCTCGCGCACGTAGTGCTCAAGCTTGCGAACACTCGCTCTTGGCGCTTCCTTGTAGTTCATGTTGCCCTTGGCATCAATTTCTAGGTGTGGCGCTGTGGGTACTGCGACATCCTTGTAGACTGGAGCCTCGTTCAGAACCTCCTTGCAATTGTCGATGAGCTGCTGACCGAGCTCCTTAGCAAGCTCATATGTCTCACCGCGCTCAGTAGGGCAGTGGTCCATGTGATACTGCATGAAGTCGAGAAGGAGAGGGTTCGAGCGGTTCATGATGGCGATACAGCGACTGACAATCTCACGGTCGACAGCCTTCAGCTTGCCAAAGATAATATCGTAGTACATAGTGAGAGCATCCTGACGCGCCCAATTCCACGATGAGTCGTAGACGCGCGCCTTGAGCGGTGTGAATTGGGGCTCAATGCCGGACGCGTAGAATTCGCCGTGCTCCGTGTTCCAGAGGTCAAGCTGGGCCTGGAGCGCGGATTGCGCCTTCTGTGAGTCGACAAACGACTTGTCGCCCGCACGAAGATCGATCTTGAGGTATCGCGCGAAAAGCTCAAGCTGCTGCTTGAACAGTTGGCGCTGGTCCTTTGTGAGCGCGTCGATCGCCGCGGGGTCCATCATCATGCCACCACCCGAACCGCCAGCGTCTCCGCCGGCTGTAGGAGCAGACAGGCTGATTCCAGCGATGCCCGCGTATTTGTTCGCTTGCTCATCGAGGAAGGCCTTGCCGTCGGCTTCTGAGGCAAGACGGGCTGCTGGCTCGTTGGTGATGGCGAGCAGCAAAACTCCGTCCTGTCGCCCTTGGGCCAGTCCCCATCTTGTCTCGAGGTGCTTTCGCACGGCTGTGATGTTGAAGCCACCAGGCATCTTGGCGGACACCATGCGGGCAATGAGCGAAGAGGACTGCTTGCCAAGCTGACCATTGAAGGTAGCCTGCATCGAAGCACCGAGCTCGTCGAGAGGGGTATCCTCGGGCTTTTCGGGAGTTGAGCCAAACTCCTTGCCCAGGTCTCCGAGGATTTCGTTCTGAAGCGTGGACTTGCCTGCGAAGCTTGTTAGTCACAGTTTTACGCTAGACGTGCAATTGACGGACCTCCGACTAAATCCTTGATGGCCTTGCTCAGCGGAATGTCCATGAGCGGCTTCTTCAGCTTCTGGGCCACCAGTGTCCGCAGAATGTCGGTGGCTGTGACGGGGGCATCTGGCACCTGGGCTGCGGGCCCGGCACTCGGTGGTGGAGGGGCTGCGGCGGCGGCGGCAGGTGCTGAGGAGGCGGGTGCAGAAGAGGGCGCTGATGAGGCCGCCGCGGGAGCCTCTGGTTCCTCCTCTATTGGGTCTACGTCGTAGTAGATGTCCTTGGCATCCTTGTTGTAGCACAGGATCTGACGCTGCAGCGACAGCGCCGCATCGTGTCCTTCGTATTTGCTGGCGAGGGTGCGCTTCGCCATGACACCGAGCGTGTCTGCGGGGCCGATCTCGACGATGCGCTCCGTCGACTTCTCGCCGAGGACGACATCCTGCGTCTCGATCCACCTGACGGGCGAGGCGAACTGGTATGCGAGCAGCTCAATGAGCAGCGTGTGCGAGAGCTCCTGCTCGACCTCGGGACGCATGGCGAGGGACTGAGGGAGCAATTGGCGGAAAGGAAGGTGGTTGAAGCTCAACGGAGCTCAAAGGGTATCTCTATTACAGAATAGAAGACGGGTATCGTGGGTCTAGGGAGGGAGGAGCGGCCAGGAAGAAGACGCGCTATTAGGTGGGTGGGTAGTGTATAGTGCGGTGAGAGCACGAGAGACGATTCAAGGGTCCGGGAGGGGTGCGTTGGCTCCCCGCGAACGACAACTTTCTTCTTCTTCGCGAAAAAATGAGGGAAGGGTCAGCGGACGTTGCAGGAACAGGACACTCAACGCATTGGCTGTTTATCTCTTGCTGGACAGCAGCACGCGGCGTTGATATGGCCGGGCGTTGAGGATTTCTCCCGCTTCGGGCTGGCGGTACTAAAATTCCAGACCCCTGCGACTGCAGCTCGTTACTGCTTTGGCCGGTGCTCAACGAACTAATCTCGCCTGGAAGAAGATGGGCTTGCGAGCGAACAACAGGCGGCCACCGCACGAAGGGGATTGCGGTTCGACTTGCGAGTGGGTGCCAGCCTCGCACCGAAACTTGGAAACTCGGCCCACCGTGTCCTCAACAGCTGCGTGGGCGCGGATAAGCGCATGGCGGCGACTTGTTGAGTGCCTCTGCCCCAGCATTTGTGTAGGAACATACCGCAGACCCCTGCCGCCGCTAGTGACCCATGATATGCGGGCCAAATCTGAGCTCCTCTCGAAAAAGTCGACCCAGACGGCGCGACCATAACCACGCCAGCGCACCGCTTCCGACCCATTCCTCACCTCCTCCCCGCCCAATTGCATAAGCACTCCCTTCTGATTACTTTTCTTAAACCCTGGGGCCGTTCGTAATCCTGCTGCCTGCGGTATTCTCTCCACGCCCCTCGCACACCGCACCGCACATAGCAAGGGAGCTGCTACACATTACTAGCAGTACGGGCCCTATCCCAGCACACCGGCCAGATTAGCTTCTGTCTGAGTGAAGAGGTACGCATCGAGTCTTTCTTGCGAGCACTTCAAGACAGCTGTCTTCCGGACGTCTTTTGGCCCGGGCCATTGCGTCGATTGCACCTCCCCCGCCATACCAGACGCGAGCTCACACTGCTCAGACGCTCCTTCCTGCCCACGTCGCTCCTTCCACACCTATAATCTGTCCGAGGTACGCGCCTTCCGCTACCCGTCACTCACCTCCATCTCTCCCAGGCACTCAGCTTACCAGTTCCTATAGGACACCAGTAATCCCACATCCACCATGTACGGTTCCGGCCAGCAGACGGGCATCTCCACGCCCCGCTCTGCGGCAAACCTGCGCCCGCTCATCCTCTCCCACGGCTCGCTCGAATACACGCTCCTCATCCCGACCGCCCTCCACTTCAATGCACAACAATTGAGGGACACGTTCAAGTCGACGCTCCCAGAGCCCACCGACGAGCTCGCCCTAGACGATGAGCCATCATCGGTGGCGGAGCTGGTGGCGCGATACCTTGGCTTTGTCGCGAAGGAGGTAGAGGAGGGGGAGGACCCTGACTCTTTCGAGGAGGTGCTCAAGCTCGTTCTTACCGAATTCGAGCGTGCCTTCCTCCGCGGCAACGAGGTGCACGCGCTGGCTGCATCTCTGCCCGGCATCACCGAGAAGAAGCTGGTCACGGTGCGGTCATACTACGCTGCTCGCGCGGCGGTAGAGAGGCCAATCAAGCACCACGAGTCGGCTCTCTTCCGCGAGGCTTCCGACGAGAATGCCTTCATCTACGCTGTTCTGGGCGGCCAGGGCAACATCGAGGAGTACTTCGATGAACTCCGCGAGATCTACAACACCTACCCTTCATTCGTAGAGGACTTTGTTGCGGCCGAGGCACAGCATCTCCTCGTCCTGTCGCGTGACCCACGCGCTGAGAAGCTCTACTCCAAGGGCCTCGATGTCATGCGATGGCTCAACAACCGAGACTCACAACCCGATACCGACTACCTGGTTTCGGCACCTGTCAGTTTGCCCTTGATTGGGTTGACTCAGCTTGCACACTACGTCGTAACGTGCAGAGTGCTCGGCAGCCATCCTGGCCACGTACGCAGCCGCCTGTCTGGTGTAACCGGTCACTCACAGGGTGTCGTTACAGCCGCCGCCATCGCCGAAGCTAAGAACTGGGAATCTTTCGAGCGATCTGCCAAGAAAGCCATTGAGATCCTCTTCTGGATCGGTGCGCGGAGTCAGCAAGCCTTCCCCAGAACCTCGCTGGCACCGACAGTCTTGCAAGACTCGGACGAGAACGGCGAGGGTGTCCCCACGCCTATGCTTTCCATCCGTGATCTCTCAAGAAAAGCAGTCCAGGACCACATTGACGCGACAAATGCCCATTTGCCCCAAGATCGGCACATTGCCATCTCTCTAGTCAACAGCGCTCGCAACTTCGTAGTCACAGGTCCACCAATCTCTCTGTACGGTCTCAACCTTCGTTTGCGCAAGGACAAGGCCCCGACTGGCCTGGACCAAACGAGAATTCCCTACACTGAGCGCAAAGTGCGCTTTGTCAACCGCTTCCTACCCATCACTGCTCCTTTCCACAGCCCATATCTGGTAGATGCGACCAAGCAGCTCGAAGATGATCTCAAGGCAATCAAGATCTCTACCGCCGATCTTGGCATCCCCATGTATGACACACATACAGGCCAAGACCTTCGCGAGACCGAGAGCGACAACATCGTGCCTCGCCTTGTCAGCATGATCACTGCCGACTCGGTCGAGTGGGAGAAGGCAACTGTCTTCCCCAAGGCTACCCACATTCTCGACTTCGGCCCCGGTGGTATCTCAGGTCTCGGAGTGCTCACCAACCGCAACAAGGACGGTACTGGTGTCCGTGTCATCCTTGCAGGTGCTATCGATGGACAAAATGCCGAAGTTGGCTACAAGCCCGAGATCTTCGATCGCGACTTCGATCACGCTGTTAAGTACGCTGTCGATTGGGTCAAAGAGCACGGGCCGCGTCTCGTCAAGACATCTACTGGGCAGACCTACGTCGACACCAAGATGAGCCGCATGCTCGGTTTGCCTCCCGTGATGGTGGCTGGTATGACGCCCTGCACTGTTCCATGGGACTTTGTCGCAGCGACTATGAATGCCGGCTATGAGATCGAGCTTGCTGGCGGTGGCTACTACAATGAGAAGACCATGACCGAAGCTATCACTAAGGTCGAGAAGGCGATTCCTGCTGGTCGTGGTATCAGCGTCAACCTCATCTATGTTAACCCTCGCGCTATGGCCTGGCAGATCCCCCTCTTGGCCAAGCTCAGGGCCGAAGGTGTTCCTATCGAAGGTCTTACCATCGGTGCTGGTGTTCCATCCATTGAAGTAGCCAACGAATACATCGAAACCCTTGGCATCAAGCACATTGCCTTCAAGCCTGGTTCCGTCGAGGCTATTCAGCAGACCATTAACATTGCGAAGGCGAACCCTACCTTCCCGGTCTTGATGCAATGGACTGGTGGTCGTGGTGGAGGTCATCATTCCTTCGAGGACTTCCATCAGCCCATTCTGCAGATGTACAGCCGTCTGCGCAAGTGTGAGAACCTGATTCTCGTCGCAGGTTCCGGTTTCGGTGGTGCCGAAGACACATACCCATACCTCACCGGTCAATGGTCTACCAAATTTGGATACCCACCCATGCCATATGACGGTTGCTTGTTCGGCAGTCGCGTAATGACGGCGAAGGAATGCTACACATCAAAGATGGCCAAACAAGCTATCGTTGACGCCCCTGGTCTTGACGACGAGGACTGGGAGAAGACCTACAAGGGCCCAGCTGGAGGTGTCATCACTGTTCGCTCTGAGATGGGTGAGCCAATCCACAAGCTTGCCACTCGTGGTGTCATCTTCTGGCATGAGATGGACCAGAAGATCTTTAGTCTCGACAAGGCCAAGCGTGTCCCCGAACTGAAGAAGATGCGCGAGTACATCATCGAGAAGCTGAACAAGGACTTCCAGAAGGTCTGGTTCGGCAAGAACAAGAAGGGAGAGTCAGTTGACTTGGAAGACATGACCTACACTGAGGTTGTCCAACGTATGGTAGACCTCATGTACGTCAAGCACCAATCCCGCTGGATCGACCAGAGTTTGAAGCGCTTGACTGGCGACTTCATCCGCCGATTGGAAGAGCGTTTCAGCAAAGCTAGCAGCGAGTCACTCATCCAAAACTACGATGAGCTCAACGACCCCTTCCCAATGCTCGAGAAGGTCTTCAAGGCTTACCCCGATGCCGACAACCAGCTCATCAGCGCCCAAGATGTGCAACACTTCCTGTTGCTCTGCCAACGTCGTGGACAGAAGCCTGTGCCGTTCGTTCCCGTCCTTGACGAGACCTTTGAGTTTTTCTTCAAGAAGGATTCACTCTGGCAATCCGAGGATCTCGATGCTGTCGTTGACCAAGACGTTGGCAGGACATGTATCCTTCAAGGACCCATGGCTGTCAAGTACTCCACCAAGGTTGACGAGCCCATCAAGGAGATCCTGGATGGTGTCCACGAGGGTCACATCAAGCTCCTTATGCACGACATCTACGGCGATGACGAGTCCAAGGTTCCCGTCATTGAGTACTTCGGTAGCAACCTGCTAGCGCCACCCCAGGGTCTAGAGGTCGATGGTCTTACCGTCTCAGAGCTCGAGAACAAGGTCATTTACCGCCTCTCCGCTGCTCCCAACGCCACAATGCCAGAAGTACACTCATGGCTGCAACTCCTGGCAGGCTCCAGCTATTCATGGAGACATGCTTTCTTCACTGCGGACATCTTTGTGCAGGGTCAGCGTTTCCAGACCAACCCTACTTCCAGGGTCTTTGCTCCCACACCTGGCATGGTTGTCGAAATTCAGAACCCCAACGAGCCTGCCAAGACTGCCATCATCGTCAAGGAGCTGCACCACGGCGGCAAGCTAATCAAGACCGTCGAAGTCAGCCTCACGAAAGACAGCGAGATCCTGCTCAACATCTACGAGGAGCGTACCGCCATTGGACACGCAGTCGCATTACCTTTCCGCTTCACCTACCGTCCTGACGTAGGCTACGCGCCTATTCATGAGGTCATGGATGCCCGAAACGACCGCATCAAGGACTTCTACTACAAGATCTGGTTTGGAGATGAGGCTTGCCCATTCGATGCGTCCGTCACTTCACGCTTCGATGGTGGCCGCGCCACTGTAACAAGTGAGGCTATCAACGACTTCGTCCACGCAGTCGGAAACAAGGGTGAGGCCTTTGTTGACCGACCTGGCAAGGAAGTTTACGCCCCCATGGACTTCGCCATCGTTGTCGGCTGGAAGGCCATCACCAAGCCTATCTTCCCTCGCGCAATCGATGGTGACCTTCTCAAGTTGGTCCATCTTTCCAACGGGTTCCGCATGATCTCTGGCGCTGAGCCCTTGAAGAAGGGCGATGTTCTCGACACCACTGCACAGATCAATGCTGTCATCAACCAGGACTCTGGTAAGATGGTAGAGGTCTGTGGCACCATCACCCGCGATGGTAAGCCAGTGATGGAAGTCACTAGTCAATTCCTCTACCGCGGCGCATATGATGATTTCCAGAACACGTTCCAGAGGAAGGTCGAGAAGCCCATTCAGCTAAACTTGGCTACCAGCAAGGACGTGGCCATTCTGCGATCAAAGGAGTGGTTTAACTTTGAGGAGCCTGAGATCGACCTGCTGAACAAGACCTTGCTCTTCAAGCTCGAGACTGTCGTGCGATACAAGAACAAGACAGTCTTCTCTGACATCGAGACTCAAGGAGAGGTCTTGCTCGAACTTCCGACTAAGGAGGTGATCCAAATCGCTTCCGTGCAATACAGCTCGGGCACCGCATACGGCAACCCCGTCCTCGACTACTTGGAGCGCAACGGAGCTGCGGTTGATCAGCCAGTGCTGTTCGACAACGCTATCCCACTTCACGGCAAGGCACCGCTTCAGCTCAAGGCACCTGCTTCCAACGAGAACTATGCTCGCGTCTCTGGCGACTACAACCCCATTCACGTCTCACGTGTCTTTGCCAGCTACGCCAACCTACCTGGTACGATCACCCACGGCATGTACTCCAGCGCAGCTGTCCGAAGCTTGGTAGAGACCTGGGCCGCCGAGAACAATGTCGGTCGTGTTAGGAGCTACCACGTCAACCTCGTGGGCATGGTGCTTCCCGATGACATGCTTGATGTCAAGCTTCAGCACGTCGGTATGGTGTCTGGTCGTAAGATCATCAAGATTGAAGTCAGCAACCAGGAGACCGAAGACAAGGTCCTCCTTGGCGAGGCTGAGGTTGAGCAACCCACTACCTCATACGTCTTCACTGGACAAGGATCGCAAGAACAGGGTATGGGTATGGAGCTTTACAACAGCAGTCCTGTCGCCAAGGAAGTCTGGGACCGTGCCGATAAGCACTTCATGGACAACTATGGTAAGTCTGCACCGTTCATCTATATCATACTGTGGCTAATTCACAACAGGCTTCGCAATTACCAACATCGTGAAGAACAACCCCAAGGAGCTCACCATTCACTTTGGTGGCCCAGTCGGCAAGGCCATCCGCCAGAACTACATGTCCATGACATTCGAGACTGTTGCTGCGGACGGCTCCATCAAGTCTGAGAAGATCTTCAAGGAGATTGACGAGAACACCACATCGTACACCTACCGGTCGCCGACTGGTCTGTTGTCAGCGACTCAATTCACACAGCCTGCTCTGACACTCATGGAGAAGGCATCGTTCGAGGACATGCGCGCCAAGGGTCTGATCCAGGTCGAGAGCACATTCGCTGGGCACTCTCTCGGTGAATACTCCGCTCTTGCGGCCATGGCTGAGGTCATGCCTATCGAGAGTTTAGTCTCAGTCGTGTTCTACCGTGGTCTTACCATGCAAGTCGCGGTCGAGCGTGACGAGACCGGTCGCTCCAACTACTCCATGTGCGCTGTCAACCCCAGCAGGATCTCCAAGACCTTCAACGAGCAAGCTCTCCAATACGTTGTCGAGAACATTGCCGAGACAACCGGATGGCTTTTGGAGATTGTGAACTACAACATCGCCAACATGCAGTACGTTGCTGCCGGTGACCTCCGCGCTCTCGACTGCCTTACTGGCGTGACAAACTACCTCAAGCAACAGAAGATCGACATCCAAGCACTCATGCAGACTCTGTCGCTAGAGGAAGTCAAGAACCACCTGGTTGAGATCATCAAGGGTTGCGCCGAGCAGACAGAGGCCAAGCCCAAGCCGCTCGACCTGCAGCGTGGCTTCGCTACCATCCCGCTCAAGGGTATCGACGTACCCTTCCACTCGACCTTCTTGCGATCCGGTGTCAAGCCCTTCAGGTCTTTCCTTCTTAAGAAGATCCACAAGACCTCCATCGACCCCAGCAAGCTAGTCGGAAAGTACATCCCCAACGTAACCGCGAAGCCCTTCGCGTTGACCAAGGAGTACTTCGAGGACGTGTACAAGCTCACCAACTCACCCAAGATCGGCAACATCTTGGCCAACTGGGAGAAGTACGAGGAGAGTGGTAAAGAGGAGACCAAGACTGAGGCTGCTGCGTGAGCAGGTTGGCGGCATGTATGGCATAGACAAGATAGATTTACGAGATTTACTTGATTGGGGCGTTTTGTGGCGGTTTCGACAAAGTAGATGATTGGCCATTTGATATCCAGGTTGGAGGCTTCGATGTTGCTTCTTATGATAGAGTTTAGTAATTCATTCGTTCAAAAAAAAGATATTCACAAACTATATGTGACAGGAAGTGGTATCCAGTCAACCGTCATTGAGGGGTGGACACGCAAGAAGTCACCTTTGCCGTTATAGATACCTAATCATTGCAAGCTACAGAAGAGCATGAGCCGTATCGCGTCAACGGTGGCTTGATCCCGCATATCTTTCTAGAAATCGGAATCTTTGTCGCATTCTTCTATCTCGACTTCAGCATGCCCTGCTTGTTCAAGGCAGTGCGAATGAGGTACGCTCATGCGGTGTCACTTCCCGAGGCCAAAACATGATGGCTCTGTGGAGGGTAAGAGCTCCCGTCCCAAGTCGTACCTTGCCTTCCGCATGTCCGAATCTTTCCACTGCACGGTTGCCCTGACTGTTACTGCACACACGTTCCTCGCGACTAAAACGTCACCCTAAATCCTCTTATCACTGACTTTCGAACTTCCTACGTCACGATCTATATATCACGATAATTGCCATCGCCCTTCACACTCCAACTCATACGCTGACGAATGTTTGCTGTCCGGTTGACGTATCCATCGTAATCTTCAGCTACCATGCTTGGGACTTCCGGCGATGGCTTAATCACCAAGCTCACCTCGTACCTCACAACCGATAAAGAGGCAGGCCCCAACACTCCTCCTTATACACCTGACGAAGAGCGCGAGCCTCACTTTGCTTATTCAACGACGACGTCGCATGATGCCGAAACAACGGGCAACGATCGGACTGACATGTCAGCGAGTCAGCCTTCGAAGGCGAGTTCTAGGCGGTCGCTAAAACGATCCGCGAGCGAACTGGTTATACCGAGCCAAGAACGGAATGAACGGTTGACTGCGATTGCCGCGTTGGAGGCGGTGCGCTCGAAAGAGGATGGGCGCCATACAACCCGTCCGACCCCAACACCGACGCGTAGCCAGCTACGGCCTCCACGCCCCGGATCTCAGCGCTCTATCAGCAACTCCAGATACGAACTAAAATCTCAGTACCACGATCCGAATATTTCATCTGCTAGTCTCCAGAAGCAACTCGTTGAGCAGACAAAGCCCATGGCCAAGCGATCTCGAACTCCCGAGCCGAATAAGAACCAGGCCAAAAAGGGTGCAAGGCCAAGTCCCATCAGGTCCACTGCTGTGCGTTCAAAGTCAGAGCCAGACCCAGCAAGAGCGTTTGCAAACCCAAAGACGCGCCATGGGAATACGAAGCTGAAGCCATGTATAAAAAAGAAGGCGAAGAGTACCACAACCACACCACCGACCGGATTGCAACAAGAAAGCATCAACGCCGAGCTCAAGACCTTGCGTCGCGTGAAAACTGTCGATTTCGAAGAAAGTGGTTCGAAGCAATCGATCTCATTACCCCCGGCACCCATCACGGAAGAAGTCTCGGCTCGGACTCTAGCAAGTGATACCGGAGAGAGCTCCAGGTCGGTCAGCAATCATACAGAACTCGTCAAGTCATGCCCATCATGCCCGAACACGATGAACATAGCGAAGAGCGCTGCAGCGGAGCCAGCTACTACACGGACAGACGTACATGTCATCGCTATAGCTCCCTCATGGGACGCACAAGGCCTTACCCATGACGACAGCGCTGACCCAGCAACACCTACAATGCAAATCATCGAGACAAAGAGTGGCAGCTATGAGGTAATCTGGGACGATGTGCCAGAAGAGCACACCATCAGGACGCGGGGACGACGAAGCTCGTCAGCAAGTCATGCGTTGGAAACTGCCAGCCCGAGCGCCAAACGTGGTGGCCTTGACCGAGTCAACTCGAAGCTCGCAGGATGGTCGGGAACCTGGAACAGTCCGTCAGACAGCTTCAAGCCCACTATTGTGGTATTTCCTGATGATGATGGCCGGGCGACTCGCTACGACTGTGCGGTAGACGACGACGAAGACCTGGCAGCAACAGTACCTCCAAACAGCCGTATCACAAGCGGTGCGCATTCTAGCGTCTCATCACGCCCCGTAAGCGCGCCGCTGACCAGGAGCGTGTCGTGTGAGGAAATATCGCTTCGAAACGCCCTTCAAGTGACGCCACCACACGCTCCAGAAATGGGATCATCACCACCCTCCGAGCACACTCTTGTCGTGCCCAGTGTCGAGGTCCCGCATACCAGAGGCAGAAACGCCAAGCCACCACCAATGATCCGAAAGCTCTCGAACCTCGAAGAAGCAGATACCAAGTTCCGCGACCATCGCGACTCTGTTACGATCGCGCACTCTCGTATCGTTCATTCGGGTGGTGTGTCGCCTGAACTGTTTGCTCATAGGGATTCTGTGTCGCTGGGAAAGAAGCGCATGCACGCGCGTAACCATGCCGCATCAGCAGCACGGTCGCCATCGCGCAGGAAGGAGTTGTCTGTTGAGGCACTCGGTCTCTTTACTGATGAGGATATTTCAACGGTGACGTTGCCGACCGTTAAGGAGCATGCCGCACAGGCGCTCAGGAACAGCAGCGAACCTTCCATCCTTCATCCATCGCAGCAGACTGCCAGTAAACGTCACATACGGATAGTGGAGTGAGGAAGCGAAGGCGAGTGGATGATGCTGGCTGATACTGGCCGAGCAGACGAATGGGCCGGAGGTAATGTGGCGATGGTATCTTCTAATTTCGCTCGAAGAGCATCGATAACCTGTAGAGTATGACTCGGATCGGAGCGCGTTGATCTCAATCTCATGGTCAGAGGGTGGTCGGTGATGATGCCGAATGCAGTGGCAGGTGGTGTGGGCTGGGGAGTCCTTGGCGTGATTATCGATAGACTCCGATTAGCGCCATCGCGTCCCACAAGCATCGTCGTCGGCGCCAAACCTCTGACTCTACCATGAATACGAATGAAATTGTTGCGTTGCCTTCTTCCTTCGATTTGAACTTCGATCTGATTTCGCGTCATCGTAAAGTCTGCGTTGATATCTATCGCGGCGCGTCTGCCACTCACGTCTATCTCTCACGCCAGGAAAGGCAATGCAACGTGCCGTACCTATACGCGCATGCTATTACGATGCAACCCGGAAGCTGATACTTCTAATAAGACATTTGATCTATGCTAACGATTCAGGGCTCGGCGTGACGATCGTCGTCTTCCAAGCCGGATCACGTCTCATCTAACGATTGGCGTCGCAGTATACGTTTGAGCGTCATAGCAGATGATCACGATGCCGCGTCAACGCCATTGTATCTTTGCGCTTACCCATTCATCCTTACCAAACCACAGCTACAGTAATGCCGGCATTCGCACCACACAAATCGACTCACGACGTGTCCATCATGGCCTTCGCGACGAACGACCCGTTAAAGCCCGACCAACGATACGACGCCCTTCGCAACGTTGACGATCACTCGGATTCGAGTACGGAGGTTGACGATTGGGATACAGAAGATGCAGTTCGGCCGCGACGAAAACGCAAGACAGTGTGGAAGAAGCTGAAGGGGTATCGCTGGATACTAGACACGGCGCTTCTCCTCGCCATTGTAGGCTTGCTGGTGGAGAAGAGATGGCAAAAGCATGCGAAAAGCCATCAATACGAGCTCGCAGGGGACATCACAGGCTTCGCGCCAACATTCTCCCAACAGATTGTGAGCTTTAAGCCCAGTTCTGTGTTCGCCCCAGAAGATGCGGCGGAGTTCTGGAGCAACGAGACACAGCATGCATGGCTGAGCATCGTACCAGGTATGTACATCGTTCTGGTTTCTTGCGGTTGAACAGTGCTGACGATCCCCGTAGAGGGCTTGGGCTACGTCAACGTGAAGAACCCCTCCGAATACTCGAACCTCCCGCACCCGATACACGATTACCCCAATCACACCGTCTTCACCACGTCCGTAACGCATCAGCTGCACTGTCTCTACACTATACTGGGCGCGTACAACTCCATGAAGCTCATGGTCGCATCACCTGTGTCGGCAAACCCTGTCAAGATGCCATGGCACATCAACCACTGCTTCGAATACATTAGACAGGCGATAATGTGCGCTGGAGATGTGGCACTAGAAGGGGCTGCGACAAGCTTCCCCGGCGACGAGCATGGCGAAGATCGTGGTGGAAGTGACGGCTGGGACGCGAAGCATGTGTGCAAAGACTACACACAGGTATATGAGTACCTAGAGAAGGAAACGATCAATCACATGAAGTGGATCTCGTCGGATTAGTGATCCACGCTGTACCCTCGGAGGCAGCATGTGAAGTGGAGTCTGCCTCGTGCAGCGGGCCGTTTGGACAGACCCAAACGTGGGCTTTGCGCTTGCGCACGCGGGTGACGTGTATCGACTTCACCATCAGCAGTCCAAGACATTGGCATGTAGCAACAAAGTATACATCGTAATTCAAGTGAAAAGAGTCGGATTAAAGTTATGAGCTGACTGTGCACACTATCGTAGCCTGTGTTACACTGCAACAATGTCACCAGGAACCCATGATTCCCCTCCAGCTGACTCTGATGATTCCCGCAACAAGCAACATTCCCTTCTCGCCTGCAACACATGACTACCCTCCGCACCTCATTACAGTAACTTCCGAGTCCTCCGAGCCTGCATACAACACCTATCGGGCAGTAACCCGTTTAGGCCCAACATGCGAATTCGCAGATCTGCTGTATCAGATCTGGGCGAATCACGACCCCCGCGAATCAGCCTCGGTAACGGGGCTGCAGCAGGGATGCTGCAGCAGCGGCATCACCGAAAACCTACTCCGGAGCGCGCACGCTATGCTCTAGCCTCCGCGAGCGCATTCCATTCCGAATGGGCGTTTACCTCAGCAGTCGGGCGCCGCTTTGCACCGTGTCCGGAGCTGAGTGCTCAAATTGTGAAGTGTGCCGTGGGCTTGTTAGACGATGGGCTTGTGGAACCCCTAGAATTTCGGACGGGCGTAGGTGGTATAAGAGAGTGGCTGGCCCCGTGACTAGTGATGTATTTTTGTTGTGTTGACATTTTACGACAAACTCTTGGAAGTACTCAGCCAAGCCCGTGGCTATACTGAACGACCATCCGCCTCTTGGTGGTAACACCGGGATTCTTGGACAGTACAGCGGAGTGCGGAACAACGACGGAGACCGAACACTTTGTTGGACCTCGGCCGAGCAGTCGCACGACAAATCTTTCTGCGAGTAAGAAAAGAGACATTGATTGAATACGGACGTAAGACAAGGGGAAGAAGACTTGGGTGTCTGTTACCTGGACTTGGCTCGACAACAGACCTCGGAACGCTTCAAGCTGTGGATTCAAGGTGGGCCTGACAGCGGCTGTGTCTATTACCCTGCAATCACTCTTTCCACATCAACAACTGGGTTGGTTGTGAGGGACCGGTTAAACACCTCGTGGAATAAACGCGACTGCATCGACTAAAGCATACAAATAGCTCCCACGAAGACGCGGCTGCCCACTATCGCCATTCCACGACGTCATCACTAAAACCTTTTCCGAAAAACCACTACCTTTCTCCAACAACACAATTCCTACGGACGCCATGGCGCAATCGCCACTACTTTTCATCGTTGCGGGAGCCGCTATATCCTATATCCTATACACCCGTATTGCGCTCTACCTCGCGCGCCAGCGCTTCAAGAAAGAGAATGGCTGCCAACCATGCACGGCGCAGTTCCACAAAGACCCTATTTTCGGAATCGACAACGTGAAGATCATGGCATACAACAGCAAGCACCACATCCTGCTGGAAGAGAACAGAAAGCGCTTTGGACGGCTCGGTAACACTTTCCATAACAGGCTGATTACCATGCCTTTCATTGCGACTTGCGAGCCGGAGAACGTCAAGACGATCTTGAGTTTGAAGTTCAAGGACTATGGCTTTGGGCATAGGCAAGCTGCTTTTACTCCTCTGTTGGGTCATGGTATCTTCAATGCGGATGGTGAGAGGTGGGCTAATAG
Organism: Alternaria conjuncta; assembly: GCF_024043145.1. Lineage (NCBI taxonomy): Eukaryota > Fungi > Ascomycota > Dothideomycetes > Pleosporales > Pleosporaceae > Alternaria > Alternaria conjuncta. The sequence goes on along the minus strand of NW_026250102.1, from coordinate 140,278 downwards.
CCGTCACTTGCTGCGACCCAACTTCGCTCGCGATCAAGTAGCTGATATCGAGGCGTTTGAGAGGCACTTCAAGCTTATGCTCAAGCACATCCCTAAGGATGGCGCTACTGTCGATTTGCAAGAGCTCTTTTTCCGCCTGACCATCGACACCGCAACAGAGTTCCTCTTCAACCACTCCACCAACTCGCTCCGCATGGTCGGCCAGGAAGACGCAAACAACGAGGACGTCATCTTCAGCAAGGCATTCACCACCGCACAAGACGATATCACGACCCGTACCCGCTGGGGCATCTTCGACCGTTTCCGCAAGAACCCCGAGGGCAAGAAGGCCATCAACATCTGCCACGCCTATGTTGACAAGTTCGTCGACGATGCGCTCCGTTTCAGGGAAGAATTGGATGCTGAGAAGAGCGCTGGAGGCAAGGACGACAAGTACTACTTTATCCAAGAGGTGGCCAAGCAGACTACCGACAAGAAGCGCATCCGCGAGGAACTCATCAACATCCTGCTTGCCGGGCGTGACACGACTGCTAGTCTGCTCAGCAACATGTTCTTCCAGATTGCGAAGAGGCCTGATATCTATGCCAAGTTGAGGGAGGAGGTTGCGGCACTGGGAGGTCGCACACCAACGTACGAGGAGTTGAGGAACCTTAAATACGTCAAGTGGTGCCTCAACGAATGTGAGTCTGCGTACTGAGATTGATATATCATAATACTAATTCTAACCAGCACTCCGTCTCCACCCAGTCGTCCCCGGTAACTCTCGCCTCGCCATCCGCGACTCTGTACTACCCCGAGGAGGTGGTCCAGATGGCCAAGCACCTATGTTCGTACCAAAAGGAACGACCGTCGGCTACTCCCCATACACCATGCACCGCCGCCACGATCTCTACGGCCCAGACGCAGACGAGTACAAGCCCGAGAGGTGGGAGACTCTCCGTCCAGGCTGGGAATACTTGCCCTTCAACGGCGGCCCACGTATCTGTCTCGGACAGCAATATGCGCTTACCGAGGCGAGCTACGTGACTGTGCGTATGGTGCAAGAGTTCAAGACCATGGAGAGCCGGGACCCGGGTCCATGGCGAGAGGGTCTCACACTGACTCTGGCCTCAATGAACGGTACGCAGGTTGGTCTTACGCCTGCCTAGAAGGAGCGTAGCCGGCGATTGAGACATAGCTGTTTCGAGAGGTGTCGGATTGGAGAGGGCGGTGGAAAAATCCAGCATGATGAGTTGTGCTTGCTTGCGGAATCACTGGGGGTCTCGCCCGTCATGCCACCTATTTGGCCAGGAGAGATGCCCAACAGGAGAAGGCGGCTATCTTTGTTCTAGGGAGTTCTGTTCATATGAGGGCCTTTCAGAGGCATTGCATTTTGATCTTCACTGTACTATACCTACTACTATGAAATTCCATGAACTCTAGAGAAGCTGGCAGAGAGGATGACTTCCCACTAGCAGTCCACCCAAAGCACTAAGACATGCTCGTGCATTCGGTTAATTCACAATGTTTCGAGCGTCTTACTTCCGTGCTTACATACAAAATAACAGTACTCTCTTCGCCAGTGGCAATCAAACCTACAACATTACTGCAACTGTAGTGACCCGAATCGAGACTAGTGCCGGAAGTCCGCAACTGTGACCCTAGACACACAAGTGTTGATCAACAACAGCGCAACACGCCACGACGCACGCACCGAACCGAACCTTCCACCTGTCCCGTAATTTCGCTGGCAAACATCATGTCGCGAAGTCACCGCCCCTCGACGACGCCCATGGACTTTGAGTGGACGAACCAAACAGGCCCCATCGACGCTCAATCGCCTTTCCTCGCTGCCAGCCAACAAAAGAAGCGTGAGTCCCCAGGCCCCTCTTTCCCATTCGGACGGAACACACATGGGGAAACACAACCGCTGACTTCAGGGCCTTCTTTCGGCCAGGCAGGCCCTCATTCCGTCCTAGACTCTCCCTCCAAAAACGGTTTCGCGACACCGAATCGGCTGCGCGACCCCGACAACCGTATGACATACTTCAGCCGCGATCCCAGCAAGCCGCTACCGTCCACACCCGCATCTTCGGTGCCTGCACACATCCAACCGAGCCCGTGGTCTATGCGAACGCCCTCACACGACCTCGACTTCAGCTCCGGCGGGGAAACACCGGGCACACCACAAGTGGACAGCGACCCTGGCACACCAGACACACAATTGGCGAGCAAGATGGGGCGGCTAGGCAACGGCGATGCAAAGGGCGGGCGGCGAGACAGCTGGTTCAAGCGGACCTTCATGTCCACGCCGAGCCCCACCAAAGAGCGGGACAGAGAGCGGGACAAAGACGCATCGCAGAAGTACTACTCCAAGAAAGCCGAGAACCGCATAGTCAAGCGCCGGTCAGAGCGGTCACGGTCCAAGAAGCGCGCCACGGTCCACGACGACGACGACCGCGAAGATTCCGACAACGAACTCCAAAGACGACCCCAAGTCCCTCCCAAAGAGGCAGGCCCCGTCCAGCAGACTCTCGCCATGAGCGTAGGCGGCTTCCTCTCGTGGGTCGAAGCGCACCCCAACCTCCCCTCCGTCCTATCCTACTACCTCCAACTCACCGTCAACATGTTCCTCGGCAGCCTCTTCATCTACATCGTCTACTCCGCCTGGGCGGGCGTCATGACCGACGTCGACATCGAATCCTCCAAACACGCATCAGAAGTCATGGTCGAAATCGCCGGATGCGCCATCGAATACAACCGGAACCGGTGTCGGCCGGAGGAAGTCGTGCCGGCGATGGAGAGGGCATGTGGTGTTTGGGAGACGTGCATGAATCGCGATCCGAAGAAAGTTGCGAGAGCGACGGTGACGGCGAAGACGTTTGCTATGATTTTTAACTCTTTTGTTGAGGAGTTTAGTTATAAGTCTATGGTATGTTGCTTCCTCCTTATCGTCGTTAGAAGATGGGCTGCCAGTGTGCATAGCCCTGCCTACGAACGGCGCGAGCACATTGATACTGCGCATACGCGTTCGCACAACCAGTACACCCAGTCCTGCGATTGCTTCCATCACGACCAACCCCAACCCCCAAATATATATCCCAACTCAGACTAACGACCCCGCTCGCAGATCTTCACAGCCATAATAATCTTCGGCGGCTTCAACCTCTCAAACTGGGCTTTCGGCCTCCTCCGCTCCCAGCAACAACAATCCCACCACACACAATCCCACCAACAACCCAACGAATTCGTCCCGCAAACGCCGCACAGAGTAATCAGCAACGGTTACAACGATAGTTATAACCAGCAAAGCTACCAGCAGAATTGGCAGCAATTACCGACGCCGTATCAACAGCAGCAACAGCAGCAGTTACAGGGAACGCCGTATCAGAGTCACAACACGCCGTATCAGGGTCAGAGACATATTGAGGCGCCGCCGCTGGTGCATGCGCATACTATGCCTGCGTTGGGCAGTTCGAGTTCGGCGCAGGAAGGGGTGGTGACGGCGGATGGGGGGAGGACGCCGAGGAAACGGGGGTTGTTTCGATAAACACTCTTTGCTATGATGATATTTCCATTGTGTATTCTTTTGTTTTTGTTTTTGGTGATTGATTTGGATAAGCGCATTCTTTCGATTTGTTATTCATGTTCTTAGGGTTGTCTGTCGTAGGGTAAGGCTTGGGGGGCTCGCAAAAGGTAGCATAGGTTGGCGAATTGGTTGGAAAGGGTTATCTCACGAATGTTTACACTTTTTCTACTCCGGTGCCGGCCGAACTGGGCAGCCCACTCCATTACTGACTCCGACGTCAAAAGACGGCTTGAATGTACTCTCTAAAAGCTGAACTATGTTGAACCAAGTACCCGCCCACCAATGTCGCATGCCCCATCGGGAATAACGCCTGCCTCGGCACCATTTCCGGCCAGCGACTCACATCATGTTGTCAAGCAACGTGCGCATCCCTCTCCACATACCTCGCCGTCATCATTGGGACATTTACCTGGAGCTTCTAGTCCACTGCGCTGCATGGTATGTCTTAGTGACATCCATGGCAGAGCATCTGCTCCTACATGCCGCTTCTTCGACGCCATTTGCCTGGACACACGGCTCCCACAACGCCATGCCGCTATTGCATTTGTACCCTCGTCGGTCGCAGCCAAACAGACAGCGCACGTGTGGCTCTTGGTGTAGGTATGCATCAAGATAGCCTCGTGTGCCTGGCTGTCGGGTCGCGTCATCGCGGGATCATCCCGGGCCTGACGGGCATGTATATATGCTGTTGACATTCTTCAAAAATCATCTGCTCAGGCACGCGACAGTTAACCCACTCTTCGCAATGCTGTTTGTCGCTTCACTCAGCGTTCTGGCGCTTTTTGTCAACACAGTCTTTGCTGGTCCGGTTATCACTCGCGATAATAATGCTGCAGCAGCCAATGTCACCACCTGCAACGGCAAACTTTACACCTACGAATCGCTAGCAGGTTATGGAAAACTCGTCAGCGACGCTCGCGACAAGTTCGGCGACACCATTGGCGGTATTGGAAGCGCGATTGCGTTCGAGAAGAAGTCTTGGAAGTACAAGAAAGGCTCCTACGAGGGTGTTGTTTGGGGTCTGCCTGATCGTGGCTGGAATACTCAGGGTACGCAGAACACGCAGACCCGCATCCATAAGTTCAGCGTTGTCTTTACGCCGGTTGAGGCAACGATTGAGAAACCGGTCAATAGTCCGAATTGGAAGTTATCTTATGTCGATACGCTGCTGCTTACTGGGCCGGATGGTACGCCCTTGACTGGGCTGGATCCGACGGAGACTATTACGTACCCTGGGTTTCCCACTCTTCCTTTAGCTAGATGTAAGTTTTGCGTTCATATATCAATTACCAGAACTGATAATTGCAGACACTGGCAACGGTTTCGGCCAAAATGGAACCGGTGGAGCCCGTATCCCACTAGACACCGAAGGCCTAGTCCTCGGAGACGACAAGACCTTCTGGATCAGTGACGAATACGCCGCATACATCTACCAATTCGACAAAAAGGGCAAAATGATCAAGGCCATTCGCACCCCCGAGGCTCTTGTCCCCCGCCGCAACGGAACCGACAGCTTCAACGCAGCTTCCCCACCCATTTACGACCCTGATCTAGAGATCGTGCCCGAGGACCCCGACAGCGGCCGAGGCAACAATCAGGGCCTGGAAGCTCTGACCGCCAGCCCAGATGGCAAGTACCTCTACACCATGCTCCAGAGCGCTACCATGCAGGACGGCGGCAGCTCCGCGAAGAAGCGTCGCAACACTCGGCTCCTCAAGTACCGTGTCAAAGACGACAAGACGACGCTCGAGGCGGAATATGCTGTTCAGCTACCTGTGCTGCCGACGGGGCGCGTCGCCAGTCAGTCCGAGATGCACTATATCTCCGAAACCCAGTTCCTCGTTCTAGCGCGCGACTCCAATGCTGGTCATGGCGCTGAAAGCACGTTGTCTATCTACCGTAACGCGGATGTAATTGATATTTCCAACGCCACTAACGTCGCAGGCACAGCGGCCGATGATGTCAAAGGACAAATCGCAAGCAAAGACGGTGTCTTGAAGAGCGGTATCGTGCCTGCTACCTACTGCCCGTGGCTATCCTTCAACAACAACGACCAGCTCGGTAGATTTGGTCTTCACAATGGCGGCGAGCAAGACGCAAATCTGCTGAACGAGAAGTGGGAGAGCTTTGCTGTGTTGCCTGTTGATAAGGATGATGAGATTGGTAGGAGTGAGAGGCAGGATGAGGACGAGGGGAAGGAGTACTATTTGGTGTCTTTCTCGGATAATGACTTTATTACTCAGAACGGTAGGTTATCTTTCGTTCGTCTGCGTACGCTCATGCTAACGTGGCGTAGGATACATCAACTTTGGTCAGAACAAGTACGTGGATGCGTCTGGATACAACCTTGACAATCAGGTTTTGGTGTTCAAGGTCAAGCTTCCTAAGGGAGCGAACCCTTTGTAGAGTTTCATAGATGGTGTACGCTATCGCCAGAACCAGCATGCATGAAGTACAATTCATTCACTACAGCTACATGATACAACTACACCCTCATTCCGAGTCCGAGGCAGAGCTATCTTCCTCATCAGAAGACGACATCGCAACACTATCCCCAGACTCCCCTTCACTTCCCACATCCCCATCTTCAAGATCACCCACAAGCTCACCCAAACTCTCTTCAATGACGTCATCCATGGTACGCTTCTTCGGGACGAGGGACATGGTACAGCCTCCTCTCGAGTTGCGACTCGTAGCAGCGGAGTCCCTCCTCTCGACACTAACAGAAGAGCTAGCACCCTCAACCGCATCTTCGTCTCCAACCTCCTCTCTCGCTTCCTGTCGTTTCATCTTAGCTTCTTGTTTCTTGTCCAGCTCACTATCCACTCTCTCTATTGCAAGCCTTAGAGCCTCTTCTGCTTCATTTCCCTCGGCGAGCAGTCCAAAATACACCTTCGCACACATTTGGTTGTGACTAACCGGTTCCCGCTTCGTAGCAGCGGGTTTGCCTATCTTGTATGGCTTCCTAGGTCTCCATATGGAGAGGCCTGGTGCTTCTTGGCGGACGACGACACCGGACGGGAGATAGAAGTCCATATCTTCGCTTTTGCCTAGACTAGTCCGGCCAGCTCCACATCCTGGACAGGTCTTCTTGTCGCCCGCTAGGTAGTACCGTCCGAGACCGTGGTTGACGTCGCATCGCCAGGCAACTTGCTCGTCTGCTTTCTGCTTCTTCCAGTAATAGCCGTCGGGAATCTCCTGACCGTGTTCCATAGTAGTCGAGCCACTAGGATGGGGACCAAGATCGGGCTCTGGTTCTGGCTCTGGTGTCGTCTCAGGCGTCGGCGCTTTCGGCGGTGGCTTTGGTCGCAGGTAACGAACCACTGCGTCGACAGCAACCTGCCGAGCCTCTTCTTCAGTCGCACCAGTACTTACGGCCTCCCAATATGCGTCCTTCGCCACAGCGTTGTGACAAGGTCGGTCTGATTTGCGAAGTCGAGCAGCCTGCTTGCTAGGCTTCCAACGCATGTCTGGTGCGGGTTGGTGGTAAAAGGACCTCAGTGGCATGTAAAAGTCCATCTCAACAGCGTGATTGTCACTGAGCGAGGTGTTGCAGCCTCGACAGTTCTTGCGGCTCCCGGAGTTGTAGTAGTGGCCCATTGCATGTTTGCAACGACAACGCCACGCGTACTTCTCATCTACTGAGATCGGCTCGAAGTAGGCGTTGGGGGGAAGGTGTTGATGGGGTTCCAAAGTCGTGGATCCACTCGGATGGGACGATGGTGATTTGTGTGCCGACGGAGCCTTCACGGCTGACTGATTGGTCGATGGCTTGTTTAGCTTGGGTGCAGTCGACTGCTGCTGGGTAGAGTGACTTCGCATGATTTGCTTGTTCACGGCTTGGTTCTTCTTCCTCCTCTTCTTAGAGGGCTCCGAGGATGTCTTTTCGGGATTGGATATGTCCGAAGACATACCAATATCTCGTCGAAGGATTTGTGGAGGAGAGAAGGAGGAAGACTCGGGAGTATTCATGTCTGAGTCCACTGGAAGACATTGCGGTTCACAAGAGTCAGCCGTGGTAGTTTCAGTGGACAGGCGCTCACTATTCTGCTGTGACCGAGCAGAAATTCCCGCTTGCTCTTGAAGTCGCTCTCTGGATGCGATGGCTTCGAGCTTCTTCTGGTAGTCGTGGGCGATGGGACGAATACCCATAGACATGGCTGCTGCGACAACTTGCTTGAAGTTCTGGAATGCATGATCGAGAGCCTGCGATGGGTTGCCCCACTTAAGTGTCAGCCGGCGCTTGTGATCCTTGATCAGCCTGTTTCGCCAGTGGTGTACCTTCTCTACGTGCTCGGTGCTGTTGCCCTGCTTGCATGCACCGCCACGGTCGCTGATCGGTACTTCAGGATCATGGGGAATTAATAGCTCTGCGTAACGAGGGAAAGGCCGATGTAGTTCTTCTTCCTGTCCAAGATCTGGAGACAGAGCATCTACAGAGTCGTGATAGAGTCTGCTGAGATCTGACAGTATCCGAGGTTCTTGGTGGGCATCAGCCGCGTTTGCTTCGTGAACGATATCGAGAGGAGTGCTTGTAATGGATTGAGGGTCGTGAAAGTCCGACATTGTGGCCAGCTGCGGGAAAGGAATCCAGTCCCGACGAGACGAGACCATTCTGTCATCTCTGGTTGCTGCTCCAGGCATGTTCTGACCTTTGCGCTTCTTGGATGTTGACAGCTTGACGGCACGTCCGATCGGCAAAGTTACACCGAAGTTCTCCTTTCGAAACAGTGTCTGGGATACAGCGTCGAGATCCTCCAATGGACCGGCCTGGTAGCCAAGTTCGTACTCCTTGGTTGAGTATCGTACCATCGAAGGATGGGAGCTGGTACGGTGCCAAGACACGTTGACTCTGTCTGCTACGGGAAAGAGATTGCCAGGACCGTACTTCGAGAAGGGTCTGGTGTCGAGAGTATGTAGATCGAGGAACGGCGCGCCATCCATGCCGTCTCCAGCGAGAAGGTGTACAGTGCGGCAATGGCCATTCCAGATCATTTTCTTCGTGATACCGTTGACCTCATGTGATACAGACTTCATGTACTCGGCGATGCTTTGGCGGCCGCTGTTTGCATCTTCAGAACACTGAGCGAGGCGGTCGGGATGCAGGGCATGCGCTACGAAGTTGTTCAGAAAGGTGGCTTCGTAAGCCTTCTGGCTAGCTTGGTAAAGGACGTAGTTCACGTAGTCCGCCTTGGAGGGTATTCGACGGTTCAGGTGAACACCGGCTCGAGCTCGTTGGACACGCGAAGGGTTTTGGAATGTGTCATTGCTGTTCACAGGAGCTATCAAGTGTCAGTGAACGACCTCTACGCAGAGCAAGCTTCTCACCAGCTGCAAGTGTAGAACCACTGGGTATCCGGTGTGGATCGTAGGTTTCCGACACGAAGAGTGAATCTTCATCCTCATGAGCGTCCGCAGTTGGGTTGTGAGTAGTTGAACTTGGTGTAGCATCGATCGGTATTCGAGATGGAGCGCCGAAAGAGCCGTCGCTCCAGTCGATTTCATCCTCGTCAGCGTATGCCATGTTGTTGGAGTAAGCAAATGATGTTATGAGCAACTGATGGATGCCGATGTTCAAAGATAGAATGATGAGATTCGAGAAGGAAGAGAAGTATACTCTGATGACCTCGCCGCATAAATCCTGACGCGAATTGGGCGCATATGCAAACAAAAGACATCATTCTAGCGTGCGAATTCAGCCATACTAGAGCCGGATGTGGATGTCCAAGATTCAAAGACGGAGCAAATCGATTGCATGTGCAGCGTTTGTTAGAGACCGGAACATAGACGGCCACCCAAAAGCCGCGTCGTAGGCCCGATGGATGGCCGATTTTGAGGAACAGATCCACCGGGTCCGCGATTGAATGATGCTGGCGGGGGCAAATTTGGTAATGCGGCCTGGACAGGAGGCTACTGTTCGTTTGATGCCGAGGAATGCTGGTATGTCCGAGCTGAGCGCCAAACGCACTTTTGGGCGCTGAGGACATTGGGTGACGCATAATTCGAAAAGACGGTAAAGTAGATGCGAAACAGTCATGCCGTGGACAAGGTCAGTGTGCGCGTTCCAATCGACTCACACAGGCTACACGGAGTTGAAGTCATTTCCGACTGGACGCGATGCCGACCCACATGTGCGAGTGCCGGTCATTATTGCGGACAGATGTGTGCACCAAGACGATAGCGAGTAAATACAGAGTCGCGAGTTACGACCTTGTAGGTTGAGCGTGACGTCCAGCGCTGGAGTTGTGGAGTGTTGGGTGGAGGTGAGGGCTGGGGCAGCTCGGATGGCGGCGCACGGGCCAGTGGACCCTGAAACTATGTCGATGTGGCATTTCGAGCATCTTGAGGCCTCGAGCTCCAATTGCTCTCTCCACACTCAAAATGGGAAGGAAGCACGTGTCTTTGCTAGCCTTCATTCTCCCTATCTTAGCCAGTACCGCAGATGCGGCGTCAGACCCCGCCCGGCCGCGGGGTGTCGCTCCGGAGTGTAGGTTGCACATGCTACAGCTCACCGAGAGCTTCCACGTAGACGCTGGAGTATAGCTGATAGTCGATGTGCAGTTGCAAAGTACTACAAGGATGCCGAGACATTCACTTGTATCTCGAATCCGGCCATCAAACTCCCAGTCGCACGCCTGAACGACGACTACTGCGACTGCCCCGATGGCTCTGATGAGCCAGGCACCTCGGCGTGCGCCTACCTCTCGCCTCTCTCCCCACCCCAGCCTCTAGGCTTCAAGGGCAAGGACATCAACGCTACGCCTGCCCTTCCTGGCTTCTACTGCAAGAACAAGGGCCACCAGCCGAGCTACATCCCCTTCACCAACGTGAACGATGGCGCATGCGACTACGAACTATGCTGTGACGGCAGCGACGAATACGAGCGAGTAGGCGGCATCAAGTGTGAAGACAAGTGCGCGACCATTGGGAAAGAATGGCGGAAGGCGGACGAGGCGAGACAAAAGAGCCTGACTGCTGCGAAGCAACGGCGGAAGGAGCTCATCGCCGAGGCTGGTCGTATGCGGAAGGAGGTCGAGGACCGCATTCAGACACTCAAGACGCAGATAGAAGGTGCGACTCTCAAGGTCGACGGGCTGACCAAGAGCCTCGCCGAGATCGAGAGGGCCGAGCGAGGCAAGGTCGTCAAGGGCGCAGGCAAGGGCGGCAAGATCACAGTACTGGCCAGCCTCACCAAGGACAGAATCCAAGAGCTTACCGACAACGTCAACCGCGTACGAGATGAGAGGAACGCGGCACAATCTCGGGTTGAGGAGCTCGAGGGCATGTTGAGGCGCTTCAAGGAGGAGTATAACCCCAATTTCAACGACGAGGGCGTGAAGCGTGCCGTGCAGGCCTGGGAGAACTATGCTGCGCAAGAACGCCCGGGACCCAACATCGCTCTAGACCGCGACCTCGATGAGATTCTCAAGCCAGACTCTGAGAGCGTCATCAAATGGGACGAGTTCGAGACAGTCGAAGAGTCTGACGTGGAGCTCCGTAAGCATTGTTTCCATGACGCATCTAGAGCTATCTACTGACTATCGCACGCAGTATACAAGTTCGAGGAATACCTTCCCGACTCCATCCGTAGCTGGGTAGACAGCAAGCTGCGCGACTTGCGTGTCGCGCTCATCGAGAACGGTATCCTCGCAGACCCCACAACCGGCGACGCGCCAGAATCAAAGGCTATTACCGATGCCAAGTCACAGCTTGACTCTGCGAAGAAGGAACTCGAAGGCGACAAGTCGGAACTTACAAGGCACGAAGAGGATCTCACCAAAGACTACGGACCAGACTCCATCTTCCGCGCCCTCAAGGATCGCTGCACCTCCACAGACTCTGGCGAATACACATATGAGCACTGCTTCCTCTCAAAAACCACTCAGAAGCCCAAGAAAGGCGGTGGCCACACTGGCATGGGCAACTTCGCGCGCATTGAGTCCATCACCGTCGATGAAGAGCTTCCTGCCGATGGCAAGGGCTTGGGCAGTGGAGAAAGGATTGCAATCAAGTACGAGAATGGTCAACACTGCTGGAACGGCCCCAACCGAAGCACCATGGTCATTCTAGCGTGCGCCGAAAATGACGAGATATGGAAGATCGTTGAGGAAGAAAAGTGCGTCTACCGAATGGAAGTAGGTACGCCTGCAGTCTGTGGCATCGAGGTACAAAAGGCTGCGCCGGCGCACAATGAGTTGTGAAGAAACGAAGTTACGTAGAGACAAATTGGGCCGTTAGACATGACGATGTTCTGGAACATGTGTCGCTGTTTTTGCTTCCCCACATCAGTTGGAACGCGTTTGGAGTAGATAGCAACACGATTATCACCAGTTAGCGTGGAGTTTATCCATCCCCAATTTCCCCGCTTTCGCACCTTCCCGCCTCAGTCTAACACGTCATCCACGCCAGGGTCTCCTTCGGGAGGACGATATACACCACGCCGCTTTGAACTTAAACTCATGGGTACCTATGCGGCTTCACATCAGCTTACTTTCTATACCAATCCCGCGGGTCGGTCCGGCAGTTGATTGACAATGATCTTCGGACCGTAGTAAATGATATAATGGCGACGCCGCGGCGGAAATGACGGAGCCTTGAACCACCATCAATCCTCAAAAAAATGTCCGCGAACGGATCAACTACAGCAATCTTCCAAAACCACAATGGCCTTCCGATCGCAATCATCGGTGGCGGACTCGGTGGTGCCGCGCTTGCCATCGGTCTTCTCAAACATGGGGTCAAAGTGCACATCTACGAAGCCTCTCCGTCCTTCGCTGAGATAGGTGCCGGCGTTGGATTCGGTGCCAACGCTACGACAGCCTTACACCTCATCGATCCTCGTCTACTGGAAGGCTACATGAAACACGCGACGATCAACACAGACCCTGAACGCGAAAACACTTTCAACACGATACGATGGGGTATGGACGAGCGACGACCCAATGGAGCCAAAGCGGGAGATCTCGGTTTCCATCAGATGGACGCCAAGAAGACACCAGATGCGCCGACTGGGTTTTGTATGCGAGGTCGTATACACCGGGCGCGTCTGCTCGATGAGATGGTTGCGTTGCTTCCCGCGGACATAACAAGCTTCGGCAAAAGCTTCCAGAGTGTCGAAGAAGTCGGTGCTGGTATGCTCAAGATAAGGTTCGCCGACGGAACGACTACTCTAGCCAGTGCCTTAATTGGCTGCGATGGCATCAAGAGCAAGGTACGGAGCTTTGTATGTGGTCCAGATGTGAAGCCAGCGTACGCTCACGAGGCCGCGATAAGGGCCATGGCCCCAGCTGAAGTGGTTAAGAAAGCGCTAGGGGAAGAAAGAGCGCTGAACGGTACATTGTACTGCGGTTATGGAGGAAGTTGCATCACCTACCCTGTCGACCATGGCGAACTCATCAACATGGTTGCTCTGCCACATGATCGATCCTTCACCAGCACTTGGGACCAGGATAACTGGATAGTGCCCACGAGTGCAGACGAGGTGCGTGAAAAGTTCAAAGACTTCTATCCGCCACTCATCGATCTTATCGCGAGATATACTCTACCATCCAAATGGGCACTACACACTCTTCAACACGATAAACCATACTTCAAGGGCCGTGTTTGTCTACTGGGCGATAGCGCACACGCCACGACGCCTCATATGGGAGCTGGAGCTGGCATGGCTATGGAAGATGCATTTCTTCTCAGTCGCTTGATAGCTGATGTCGGGACTTCTAATGATATCGAGGCTGCCTTCAAGGCCTACGATGCTGTCAGGCGACCGAGAACACAGGGATGTATTCAGAGGAGTATCGAAAATGGTCTAGCATACAATTTCATGGTGGAAGGGATAGAAGATGATATGAATAAGCTCGAGCAGAAGCTTAATGAGAACTTTCGGTGGCTTTGGTATGAGGATTTGGAAGAGCAACTGCGCAGGGCGCAAAAGGTTCTCAAGGAAACAAGCGGGCATGATGTTAGTCAGCTTTAGCGTGCTCGGGATCCTCGGGATCCGTTCTCGCGCAACTGTTGTAACTTCCGACAATCAATCACTTTACTTCCTTCCAAGTCCAGATGGTATGTGCCAATACATACAATGAAGTGTCGGCCTTCGCTCCTTCAGTTTGGCGATCCAGGCCAATGCTGCTTACGTCATAAGCCCGAAGGTTTCGGCGATACCGCCGCTCCCGCCAACAAGTTCCGCCTCCCGCTAAGTCCAGGTACCATCTCGCCTCCAGCGGCTACATATCTCTATGCGGGCACACTTTACCACCTAAAGACTAGATGATCCTTAGGACGATGTCCGTCAGGGTCTACACAGGCGTGGAACGCCTTGGAAAATTCTACGAGTCAAATACCGCGCAGATGCCGAGATCGACCGAGCGCTGATTTCAAACCATCGGACGGGGTGTGCTTAGTAGGGGCGTATATAGGCTTTTTGGTCTGTCGAAGGATTTGTTGCTCAAACCTCTCAGCTGCTGTTTTTTGTTATATTCCAACACCTTCCTACATGTCAGAACTCTCAAACCTACCAAAATCAAACTCTCACAACACCAAGATGTCCGCAGACCGCCTCTTCCAGCCGCTCAAGGTGGGCGCCATGGAGCTCAAGAACCGCATTGCCATGGCACCTCTGACGCGTTTTCGTGTCAACGACGATCATGAGATCCTGCCCATGGCTGCACAGTACTACGGCCAGCGTGCTTGCGTACCGGGAACCCTCCTCATCACCGAGGCTACCCTGGTCTCGAAACAATCCGGAGGCTACCCCAACGTACCCGGTATCTACACACAGTCCCAGATCGATGCCTGGAAGCCAGTGACCAAGGCTGTCCATGAGAAGGGCTCGTACATCTACCTCCAGCTTTGGGCTCTTGGACGTGTAGCGAACAAGGACTTTGCTGCGGCAAACGACATCACCATCAAGTCTTCCAGCGCAACATCCCTAGGCGAAGGATACGCTACCCCCAAGGAGATGACTGTTGAAGACATCAAGCAGAGCATCTCCGACTACGCACAAGCAGCCAAGAACGCCATCGAGGCTGGCTTCGACGGTGTAGAGATTCACGCTGCCAACGGCTACCTCATCGATCAATTCCTGCAAGATACCTGCAACAAGCGCACAGATTCCTACGGCGGCTCCGTCGAGAACCGCTCCAGGTTCTGTGTCGAGGTCACCCAGGCTGTAGTGGAGGCGGTGGGCGCCGACAAGACCGGCATCCGATTGAGTCCGTTCTCCGAGTTCCAAGGCATGAAGATGAAGGACCCCCTCCCGCAGTTCACAGACATCATGAAGAGACTGGATGCATTCAACCTGGCCTACCTCCATCTCGTCGAGGCCCGCGTATCCGGCAACGCAGACGTTGAGGGCTACGACTCTCTCGATCCCCTGCTGCCCCACTACTCCGGCAAGCTGCTCATCGCCGGTGGCCTCAAGGCCGAGGACGCGAAGAAGATTGTTGAGGAGCACAAGGACCGCGATGTCGTTGCGGTGTTCGGGCGCTACTTCATCAGCACACCCGATCTCGTTTTCCGGATAGAGAAGGGTATTGAGCTTACTCCTTACGACCGCGATACCTTCTACGTTCCGAAGAGCGAGAAGGGATACATTGACTATCCTTTCAGCAAGGAGTGGAAGGAGGCGCACCCTAACTTGTAGAGACGGCGCAGAAAGATACCCAGTAGCATTTGCGTGTTTGATAGAATAATTGGACAATGATTTCGAAACGTATTTTGGTTGTGGCTGCTCTGCACTACTTCGGTCTCACGCAATTCCGGATGGAGCCGCTGGCACGTCCTCGTACTAACGCATGTCAGCCCCCATCTTTAGTGCCGTTATTGCGCAACCTGCGGGCCCTGAAAACATACAACGTCCATATATTTGCTGGCTCCAGGAACGGAAGTCGGGATGCGCGACGGCATATGGACACCATAAAGCTCAATGACAAACCGAAAGGATGCAGTCATGTGTCAGCGCCCGGTAAACACTCGCGGTAACCGTCCCAACCCAGCATAACACATGACGTCGATGCGAAAGTAGGCAATGCCACATGTTACGTGCGCCCGGAGCAAAGCTCGGTAGTAGGTTAATATACATGGCGGGAGTTCATCCGGGGTAATGATCCAAGATCCCTGATCCCGCACAGTTACTCCACATCATTCCCCCTGGTGGCTAACCCCAGTGGGAACAAACGCCTCCAGTGTTCGACGAAAGCAGCAAGTACGCCGTTTCAGTTGCTCGTCATTGGAGAAGGGAGATGTGTTTTGAAACAACCTTGGGACGCACGAACTTGATGCTGCTCACATGCGCATTGCCGTGCCTCCTCGCGCCGGAGCTTTTAGATTGGGGCTTTAACAGAGGGTTATGTCGGCTAGTATTCACGGGGAAACAGGCTTGAAATGGTTGGCTCTGGTGACGATCGCGCGATGAGTGTGGTGTGCGTATAAGAAGGGGAGGAGGGTGCAGGAAATTGTGCTGCTGCGAACACGCACGACACTCACGATGCACTTCTCCACCTCCGTACTCGGCAGCATCGCAGCGCTCTGCGCAACCGCCAACGGCGCCCTCACCCGCGTCAACGATTTCGGCGCCAACCCATCCAACCTCCAGATGAACATCTACGTCCCAGCCAAGGTTGCGGAAAAGCCAGCGATCATCCTCGCCGTACGTCTTCCCATCCCATCCCATCCACTCTGCAACGAACCATCTCACTAACACATCCCCAGCTCCACTACTGCGGCGGCACCGGCGAAGCCTACGCCCAATCCACAAAATACAACACCCTCGCCGACCAAAAAGGCTTCATCAACATCTTCCCCTCCACAAAAAAAGACAACAACTGCTGGGAAGTAAACACCGCCAAAGGCCTTTCCCGCGATGCCGGCGGCGACAACCAAGGCCTAAACAACATGATACAGTACACCATCAAAAAGTACAACGCCGACCCCACAAAGGTCTTTGTGACAGGAAGCAGCTCGGGCTGCATGATGACCAACGTAATGATGGCGACCTACCCAGACGTCATCGCCGCAGGCTCCTGCTATTCTGGTGTGGCGGCAGGCTGCGTAGCAGGCAGTCCCGGCGCCTCGCCCTCTACCGCCGACCCACGCTGCGCAAACGGGCAAGTCATAAAGACGCAAGCGGAATGGGTAGCCCAGGTCAAAGCCATGTATCCTGGTTACAGTGGCACGTACCCGCGCATGGCGACTTGGCACGGGACCGCTGACTCGCTCGTCAAGATCCCTAATTTGGGCGAGCAGTTGAAGGAGTGGAGTGGGTTGCTGGGTGTGCAGTTTAGCAGGAACGAGACGAATAGCCCGCAGAGCGGGTATACGAAGATGGTTTATGGGGATGGGACGAAGCTGGTGGGGTATAGTGCGCTTAACGTTGGTCACACTGTGCCGGTGCATGAGGCGGAGGATCTTAAGTGGTTTGGGCTTTGAATGGATTCGTGAGACTACGATGGGGATCGTTAGCTTAGCTAGTATAGTTGGCAAAGGAGTGTTGTTGATACAGCGTTGGTGATATGGATGTGACGTAGTGAGTCGCGACGGTCGAGCATGTCGACTAATGGCGCCCATATCGGCATCATAAACGACGGTATAGTGATGTAGAAACCATCCTATACTGAACTGTCATGTCGAGATTCATTTGGGTATATTCTGCCCGTCTTCGTTCCTTTACCCCTCAATATACCTATACACTCATCCACAGACCATTCCATCCCTAGGCTCCTCAACAACCTCCTTTTCTCCATCCTTCTCCCCATCCGCCTTCCCATCCCCACCATGCCCACCACCCACAACCTTCTCCTCAACACGTCCCCCCGGCACCAACCCCACACTCTTGACCTCCTCATCCCCCTTCTTCAATGCCTTCTCCGCCCTCTCCTTCTCCTCCTCCAACCTCTTCCTCTCCTTCTTACTAACAGTCATACTCCCCTTCTCCAGCGCCTCCTTGGGCAGTGGTCTAACATACGGCTGACACACCCAATACGGTCTTTTGACACGTGCGACGGTTGCGAGAGAACTCTCGTAAGGATCTAGCTCCTCCTCCTCTTTTGCACCATTTTCTTCTTCTTTCACAGTCTCTTCTTTCACCGTCGTTGTGGAGGTCGGTTCGGTAGAATCATTAGCATGCTCTTCTTCATACCCCATAATCCCCTCCCTAACCGCCTCCTCAACAAGCCTCAACACATTCTCAAACGCCTCAATATCCCCCGTCCGTGACCGCGCGAGCGCATCTCGCACATTATGATGTTTCGAAACCAGCGGACGCAACAGATGAAACAGATGAGCTTGCATAGCCGTGAGATTGGGGTTACTAGCTTCCTTCTTCTTCGCAGCTTTAGACAATGGTTTTTGTTTCTTCTTTGGCGGGCTTTCGCCTTGGTCGGCGGGGCGTTTGCCGTTTTCGGCGGCATCCGTGTTGGTGTTGGTGTTGAAATCGGCTGTTTCTTGCGGTTGTTTTGACGAGGCTTCGACGTCGACGTCGGGGTCGCCGGGCATCCAGAGCGGTTTCCGTTGTGGCGGGTCTTGACCGAGGGCGTATTTATGGATGATATCCATGTACCGTCTCATCACAGCGTCCATCCTGTACCCACCCTTACCATCGCGGCCGCGCCAGTATTCGCGTCCTTCCTGGCCGGGTGGCGGTGGAGCGGCGAAGATAGTAGGGTCGTACAGATTTCCTTCTGCGCTCATGACGCCGTCTGCGCCTGTGGCTTCTAGGCACGCGGCGATGTCTTCGTGTTGGAGGATGTTGCCGTTGGCGAAGATGACTGTTTCTCTAGGAAGGTTCTCCCGTAGTTGGCGGATCATCTTCCAATCTGCGAGGCCGGTGTTGTGACCTTTTTGTTCTCGACGGCGGCCGTGTACTGTGATGATGCTTGCGCCTGCGTCTAGAAGTGTCTTTGCATATGCCAGTGTCTTTTCAGGTGTCTCGAGGACACGCATCTTTGCTGTGACTGGGACGTCCAGTTCCTCGTGCAGTTTGCGTATCATCCTTGATATCAGATCCCAGTCTTCCTGCAGAAATGCGCCGTATTTCCCCCTCTTTGCGATTCCTTGTGGACATCCCAGATTCAGATCAACCGCATCGCAAAAGGGCGCAACGTGTTTCGCCGCGCGCAGAAAGTCTTCGGGGTCGTTCGAGCAGAATTGTACGGTGAGGGGTCTGTCGAACGCGGGGTTGCCGTCGAGATGTCTTTCCGATTCGGGTAGTTGTGAGAGGTGGTAGTCGTCGCTGGGTGAGGGGATAGTCGACTTGAGGGGTTGGAAGTGGGCGTCGCGGTAGTTGCTCTTCTCGCCGAACATCTTCGAGTGGAACATTGGGGTGTATGCTAGGAGGTCTTTTTGCTGTGATTCGGGGAGGAACGAGCGCGAGAGTAGTCGCCATGCCTGCAGTCGATGTTAGCCATCGTCTTTGCGCCGAGTCGTATAGAGACGAAGAGACATACGAACTCTGACTGTTCCACCATGGGCGCAAGGATGAGCTTTGGACTGCCGATACTCTCATAGAATGCGCGCCCGTGTAGTTTCCTCCTCTTTCCGTTCGACTGGGCCGCTCCATTACTGCTTCCATTCTGTTGCGTCATCCCATTACCAGTGTTGTGTAGAACCCCCGCCACTTCTCCATCCTGCACCGCTGTCTGAGCCATAGTCGCCATCTTCGCGCAGTATCGATTCGTGAATCCCCTCGCTAACCTGGGGGCGACAGCGCCCCCAACAGCTTGGAGAAGAGAAGGACGTATGGCGACGGACGTCGAACAAAGAGAGGTCGAGCGCAGCGAGATCGGTTGAGCGAAGTCGTGCAGGTGTCGAGCCGGCAAGTGAAGCGCGTGTAACAGTGTCGTGCGACCGTAAATCCCAGCAGAGTTCGAGTAAGACTAGATCAGGCGCACAAATTCAAGAGATAAACAAGGCAGTCTCGCGTATCTCACAAGATGCCTCGATGACTCGTGCAGTATGCAGTGAACGTCGTGCTCGTCCAGCAAAAAAACGCCATCAGCACTCCACTGCATCTGACCAATCGGAGTGCGGGCTATCTCCGTATGGCACCGTTGTGCGAACGAAGCACAGGAAGAGTCATGGACGACGTTTGTGGTATGGAATGTTGTTTCTCTCTTCCTTATTCATGTATACTTGTTCTTGTCTCACTGTCTTCCTTTCTGTGTTTGGAGTTCTTGATGCGGGGGTAGGAAGGTTGGTGGAGATGTTTCTACGGCTCCATCCATGCTCGGAACATTGCAAGGGAGATGCTAACATATAACACATACGCAAACATTGTCTATAGTTCTCAACTACTGGGTTCAATACCAGTCAATTCCAGCTACATGGTACACTATCCTCAAGCGGTCTCCACGTATCAAACACCTGCCCTTAGCCTCGCCCGACCAAACCCTGACCGACATCACGCCATCAGGGTACCACATCACAACACACGCGCCGCATCTACTACATATGCAAGCATGTGCCCAGCACCCACTGATAATCTCACACATCCAGTTGTTCAAATACTCAGAATATACCAATGTAATTTCATCTCATCTCAACAAACTACAACCACCATCTTGCTCGCATATCATAACCACATGATAAAACACATACAACCCAGCCGAACAACCATCAGCCAACCGCCCAGAGCCGTCCAGGTCATGACGACACGCAGTGATGTGCGATGGACGCACGCCTTCTCGGGCAGACGTGCGTCCGTCGCACATCACTGCGTGCCGCCACCACCACAGATCCATCGAAAGAAAGACATCTCCAACAATCATTATTCTGGATATCTTTGTCGGCCGTAAAACACAGTAACATCTCTGTTGACTCCACAAAGGGAGATCCAGACAGAGAGGGAGAGACAAAGGAAGTCTCTAAAGTTGTCGAAGGAAAACGCTGAATCGCAAGGACAAGAGACAAAACACACGCAGACCACCCCCGTGATTGATCAGGACGCCATGTTGGGAAAAGCAAAGAGAGGACGCCGGTATTATGCAGTTTAGTTGATGCAGACGCAGAAAGGCTTCGTGTCCAAGTCGAAGCAAGTGAAAAGGTGGAATGGGACCAGTGCCGTTACGACAATACTGGGCCCTCCGGATATCATCAAAAGAGAGTACGCCAGGAGCAGGAAGATCCGTTCGTCCGTCCGTCCGTCCGTCCAGGTGTCATGAAGATATGAAGGAAGTTGTGTGCGGCGATGACAAGCAAACGCCCATGTTTAGAAAGTGCTCCAGTTCCATGTGCCCTGGAAGCTCTGGGCGAGGCTGCCTACGCGCGTGTTCTCAGGACGCTTAGCCGGGGCAGGAGTCTCGATGGACTTTGCGGGAGCGGGGCTGTTGCTGTTGCTGCTATCGGAGCTCTCGCTGTTTGTGCGGCTGGAGCGGAGGTGCTCCCATTCGCGGAAGGAGCTGTGGCAGCGGTCGCAGGCACGGTGCCAGTGGCCTTCTGGGTGGAAGCGGGCGAGCTCGTCGAGACGCACGTTGTTGCGCGAGTGCTGCCAGCAGAAGATGCCGCCGCACTTGCGGCAGTGGTGGCGCCGCTGGAAGAAGCCAAAGGGCTCCTGGCAGCTGGATGCCGAGCACACCGATGTGGAACCGTCGGCCTAGGGACGAGTTAGTGTGGATTCTGAACGCAACGGCAACTCTGAATTGTGGACAAGTGGACAGGTGTCGCTAGCCCGAACAGCCCGGACTTCAGCCCTGCATCGGGTAAAAGAGTAGGTAAAGGTCTAGCGTGGGGGACGACGTGCAGGTCTGGACAGAGGCAGTGAATGCCGGCAAGACGATGGAAATTATCCGAAGCCCATCAAGGCGACATGCACAACATGATCGGCCTTGGCCGCCGAGTTTGCCCCCCAGGCGTCTTGTTGAGCTGAATTGGAGGGCTCGGCATGTCGGCTCTGCAGACAGCGGGAGGCCAGACCAACGCACGCTAGGCCGTGGGACCGGACCATGTACGTAAGACGGTCCCCTCGCAGCGCAGGTGAGCACGCGACAGGGAAGCACGGACAGGCTAGCAGCGGCATAGCGGACAAGTAGGAAAGGCGCGAATACATACCTGCCAGTGGTTGCGTGTGATTGGCCCCGCGACGGGCGACAGTGGTTCGGCGTTGTAGAGGCTCTGCATGTCTTCATTGCCAATCTGCGAGACGGGCGTCGCGCTGCCCTCGTTGGCGACCCACCCGTACGTGCCAGCCGACCAGCCCTGGTTCGGCGACGACACGCCCGAGTCGACCTTGGGCGGCGACTTGCTGCTGGGCTTCTCCGTCTTGCGCAGCGCCGCGGGGATGCCGATGGCGGTGCGCGGCTGGTAGATGCCCTGGTGGCGGGCGAGGGGCAGGTGTGTGGTGCGCGGCGACGTGGGCGAGACGTTGGCGGGCGTGTTGACGCCGGAATGGGTGGGCGAGTACTGCGAGTGGGTGCTCTTGCGGTAGGCGTGGTGCTGGTAGGGTGCGTGTTGCGGGATCGCAGTCGCCGTCGAGAAGGTCGTGGCCATGGTGACGGAATGAGGTTGAGGTTGGCGAGACGTCGAGAGAGACGTATAATACGTGGTGCAGGCGGTGAAGTGCTGCGCTGGTATTGGTGCGCTGGAGTGTCTGATACAGGCCTTTGGGAGCGGGAGGCTATCAGTGGCTCTGCAGTGGTGCGACGGGTGCAGACGACGCTGACAGGCCAGCAGGACGCGTGCGGCTCCTTGGGGACGGTTGGGGACGTGTTGGTGGTGAGGGTGCGTGTCAATTGGTAGCTGACGTGCAGGCGATAAGAGACGAGGGCGGTGATACAACAGACGCCGGGGCCAACAGTCGACCGTGGTTTAGCAGGACATGATAGTGAATATGGTCGGGGTCGTGGTAATCGTCGTATATGTGAGTGATATGCGTCGAGTGAGGCGGATATAGGTGTAGATAAGAAACAGCGGTGTCGCGTGAGTGCGGAGGAGACCTGGGGTGAGGCTCTGGGGACAGGATGAATTAAGTTGTCGCCCGCCAGCTGCTCCAGCGACCTCTTCCCAGCAGCGAACTGACGGATGGGCGGCCATGCCCGAAGGGGGATGCCTGCACCCTTGGCGACCGACCGAACGACAGGGTATCATCGGGCTACGACCGGCCATTTGGAAGATTCTAATTGTAACATGGCCGTCGCATCGAGCCCGCTGTCTTCACGCTGCCCTCCCACTCTGCTTGAAAGTACTCGACAACTACAAGTCTCCCAGGCTGAGAATAGGCTCTATCTTCTACGCGAACGCCCCATTTCCCCCTTCCCCAGCGCAACCCTCATTCCTTCACCACGACCGTTGCGCCTCTTCTCGAGGCGGCCAGCCGTTGGGCCCCACTGTGCCCGTTTGGGCGTCTCTTATCTCTAACCAATCACGGCCTCTGCAAAAGAAAAGCAACGCCTCAACCTTCTCCGAGGACGGAACTGCTGCGTCAAGCGTGAACTCATTTCCTGGGGGCGTCGGTACAGTGATGACATAGCACTCACCCCATATCTTGATTGCGACACCCTGCGCAAACGCAAGAAGAGGCGGTGATGGACGTTGATAGACATGATAGACATGCCTTGACATCACAGCTAAACGACCAGGCAAGTATGCCGCGAGAGGCGCCACACACCCTACCATCCCGCTCAAGTACGGCCAGCTTGCAACAACTGGCGGGGCATTTGGCCACACTATTGTATTCAATTCAATGCACCTCATCCACTCTGTAGCCACGCGAGCAAGGCGCGCGCGACGCAATTTTCCAATATATTATGCTCCACTCCAAGTGGAATTGAGGCTATTCGGCCAGACTTGGGATGGTGGGCGGGGGAGGTGGAGGGGTGGTGGTGGCCGTCAATTCAATCTACTTACTTGGGTGTGCGAAGTCTGTAGGTTCGTATTGGTGAGGCCACCATGCCATGCGTGCATCGTGAAGCGCTGCTATGAGTTGAGGCTATTCGGCCAGAGCTCACGATCTTGAATGATGTGGGACGGTCTAATGGAATCGTACCCACTTGGGCGTATGCGTAGCGTCGTTGTTCGTATTGATGTTGTGCCCGTGCGTGCATCGTGAAGCGCTGCAGCGATCCCCGGTTGTGGTTTTGACATCGTACCAAACCTTGCGACTCTGACATCCGAAGACTCCCCACCGTATCCGCAACTTTCCTGAGAGAACCACGAGGAGTCTGAACAAAGTTTCTGGTGACTGAACTCTGATTAGAGTCCTGGTAATGCCGAGTGTAATTGCACGGTACGTCCTCGTCACCTTTACAGTTGCAGACGTCCAAGATGAAGTCACGAATTCGAATGCATCTTTCCATCGGCTATGCATCACTATTCGTCGTCCCAAGTCTTGCGGTCTTGGCATATTTTGCACCGAAGTAAAAGTGACGGTGAAGCTGAAGAACATCTGTCATGTGATTGTTGGAGTGTTTGGGTCACTACGTCACATCCCCCCCAGCCTCTTACCCATGCTCACCAACCGTACGATCTCTAACTTCCCAAAGCTACACCCACCACCCACCATCTCGCATTACATTATCTTCGCCATGTTCTGCAGAGACATGTCTGATCAGTATCATTTGTATTTGATTGGGGAAGCGAGTATGAGCAAACACCTCAAGGCCAAGTACGAGGGTGACCTCAAGGCCACAATACAAGAGCTCTCTGAGCTCAATCAAGAGACAAGGCATATGTTCGATAGGGAGAAGGAGGATAAGAAGATCATCTGCACGAACAAGATTAACGACCTTACGGCCAAGATTGCTCAGCTAGATGAGCAGCTGGCGAGCCTTGACGAGCAGATTCAGCGTTATAAAGAAGAACATCCACCCTTTCGGCAGTTGTCGCAGAGGGAGATGGACGAGGAGACTGCACGCATTGTGAAGAATTACGCTAAGTTGGAGAGAATTCGGTAGAGGATTATTCAATGCGAAGTCGTGAAGACCGAGCACCTAATTCTGTAGCGGTCAAACCCACCACAGCTTCAAGCTGCAGTCAAGATCTTAGTTTATCTAGGTAGCACCTACGTACGCGCCTTGACTAGCGAGCCTTCAGTACCTTACACCAAAGGCCGCTTGCTTTCCAAGAAAGAATTATTGGGACCGACATCGAGACTCGAATGCAAATGCTCCCATCGGAACCACCCCAAAAAAGGCATTGAAGAAGTGTCTTGATAGACAGCGACCTTGGAGAACCCTCATCTCGCCTAGTAGCAGACGGCGTCCTAGTCGGTCCCCTGCATGTTCCTGAGGCGCACCGACCAGATCCTGCCGGATGGATTCAACCGGATCATTGGATTCGTGGGGACGTTGCGCAATCATCCTTGGTGGGATTTGCCTCGCACGAAGTTCGCTCGAGCTTCTAAGATTGCACGGGTGTCGGTAGTTTCTTTTGACTACACCATGCGCAAGGGTAAAAACGTAGGTACGCGTAAGAGATGGAAGTTTGGCCGGCAGATATCTCATATTACCTAGGTGCGGATCCTACGCTGCGAGTTGTTTCAATGTAGTCCAGCTGCATAGGCGCGAAAGCGTAGTTGGAGTACTCCTGCTAGATCCAGAGATAAGCGACTCCCTTCGTTGGAGTCTTGGAGACGCCGGCCAGATTCGCCGAGATGAAGAAGCGCCCGTCTCATCCTGGTTCAAAGACCGAGCCGACCCACCCACCATCGTCGGGGATTCGCCTCACTAACACTGCGCCGCCGGCCACTGCAACCTCACGATACCGCCAGAACTTCGGATCACATGGGCACGCTCTTCCAATGCATTGATGAGAGATCCGCAGTCTACGACGCTGAGTTGCGCGACGGCCCACACGCATCGACAGCTAACATGACTATGACTGAGATCTGCCGCGCAGATCAATGCAAGACATCACAGGATTTAGCCTATCCTGACGTCCTCTATAGCCCTTGAAAGATGTCCAATGGCGGCTCCGGCGAATCTGTCCTTCCGACATCCACGAGCAACGGCAGCCTTGGCAACCCTTCGCCGGGACACGTCGATGAACTTTGTTTTCTGAACCGAGGCACGAACCGCCACGGGCTAGCAGACGTCAACAATGGCACGGCATGTGGCGCGGGGGAAGTTGCTTCATCTCTCGCAGTGGACACGGTTGGAAACTAAACAAAACGACGCCTGCGTCCTTAGCATGCCCGACAGCTCCACCTTCAAGACCCTTTGATGGTCCACGCGCGACATCCAGGCTATCCCTGAACACCAAACTATACGTGGCAAAATGTCAACAACACTCCCAACTGAGCCCGTTTCGCCGAAAGCTACTCCGCTGCCTCCGCTCCCAGCTGAGGATCCGCTCACGCCTCAACAATGGAAGACGCTACTTGCTATCACGGATGCGGTCATCCCAGCAATCAAGCCCATATCCACGGCGAAGACGCAGACTGAACTCGCCGCAACCGACACCGACTACTCGGCTGCGGTCAGCAAGCTGAGGGCTTTAGCGCCCGGAAACGACCCTGATGCGGAGACGGCGGTGAAGGAGTATCTCGACGACTATGCGAGTCAGGATCCGGCGTTTCGAGCGGAGCTGCAGCGCGTCTTCGCCATGTACATGCCGCAGAACCAGAGAAAGGACCTGTGCATGGTGTTGAATGTCCTCAACACGCGGGCGGGGTCACTGGCTTTGACGGGTTATTTCACGCCAATCAGCGAGCAACCGGCCCATGTAAGGGAGTCGATTATCCAGGGCTGGGCTACCGCGCGGTTGGGACCGCTTCGCCAACTGCGCCGCTCGTTGGTGATTATCACTAAGCAGGCTTGGATCAAGACGTCGCCTTCGCTGAGACGTGTGATAGGCGCCCCACGCGTGCCTGTTGGTATGAGACCTGGAAAGGGCTTCGACTATGAGTTTATCCAGATACCGCCAGGTGACGAGCCTGAGATTATTGAGACAGATGTGGTGGTCGTGGGTAGTGGGTGTGGTGCTGGCGTGACGGCGAAGAACCTCGCTGAAGCCGGACATCGTGTGTTGATAGTAGAAAAGGCATATCACTGGACTCCAGACCACTTCCCCATGGCCGAACTAGATGGCTGGCACCACCTCTTCATGAGCGGATCATTCCTAACATCCGACGACAGTTCAGTGAGCGTAGTAGCAGGCCAGTCCCTCGGCGGCGGAGGAACAGTAAACTGGTCTGCCTCCCTCCAAACCCAAGGCTACGTCCGCCGCGAATGGGCAGCCCGCGGCCTCCCCTTCTTCACATCCGCGCAATTCCAAGAATCGCTCGATCGCGTCTGTGACCGCATGGGCGTCTCAGACAAAAACATCAAGCAAAACCGCAACAACGAGATCCTGCTCGAAGGCGCCCGCAAACTCGGCTGGAACGCTGCGCCTGTGCCTCAAAACACCGGCGGCCAGCAACACTACTGCGGCTACTGCAACTTCGGCTGCGGCTCCTGCGAGAAGCAGGGCCCGGTCGTGTCTTTCCTCCCGGACGCCGCCCGCGCAGGAGCGAAATTCATCGAAGGCTTCCACGCTGAGAAAATCATCTTCTCCAACAAAAGTGGCAAGCGCGTCGCAACCGGCGTCCTCGGCACCTGGACCTCGCGCGACGCCCAAGGCGGCGTCTCCAACACCCCCCTAACCACCCGCCGCGTCCTCATCAAAGCCAAACGCGTCGTCGTCTCCGGCGGGACCATGCAATCCCCGCTCCTCCTCCTCCGCTCCGGCCTCAAAAACCCTCAAATCGGACGGAATCTCTACCTCCACCCCGTCACCTTCCTCGGCGCCTACCACACCGAAGAGATAAAACCATGGGAAGGCGGCATCCTGACCTCCGTAGTCTCGGAATTCGAAAACATGGACAACGCAGGCCATGGCGTCAAGCTCGAAGCCACGAACATGGTTCCCTCGGCGTGTCTGATGTGGGTAGATTGGAAGTCGGCGATGCAGTATAAGATTGATGCTGCGAAGCTGAAACACATGGTTGGTTATATTTCCATTGCGCGGGATAGGGATACGGGGAGGGTGTATCCGGATCCGGTGGATGGACGTGTCAGGTTCTCGTATCAGACGAGTAATTACGATAAGAGACATGTGCTTGAGGGTGTTATTGCGCTCGCGAAGATACAGTATGTGGAAGGCGCATCCGAGATCTTCACCGTTATACCCAACATGCGGCCGTTTATCCGCGATCCCTCTACCTCATCTGGCTCCGGCGACGGCATCAACGATCCCAAGTTTGTGGCTTGGCTGGATGAGATTCGCCAAAGGGGGTTGCCCAGCCCGGAGAGTGTGTATGTTTCTGCGCATCAGATGGGGACGTGTCGGATGAGTGCGAGGGAGAGGGATGGGGTTGTTGATCCACAGGGCAGGGTTTGGGGGACGGAGGGGCTGTACGTGGCGGATGCGAGTGTGTTTCCTAGTGCGAGTGGGGTTAATCCTATGGTTACGAATATGGCGATTAGTGATTATATTAGTCGCGGGATTGCGGGCGGGTTGGAGGTAAGGGAGTCGGCGAGGCTGTAGGTGGATGGGGTTTGGGGGTTGAGCGGTAATGATGATGAAGCTTTCGATGTTTCGATATCTTTTGTTCTCACTAGTGTATACGGCGTGGCTAATGCTGGCTTATTTATGTGTCTTGGGTAAGAGATGGCTATAATGCTAAACGCTCAATTTCATTTCTTGCTCATCGACGTCAATTCATGGATGGATAATCTTCCCTTGTTCTTTCCCTTCTCGCCACTGTTGAGAGGGCCATAGGGCAGTTTGAATGGGTTTGCGCGCAATCGAACGAAATGCTAAAATCAGTAAAAATACAATCCAACGTTATCATTGTTGTCCAATGTTCTCTTCTTCCTCTTCCTGATGCGACGGACTCGAATACTGACTCGTGCTAGCCAAGGCGCTGCCGCCGTGAGAATGGTTCCAAGGTCTCCATCATCATCTCCTTCGTTCGTCTTGCAGTCGCTATGATGAGGCCGAAATGGCATGTGCCCAACAATGAAGTTCACTTGCGTGGCAGTGGCAGTTGGATTGGCTTCGACAGCGTTCGTGGCTGCGGCTGTGGCTGCATTTGGTCTTTACTTCCATTCCTATCATGACAGGCTGGATTGCGCGCGCTACGTCGCATGGCGACTTGAGTGCTGTCAGCATCGAATCTTGCTCAAGAACAAGACGCGCACCTTGACGAATGGTCAAACACCATACAGCTTGGATTGTTGCGAGAATGATCGTGACGAGAAGTTGGAGGAGGGCAAGCACGTCTGATTTGGTCCACATGACTGGGGTATTGGTGGTTTTACCCGAGTGGCGCTGTTACGGGCTGTGGGGCGGGAATATATGGCGCTGAATCTTGGGTGTTTGTTATCCAGAACACCGGCTGCATCGCATGCGACTTATGTATTTTTATCTACACGCACAGTATTGTTTAGTCGAGGCATCACGGCTTTGCGCAGCGACACTGCGAGGTTTCGGTATGATGTCTTCTACATCCTGATGTGTTTGCGGAACGAAATTAATATGCATCTCTAGGCTCTGCTAGTCCTCATTGAGGTGCGGAAGTGTGAGATGCTGGCAAGCAAAGCAAAGCTAGCACTTTTCGAGGTGCGGAAGCATGGGTCGAGCGATGTCAGCGCATGAGAGATGGCGTAGCCTAGTCCGCTTCGGGGTGCGGAAGGTGTTGGCGACGTCCTCCAGCCTTTACCACTCAGCCTTGGCCCTCATTGTCTGCCGGTCAATCAACACATTCGCTGTTCGTCTCGTCGGCATAAGAGCACAGGGCTGCCAGCGCTTCATCAACATGTCGACTTCCATCTCACTACCACGACTCTTTGAGTACTATTGCTCAGTCGCACACTTCCCTGGCCGTGCAACACACTGTTAGCACCTCACTGCTCCTGCCTCGTTATCTGAAAGAGCCTGAGAGAACCCCATTTATCGCAAACGCTTGCGAGCCAACTCAATATGGAATCCCGAGAGTTCGTCGCAGATCCCGAAGAAGCTACTACGAAATGGATCTACCGACCACCCGACATACCGCAGCAAGCACCCACTCACTGCGACGTTTCGTACCCTCTGCCGCTACCAGGCAGTGCACTGGGGTTGCATGATCCATCGACGAGCATCGACCTACAATACGTCCCTCAGCCAACATCGCTGGTGCCCTTCCAACCTGATCAGCTTCTTGCGGAACCCGCAGGACACACCCAAGCGATTAAGGCAAACCTACCTGAAGACGTCCAGCGACGGCTTGCTGAAGTAGAATGGCAGCACGAAGTAGCGCGCTACCAGATTCTTGAGAAGGCGCAGGCGATTCCCGCGATCTCACACGTACAAGAGGCACCGGCTAGCTTTCCACACGTAGCGACCGATGGGGCCGCGACAGAATATGCTGGGGTCTACGATACTTCTAACGTGCCCGTTCGCCTTGCCCAGATACCTAATCACGGCTTGATTTTGGACCAAAATACCAGTGCATACGGGGTCGACGCCGGCTCGTGTCCTGCACAGCAATTGACGCAGGTCAACGTTTATCCGAACTCCGCATGCGATCATGTCGGAGGGTATGGCCAACAGTACAATACCTTCAACAACGCTCGAGACCTCGACTACAATGCCTTGGAACACTCGGCATATGGCCAGCGATCATCTCTTGCTCCGACGGCCCTAAAGGCATCCAATTTCGACACCATGCCTTCTACGTTGAGCCTATATGATCAAGGAGGCCATCTTTCCTCCTTCATTGCTACTACACAAGTTCATTCCAATCAACAGAGCCTCCCACTGCTCGACTTCGGAGCGGTGGCTATCACTGCAAGCCAGCTACCAACGAACGCAACTAACGATTACGTTCACGATACGACAGATCCATCTGCAAAGCCTTTGTGGGATGGTAACATTGATTCATCTGCTGATCATTCATTCGCCGCAACAGCACATGAGCTATCACCAATTCAGACGATCAATTATTCGACCACGACCACTGTCGGTACGACCGGCACTATCGGCTCCAAAGTCCCTACGGGCGTGATCAGAGGAAAAGCGATGCGTGGCAAATCGAGACAAAGCATCTCGACTAGCCCTTACGACAGGGGTACAGGATCTGGTGGGGCAGTGGACAACATTCAGTTCCATACAAGCCCAGAAGCGGACCGTCAGCGACAAAGCAATCAACCACGAACCTATAGTAAGCGTCAGAGTAAGAGTGAATGGTCCTGCTTTGGATGTCGACTCAGCAAACGAAAGGTATGTAATTTCTTTGGCAGCAAAGGCCTGCATCTGTCGCTGACTCGGTTCAAAGTGTGAGATCGGTGCTCATGGTGTTTGCCTTCGGTGCCAGAACATCTTGAAGATGTACTCAGATCTCACTGTGCTACCCAAGTTTACGTGCAACATCCGGACAAAGTTTTCTGAGATGTCAATCTACATCGATATACCACCGGGAGGACTATCAGTCTCGGAGATGGACGCCAGCTTAGCATCCAGCCTTCCTCGCTCACTGGAATTCGAATTGAACGACGGCTTGCCCCCTCTGACGTTTGATGGCTTCACAAGTCGATTTTTTTCAAACCTCACGTCAAGACTCGCTCTTCATGTTCGCGATCTTTTAGACATATTGGAGCCATTACACGTCAGACAAGTCGTCCCAGATCTTGCTGATCCGGCAATATTTTGGAGTTACTCTTTCAGCATGGTCAGGTGGAAGAAGGCAATATGCTTCTTCAGGCCATACTTGAAAGACGCACTAGACTTCTATCGCGGTCTTCACCGGCTTGGTCATCGATTTCTTTTGCAGCGCTTCGAAAGACTCTTCATTACCAAACGATACGACGATTTGGTAACTTATCTCAACATTTGGTACGAGGGAATCTCCAATATGGAAGATGATCCCATGGTAGACATCCGTGCGAAGAAGAATCTGTTGGACTTTTTTAAGCATCACATATTCCACATGTACCGCGAGATTTTCCCCAAGACCCGCAGGTCCAACAAAGCAAGGCAATCGGATGACATAGATGCGAAGGTGTGCCTGTCGAGCTTGTTCTCGCGTACATCCAGCCTGTTGCCTGAAAATTTTCGATTTTTTCGGCTGGGTTACATAGGAGCGGCGCTCTTGGAGATACAAAGGGACGATTTTACATTGGAATACGCAACGACAACAGTGACCGATCACGAACCTTCCCTGGAGTCTCATCAGCAAGTCAAGCGCTTCCTCCTACCGAAGCCATATATTCCCGCAAAGATGGCGGTGATTTTTGGGATGGACGCAGTGATGAGGGACAGGATAGCCGAACTGAACCAGGGATATCTTTCCATACAACCAACATCAGCTCAAAGTTGTTTACTCGAATATTCGGCCTGGAGTTTGTCTCTGGTGCTCAAGGCAATTTTCGGTCAGTATGACCTCGAAAACGGTACGGACAAGAAAATCAAACCTATAGTTGCCTTAGTTTCAAACCGTTCCTTTAGAGTATGGGAGTTACTGGGGGACTTCATCAGTCGACCTGGCGCACCGAAAATGTATGGAAGCACGGCCGATTACATAATGACCAATCGCGATACGGTAGAGGCTTTCGTAATCGATTCTTTCACCGACGCGTTCGATGAGTATCTCACACAGTTTGAAACAACATTCAAGAAGCGTTCAAAAAGGGTAGTGCAGGAATAGGACATAGCGACGCTCAGACAGATCCAGCGACACATGAATACTATGCGCGATCTTGAATTCGAGCGCAACATTCCCAAACAACAGCAGTGTTCCACCTTTGTATGTGCAACAATCATGTGTCTAAAACGTAGAAACTCAGTCTCGAGCCCTTACTAGCGAAACCAGCGTACTATGGCATTATCTCCCCGTTACTTCCCATACCCAGGATACGGCCTAACCCCCTCAAACATCCTAATACAATCCCCAACATTCCTCCCCTGCCCCTCCAACCCCACCATCTCCTTAACAATATTCTCCAAAAAGCAAATCACCGCCCTCGCCCCCTCCGCCGGTCTATTCCCACTCAACCCCCTTCCCACCGCCCCCTCTTTCCCTCCCTCCTCCCGCGCTAGCTCAACGATAAGAGGCAGGTCGCTCGCATCGAAAATAGCAGAGTCATCGAGATCGAATTCTGTAGCCGGACCCGTGAGGTGCGACCACGTGGTCGGCCAGTTGATGTCGTGTTCGCGGCGGAAGTCTGCGCGGCCGAAGAAGAAGAGGGGGGTGTTTTGCGTGGAGGTGTTGAGAGGGGGCGGTGTGCCGGAGAGATTGATTGAGAATAGGTTGGTGGGGGAGTTTGGGGTTGGAGACTTGGTGCCGGAGAGGAGGGTGGGGAAGAGGCTGAGGGAGGTTGCGACTGTGCCGCCGAGACCGTGGCCGATGATACCGTAGGCATCCGTGTTTAGAGAGCCCGTGAAGTGCAGGGAGGGGAATTGGCGCGAGAGTAAAGAGGTACTGTTAATTTGGCTGAGGGTGAATGCGATGTCGGAGATGCGTGTTTCGACTGCGGCTTTTACTGTTTCGTTATACTGCGTGAGGGGGGAGAGATTTGACAAAGGCACCGTCCCGCTGTTATACACTATCTCCAAATCGCGGGTACGCGAGGATGTGAATTGGACGATTGACGCGTCGCCAGGGTGGTCGATGACTACGACTGCGGCGCCGTTGGCGGCGATGTAGCGCGCCATTGTCGAATACATGAGTCGGCTTGTGTCGACGTGTGGTTCTAGGACTACGACGGGGACTTTGCTGACGTCGCCGCCGCCGCTACGACCACTACTACCAACGCAAGACGAGTATGTCATTGTTTCGAAGACACCTGCGTCACGCTCGTTGCCTTCAATGAACTGCTCGTTTGCTATCTTCGCAGTTTGCGGGGGCATGTACTCCTGCGTGCCCATTGCAGAGCACTGTTTCCTGGGTACAGGCATGTACAAGCTGACCATGACCCTACGGTCTTCATCCGGGCGGTAAGGATCTTTCTTTGTCGAATCTGTCAGGGGGAAGTGGGAGACGGCGACTTGGTAGTTGTGGTTGTTGTCTGCGCCGGGAATTTCGATGGAGTGGACATTTTGCGGTAGAAGCACTGTGAGTGTGATGACGAGGACGAGGCCGATGGTACCCAGGAACGGAAGCATAACGACGGGTCGAGTGGAAAGGCGGAGGAGCTTGAGGAGAGGGGCCTTGAAACCGGGTTTGGTGGGGGTGTCTGAGGACATTGAAGCGAGTGTGGTGCGAAGTGATATTGGTGAAGCAGTGGAGCAGCAGCGGGTTTCCGTTGTGATGTGACGTGGTAGGAAAAGGGAGGAGACGGGAAGGATGCGAGGTACCAGATTACTCTGTTTGCGATGTGATCTAGTGGAATCTTCGAGTGAAAGGTTTCAAGAGCGGAAGAACTTTAGTGTGTCGTTCGTACAACTGTGCCAACGTTCCTGAATATAATAAGGCCGGCAGTATAGGATGAGCGGACAGAATGACAGACGCACAAAAGCAGAGGGAAGACACCTCCACCACTACGTACCGAGTTGCGACTTGATCTAGTGGAAACATTTAGTGAAATGTTTCTGACAGCGGGAAGTATATTAGTGCGTCGTTTGTACTACTGTGCCCACGTTCCGTGAATGTGACGAGGCCGGTGTGTGGTCGGTGCATGGTCGCACTGGTGGGGGACGGGAAGCCTAATTCTTACTCCTATGGTCATTTGTCTGTATCCTACATGGTCGTCTTGATCACCAGCCGAGTAGTACCCGCACGGCAAAAAGTTGCCGACATGTATACCAACAGGCACTGCGTAGGACCCGAGTTCGCTTCTCCAATTTCGGGCTAGTGAAGGAATACCAAGACGTGAATGTACGCTAAAAGACAGAAATCGAATGGAAAGACAAGGGAAAACGGCGCGGGACTCTTGGAAAGGAATACGTGGATGAGATGCGAGAAGTGGAAGGATCGTTACTAGTCTATAGCCATGTACCATGACGCCTCTATGTCTTGCCTTCCCTCTTCATCCTCTTCTATTCGCAAAAACAGATAAATGTTGAAATCCGGCCGTATCGTCGTAATCGTGCAGTGTGGGGTATAAGCAATGTTGAATCCTCCGTACGTGAAATGAGCGTGAACATCATGGCCTGACGTAGATCCTTGGGACTGGAACGTCTCCCAGCCAGAACCTATCAAACACGCGTAAGCAAAAAGGAAACGAAATGAAACTTTTAAGAACCCGACTCCAGGGAGGAAAGCGACAACCTCTTCCTCTTCTCAATAGGCAGCCTCTTCCACATGCCAACATGCTCGATGCCTTCTTCGATCCAGTGGGGTTCTGCTGGTATTTCGACGTCGCCATCATCATTCTTCAACTCCTCGTGGAAACCGTGTTTCTCCCACATGCTCTGCAGGTTGGCTTGGGCGTGGATCATGACCAAGCCTTGCCAGGTAATCTCCCGCTCCTTGTTGTTGCCGAGTATCTGCGCCATCTCCAGCGCGGTGGGAGACGGAGGCCGGTAGATGAGATCAGGATTTGACCCCGCGTAGTCGAGGGCGGCGTTGATGAGCAGCTTCGCGAGGCCGAGACTGCGGTAGGGCGCTAGTACTGCCAGCCTGCCGAGCTTGATGTATGGCTCAGGCGGGTGCGTACTCTCCTGCTCCTCACCCGGTGGGTCTGCGTCGGCATGCTTGTCCGTCTTGTCGTCCTCGACGTACTTGTTTGGACCGTGGGGCGGGGGTATTAGGCGAATTGTCGCAACGGGGACGCGGGTGGCGGTGGCTGAGGCGCGGCGGGCGTCATCAGCTGGAGTGTTGCCAGAGTCGGAGCGGCGCAGTGTCTTGGGAGGGTGGGTTGAGTGTGTGGCGACGGAAGCATAAGCGACCCAGTGCCAGCTGCGGGCATCGTCTTCGTCGAACTCGGCTTCGAGGGGCACGCCCTGCTCGCCGTAGACTTCCTCGCGGATGGCCATGGCGTCGGCGAAGTTCTGCGGCACGTGGATCTTCTGCTTGCTGCAGGGGAGCGTGTTGTCGTAGCCATCGAGGGCGCTCTTGAGTGGGCACACGGTGTTGACGAACTCGGTGCCGGAGTTGGTCGCGATTAATGGCGCACCGTTGGGCGAGCCGAAGCCGCCTTTTAGTACGCTGGTCATGGCGGGGATGAGGTCGCTGTCTAGTAGCGCATATGGTGAGGTCGGTGTGGTGGTGAAGGTGCGGTTGATGCGGGAAGAGAGGACTATAATGGCGCGCTTGGTGGCAGTGATGAGGGAAATTGCGTGGCAGTCGTCGTCTTGAATTGGCGCAATTCAGGCAAACCCTGCTTTGGGAAGGCGCGATGCGCCCTATAAAGAGGGCACACCGACAAACTCTACGGTAGCATGCAACACGTTGTTTTGGGACCCGCAGTTTCAAGCGCTCAGGGTCCTAAGACTGGCTCTATACTCATAGCGGCAGAACAGCTGGAGATCGCGCGCAGTCGAGGTGCGCGGGCGAGTGACGTCTCGAGGCCATCCCCCACTGATGTTGAGAAAGTGATGTCACTAGCTTGAACCCTTGCCCGGACCGCACGGACTACACGGCATATGGGGTCCGACGACCAATCACGTGGCGCGCTACACATCGGGCTGCCACTATCGCTGCCCTGAGATCGTCTGGTGCCTTACCTGCGTCTGTTTCACATGTCAGCTCGAGCTATTCGCCATGGCAGAGCATGATAGAGTTTCCGGTATTGCGCGTTCCCTCCATCCATGGCAGACTGCATGGCCATGTGTGCGTACGCAAGGCTGACAGGAGTCGCAAAGGCGCCGACGGAGTCATGCCTACACTCCGCTTTGGATTACTGATCAGTTATATATACACGCCCTTTAAGAAAGGTTTTTACACAATTCATACTACAATTAGTATCGTCTGGAGGGGTTTTCGCATTAAAATAGCTATCGTGACTCATGCACTGCTGTGGTGAGGTCAAATTTGGCCTTGAAGGGCGTGCATGTACAGGTAAATGCCGCTCTCAATAGCTCTCCTGTCTTATCCGCCTTTTTAGGACAGTCAAGACAACCAAGTATCACCAAACTTATAAGAGACTCGCAAGCGAAGCCCTTGGATACCTTGCCAATTCTCCATAAGCGCAGAGAGAAGCAGAACACCAAGCCAATGCTGTATCTAGTCATCTACACGCATCCCTAAACGCCGAAGTAACAGTCAAAACAGTAGAGAGTGTCACATCAACACAGACATCTAAACCACACATAATTACACCCCTCTATTCTTACAAACTACACAATCCTACACTCGCCCCCTTCCATCATTCTTCATTCCTGCCAACTCCTCCACCCCCCCTCCCTCCACCCCCCACTCCTCCCCCCCTCCTTCATAACAACCCTAACACCACTCACCCTCTGCGCCCTATCCACCGCCTTACACATATCCACCACACTAAGCGCCGCGCCCATAACCGCCGTAAGGGCCTCCATTTCCACACCCGTGGGGCCTGTACATTGGACTTTGGCTTCGATGTTCACACCCCCAAAACCCATCTTCCCCATCTTCCTCATCTTCTCCTTTCCGCCCAACGCCTCCGTCTTCTCCAATACCCCCATAATCCCCTCCATCTCCCCTTCCTTTGTTGTTGTTGTCCGCGGATCCCACTTATCACCAAAAAGGCGGAGTTCAACGCTAACATGTGTGAGAGCGATGGGGTGGCATAGTGGGATTAGGTCTGGGCATTTTTTCGCGGCCATTATGCCGGCTATGCGCGATGTACCCAACACATCTCCTTTCTTGTTGGCGTTTGAGCGGATGAGGCGGAGGGGCACGGCGTTGGTGAAATACACGGTTCCGATGGCGATGGCGGTGCGGGTGGTGTGTTCCTTGGTGGAGACGGAGACCATGTGTGCGGATCCCGAGGGTGTGAGGTGGGGGAGGGAGGGGGGTGGTTGGGATTGCTGTAGTTGTGATTGTTGTAGTTGGGATTGTGAGGAGGTGGGTTTGGTCTGTGAAACGGGTTGTTGAGCGGAGGATGGTTGTTGCACTGGTACCTCCATCTCCCCCTCCAGCATCGACAAAGGACGAGTCTGCTGTCTCGGCTCCGCCTCAAAAGGCGAATGCGCAGCGACCTCATTCATGCTATCCAAAAAGTCTTGCAGCGACTTCGTTCCTGGAGCCTTGCCCTTGTTGTCTGTCGGGGGCTTCACAATATGTCTAGGCGGCCCGGGCAATTCTGTCCGCTCCAATTTTCTCCATTCAATATGCCTCGAGCGTCTGAGTTCAGGTAGGGACTGGAGGGGTCTCTTGGCGCGTACGAAGGCTGGTTTATCGGTGTCGGTGTCGGCGTCTTGGTTAGGAACGATTTGGTGGGTCCGTGGTACGGGTTTAGGTAAGCCTTCCTCGTCCTTTTTGATGCTTTCCGCTCGGTATTGCAGAAAGTTGTCGATTGCGCGTTCGAACGTTAGCGGCTGTTGGGGCGGCTGTTGGCTTTCGAGTTCTCCTGCTCGTCCTTGTGCATGTTCATGTGCGCCAGGCTGTCGTCCTTCATCTTCTATCCCTTGCTCTTGGACGTCCATCTGTGCCTCCCCACCTTCTCGTTCTCGAGCTTGCCTCCTCTTTCTCCGCAAGACGGTCTTACTTACGCCCTGACCGGGAGGCCGATGCATCCGAGGTGAGTCTTCTCTAATTTTGCGAGGGTCGGGTTTGGCGTCATCTTTTGTGTCTGCTTTGGCGTCGGATTTGGCGTCGGGCTTTGGTGGGACGGACTCTGCGGGGCGCTTGGGTTGGCGCTTTGGGTCGGGCTTGACGTCTGGTTTGGCGATTGATTGGACGTTGGTCTTTTCGTGCATCTTCGTATCGATCTTCGCGATTGGTTCGGCGCTCGGTGTAGGAGCGGGCTTAGGCTGAGTCTTGCTGTCTGGTTTGGCGTCTACCGTGGGTCCCTGCTTCACCTCCTCTTTCTTCCCGTTCTTCTCGTCTTTTCCATCCGTCCCTAGAATCTTCGACCAAGACCAAAAGCCCCTCCTCGTCGACGTCGAGTACATCCTGCGACCCATAACCCCGTTCGTTGTCACACCACTCCCCGCCATCCTCACAGGCGCAGACACAGCGTTCTTCTTCTCGACATCCACCTCTTCACCAACCCCACCCACTGGCACCTCACCCCCACCATCCTCGTTCTCCACACCCAAAAACCCCAACCCCCCCGCCTCCATCTCCTCCCAATCCAACCTCCCCTCCGCATCCCCCCCCATCCCGCCCCTCCCCCCAAAAACCTCATGCCACCTCACCGCCATACGTTCCGCCGCCTCGTTCCCCAAATCATGTTCCCTAACCATACTATCCAGTACCTCCTTGACCCTCTCATCCACAATGCGCTTATCCACCTGACCAGTACCATCAACATGATCAAACCGCGCGTTCCACCGACTGATTAAGATTTTAAGCCAGGTTTGCAAAGTGCGTTTGTTGGAGGAGGTCCACACGTCGTAGGGCAGGTTGTCGATGCGGGGGTAGGAGGATTTGAGGCGGTTGCGGAGGGCGAGGATTTGGGCTTGGAGGTGCGGGACGGGGGCGTCGAGGGAGAGGATTAAGTCTGCGTCGATGGGGACGATGCCTGAGGGGGGGATTTGGAGGCGGAGGTCATCCTTGGAGGCCGGTGGAGATGAGAGTGGGCGTGGTGTGGACTTGTCGCTCGATCTGCTAGCAGTCATCGGAATCTTTTCTTGAAGCGATTTGGATGAGACGACGTCGCCGCTGATGATTTCCTCCTCCACCCCTCCTCCTCCCCACCTCCTCCCCTCCGCCTCTCCCACCCACCCAGAGGCGGGAGGGAAGGGATCTCCTGCGTTTGCAACGGAGCTGGCGACATCTTCGACTGGCTCTCCTATGGTGGGCTCGTCGGTGGATTCGCTGGTAGTCGTCTGCGCCTGTTCCTCCGTCGATTCAGTCACGCCAACATCCCCAGCACCATCTCGTTCCCTCTCCATAATCGGATCCCCCACAATCTCATCCCCCCTCTTCAACACACTCACAGCCCCCAACCCCGGCGGTCTAACTAACCTCTTCGCCCTCGGCACATCCACGTCCTTAACCACGCTCTCTTTATACACCCTTTCTTCCCTCGGCGGATGCATCGGCATCTTCTTAACCTTCTTCATAGCATCATCGAGTACATCATCAAGCTCGAATCCCTCCGGCAAACCACCCAAACCACCCGATCTATCTTCCTGGCTCGTTCTACGCACGAGACTAGCCCTCCGCTCCTCCTCTTCGTGTTGGTGTAGTTGGCGAAGTAGTAAGCGTTTCTTGGTTAGGACGACTTCGCGTCGCTTTCGCATCTCAGCCGTTTTCTCAGCTTCCGCTTTGACGACGTCGGCTTGGGCTTTGTATTCTGCTAATAGCATTCCAAGTTCTTTCATCTTTTCATTTCGATACCTTTCTTGTTCCCGTCTTCGGGCTCGTTCGCGCTCGTTTTTGCCTTTCCTTTTTATTGGTCCCGTCGCATTATCGTTCCCATTACCAACAGCAGTACCAACAGCATCAAACGCATCCGCACTAGCCTCCCTCAAATCCGTCTCTTCCAACTCCACCACCATCACCGGCGCGCGCGTTCCATCACTAGAAGTAGAAGCCAGCGGCGTCCCCCTCTCAACCTCCACGATCCGACGATGTAGATTAGCAATCTTCTTCTCGATATCCCTCAGGAGGTTTTCAGATTCATTTGGTGCTTCGACGTCCTCTAGAAACCGCTGGACGCCGAAGGCGTCTGTGGATCTTGATGTGTCAATGTTCTTTAGGAGCTTTTTTGCTTTGGCGAGGCGTTTGAGTTGGTAGGTTTTCTTTGCGAAGGGGGTGGGAGATGTTGAGAAGGCGCGGACGGAGGTTGTTGTGGGGTGGGATGGGTTGGGTAGGAAAGGGAGTGGGGAGGTAGGTGTGCTGGATCGGGGGAGTAGGGGGTTTGAGTGGTGGGAAGATCGTCTTCGGAACGCGGGCCATTGGGAATCCAGACTGGACAAGGGCGTGTTATCTGAATAAGGTTAGCGAGATACATCACAGACTGGACGGTCTCAGATGAGGACGAATCGGATATGTGATTGGTGTATATAGCCAGATATCCAAGTCTAAGCGATAGTGCAGTCAAGAGAAACGAAATCGCTCAAAACGCCATCTATGCAGTGACCGCCGTGGTATCATCAGACGTCCAACCGTGACTGTTCGTGAAGAGAAAAAGAAGAAAAGGAGTCCAAATTCACCCACCAATTAAAATCATAGGCCTATTCTCCATGTTGGCAAGGTCGTCCAGATCAGCATGTTTCTCCGCCTTCCGCTTAACAGCAGCTCCAACAACGTCTAGAAGTTCGCGCTCGCGTTGGCCCCAGCCCAGCACCGTTTCGTCGCTAAGCCGGCCCTCATGTCTGTCCATCTCAATCTGCCTGATACGCTCAAACGCTTCTTGATCAATAGGCTCGCCGCCATTACCCTGTCTCAGCACATCTCTCAAGCTCACCTCCGCATTACCATGCAAACAGACTTTAAGGTTCCCATCACTCGTAATGCGAAGCCTATTGCAGGACCCGCAGAAATCGTTCGTCATACTCGTTATAAAGCCGACTTTGCCCACAAAACCAGGCACTTCGTACGTCTTGCTCGTGTCGTTTTTGTGTCCGGGGACGGGTCTTAGGCCGGGGTATTTCGTACGGATGATGTCTAGCATCTCTTGGAAACTGATCATTTTGTTCTCGCTCCATTTATTGCCGCCAAAGGGCATGTACTCGATGAAACGCACTTCAATATCTTTCTCGCGGCCCATTTCGACGAAAGGGAGAATTTCGCGCTCATTCAGACCGCGCATGACGACGCAGTTGACCTTCAGCTTAACATTCGCGCCCAGCTTGTTCATTTCGAGTATGCGGTCGATGGAGCGCACGACGGCGTCGAAGCCTTTCCGGCGGGTCATGATCTGGAACTGGAACGGGTCTAAAGTGTCGAGACTGAGGTTGACGCCGGTTAGACCTGCTTCCACCATGGCGTCTAGTTTGCGGTGCAGCGAGATGCCGTTGGTTGTGAGGGCGAGTTCGCGGAGGCCGCGCGGGCGCAGACTGCCGATTTGCTGCATGAGCGGGACGATGTCGCGGCGGACCGTGGGCTCGCCGCCTGTAAGCCGGATCTTGGTCACGCCTTGCGAGACGAAGAGGGAGGAGAGGTAGAAGATCTCGGGCGTGGTGAGCATGTTGGCGGGGGGTGATAGCGGTATTCCCTCTGTTTTTTGTTAGCAGGTTGTTTTGTTGTACGGATATTGGAAGCGCACCCTCTGGCATGCAGTACAGACACCGCAGGTTGCAGCGCTCTGTGATGCTGATCCGGAGATAGTCATGCTGCCGATTGAACGTATCCGTCAAGAAATCTGAGAACGGTTTCGCGTTCTTAATCGCTTTCCTCCGCTCATCCACCTTCGACGACACCGGCACCGAAACGGGAGGCACACTCGCGGGGAAATCCACATTAGGTTCCTGGATCGCAGCATTCGTCGCAATGCATCTTGTCCGTAATGCGCCTATGCACAGTCGCGTAGCCGGGTGTGCAAGCGGTCGTGAAAGCGGACGTGACATCTGATTGCCACCAGCCGCTCGTCGCAGCGCGGCCGGACCCGCCCGTATCCTAGCCATTTGCGCCATTATGGGAAGTGTCGATTCGAAGGTCCTGGGCAAACATTGGGAGGGGCGCACATGGGGAGCTATATACGCCGCAAGAGGGTAGGGCGGAGATGACTGATATGTGACATGCTTTGGAGCGCTTTAGGTGGGCTGTCCGAGCCTGTGACAGGGATCTGCAACGCTTCTTGGCGAATCCTTACTAAGAACAAGACGGCAAAGGTGGGGTATGCGGCGAAGTGCGATACACGGTAGTTGGATCAGGGGAATTGTGTGTAAGTACTGGTAGTCATATGCTTTCATCTTCTCGAATGTATTTCGGGCGATGGTAATCGCATTGCAGTCAAATCATTCTGCGTTGTCGCGGAACCATTCCGAAGCTTCCGACATGGTGCACACAGCACGAGAATGACCGCATGCCTCGCCGGAGATAGGAGAAAGGATACCTCGACTTGCGCCTCTACTCTGAACGACTGTCTCTGCCCTCAACGTGGTTTCTTTCGTTACGCCATCTGGAATTTACCTTTCTTCCCTGTGTTCAGACTTTGTCAGCCCATACGCATCGTGACCGTCTAAGTGCCAGGGTTCTGAACATAGATTCTCTCTGATATCGACGTTTGCCTGCGAAGATGTAGATGCCACCCGTCTGCGGAGGGTTTTGTTCAAACCGAACATATTGTCAATCATGTTGGACACTTTTCGAATTTTGTATTTTCACTGCTAAAGCGATCGCTTCCTAACATTCGCCAAAAAATAGTAATCTGTCTGTAGTATGGCCGCCACCATATATCAGAGATATCAAAGATATCCATCATCGACACCTCTCAAAGTCCAGTAACTCCACACATCCATCCCTTCGCCCTACAACTCACACTCCCCCTCCTCATCCTCCTCCCTCCCATCCCACGCCCTCCTAAAAGTCTCAAAACTCTTCGCCCTCATCCTCTCGCTCCCCATCCCCTCCCCTCCCCTTTCACCCTCCCCTTCATTCACCTCATTCTCCACACTCCTCCTCCGCTTACTCTCCCGCTCAA
The DNA here is from genome assembly GCF_024043145.1 of Alternaria conjuncta. NCBI lineage: Eukaryota > Fungi > Ascomycota > Dothideomycetes > Pleosporales > Pleosporaceae > Alternaria > Alternaria conjuncta. The sequence continues at coordinate 97,150 of NW_026250102.1, read as the reverse complement.
TATCCCCCTCAACATAAACATCCGCATGCCGCTTCCGCATAAGCGGCCCGACGACATGAGGCGGCGCGATGACGAAGCTGGCCTCACCAAATGCGGGATCGGGCTTCTCGAAGACCCTCTTCTTCGGGGGTGGTGATGGATATGGTGGGGAGGGGGGTTTAGAGTAGGGGAGGTAGGCGAAGGGTGAGGCGGTGGGGGAGGAGGATGAGGAGGAAGGGGAGGAGGATAAAGAAGACGGGGAGGGGGTCGAGAATGGGGAACGACGCTTCGTGCCGCGGGTAGATGGTGTGATGGGCTCGCGGTGGGTTTCTAGGGACGTCTTGCGCTTCTTGTTGGGGTTGGTAGGGGGTGAGGTATCGTGCGTCTCGTCGTGACCCGCGGAGTCGTCGTTTCGTTCACGCTTACGACCCCCCGGTGTATCCTCGTTCGTGTGCGTTTCCTTATCGGTATTCTCATCCCTCGCATCCTCCTCCCTAGCCCTCTTCTCCCGCGTATTCACCTCCTCCTCTCGCTCTCTCGCCCTCCTATCACGCTGCCTCCGCTCATGCCGCTCCTGCATATCTCTTACAATCTCCTCAATAGTATCATGACCCCCCGGATCCGGATTCTCCGCCTTCTCACACTCCCTTCCAGAATCCTTGCAGAGAAACCCAGCCACAGCCTCCGTAACCCCATTCTTAATTTCCGGTGCAGCACGCACAACCGCCTCGACACAGCAAGCCAGAAACTTGATATCTTTCTGTTTCCTGAACTCCCTCAGTCTCATCGAATCCGCGGGCTGGAAAGATCCCGTGAGGATGTTACGGACGATGTCGTTGCATGTTGGGCATTTAAATTGTTTGTGGCTGTGGTCTTGCTTCTTGCAGTTACCGCCGCATGGTTCTGTGCTGGTGATCCAGTGGCCGCAGAGGAGGAGGTGTGGGACTTGGTTGCTGCAGCGTTTCATGCCGGGGTATGAGGGGATGAAGTGGCGGCTTCCGCGGAAGGTGCCCATGTAGCCGATTGGGAGGGCGTTCTCGGGGATGTCTTCTTCGATGACGATTTCGTCTAGCCAGTTTGGCGCGGGCTCTGGTGTGGATGTTGTCTGTTGGCGCGGAGGCTGGGAACGAACACTGTCACGTTCCGGAGATGGAGGTGGTGTCGTGTCGTTGCGTGGCTCGCTAGTATCATCGTCCTCGGCGGTCGCGCCGTGAACGTCTTCTTGGGCTGGTGTCTCGACCGAAGGTCGGATATCATCACCATCACGGGCTGGTGTTATTGGAGGCGTCAGAGGCGACATCGGCGTAGCATCTGGCATATCGATGTCGTCCGACGCGGTAGCAGCGTCGTCGGTTGCGTTGCCAGTCGGCGCACTAAACATGGGAAATGGCGGTGGCGGGATGTTCCTCATCCTCGGTGTAGACGTGTTGATGTCCTTCACTTGTGAGAACAGATATCCTGATAGCGCAGCATTAGGCGGCGGAGACGGTGTGGTGTTGAACTCGCCACTCGCATACCGTGTAGGAGGTGCGGCATGATTGCAGGCGGCGCGGTACGCTGTGCTCTCAGTCGCTACGTCCTTGGTTGATGCGTCGTTGGTCGATGTGGTGACGCTCGCGTCAGCGGCGCGCCAGAGATTGAGGAGCTTGCGGATGGGATTAAACATCTTTGCTATTGGCGAGTGGCTTTCTGGTGGAACTATGTCGGAGATGGGGTTGATATTCGTGGAAAGCGTATCGGAAAGAGTGGTGTGAGTGGAACAGGTGCTGTGAACAAGCGGTCGAGATGTGGTGCATTAGGTGCGGAAGATTTAGCGTCATCAATAACAATGCCAAGAGTAGTGAATGTGGCGGTTAAACTCTTGCATATGACGTTGTGTCAATACTGTTGTGGGTGAGTTAGTTCGTGGTTTCACTAAATGCGTCATGACGGAGCAGGATCTAGACTTGTCGCTATAGGGAAGACATTGCATTGCGCAAGGGTATAGACATGCAACATTGCTATCTGCGACAACCTGGACTATTTGGTGATATCGTCACCCGGGACTTTAGAATGCTGAAGCGAAGCACCGTTTGGCTCGTTGCTCTGCATAGCTTCCAAGATCTCGAGATCGACATCCGCCCGCGGTCCAGTAAAGTTCTTCCGCCCATCGATAAACCATTGGAAGGTACTGATGAACAGTATGATGCCGAAAGCAACGACGCAGTAGTCTAGCGTTGTTAGTGAGGTCCAAGCACACTCATACTGAAACTTACTCATGCTGGACGCTGAGACAGGGAGCTCAGGCGGGAAGAGGAACAGAACGGTAGTGATGATTGTGTATGCGATACCGATCAAGTTGGCGATCCAGCCCAAGGGTCCAGGCAGAACGAAGGACCTAGGTCCAAGCATCTTTCTGCCGCGGCAGACGTTGATTGCGACGGGAATGGCGTAGCTGACGCCCAGAGCGACGACTGAGGATGAGATGAGAGCGTTGAAAGCGCTACTGGATCCGATCAAGATCAATCCAAACAGGATGGTGAGGGTCGCAGCCAGGATCAGAGCATTGAGCGGCTGACCGAGTCGCGGGTGTACCTTGGCGAAGACCCTGGAAAATGGAAGGCCGCCATCTCGAGCGAATGCATATGTCATGCGGCTAGAGGTAGTCATGATGGCAATCTCCGCGAAGAGAATGCAGATCAATGGGAACATCAAGAGGCATGCGGCTCCAGCTTTGCTGCTTGTAGCGTTGTACAGGATCTGTAGAAGTGGGCCAGGAGCTGCAGAGATGATGGCTTCCGCGTCGCCGCCGGACACGAATAGCAGGACCATGAGGAAGATGAAGCCGGTGACAGTTCCGATACAGACGCAGTAGATCATGATCTTTGGGCCCTCGACTGACGCATTCGGAATCTCTTCAATCATATGCGCGACAGCATCGTAGCCAGTGAGTCCGAAACCGCCCTGGAGTAGGCCCAAGAGCCAGGCGACGCCGTCAGGCCAGCCCGTCTCATTGATGAACTCGGTGAAGACGAACTCGGCGGAAGCGTAGTTGGGAGACGAGCATGCCAGGGCTGTGATGCAGACGATCGCGAAGCCGCCGATGGACCATATAAATGCGCCTCGATTAACGTAGGGGAGGAGGTTGTTCATGAACGCATTGATGACGAAGGCGATGAGAGTCCAAGCGACGTAAATCAGCCAGACCTGCCATGCGTGCAGCGTGAACTCAGGATGGAACAACGCGATGAGACCGGAAATGAGTTGGGACGCAAGGAGGCCTCCGGATGTGGTCAAGGCGAGCCATCCGGATACGTTGATCCAGCCGGTGATGAAAGAGGCGAGGGGTACCCATTTCCGCGGGGTAATGACGGCGACCCAATGGTATCTGCAATGCGTGAGTTGAGGATGCGAAAGCTGACTGGAAATACTTACTGTCCGCCAGCTGTAGGATATGCTGACAGAAACTCGGCCAGCGATGCGGCCAGACACAGGTTACAGATGCCAGCAGTCACAAGTCCCCAGATGACGCTCGTGGAGCCACCAGATGGCAATGCCAGTCCGATTGACGACGAAAGCGCGGTCCACGAGTTCAAGATGGCGAAAGCGAGTCCAAGCATAGACAAAAGACTGAAGTTGCGCTTCAACTCGCCTTTGTGTCCGAGTGCCTGCAACTGGGCTTCATCGTCCAGAGTGTGCCGTTCAACGGGTTTCATGATGGCGTATGCAGGTAGCTACCAGATCCGCGCGACGTGATACCAATGACCGGAAGACGATGATGGAGCAGACACTCTCTATAAACACATGGACGTGAAGATGCGATCCGGAAGGATGCGCGAAGCCGTGCTCTTAGCCATGCGGCCATTGACGTCGGCTGCACCGAACAGGCATGGCGACCAGGCTGGTGGAAGCTTGACAATGCTTACTTGTGGTTCATCCACAGATAAGAGGCGCGGTGGTGGTCTCCACAGGGGCCAAAACATGGGGTAGAAGCCAATCAGGCGCCATAGCGACGACTATCTCGCGCTGACGAAACGGCGTTACATCGCGCAATTGCACACAGGCCTAACTGGTGTCGGCAAGCGGACGCGACCGTATCTAGCCGGAGATTGCGCGTCAAGAGCGTGTTCTTGGAGATGGGCTTGGAGATATGTGATGAGATCAGATGACAGCGAGTGAAAGCTTGAGGCATTGAAGAGTGCTGGCGGAGTTTGAGGATGGGGCCCGGGCGTCGGCTTGGCGGTCACGGCTTCTGCCGAAACACCATGATGGCCATACGTCACTTGGACGACTGGATTCCCCAACATCTAGTGCCGAAGTACGCAGCGCGTCAATGCCACTCGCATTGTATCGCTTCACTCAACCATCTCTTAGATGACGCAGGCGTGGAACAGGATGCGCAACAATCGCTCGCAAGACTATGCTCCGCTCCCAATGAGCGAGAAGGAGCCGCTTTCGAACAGATCTCGACGCGAACAGCGACCGAAGGGCTTTGGGCGTCGGGTTCTTCTCGCAGTTGGCGCATGTGTGGTGCTGTATTGCGTCCATGGGTACGAAGCACCAACATGCTGAAGCACGCAAAGCTGACAATCGCCAGTCTCTTCACATTCTCTCGTCCCAAGAAGTCGTGCGACACCATCGACCAAGGCTACCGATGTAGTCCCAAGAAATCGCACTTCTGGGGGCAATACTCGCTTTGGTATTCGGTCCCCTCAGATATCGACGTAGCTCCCCCCAAGGGCTGTGAAGTCACCTTTGCGAACGTCCTCTCCCGCCACGGCGGCCGCGACCCGACTCTAGGAAAATCCATCGCCTACCACATCCTCCTAGCCGAAATACAGAACACGACTACAACCTACCCGAAGGAATTCGAGTTCCTGAAGGATTATGACTACACCCTGGGTGCGGATGAGTTGACAGATGCTGGAAGGCAGGAGATGGTCAACTCCGGGGCCCACTTCTACCAACGATACCAGAAGCTGATCGACGGGAACGTGCCATTCGTGCGGTCAGGGGGCCAGCATCGCGTGGTCGAATCTGCGGAGAAATGGCTTATGGGCGTTGCGCAGTCCCTGAAAGAGGAGCCGCGAAACATCGACGTGGTGATCCCCGAAGGGCCGACGTGGAACAACACCCTCTCTCACGATGTCTGTCCCGCCTTCGAGGGCGGCCCACACCACGGTCTCGGACTCAGGGCGCAGCAGGTCTGGGCTGACAAGTTCGTCCCACCCATCCAAGAACGCATCAACTCAGCTCTTGGAACGAACCTCAGCGCGACGTCCATCGTCTATCTGATGGACATGTGTCCATTCGATACACTAGCACACCCGTCTGCGAAGATGTCCGACTTCTGCAAGATCTTCAAAGTGAAGGAATGGCGCGAGTATGACTACTTCCAGACGCTGGGCAAGTACTACGGATACAGCGTCGGCAACCCGCTCGGTCCCACGCAGGGCGTCGGCTACGTCAACGAGCTGTTGGCGCGTCTGACTAACAAGCCTGTCGACGACAACACCAACACGAACCGCACGCTCGACTCCGACCCCAAGACGTTCCCGCTCGACCGCAAGGTCTACGCCGACTTCAGCCACGACAACGACATCAGCGGTGTTTTGGCTGCGCTTGGTCTATACAACAAGACGAAGCCGCTGTCGAACACCACCATCGAGGATACAAAGAAGACACATGGCTATTCAGCAGCGTGGAGTGTACCTTTCGCAGCCCGACTCTACGTGGAGAAGCTGCAGTGCAGGCATGCGAAGGAAGAGTCGGTCCGTGTCATTGTGAACGACCGCGTACACCCATTGGAGTTTTGCGACGGCGACAGGTTTGGCAGGTGTACGTTGAGTAAGTTTGTGGAGAGCCAGAGCTTTGCGAGGAGTGGTGGTCTTTGGGACCAGTGTTACGAGTAGACGGTTGTTCTCACGCGACTTTCACCCTATTATCTAGCATTCAGCATCGCATCATGAGCATTTACGCGGGAAATCATTAGAGAAAGACACCTGGTCATGGGCAAGACAATGGCATTCATTTCAACAATCTGAAACACCTTTGTTCCAGCAGCCATGCTTTCATCGCAGCATTGCTTGTCGCAGTCGTGCAAGCTGACAACGACCAGCGAATACACTGACAAACTTTGTAGCTGGCAGCTTGATGGTTGTCGCATCACGAAAATGGTGGAAACCGCAATTCCGACAGTGGAACGAGCGTGCCTAGCCAACCAATATACTGGTGAAAGCATCGCAATGACCGACCTGATTACGGGCATCATGGGCCCAAAGATCAGGATATCAAAGGAAATATGGAACGCCTACCAACCTGGCACAGCGACCAAGAGTCACCCATGTCCGAACAGAACACGTCTCAAACTCAAGATACCAGCACACATATGGAACGCCTACCCTCCCCCTCCCTCAACTCCGCTACACAAAACAAACAACGCACCACGAAAGCTGACTCTCAAGTTACGACGTCTATTATTACCCCCGTCAAGCCTAATCCGCGAAGCAAAGCGCAGGAATACGAAAGACGCAGGAAATGGTGTGAAGTCTTGCAAGGTAAAGCTATTCCGCTTCCATTACGGCGGACCGAAGAGACAAAGGAAGGGGGGATGGCAGAATAGAATTACGTATGAGACGCCGTGTTTGGAGGTGACGTGTAAGAGTTGTTGGAGGTGGCATGGGCATATTTTTGGGGGGGAAATGGGGATGGAAGGGTAGGTAGTGATGGGAACTGGAATTTGGTGGGAAGATGGATGCTGTAATTTTTGGTGGGTTCGTGGCAACGAGTGAAGGAACTGGCTGAAAAGCGCGAGGGACTGATAGACTGCTCGTTCTCCCGGCGCATGTGAGCCAAAGTCCGGCTTCGTTACACCAACACTAATTTCTAATACCCTTCTCGTTTGGGTGAGCACGAAATTGCATACATCTTGGAGTGCCATCCGCAGATGCGTGTTTGAGGCGATGAACAGGGGTCGACAACATGTGTCATGGCGATTTGTGGCATTTCCATTGACTGGGTGCGGAATAGCTATTGACGGTTCCGCCGCGTGCAGCGTTGTAAGAACAGCCTCCACGGCTACCGTAGCAAGCAGGAGCCAACTGGACAGTCGCTCACCACGATACGTGACACACACCTGCAGCAAGATGATATGTCAACGGTAGTATGATATACCCCAAGTAATGCTTAGCATCATTCAAGCTATACCCAGCTGCACAGCGACGGGCAACACCCGCTCTGGCGGCAGGTAACGGTTGACGTCACGACCTCCTTCCGTGGTGATACATGTGCTCCCCAAATGCAACCACCTTCGTCCATCTCACATTCAGCATTTTCCATCGGCCCGTCCGCTGTCACATCCGCATGTCGATACCCGGTAACCCATTTGCAGCAACAGTTGCGGTCCGGAAGTCTTCGGTCGCAGGACTCATGCGTTCAGCCACAACAATCGGGATTTGCGCGCATGGCTGGCCGACTGCGCGGGGTCAACACAACGCATCGCGACAGCCAGCATGCGCCGCCATATGTAATCAACGACCTGTCACAATGACGGCCTGAGCTGACTTTGTTCGCGGCCAGACCTTCCAGCGACGCCATCGTACCTGGTGTTTGCCTGTCTGCTGAGAAGCCGGTACGCCTAGTGAAGTGTGCAGAAGCTCAGCCGGATACGAGGCATCTTCCCAGCACGAAGTAGCCCGCTTCTGGGAGGGCATTCAGTAAGAGGTATCACGAACGTCTTTGCGATGCTTTGTATCGGCAAGATGCGAACATGGTGCTTTTGCCCAGGGCTCTCGTCGCGATTGAGTCAATAGTTTTGCGTTCGCGCTTTCGAAGTTCCGACCACCTTCCGTGTCTTCAGTATTGTACCCGATCATCCCAACGAAGCCACAGAAGCAAGCCGCACCACAACACCCAACCCGGCCACGGTTCCCTTGATTCCCGGCTGCGTTCGCGTGGACCTCATCGGCACGCGCCTCTTGTTCCGACTATGCAGCGCCCGGAGATACTCGCTTCGACAACGCTATCCTGTATACGAGCTGGCGGGGTACAAGGATATGGCTTTGTGTAGAGTTCGGTATGAGGTGGGGTTGACGTTGACTCGAAGCTTGCGGTAAGCCAACGGCGATCATGGCGGTGATGTGCCTCTAGCGCTTCTGCTAATCTCTATCTAGTCTCCACATTGATTATCTACAGTATCCCCGCATTGCGGAGATTGGGTAGCAGGCCAGACGCATTCTGCGAATCATATGAACTATCGGATTGGTACTACCTTTGCTGGCTTCGGCTTCCGCGGGGTGCGACTTTTGCCCACATTGAGCACATCAATAACAACCGAACCCGACCTTGAACGAATCGAGACAGCAACGGACGTTCGCGTGAAGGCAGTGCGGCTGTCTAACGGAGCCATCGCCAGAACGTCCTCCGCCTCAGAAGAGCGCCCTGGGCCCGAGCCGGTATACCCTCCCTCTACCAGCGAGCACCATGCATGTTTCGGCGCGGTCAATCTACGTTATACTCGATTCGGCAAGGTTTCATCTGGAGATCTTGATGCGGAGGAGCGCCCTGCGTCTGTCATTCGCCTGCTTCGCTCTGACAGCCGCTCGCGTGCCCCCATGCAATGTCACAACAGAGTTGCGCGACGATGGTCGGAGGTCTACAGGGACCGTTAGCTATCTTTGTCGGGTCCCCAGTTGACCGTAGACCGGTGTACGCAAAAGCAATGCCGGTACACGATGCCCGCTGATCCTGTTTGGTCTAGCGAAAGAAGAAATGAAGATGGATAAGAGTACGTCTCTTGCGCACGCAGGTCATTTTCATCTGAGTAGATCCGTAGCACTGGTCTAAGTACCGTGCCGACAGCATATCTGCACCGAGTCCTCAATTGACTGATAGCACTCCAGAGCTTCCATTGCTCGTACTGCAACTACATCAGCTCTATTGTCTCTGGTCCGAGCGACTACATCGCAACATGGCTTCGTTCGCCTACGCATTCTTGTTGGCAATCGGCCTGCTGGTAGCAAAGGTAGTGCAGCGAAGATATCCTTTCCGCAACCCAGTACTAACAACTACAGTTCCTCTACGTTGGTCTTACCTGTCGGACGAAGCATTTGCCAGGCCCTTGGTATACTCGATTCACACATTATCGCTTGAAGCGCGCAGTCGTAACAGGGCAGCGCATCTTCTACATCGACTCCCTGCATGATCAATATGGACCCATTGTACGATTATCGCCTAACGAGGTTGCCGTTGCCGACTTGGATGCCTTCAAAGAGATTCACAAGATTGGCACCAAGTACATGAAGAGCGAATGGTACCTCCGCCTTGCGAACTTCCCCAAGGCCGGTGTGTTCACCATGCTTGACCCACGCGAGCATGGACCGCGAAGGAAGCTATTGTCGAGATCATTCAGCAGGACGTACCTTGTCGAGCATTGGGAGTCTGTCGTCAGAGACAAAGCGCTCATGGCTGTTACAAAGATCAAGGCGGATGCTACGCAAGCGACAGCCGACGTGTACAACTGGTGGATGCTTCTTGCCTCGGACGTTAGCGCTCACCTCGCATTTGGCGACTCATTCAACATGCTGGAATCAGGAGAGGTATGAAGATGCGACTACGAATGCCACATCAAAGCTGACATATCGCAGCAAAACCAATTCATGCGCGTGCTGAAGAAGCTGACAATGGGCGCTGGCATCATGGTCGAGATGCCATTCCTCCGCCTCCTGCGCTTCATCCCAGTCCCAGCGATCCAAGAAATGTTCAACGCAAACGAGTTCATCCTCGCCGGCGCAGGCAAAGCCGTCGAAACAGCACGCTCGCGCACCGGCGAGAACAACATCTTCGCGAAAGTCATCGAGGACTGCGAGAAGGAAGGAGAGGGTCACATTGACGACATGGACGTCAGAATCGAAGCCATGAACGTCATCATTGCAGGCACCGATACGACGGGAGTCACCCTGACGTACCTCACATGGGCGGTGCTCCAACGACCAGAGCTGCAAGCGGCGCTTGAGGCTGAGACCGCGGCGCTAGCGCATGACTTTACCGAAAACGATCTCATCAAACTTCCGCTGCTCAACGCGGTTATCGAAGAGACGCTCCGACTCTACGGTGCGGCGCCGAGTAGTCTGCCGAGAGTGGTACCGCAAGGTGGCACCAAGTTCGCTGGTCACTACATCCCACAGGGCGTTACCGTCGACACGCAAGCCTACACTTTGCATCGCGACCCTAAGATCTGGAGCGACCCTCTGACGTAAGTCGTGCCTTTGCACTTCATCGCATCGCGCATTAGCAAGCTGACCCTCGGTAGTTTCAACCCACAGCGCTGGATCGCCATTGACAAGGAAATGGTGCCTGAAGCGCAGTCGCCTGAGGCGAAGCTCGCTTTCCATCCCTTCGGCGCTGGTGCAAGATCGTGTATCGGTATCCATCTCGCGCGCATGGAACTGCGGTATGCGACTGCGTTCTTCTTCCGCGAATGCCGTGGTATTCGGTTGGCGGCCAGTACGACGCCTGAGAGTATGGAGTTTGAGGTAAGTTCATGCATGCGTTTGTGGGGGGTGTGTGGGGTGTGTGTGACATGTAAGCTAATATCTGGTGTTAGAACTTCTTCCTCATCGCACCGAAGGCGCATCGTTGTGAGATCACGTATAAGCAGGGGTGTTAGTAGAGAGATGATGTTTTACAACGGCATGATAGTGTAGACTGTTTGTAATGTTTGAATCAGATTGACATCATGAAAAGCCTCTAAGAGCGCAGTGTTCGTATTCGTGTTCGTATCCGTGATCGTGATTAACGTCACTACGGTGCGCCTAACGCCATGCCGTGTATCCCTCAATATTCTCCCAATCTCTCATGTAAATCACCCTTCCTTCGTGCAACTCGCCAGGGGGCGTGTAGATGCGCCAGACTGCCGGCGTGTTAGCTAGGATTATCGCAGAAGCGTGCATGTGAAGTACTTACTGTAAAGGTGAACTCTACAAAACAGTGCAAACAACGCCGTGCTCACGAGCCTTGTCCATCTTGACAAGCTTCTTGTTGTACTGCTCTTGTGTCTCTTCCTCTTCCGCCTGGGCGGCAGCGACAGAAGCGGCAGCGAAGTCAGCGGCGGCGGCGTCAGCAGCATAGAGGGCGGCACGCGGTGGATACGCGAGGCCGTCGTGCAGAGGGTGCATGCAGTGGCCTTCTGTGTCGACCATGCCGGCTGAGACAAGTGCCTTGGCGATGGGGGCGTTGTAGTTGGTAGGGTTGGTAGGTTTGGTAGGGTTGGTTGAGTCGGTAGGCTTGACAGTGGTGACGGGCGCGGCGACGGCGGCGCTGGCGGCGGCCGCGATGATGAGGATGGTTGGGGTGTGCATCTTCGTATTGGTTGTTGCGTTAGGTGAGTGGGGGTTTGGGTAGGTGCGTTGTAGTCTTGGTGAGTTGGTTTGGGGAAGGTAGCTTGCAGTACGTGTGCGGACTTGCGTTGTGTGAAGTGACGGGAAGGAGAGATGGAGGAAAGGAAGTGGAAAGTGAGATGATATAGATGGGAAGTTGTGTGGGAGGCGCTAAGCTACTTTTCCCCGGTTTGGAAGCGACGAGGGTGCGCGGTTATGGGGATGTTGGGGAGCGTGGGGATGGGTGGGTGGTGAGGGAAGGTGCGATGGTACGATGGTACGATGGTACCGCATGGGGCAGGCTAGTGCGGTGGCTATGGAAGCCAGTCGCAGTGAGGGTGTTGCGGATGGGTGTGTTGAGCGCTTTGTAAGGGACGCGTGCAACTATGGTATGCTAGATGGGGAAGTCTTCGGCGTGTATCCACGATAGTCAGACTGGTAGTGATTTCCAGTTGTCGAGGTGTGGGCTTTTTGCGAGGTGTTGGGAACTACGGTCGCTACCGACCTGGCTTGATATATCACGAACATCATTGGGTAGTTGGCAAGCACTCTTATCCCAAAACTTCCGGCCTATTCTCACAGCCATGGTATGCTCCACGGGGGGCTTTGGACTGCATGATTGCGATGGTCGCGCGGGTTGTATTCCTCAACTGTGGAGATGCGGTTTCTTAGTGAGGCCATGGATACCATTGTCGCTGCCACACTGGCATGAGATATCGGATATGTTATTGGACGGCTATGGAGTATCTTTGTCTCCAAGCTTCCAATTTTAAAAGTTTTGGTATGCATTGTGGATGCAATGGATCTAAGTGGTTGAGCGAGACAACATTCCAAGGGTAGCGAAGAGGATTTTGAAATTTGTGCCCACACAAACCACCAATATAATTCCGTGCGCTACCAGAGCAGAACGTAAGGATATCTCTATATAAACCTCTTCATCCCTCCTAAGTACTTACAATATACCATCTTCAACCCAAGGCATCGACAACAAAGTATCTCAAAATCAGAAATCGAAGCAGAATGCCTGCTCTCACCACAAACGTAAGCAATTCATTTCACAACTGTTTCATGAAGTATAGACTAACATGCCTGATCCCTTCTCAGACCACCCCGGCAGGTTTTACATATACCTCCGTCATCCTGCCTCCCAGTGGGATGCCTATCCCCCAGGTCACCGTGGCCGACGAGCCTACCTGGCCCGAGGTCACTGCCTGGTCCACCTCCGTCATCCTGCCTCCCAGCGGGTTTCCCGTCCCCATGGTCACCGTGGCCGACGAGCCTACCTGGCCCGAGGTCACTGCCTGGTCCACCTCCGTCATTCTGCCTCCCAGCGGGATGCCCATCCCCATGGTCACCGTGGCCGACACGCCTTCTGAGGCAACCCCCACCGCTGCCGCCGCTACCACCGCTGTCGCCGAGGACAGCACTGACGCTACCACAGTCATTGTGGAGACAGACGAGGCTTGGGAGGCTAATCTCCTCGAGGACATGAAGGTCGCTGTAAGTCATACTTTGAGTGGGCTTGATATGGTATGTGCTAACGATCATCTAGTCGATGAAGCGGACCCAGCGCAAGGAGAACAAGAAGAGGTGCGGCAAGAAGCGGTGCTCCCCTTGCGTGATGATGTAGGCTATCTGCATTGGCGAGCTAGGACTGGTTGGGAGGGATACGGGAAGGAGGTCCCGTTATTTGTTAGATTTCTTTTGTGATTCCTGAATCCATATCTATTGTACTACTGAGAAGCTTCTTTTGTGTGACTGATACCGTGAGCTCGATCATTGGTGAGGGTGAAGGTTGTGGCCACCGGCCGGAATGCCAATTCGCCAAAAAGATAGCCCCGCGAAGCTGGCGTCGCTTACTAATGTTGCCGCCTGCCATTGTGCACTTAGCTTGCGACACCTGCGACGGTCACCCCGCATCAAACCATGGCGAAGCTCACTGATCTTTCCAACGAACTGCTTTATTCCATAGTCGCGCATCTCGAAACGGGTCACTGGTCGGATGTCAGAGCACTATGGCAATTATGCAAAACATCCCGCGCGCTGGCAGCTGTTGCGCAACCCGCGCTCTACACCTGCGTTGTACTAGGACAGTCAATGCCTGAGACGATGAGATCTCTTGAGCTTTTCTTGCGGACCTGTGTCGAACGCCCCAAGCTCGCAAAGAAGACGCGATCGCTCACTTTACATTACCATCGACCAGCCCCGTATAAAGAACCTGACCTTATGCGCCGTCCCACTTTCGACAAATTATTGGCATTATTCGAAACTCAGAATCTCGATAGCGAACGGAGCATGTTGTATCAGACGCTTGTGTTATGCACACTTCTTTGTCTGCCCAATCTACGGCATCTTCGTATGGATACACACAATCTGCCCCCTCGCGGACTACTGCAAGGGATGCATGCGATGAGAGCTTCGAGTGATGCCTTCCTCGCCAAGTTGGAGACGTTCCATCTGTAAGCATCGCCGACTCCCGCTCATGTCGCTCTCGCTCATTAACCTGCAGGCACAAGCATTTCGATAACCAGCCAATCAACATAGCTGACTACATCCCGCTCCTGCGATATCCATCGTTCACTTCATTCTCTACCGAAAACGAAGCATCGGCCGGTAATAATGCTCATCCTGCCACGAACGTACTGACACCATCGGCGATTGAATTGTGGTGGAGTCTTGGGCCACTCGCTACAATGCGACAAGCTCTAGATGCATGTCCTCGCTTGGAAACGTTCAGATTTATCATCCCAGACGACAGGCGTTTTGGGGGGATGTTGCCAGACGATATTGGGAGCCAACCCCTCGTCACTCCACAAGATCTGGTGATCGCGTTGCTGGAGAAGCATAAAGCAACTCTAAAGACCCTGGAATTGCACTTCAACAGCCACTACGATATGCGCGATGCGTGGTTCCAAGAAGACATCGAACTGCACGGCGAAGACTCGTTACACTACGTTTACCCCTCGTTTCGCGATTTTGAGATGCTATCGCACATAACGATCCAGTTTGAGAAACTTACGAACCTCTGTCACCTACCAGAGTCGTTGAAATCTCTGAAGTTGCAGGACTGCTATTTCAACACCGAATTGAGCGAAGATTGCCTTCGTGATATGCTACAGCTTAAGGACACATGGTGTCCGCTGATCGAACAGCTGTCTCTTCAAGGTTATAATTTGTTAGACGCCATCGACATGATACGGGAAGTCGCGAGATCCTTGGATTTGCGGATCTTTGAGTCGCATGACAAAGGTCTTGTGTCGTTCCCCAACCTCTGATTTGACATGGAGATTCGTTGTGACCTTTCTTGGGTGCATGGCTTCATGGTTGTTGCTGAGATCTGAGATGTACTAAGGGAATATATGGGTACCTATAGCGAGGACAAGATTTTCAGGAAATACATCTGCATTACGATAATTTATCGTGTTGTGTAATCGCGACTGTGCCCGGGTTCAAGCATCAAGATTTTTTATGAACGAAGAATATGCGAATTGGTAAATTTTATAAGCTTGTCATCCAGGGAGGAGAGTGTATAACACGTTGTTGATCAAAAGGCGCGGTCTAACCTCTTACTAGGTATGCGAAAGGTCTTCTTTGTATCAGACGAATCGAACCAGGAATCGAAGACATAACACGAATATGACTTGTCTACGGTGAATTCCGTATCCAAGTGACTCCTGTGGCGTGCAATTCGTATCTTCCAGCTCGCCTTTGTACGTCTGGTATATCCAAGCGTTTCAGAATAGCGGCTTCTGCTTTGGCTTTGTTGACCTGCCACCTCATGAGCATATGCTCCATGCTCTTATACTTCTCAGATGGCGATGAGTTGACGGCTTTACCTGACCACCTCCCTTCTAGTTCGAACTCAGAGTGTTGGTTTGACTTCTCTACGCCCAGATGGCACAGCTGCGGCGCCTCGCTCAGTATGTAGAGAAAGAGCTGGTGGCTCCAGGAAGCCGTATCGCTAAGGTCCCCCAAGCTCAATTCACGCAGCGTCGAGCCTTGTTGTTGTAATATTTTTGGTAGACAGTCCGAGATACCGTGCCATACTAGACGCAATCTTTTGAGTGCTAAAACATTCCGCAGAAACTCTTCCAATATTGACAGTGAGCGATTTGGATCTTTCTTATCGTGTTCGTTGTAGTTCAAGACGGCGAGACTCAAAGACTCAAGCCGCGGGACATGGTCAGTCAACGATATTATCGGCAGCATAGATGAAGGATACATGTTCCAATGACTAAGATCAAGAACGCGGAGCAGGGACCAATCCATGCATCGATGCCACATGTCCATGTGTTGCGCCGTGTAAGCGTAGTCTCCGTGACTCTCGCTCATAACCCACTCCTCAAGTGTGGGAAATCGATCTCCTTCTTGCCAATGAAAATTCAAAGGGCCATGTGCGCAGTCTTTAAGACCGACAAGCGCTTTATCATGTATCGTAAGCTTAGCGTCTTCGAAGCTCAAATCAAGTTTCTTGATGCTGTTGCCGAGCATCAGGTACCTTTTCAGAATCTGGAGCTCGCTGTGACCACTCTTTAGGGGAAGGTTTTGGTCTGGTTCATCGTAGGGAACGCACAACCGGAGGGAGTGAAGCTGCGTTGAGAAGAGTAGACGTCGATCCAGAGGCTTCCCTTCCCGCTCGAGATTCGTCACGTGCAGGCGAGCCGTGGAATGCATCGTGTGAAACAGCTGGAGGGTACCCTCTGGTATAGGTATGCTCGTGCCCCAGCTGTGCCAAGTTAGTATACGAGTATATCAACAAGGGTTCAGCCCTACCTCAGAGACTGCAGGCCAGTCGTCATCGTTAATACATCCTCCAGAACAGACGCGAGCGCCTCATCGAAGAAGCCCTGATGGAACGCCCCGATCTCCAGATGTCTGACATGTCTCGCGATAAATCTATTCTTATCCAGTATGCATTGCAGCAGGTTCTTAGTTACTTTCTGCAACCAAAACTCTTCCTGGACAACAATAGCTTCATCCATGTACAAGTCCATGGTTATGCCAGATTCAAGCTCGACGAGATCTAAACGATCTCTTAGACGGATGCTACGAAAGAGTAACATGTCGGATTCGTCGCGGCATACTCTGGACACACATCGCAGTGAATACAGCGATTTCGCATCGTCGTCGTGAAGCTATGCCGGTTTTAGTCGATTGCATGCTCGGCCAAACCATAAGGGTGCTTACTATCTCTACGATCATGCGAAATAACACCAATGGCAGCCCGAGCAGATCGTGGGCTGGCATGGCTGGGGTTGGGGCAGTTCGACCTCTTGTTTCCGATGAGGGAGATGATCATCAACGGTGAAATGACACCGCTATTCGGGGGCGACATTCAATGCATGAGATGAGAACAATAAGCCG
The DNA here is from genome assembly GCF_024043145.1 of Alternaria conjuncta. Classification (NCBI taxonomy): domain Eukaryota; kingdom Fungi; phylum Ascomycota; class Dothideomycetes; order Pleosporales; family Pleosporaceae; genus Alternaria; species Alternaria conjuncta. The sequence goes on along the minus strand of NW_026250102.1, from coordinate 80,453 downwards.
ATACGCGCCTTGAAGATATTGGTTGCTGTTGTGGGCTGAGGAACGCGACGTGTAGGAGGCGCGAGAGCTGACCGTTCATCTCGCGCTAGTCTTGGTCTGGTAAAGCGTTGATTCTAAAAGCGGGGATCCACAAACTGGCGTCGCCCGCAGCCTTCCTGCCTGCGCTCCCTTCACGACAACTACCATCCTGGACATTCAGCATGCGCTGCTCTCAGTGCCCAACAGAACGGCCATCGCACCCCCTGTGTTTATCGTATTGCGCGTTCGTCATATAAGTTATGCGACTACTCATCGTTTTTTTGGAGACGCACTCCTTGTGGGTGGCCTCTGAACCGATCTTCCCGGTGGCTAGATCCTTTCCGATCACGAACCACTCCCGCGGCCCGTCATGCGATGCCTCGATCTTCCCACGGACCACTGTGTGTCTGATTGCATTTACATCATGCATCCAATTTCTATTAGGCTATGGTTGCATGATACAGCAACATGAGCTTTACAGTATACAGAGATCCCTTTGTGAAAATTCAACGCCGAGATCGAGTGAGATTTTCCCACGGACCACTCATGTGTCTGACTGCATCTACGTTATGCATCTGTTCTCAATTAGGCCCTCGGTGCATGATGCACTAGCATGAGCTTTGCAGTATACAGTGATCCCTTTGGAGAAATTCAATGCCGAGATTGAGTGAACTCTTCGGATGTCCTCCCTTCGAAAGGGTCGAAAGTTCACCGTTCGGAAGGCTCGATTTCTCACCGTTCGGAAGTCTCGAGTGGCTTGCGTCCGTTGGAAGGGTGTAGAGGCAGACAATCGACATTGTGATGTTGTCGAGGTTGCAATGTCTGTATTTGAAGCCCCCATGACTCGACGAAGCGGTATCTTCGCATCCTCTATCTACCATTGAACTATCCATATTCGCAAGGCGCGTTTTTCGCTCAGTATGGCTTTCTCGATCGAAACTGGACTGCAGGTCTGGACAATCGCTTTATCAGTCAGCTCGATCGCTTTGTCTACCATCGCGGTCATCTTACGTCTTGTGGCCAAATACATCCGCAAACGAATCGACGCCAGCGACTACTGCATTATAGCAGCTTTGGTATTACATCCTCATCCTTCGACTTTATACTGCCTTCGGATGCATCACATCGCCCACGTAGCTACCGAGAGCATCTTGCAGAGTAATGTCACTGACTTGACTTGACAGGTGTTCAATCTAGCAACAAACTGCAACCACTTATACCTCGTCTTCCACGCAGGCTATGGCCTCGAACTCACAACCCTCCTACAGCGTTTTGGTATCCTCAACATGCGCATCCTGTCCAAAGGCACGTTAGTCGCAGTGTGCACTTGGCATGTCACTGCCTGCCTGTCTAAGCTCTCTGTCCTGCTCATGTACACTTCGATCATACCCAACGCATCCATGCGCGTAATATGTCGCTATTTCGGCGCGACCATCGTCGTATGGACAGTGGCAGATCTGATTGCAGTATTGTCGATTTGCAGACCGTTCAACATGGCATGGATCAACGCAGACAAATGCCCTAACCAGACTCTGTTCTATTTCATCATGGGCTTACTGAATCTGATCATCGATACAATCATCATCGCACTTCCGATGCCGTATCTGATCCGCCTACGGACGTCATGGCGTAAGAAGATCGTTGCCATTGTCTTACTAGGGATGGGTATAGTGTACGTATACCAGACAGACTTTCATCGCCTGCAATATGCTAACATGAACCTTAGGACCTGGGCCATTACTATTTATCGCCAGAAGTGCTTGTGGGGTCTGAATTGGCGAAAGGTCAATCGATACTCGGACATGGCCATCGCCATGTTCCTAGGTGGCCTCGAATGCGCAGTCATGATCGTTGTGGCTTGCATACCGCTCATGCGTCCTCTCTTTTCGAGAAGCAAGGCCCGCAGCCCGCCGAACCATGGCGACACCCTCAACTCGGGGGCGCATCTAGAGAAAGGGAACAAGAAGGCGCCAGCTAAGCTTCCCCGTTTGTTGGACCCGCCGTCCTGGTTCGACAATGAGGACGACGTCGATGCGCAGGTTGAGCTACAATCGAAGAAGGATGCGCAGGTGACGGATGCGGAGTCTTCTAGTTCCTCTGACATCTCACGCGCCCCAGGCGCCCCGAAAGATACTGTCGTAGATAAGAAGATATGGGCAGCGCCAGTATGCTGGGATGCACCTGAGGAATGTCGTAAGCAGGGGCCGCACGAGCCACCCGTTGTGCATGCAGATGCGCTTTGATATGTACGACCAGAAGGATTCTCTTCTCTGTCTTTCGCGCTTCGCCATACTCACACAACACCAAACTTCACTGTCCTTCTCTATTCAATATACACCCGCCATCTCAAAGAGGCTTCTTGGTGGTACCGTTGCTTGTCATAAAATTGCGCGAATGCTCATGCCGTGAATGTAGATCAAACCTCACGCATCAGGCGCAATACGTTGGCAAATGATGAATGGGTCAATTTGTTATAGTCCCGGGAAAGATGCTCGTAGGCGGGACGCCAGCCCGAGACAAATCCGCGGATTGTTTTCAGCTGGTGGCGACATGATGGTAGCACGTGTTTGCGCGTCGCGTGCTTACGGGTAGGCACGTGGCGGCATTGGCGGGTCGCGGGAACGGGAACCCCGACAAGGCCCGCCCAGAGCTGAACAACATACCACCGTATCACCACACAGCAATACGATTCCATGCGTCGCTCGCGCCCTTCGCTCGCGATTTGACGATGCAGAGACAATATGAAAGCCTTGCCGAGCTCCCCAAACCGCGCATTGGAGCCCCACTGACCCTCAAGGCGACTCGCGAACGAGCACGACGTCACATCCTCACCACCATGGTTGGAAGGATCAGACACGAGGATTGGATCGCAGAAGACACTTTCGGAGATACGCAACAACTTCCAGCCATGTTCGAACCGCTTGGGCTACTATCCCGCGAACGGTCGAGGTTCTCCTGCCGCTACCCCCGACGCGACACCTTCATCCTCAGCTTCCACAACGAAGGCGATATCTGATCGTCAGCGGGCTACGACCCCTAATTAATGTGTGACTGTCTGTTGCATAACCATCATTATGATTATTAAGCTGACCATTACTAGAGAAGCCCGTCTACACACGAGAACCATCGTCGCGTCCGCCGGCTCGTCTTCCAGAGTCCCCATACCACCAGAGTAGTCACAAACAATTTGCATTACCCTACGCGAGCATCAGAATGAACACGCGTTAGCATCATGCCCAGAACCCTGCCGCATTGAGGCCTTCGATCGTGCCTCTGAACCCAACGACCTCCCCAGCGTCTATGCCCAGCTCCTCTGGGCTCACAAACTCCTCGGTGACCTCCCAAGGATCGCAAGCCTCGCCATACTTGAACTGGAGTGCCAGTTCATTGCCCACATCGCCGTAAAGCTTGGTCGCCGTCTCCATACTGAGCTCAGCAAAGACACAGCTCTTGCCAGTGACTTCCGACCATACATCGACCATCTCCTGGTATGTCATCTTCTCGAGCGCGACATTCGCGTATCTACCATAAGCCTTGTCACCAGTAGTAAGCACCTGGCGGACCCAGATGCCGGGGTTGACTGTCATATCGCCGGCTACAAGGACTTTGGCGTCCGGCTTCGTGGGCATCGCTTGGATGTATTTGCCGGTGCCGGGCTGGATTAGATGTCAGTTCAATGCGCCCATATGAAGAGGGATTATTCAGACTCACGTATTCGAAGGGCTTGCAGAGTGGGAAGAAAGCCATGTTCTGCGGATAGTATCCGAAGTACAGGTAAGTCGTGATTGCAGCAAGCTGCGGCAACTCGGCCTTGATGCGCGCGTCCACGTTCGCCTTGTAATCCATGTGCGGCGCTTCCATCTTGCCCCAGAACCGACGCTTCGCGCTTGGGCAAGTCGACCAAATGTAGTGTTCGACTGATCGTGTGGCCGTGGCAGCCCGAGCGAGGTTCATGCCATGTCGCTCTTCGATCTCGCCACATTCGTGCTGGCTTTTGCCCCGAAACAGCGCTTCCCACCAATTTGTGACCGCAAAGACGGCATTTGCGCCATCGAAGGCAGCTCGCAACGATGCCTCGTCCTCGAAATCGGCTTTTACAACCTCAGTACCCTCCGCTGCCAGCTTCTTCGCCGCATCACTGTCTGGGTTTCGGGTGATCGCCCTGACTGTCCATCCAAGCGTCTTGTTCATGATGTTGACTACTCCGCCACCCTGGCTTCCTGTCGCGCCTGTCACAGCGATAATCTTGTTACCGCGGTTCGGCCAGTCGTGAATCGTACCGGGCAAGCCGCTCTTCTCTCCATGCACCATAGCAAACCATGGCTCGAAGACAGCCTCACTACGCTTCGAGAAAGCTCCATTCTTGTAACCCGGATGTCCCCATTCTACCAGTCTGTCGTGCCCTATCTCGACAACTTGCCCTGTCCTCTGGTTCTTCTCATCATCAAGAAATAGATCGTAACCGGCGAAGAGGGTCGATTGCAGCATCATGTGCTCTGGGTGAAAGGCTTTGCTGAAGCCAGGCATGACTGGAGTCTCGATCGGGCCGAGCATTAAGCAGTTGATGGAGATGTTGTCTTTGGCTAATAGAACAGGTCCGGTCGTCTTGGTCCACATTGCTGTCGCTGCCTCAGCCGCGCAGTACTCTGGAAAGCTGTGGCATGGATATATGCCCAGCATGCTTCCTGTGATGATGATCTTGCCGCCTTTGCCTCCTGGATTGTGGCGCATGTAGTGCGTAGCCAGCGTCGTGCCATACATTCGTCCTTTCACCACAACGTCTGTACAGCTGGTATCTGGTTCGGGAGGCAGGTCGTCGATGGGCGCATCGCGGCGGTTGAGATTGAACACGGAACCACGATCGGGAAAGCCCGCATTCGCGATCAGAACGTCTAGGCGACCCCATTTGTTCCATGTGGTCTGGAAGAGGTTGGTTTGTGAGGCGTACGAGCTGACGTCGCATTGGACAAAGATGACCGAATCTCCGGTCGCATCGATTGATGAAGCGACTTCTTTGCCTTCGCTTTCACGTCGACCACAGATCGCGACACGGTAACCTCGCGCCTGTAACCGGGCTGCTAGCCAGGAACCGATCCCACTCTACTTGAACCTGTCAGCAAGCTCAGATCAACTGCGGTTATGTGATGGGACGAACCGTGCCACCGGTGATGATGGCGACTTTGCGCTCATCCTGCGAAATGGAACCCATGGTGTTAACGATCGGTATCCGGTGGACAGCCTGCGGCGCATTCTAGGAGGATGAACCATCATATGTAACAAGCAACGGCAAGACCATTCGTGGATACGGTTTTGGCTATGTGCATGCGCGGTAGTCCCTGGTCCCCATCTTTGTCCCGCAATGGGGTGCGGCACTTTCCACACTGCACCGAGAGTAGCTGCTCCGCGTCCTTCAAAAAGGAGCGTTTCCTTTTTCTTGTCGTTTCTCCGAGCGCGTCTAGCGATTTTGCATTGCCGTGCGGCCTGAACATTGGCGGATATCTGGAATTCGCGGACCCCAGATGCCCGTCTAAGGTCCGGTATGCATTCTTCGCTCGTTTTGATAACGAGTCTTCAGACCTTCCAGGCTGATTAGATGTCGGCCAATCTGCTGGAACCTATTAATCAGATTTCGACAAAGATGTATCGCCGGCTGGAAGCTTGCAGGCGAAATCAAGGACGCGGTTTGCCCGCATCCGCGCTAGCTTGGCATTGCGGCACGGCATCCAACCAGCTACTGGAGAGCAGGTGGGGGGACGCTTCGGGTGGGGCGACTCCAGCGTAACTTCACGTATATATGTACAGGGTATGCGATCCTTCGTAAGGACAAAAATCGTGTCGCGCAGCGTTTCCCGTCACAGCCTTCGTCGCGGGGTAGTCTTTACGCCGGTGAAACGACAGCAGGGGTCTGACAGTCGCGGCAAGCAACCTTGAAATATCGGTCCTGTGCCGCTCTCTGGAGTTCATTGACGGCATAACTATCTTGTAGTCCAGGCGTGCAAACGCACTGTTCACTGGTTCGCCTCAGATGCCGCCGTCACCCGGAGTCAGGCCGCCACGAGAGCACCAGCAAACGGCAATATGCAAGGTTGCGGTGTGCAATCTTATTCCTATTGGTTCTTAGGCCGCCGTTCACTGCTGTTGGTTGTCAGTCTTCAACAAATGCTTGTTGGGCTCATGTGATCTCAACCGCTCTGAGGATTCCGATAGCTGTTAGTGGCTAGGAAGCACTTCGATCAGTATGTTTGCCATGTCAGGTCTGTGCCTACATGCTTCTCCGACTATGGGGGTGTGTGATAGTAGGTACCTTTTGGTTGGTACTCCCCCATTGTCGGGCCCCGACGGTACCTGTTCAAGCCTCCACGCTCCTCGGACATTTCCACGCCACAGATCCATCGAGCAGACCTATCTCGAACGCCAATATGACAACCATCGATAATGGGCAACAAGTCGGCGTTCTCGTGACTTCGTCCATTTCTATCCTGATGGTCGTTGTCGCTGTAGGTCTGCGACTTCTAGCCAAGAGGATCGCGAACCGGATTGATTGCAGTGATTATTGCATTCTTGCTGCCTTGGTATGTTGAACCGGGAATCGAAACAGTTTGGTGCTGATATATCTGCCAGGTATGCAATACTGCACTGCACGCTTGCTGCATTTCGCTGGTCACATATGGCGGCTTTGGCTTTCATACCACGGATATCTATCAGCGCTTTGGGCCTGACGCGGCGACCTTCTTCTTCAAGGCAAGAACAGTCACTCTTCTCTCGCAATTGCAAGCGCTAACCTGCCATGTCTTAGGGCATCATGGCATTTGCAATACTGTGGAACACGACCGTGTGCTTCAGTAAGCTGTCGGTCCTATTGATGTACACAGCACTGATAACGATGGTATCCATGGTGCGATGGGCCCGTATTCTCGGCGTTGCGATCATGACCTGGAGCGTCGCTGATGTCATTCCTGCTCTCGCAATATGCCGGCCACTTGCAAAGAACTGGAACTTCTCACTGCCCGGAACGTGTGGCGGTCAACCGACCTTCCACTTCGCGATGGGTGTCATCAACCTCATTACAGACGCCGTGATGATCTTCTTGCCAATGCCATACTTGTACAAGTTGCGCATGGCGTGGCGGAGGAAGTTGGCTGCGATGGCGCTCCTCAGCATTGGAGTAGGGTGAGTGCATACCAAGATCCCATTCGCCTTCCTCAATCCATATGCTGACCAGTCGCGTAGTACCTGGGCCATCACCATATACCGCCAAACGCTGCTACCGGGTCTCGACTTCTTCGACATGACATACACCGGTGTGCTCGCCACAATCCTCTCCGGCCTCGAGCCCGCCGTCGCAATCGTCCTGGCATGCATCCCACTCATGCGCCCCTTGTTCGGGAAGTCAAACCAGGCCATGCGATCCAATCTCGACTACGAAAGCAGCAAGAAGACTAGTCTCTTATCGAAGAAAGGGAGCAGGAGGCATGACGACCCGACAGCGACTTTCTCGGAATTGGTCGACGGTAATGATGCTTCTTCGCAGATTGAACTGCAGCCGGTCAAGACTTGTCAGATTGTGCGCGTTTCGTAGGTTTATAAACATAATAGTAAGCAGAGAGTAGCTAATTCAAAGCATGCTATTACGGTTAAGAGAAGGTAGAAGGTACATATTTTAAATTTATTAAGTTTGTGTTGCAAGCAACAGTATATATATATAAGAATAAGTATAAGGTATAAAGCTTCTATAGCTTACTTATAATTAAATAGTAAATTTTATAAAGCTTAGTGTACTAAGCTCTTAGCTAATATTTTAATATTTTTAATTTTTTACTAAAAAGATACTTTAGTACTATATACTATTAACGTAATACTTATTTATAAGTATTTATTAAAACTTTTATATATAAAAAGTTAGTACTAAAATACTTCTAATAGTACTATATATACTAAGTATAATATAAAAGCTTTTTAAGAATATTTTTCTATTTTTTAATACTTACTTTACTTACTATATTAGTAAGTACTTTTTTATTTTTATTTTTACTACTACTATATATTACTAACTAAATAAATATTTATATACTTTAATAGCTATAAAACTTTTCTTCTAAGTTAAATTCTTAATAACTCTAACTTATTTACTTCTACTTTTTTTCTTAATAATAAAATACTCTTTTTATAGCTATAAAATAAAATTAAAAAGCTTTATAGCTATAATATTAGTAGTAACTTAGCTTAAAAGTTTACTAAAAATATTACTAGTATTAAATAAAGTATAAGTACTAATAAAGTTATAGCTTAAGTTAATATTAAAAAAGCTTATATTATTTTATAAACTAGCTAGCTTATTTTTAAATAAGTTTTTTACTTTTACTAAAGTAATAATAAAAAAAGTATATTAAAAAAAGTTATTAAGTATTAAGTTAATACTTTTACTAAGTTTTAATAAAAATAAAGTATAAAAAAAGTTATAAGTAAGAAAGATATAAACTTTATAAAGAAACTATTTAGAGATAAAAATAAAGCTTAAATTACTAAAGTACTATATTAGTATACTTAAGTTATAAGTAAAAATAAGTAAATAGTATATATTATACTAAAAATAAGTAAAAGAATATTAGTAATAGTATAGTATTAGTTATTAATTAAAACTATTAAATAAGTGTTAATTTGTCCTTTAGGGTTCCTCTTAACTAGGCGCTACTACTAAGGTAGGAGGTACGGAGGGAGTAGTGCGGAGGATGGCGCATGCGACCGGGATATACGGACACTTCTTGACAGAGATATCACTCATCCTCCCTCCAAGATCGCCTTCTCATTGCCAAAATGCGCACTCCGACTATGCGATAAGGTACTCGGGTTCCTTTCGCAACGTCCTGCGGCTCACTCGTTTTCCGCTTTCCACGGTGTGCCGTGAACACAATGCTACCGAGACAAGCGAGAGTCTTTCTTGAGTTCTCCAAAGCACGCCCAAGACAGGTCGAAAGCTTGCGCGTGGTCAGCCTGCCCAAGCACAGCACTTTATCCGATTCCATCGTTGTTCCTTCAGCGACGCTGATGGGACGGCGGCAGATACTATCATGCACATGGGAAGTAGATGCGCTCGCTTCTTTGGTCACATGGACGAAAAGAAGCACCGTAGTCTTGGCTGCTTTCGCGGGGCCCGGCGGCCTTTCTTTATCGACCAAAAGACGTTTGGCCAATGAGACGAGACGACATGTGGCACAGTCGCATCACGCGTGCGACCCATTGACCCGACTGCGCTTGCCAACTTGACATTTGCTATGATGTCATGCGGGGAATCTTCTTGTGTAACTGCATCTTTCCATCTGCGCCCATCTCTGAATGAAACATATCAGCCCTCTTCTTTCACGAAAGGACGCGCCATGCCGGACGCCCTTTATTGCGCGCTGTGTCAACAATTTCTGCAAGGAAAGATTGACGGGAAGTATAGAAGCCCCAAATTGTTTATATTCGACCACCACCGCAGCTTCGAATCCTTCGACAAGGCGATCAAGCTTCCATGTTCTATCTGCAGCTTGGCAGGGTGCGATGCTCTCGAGCCGCCTCCCGCATTCAACTGGGAAAGACCGATGAAGGCTTACTTTGGTTCTAACGGTAATGAAGACCAATTCACTCTGTCTATGTGTATTATAGTGGAAGGCAAAAACGCCTGGTGGGGTTGGTCGTTGATCTTTGTACCTTGGCCATGCCCTAGTAAGTCAAGCTTCCGCAGTACTCTTATGTTACTAAAAGACCTATTGCTCCGACCAAGTTCCATATCCCACAATCATTTTCGTCAAGTACCCGGTCAAACTCGTCCCTCGATTTCGTTTCTAGCAAGTTCCACCAATGCTGCAAAACGCATACGCGATGTCAGAGCCCGCAGCAAGTCAGGTCGTCTGTTTATCCTTCGAGACTCTTGAATGTTGGAACGAAGCAGCACAATGCAGTCCTACTCTGTGACACTGCATCTTTTCTTGAAGAGAGATACGTCTGTCTCTCGCACTGTTGGGGGACAGTCAAACCATTGAATCTCAACTCACAGACGCATGCGGCATTGATAGCTGGCGTCGATATCGAAACTCTACCGAAGACGTTCCAGGACGCTGTTTTCGTGACCAGGCTTCTGCAAGTACGATATATCTGGATCGATTCGCTGTACGCTGTTACTACCCATAATAAGATATGTATATTGACTACTAAAGGTGCATCCTTCAAGACGACAAAGACGACTGGGCATATGAGTCCCAACGTATGGGAGATATATATGCGAACTCGTTTTGTACGATTGCAGCGACTGCTTCGAAAGATAGCAATGGTGGCTTATTCTTTGAGAGAATTCCGGAGTCAATTTTGCCGCAAGTGATTCAATTCGACTGGACTCAAAACCTACCCGGGTCGAAGGCAAGACGCGGAACGTTTTTGTGCGATGTTGGACAGATGGCTCAGAGATACATTGAGGAGGCGCCACTGAACAAAAGAGCTTGGGTGAGCCAAGAAAGGCAGCTTTCCACCCGACTCATACACTTTACCAGCGGACAGCTATTCTGGGAGTGCCGTGAGATGACAGCATGCGAGACCTATCGCGAAGGACTCCCTGTATGGGCGCAAGGTTACTGGATGGAAGACGGTAATAGACTGAAGAGATGCATGCGCTCCATCGCGGAACAAGAACGGACCTGCTCGGAAATGGGCTTAACCGCTTACACGAAACTGGACTCGTACCACAGAAACATCTACATCGAATGGCTCGCTTTTAGAGACCTTTACTCAAGATGCGCGCTTACAAATCCTAGCGACAAGCTTTTCGCTATCCGAGGCATCGGAAATTGGATTGGTCGAGCGATAGGCGATGAAATGGTCGCGGGTCTTTGGCGAGGTCGTATTGTGGAAGAGCTTTGTTGGAGCAAAAGAGGGCACAGTCCCGAGACTGAGATGTGGAGAGCGCCCACCTGGAGCTGGGCTTTCAGCAATGACGAGATTGTTCACAGTTCTTTGACTAGGAATCATGGTCACCACTCTAGTCGCCACATTACAGGCGCGGTCGTTAACCTGGATGTCAGGTCTAAAAAATCAGGTGAATTGGAACATGCCAGCATGAGGATCAAGTGCAGATTGTTGTATGCGGTGTACAACCATGGCAACTCTACATCTGCAAGTCTCCGACTCCGAAACGAAAACGGCTCACGATATGCACCGGAGCCTGGAACGCTTACTGGAATCTCATGGCCAGACTTCAATTCATTCATAGACAAGCCTTGGGGAGAGATTAGGAGCATGCACTATGGCTACGTGTTGCTTATACAGTACTGTCTAGACGAAGCGCATGCTGATCTGGATTGGCGGACTCATAAGAACGGCGATGTGGCGAATGTACCGACATCAAAACATCGGTCCAGCCAGGACTGTGCTGAAGCCCTGTTTGTCCAAACACATGACAACATTACCTTCGAGAGAGCAGGCCTTTTTACCTTCTACAACTATCCAGCAGTTCACTGGATTCTTGACGCCCATAATCTTGCAGAAGACAGGGTTATCACTCTCATCTAAAGCAGATGATTGTGCCAACGAAAGAGAGGATGGAAGGATTGCGCGACTCCAGGTGGTCGGAATATCCTTAGAGCTTCGCCGGATCGTTGACAGCATCCTCCGTCGTCACACTAGTCTCTCCCTCGTAGGGCCTCATCGTCTGTCGCATCGTCCTCAGGCCGCGCCATGTGCGATTGTCCGATACCTAGCGCTGAGAATGGGGCGACGAATCGATGGGTGACCCAGATACGGGATACTTTGCTGCGGCGGGCGTGGCGTCAAGGTCTGAGTTCGGGATTGGGCGCCGAGTAAAGAATTATAGGACGCGTCCGCCTTCGCGTGAACCTCGGGATGTGGGCGCGAGAGTAGGGGCGCGCTAGCCTGACACCTTGATTCTCCAGGATTCCTGTGAGCTCGCGGCCTACGCCGCGCGAAATTGTCAATATAGTCTCGTTATGCGCATCGTCATGTCATGTTTGCTTGGATGACATCTTCGAAAAGTCCGCGGATGTTCAAATACTCATTCCCTTCCAATACCCCTCAGCCTACCCGATGAGTAACTTTCCGTTCTTGTTTACAAGAGTCAAGCCCTCAGACTGCCCCTCGGCCTTCACCTCCCCAACCACGCCGTCCTCATCCCACGCAAAGTCCACAACCCCACCACCTCTCAACCTCAACCCTCTCACGCTGCCTCCGCCCCAACTCTTCGGTATCGCAGGTCCCAACACCACAGTCCTGTTCCCCGTGACGCCTGCAGCCAGCGGCATATCCGCAACGAGCATACTCAACACCGCGCCTCCAAACCCAAAGTTCGCATCAATCTGAAACGGCATCCTGTCCCCATCATACATACTCAACCCATTACCTGCAAAGTTCTGTTCAATCGCATATCTAAGTTCATAATACGCTTCATCCGTTTCGTTAAGGCGAGACCAGCAAGCGGCACGCCAAACCTTTGCCCAGCCGGCATTCGCCTGGTTGAGGGCCTCACCGTTACCGTTGCCACGACTGTACAGTTTCTGGCGAATGGCGTCTTGGACTGCGGCGTCGGTGTAGCCGTCGAGGAGAGAGGAGATGGAGTAGCCGGGGTACCAGCCGACTAGTTCGGAAAGATGGCGGTGGGTGTCGTTGATGTATTCCAGGCCGTAGGGTTCCTCGGGTAGCTTCCACTCTTTGATCTGGCCCCAGGTACCGATTGCGAAGCCTTTGTCGAGCCGTTGAAGGGAATCGGTGATGTTGGTGACGAACGCGGTATCGGTCTCGTTGACGGTGGGGGCAGTTGAAAGGACGCCGTCGAAGACCTGGTGGATGAGTTGTTGATAGTGCGCGCATCCGAATGTCGTAGGACCGTGCTCAGGGCTGTTGCATGGGTTCACGACCAGCGAACCATCGTTGTTGAATGCATCTTCCTGCAGCTGGCTGAGCCAGAATTCGGCAACGCCTTTCATCAGCGGGTATCCCTGATCACGCAACCAGGCTTCGTCGCGCGAGTAATCCCAATGGTCGAAGACATGCTGCATCATCCAAGCTGCAGAAAGCGGATAATTCGCCCACTCAGCTCCGCTCTTCATGCCCGTGTGGCCGAAGATGTTCATCTCGTTGTGAACCACCCAGCCAGGTGCGCCATATAGCAGCTCGGCGGTCTCGCTGCCGCGCGGAACCCAGTTGTCAGACATGTAGTCCCATAGTGGTGATTGAAGGTCCGTCAAACCAGTCTGATCGGCGGTCCAGTGGTTCATCTGGATGTTGATGTTGGAATGGTAATCTGCCGACCAAGCGGGTTCGAGGCTTTCGGCCCATCGTCCTTGAAGGTTCGGGGGAAGAGAGCCCGGCCGCGAGCTGGTGATGAAGAGATATCGTGAATAGTCGAAGAGCAGGCTCTCTAGGTATGGGTCGCCGGCTGTACTGTTGGCGTTATAACGTGCGACGAGCTCGGATGTGGGTACTTGAGATGAGTTGAAAGGATCGGGAAGAGATAGCGTGAAGCGGTCAGTAAGAGAAGTGAAGTCCTCCATGTGACGCCTTTGTAGATCGGACAAGAGTCTCGCGGCGGCGGCAAGCGTTGTGGCCTCGACGACTGGGCCTGGATTTTTACCTCTGAAGGTGTAATCGTACTCCGCTGTTCCCTTCTTTGCATCGTAGTTCGTTTCAGCGCCGACAACTATCGTGACGCTGTTCGTACCGTTGCGCGAGGATACCATCAAAGACTTGGCTTCACCATCACATACGACTTCGACGCCGGCGTCGGATGCAACTCGTGCCATCGCGTCGTATCGCATACCTTCAGGTGGGCCAAGCTGCGTCAGGGCGCTCATTCTGAGATGTCCTGGACTCGTCGCATTACCGGCAACGCATGTCGTGTTACGCAGCTCCGGCTCAATGAGTGCATTGTCCAGTCTCACCTCCAGCGCTGGCAGCTCACCTGACGAGCGAACCGAATAGACGCAGACTTGATCTGGAAACGAGCAGAACGCTTCGGTCTCGACAAGGCTACCGTTCACGCTGAATGCAGTGGTGTGGACGCCATTGCTCAGGTTCAATGCCCGCATATAGTCGGTAACATCGGCATCTGCTAATGAAGGGATAGTCACGCTCATGTTTCCTAGCACTTGGTACGAGCCATACGAAGCGTCCAAGCCCAGCAGCTCCGTCACGTTTCCGGTCCCATTGGTGAAGATCCAGTCTCGGATGCCCGGTAATGCTTCTGCTTTGGAAGAGGTCGGATTACCGCCCGTGTAGTTCTATCTGATGTGTTAGGTTGATTTTCAGGATAGCGTTAGCATAGCTTACCGATGCATTGAAGGGACCTCCTGACCACAGTGTATCCAGGTTCAAGGTGAGCGTCTCAGCACCGGGTGGGCCAATCGGCATGGCACCAAGACGTCCATTTCCAAGAGGATAGGTGGTACGGATGATGTCGCTACCATCCGCAGGAACTGTCGACCATAGTGATTTCGCATTTGATAAGTCAACCAACCCACAGGTCGCTAAAAGCGATCCAATCTGGGATGACCGCATTGTCGGTATTGACAGATTGGTTTGAAGCGGCCGTGATCATGATCGCAACACGGCGCCGTGGTGGTTTTATTGTATGTTGGCGATCCATGTGACGTTGTGCAGCGGGCTTGGATCTTTCCGGGGTTAGTTGCGGGGAAGTACAGTATGTGCAGATGGCGATCGCTATAAAGATCCTCCGTGAACAACGTTCAGGGAGTTGTTCTTCCGGTGGTAGATTTGGCATGTCCATCCAGAACTAGCAAGTACCGCGCAAAAGAGGCCGAGCATTAGAGCCAGCACCATCCGTCGCTGATAGGTCAAATACGTCGGGTCCACATTCCGCATGAGCTGCGACCGAGAAACATGATGGACAAGCCTGTGGAAGATTCAAAACTTTGTTGGCATATTTTGCATGGCTTGTATCTCTACGCTTGGGGCTGATAAAAGCAAAGGAATGTCAGTATACCCATGTTCTTGTCCTCTTGGCTTAGAGCTTGTGAGGTACGATGACGCGGATTATACGAGTACCATTCTTCGCGCCGGCTTCGTGCGTATTGCTTATGTAGCGCTCTTGTCACTTGCCAGAAAATAGGAGATCGAGTAGTGCCTGTTGATTCCTCTTGCGGTTGCAATGCGACAGACCGGAACCAGACGTACTTTGCAGCCGGGAGGAGTAGCATCGTGAAATGGCTCTTCAGATGGTGGACCCAAGGCCGAACTGTTGGCGCGTCGCTGACGTCTTTGGTGGACCTGGCATACATATCGCAGCGACGTCCTTTATCGAATAAAGATTGTGCGATAAGCGATATCAAAGCGTCGTGATATTCTGGTAGAACGACTTGGGTGTTGACTGCGAATGGGCGGCCGCGGGTGATGATGTCTTCGTCAGGGCAGGCAGCCAATCGGCATTTGGATTGGCCGAGACCGCGCTAACATTCGCGGACCCTCATGTCACGATATGGCAGCAGCCCGCCAACACCAATTGCGAGTCGACAGCCCAAGATGAGGACGCCGTACACCTGCCGACAGTGTCTCTCCGCCCTGAAGACGCCGCGGTCCCAATTACGGCCGTCGCAAAGCCTCCGCCCGCTCGCGCCCAAAGTTCCGTCGCAACGCAGTCATTCCACCAAAAGTGCAGCACCGCTAAAGCTTGCCCTGCCCAAGCGCAGCCTCTCGACGACGCCGGCCCGGGCCTTCGAGAAGCCGTTCGAACCGTATGAATACATCGATCCCGAGGGCCATCGGCGGAAGCTGGTCCTGACCGAGGACAACCTTTTCAATTCCTTCTCCGGCTCGCCAATACCTGAAATACGGAAGCGTGCGGCCTTCATGCGCCAGCATGCTTACTGCCCACATCCCTCGCATCAGCCGACGCGTCCGGCGAACAATCCCATGGATCTGGAAGCTCGCAAGTCCTCTGAGACGGGCGCCCCGCCCGCCCATGTCGACTTCGAGTGCCCAGACTGTGGCATACCGGTATACTGCTGCGAGGAACATTGGGCGGACGACTACGAGGCGCATCTGGAAGTGTGTGACGTCCTGAAGCAGATCAACGAGGATGACCACGATTTGAGGAGTGGGCGCTTCTTCAAGGAGTTCCAGTTCGCGGAGCCCCAGATGGAGGAGATACTCGTCAACATGACGAGCTGGGACACGTACATGTACACGCGAGACTTCGATGCGCTGAACGAGGACCGCGAGATGCGCCAGGCGACAAAGCTGTTGACATACCCTATTACCATCGCCAGTGTATTGAACGAGCTGAGTCCCTACAACATCCGGAAGAACGGGCGCATGACGCCAGAGGGACTGAAGAGCTTCAGCGGTACGTACAAACCATATGGGAGATGAGACAATACTAACACAACCCCAGCCCTCCGCCACACCCTCCACCCACCCCGAACCGGCGGCGGCGACACGTGGAAGAACGCACGCCTCGCACCCCCCTCCGTCCGCCTCTTCATCCTCGGCGCCCGCGCAGAATCCTCGCTCCCCCGCGAAACCTGGATGCAACTCTCCTACCTCTTCCACCGCGTACAATTCTCGCTCAACTTCATCGGGCCCGAGAGCATGGCGAACCGCGAGAAGGAAATGCCCCTCCCCGAGCGCACGCCCCTAAACCCGTTCGGCGCCGTTGTTGAGGACCGCATTAGCAATTCACTGAAGATTAGTACATTTGTTGAGTACTACCATAACATCCACAAGACGGGCTACTTCTACCCTTACGACCCCTACTTCGATTGCTTCGTCGTGTTCCACCCCGGTTTCGGCAACCCCGCCTCCGCGCATGAGTGGGAGGAGACGCTACCCCTCCTCCTCGAGACCAAGGTTCCTATCATCGCAACTGGATACAGCCCGTGGGATATGCAGCAGGATGTCGACTTCCTGAAGAACAGGTTCGGGAATGAGATGGACATGTTGCTTGAGCCGGGCGAGAACCTGTTCAGGAGTCTGAGATGGGATCTCAATGATCTGGACCCGCATGATGTTACGTGCAGTAACTGGGGCGTGTACTCTTTCCGTGGTAAGAGGTATGAGACTACGAAGAAGGAGGATGAGGAGGAGGTGCATAGTGAGAGGACGGCGTGATTGGAAGGTGAGGGGGGTATGTAGATATGTATAGTACTGTATATCGCACTTGTGCTGCGCTTGCGGATGATGACTTCACATTCTACGGGTTCAGGCTATGATGGTTTCTGCTAACATTGCTTGCGCTCACCTCTTCGGTACGATTATGAAGGAGGGCCTTCATCCTCCCTCTACGTCGTCCTCCCTCTACGTTGTCCTCTCTCTACGTCGTCCTCGCTCTACGTCATCCTCAACCTCATCGTTCTCCAGACAGTCGAAGAAATCATCTTCAGAATCACTTGGGAGGTTGAACATGTCAAGCACCATGTTCTGATCGTCGGTCCACGGCGCCAACACCCAATCTGTCCCACCAGGTTGATAATCGGCCGCATGAGAATACACAACACGCCTATCCGTTTCATCTTGCACCATATCACGCCAGTCCAGCCTCCGCGCACCCAGCCTCCGCGCACCCCAAAGCTCGTTGCGCAACTTCGGAAGGCATTCGACGCTCCCTACACAGTACTTGATAATGTCGTCGGGTAGGGGCCGTTGGTTGAAGACGTCGTACGATCCGCCGAGTTCAGGCCTGAACAACTGCTCGCCCGCCTCTCTGTCCCTCGACCAAGTCGTGTAATGGTAGTACGAGATTATCTTGTTGTATTTCACGCACGCAGCCAGCCAGCTAAGATATTCCCTCGATTCTGTCGTCTCTACAGCCGCACTATCCATGAGCTGCACATCCTGCACCCCCTCTAGCGCGACGCAGTAGTGCGCGAAGAGCCCGGCGGAGGCAATGCGCACGTCGAAGAAGACCTTGGGCATCTTTTCATCCTGGAGTATATGCTTTAGCGTCTTTCCGTTTGCGCCTGCAGTGCTGAAAGTCTGTGCGCCCAGGCTATGCACATCGATGAGGTAAGTCTGCTGCGATGAAGGGCTTTCGTGGAGCAAGAGGGTGAGGATGGAGACAGTGCCGTTGCGACAAAGATTCACGCCTTCGAGGGAGATGTGCATGATGGGCGGGTCAAGCGACTCATTTCGGGCTTCGTGGATAGAGATTAGCTGGTCTACGAGCTTGACGATGGCTTGGGGCGTATCGATAATCTCGGGTCGAACCGTAGTCATGGCTGGTACAAGGCTTCAACTTCGATGGAACGACCATTACCCGCGAATCGGCGCTTTTAAGGGTCGCTCGTGTCTCAATCGCTTGCTCCTCCGACTACGAGTTGCGGTTTGATGCATGCTACCGCTTGATGTTTGCGACATACCCAGCACATCTCAGGTATTTGCGCCTTCCGGTTTGGTGTTGAGCTGTGAGTGGTCGACCCAGCCTAGCAGCCAAGATGAACCACAGGACGACTACCCGACTTCAGCATCCCGATTACACGCTCATCGATGCGTCCCTAGCTCTTGATCCCCATGCCTATGCCTTCCTTCCTCCTACATCACCGCACCTGTGTTGTTCCCTTCCAGCCGCCTCATCAACACACAACTAACACCGCCATACCACCATGTCAACCACAAGCATCTCGTCGTCACTGCCCGAGCCAAAGTGCGACCCAGCTGATGCGCAACCGCTCGACCCCCAGAATGTACGAGTTTTCGCGCCCGCACCTTCCACCCACCCAACACTGACCCACCAGTCGCGATACCACATCCCACGCGTATCGCGCAGCCTGCACGCATCACTAATAGCCACCTACAACTGTCTCTCCAAACTCTCGTCCCGCAACAACATCAAGCAAACGGGGAAGCCCTCCGGCTTTCGAAACCAAATGCGCAGACCGTGGAGCAGACAAAAGGACGCACTACCGCTCTGCCCGGACTGCGGCGCCATGACGTTCGCCGAATGGGAGAAAAGGAGCTGCCTGAGTTCGTTCGAAATACACCGACATCGAGATCAAACACTGTCGTAAAAAGCAGTATAGTGAAGACATACAAGGGGCAGATGGAGACGTGTGAGGCGCCGAAGTTCCAGGAAAGGCGCATTCTGTGTAGAGCGTCGTCACAAGCTGTGCGCTCTCGAAGACGTCAGCCAACGCGCTGTGATACAACGGCATCTCGATGAGAATGAAGGGCCACAGAACGAAGACCATGTCCGCCACATTGTATGTCGGCATTGGAAAGATCGCGCCAATTACACTCGCCGCTCATTTGGCCCGTTCGACTCCGAAGATAAAGCCATCCACCGCCGCTCGGAGACATACAGGCAGCGAAGACAAGAGGTCCGGCGTCCGGCAAGATAGCATGAGAACAATGAAGAAGATAGCGTGTTGAAAGCGTCGGGGAAGCAAAGAGTATCCCACGCGCTCGTCTCCTTGCCAGGTCACCGGTCCGACCCCACATGCTCGCTTCCCCGCACTTCTATTCGCAACCCACGCGCATGGATACGACGGCATCCAAGATTGCCATGTGGAATCAGCATATATGTTACAGAGCTCTTGGCATCATTGGGATAGTCTTGAGCTCCCCAGAGCGATAAGACGTCGATTCGAACAAACAGGCCGCCTGGTTCCTTTACTTACAAAGCGTAGTCTTTATAGTGTCTTCAGACTTCACTCACACCCGAAAGCAATACCAACGTTCAGTTTGATAAGATGCTTCAAGTTATTGCAACTCTCGTGTACTTCGCACTTGTCGGCTTGACCGCAGACTACATCCACATACTATGGCGTCGCCGTAATCTCCCCCCAGGCCCATTCCCATTTCTCATTGTCGGAAACCATTTCCAAACGCCATCGTACAAGCCATGGATTACATGGGAGAAGTGGGCTCAACGTTACGATTCACCCATGATAACTCTTTGGATCGGGCGGCAACCCCGCATCATATTGAGCGATGCGTGGGTCGCGAGTGACTTGCTAGAGAAAAGGTCAGACATCTTCTCGAGCAGACCAAGAATCATCGCCATGGGCGACGCAATCAATGCGACAACCACGAATCAGACTACATTGCCGTACGGGGATCGATGGAGGAAACATCGGAAGCTGATGGTATGTGAATTTGACTCGTCCCGGCTGCTGTAAAGCAAGCTGATAGCGTAGCACATGGCCGTCGGCTCTCAAGCGGTACGCAGATATCGCACGTTCCAAGCGCATGAGTCTGCGATTTTGATCCGCGACTTCCTCCTCGAGCCGCACGACTTCGAGCTGTCCATCGAGCGCTACTCCGTCTCCATCACATCGATTGTTGGCTGGGGTCGACGCATCGATTGCAAGAATGACTACGTTGCCCAACAAGCTCTCAAACTGATGGAAGCCGTCAACTATATCGTTCCCGGTATCTATCTCATGGAAGCCCTTCCATTTCTGATCCACTTGCCTGCTTGGCTGTACGCACTACCGAGCCAGATGCGACTGGGTGCTGGTATACTGTCGCGCTACTTCTATCTGCTCACACAGGAAGGCGCTGAAGCGAAGGAAGACAACTTTGGGAAACATGTCATGGCGTCTCAGCAAGCCAGCCATATGACAGATCTTGAGGTTGCGAGCCTGATGGGCAATTTGATTGGTGGTGGGGTAGACACGACCAGCAGCACTATGCTTTCGTGTATCCTGGCCATGGCGCGCTTCCCGGAAATACAAGCGAAAGCACATGCCGAGTTTGATGCAGCCGTCGGTTATGGTCGCTCTCCGAACTGGGATGACATCGACTCGAATGCGCTGCCATACTTGACTGCAATAGTACGTTGCAAAGATGACAAACGCCAGGTTCAAGCTGACACGTACCAGGTCAAAGAAACCCTCCGATGGAGAACCGTGACCATACTCGCAGGCATCCCTCATGCCAATACCGTCGACTTCGATTACAAAGGCTACTCCTTCCCAGCTGGCACCAACTTCACCAGCAACATGTGGGCGATCCACAGACATCCGCGCGACTTTCCCGATCCAGACCGATTCGTGCCTGAGAGGTTCCTCGAAGGCGAAAACAGTGCGAAACAGCCATATCCGAACAAGTATGGCATGAATCCTTTCGGTTGGGGACGCAGACAATGTAGTGGCCAGCCGCTTGCCGAGCAAGGTCTGCTTTACTCTCTTGCGCGGATGATCTGGGCTTTTGATATCTTGCCAGGCCTTCACGAGAATGTAAGTCTCCTTTGAAACGTTCACCTAAACTGTCAACGTTTGCGCCACTAACACACTGCGACAGAATCAGGAAGTTGATTTAGATATCTTCGCCTACACCGACAGCGAGAACATGCGGCCGGAGCCTTTCCATGTGCGATTCCTCCCACGCTCCGACGCGATCAGGAAGCTACTCTTGGACGAGGCTGTAGAGGCACGTGAGGCGTTGAGACCCTACGATGGAGAGACTAGAGTGACGATGGAGGATGCTGTGAACAACCCAGCGAGGACTTGACGGTGCAATGATATTGCGGAGATCGACGCCCTATACATAACTGCCATGAGACACTTTTTCATACTGCACTGGTAAGCCTGGGTTGTGAATGAATTATGCCATTGTGAACTCCGTTCCGGTAAACCGTTCTTTGCACCCGAAATTTAACTTCAGACAGCCGTCGAATACTCATTTCCCAGTAGTTATCGCAAGAAGGTTCGCGATATGCTCTCAGTCAAAAAATCATTCCAGGAGATGTCGCAATGGCCTCGAGCTGACGTTGTGAATGTAATGTGGGAAACTATGTCGCGTTCGGGATGTGGGGGCAGAACGCTACCTAGGTAGGACCCTGCAGGCTCGCCTCCCTGGGCGCGAGGGCGGCACCTGGCCAGCGTCCTTCACACACACACACACACACCCAACGAGCGCTAAACGCGAGCCCAGATCTCGACGCGACTTTTACCACAGCGAAGCATCGCGCATTTGGGTCCGCCATCGGTAAATGGTTCCCATCGTAGCTCTTCGCATCCGGCAGCCTCGCAGGTCGTGGCGCGGACACGATTCTCCTCGACACGAACATGCGTCACCGACCGGGATACAATGGTGGATGAAGTCAATTGGCATGAAGCGCAAGAGCTGTATGTGGACGGACACAAAGCGCAAGACAGACATACAGGAGTCTGGGGAACGCTATACCGCATGAGGCTTCGTCGCGGCGGCTTCACCACGGATGAACTGGACATACAGAGGGTACGACAGTGGACTTCGCAATCATCCCGTGGGCCTCGACGCACGCCTTGGATTGAACTGCATCTAGCTTTGATGTTAGCAGTGACTAGGATGGACGAGAAGCGATACAACGCGTCTATCCTCCGGTCTCGTCGCTGTGTACCATGCATGCGCTTCTCGCTCGAGGTATCTTCGTACACTATGTCCTCGGGATGAATCCATGGTCGATAGATCTCATACCCCAGCCTTTCGGGCGTTGGTCTAGCCCCAGCTGTCTCTTTCCCCGCTCCCGTGCTGACGTGCAGTGGCGTTGCTTATGCATCACTTGCGAGGCATCCCTAATGGATCAAGTACAATGTAGGGCTTTTGGAGACTTACCTCTTTGAATATACGGTCGCGTACCTTGTCGCAGCGATGCGCATTACATAAGTAGGCGTCGCACGCATGCCTGCTTTCGCAACGACACTCGTCTCTCACTGCGCTAGGATGAAGACGTACACGAGATTTCTCGTCGCCTTGACCTGGACGACTTCCTTTTCCGCCTGTGTCCACGGGTGGCCAACGCATGACGAGATCGTCCGGTTCATCCAGGAACGCGCCACCGCTGGTATTCACAACGTACCTGCAGACCACATCGCAACGCAACTGACCCTCCGCATCCAGACTCTATCAACCTCGACGCAATACCTGGCTTCAACCTCAGTTCCGCTCTTGACAGCATCGCGTCAACATACCTCGATGGCCAGGCGCAAGAAGTGCCACAGCGCAATAGCTCAAATGCCACCACCATCATCGATGTTCATGGTACGACTTTCCTTCTCCACCATGTGGTAAACGACCTAATGAAGCTTCATAGCGCATTGCGTCCCTGACTGGTATCGCGCAATCGCACCAACAGCCGGCGGGAACCCGACACCGTTTTGGAACGTCAGTGGGCATCTCAACTTCATGGCGAGCCAAGGCATCTCGCATGCAGTCGTGGCCTTTTCCTCGCCCGGCGCAAACGTGTATCCTGGGTATCGAGACGCGACCATCGCGCTTGCTCGCCTAATCAATGAGCAGTCCGCAGCCTATGCGCGAGTCTACCCCAAGCACTTCTCGTTCTACGCCGTCGTGCCACTCCCATACACTCAAGACGCCATTGCTGAAGCCATCTTCGCACTCAACACGCTTGGAGCCGCCGGCATTGCGCTTTACTCCAACTTCGAAGGTCGATACCTTGGCGACTCTGCCTTCACGCCCTTCTTTCAAGCTATGAATGCGCGCGGGGCCGACCAGATCATATACGTGCATCCCACGACGCCGTACCTGCGCGTGAACGGCTCACTAGTCGAGGCGAACCCAACGACGTACCCAACAGGCAATATCGAGTTTTACTTCGAAACAGCGCGCGTACTCCAAGACCTCGCCGTCACGCAGACCATTCTCAACTTCACGAACATCAACTACATCATACCGCACGTCGGCGGCGCATTCCCGTCTGTCGCGGACCGCATGTTGAAGTCGTTCCCCGCGATCTACGACCATACCCTGGCCGCTTTGCAGACGCGCTTCTACTGGGATTCCGCGGGCCCGACGTACTTCCACCAAGTTGGTGGTCTTCTCGCGTACGACATACCGGCGTCGCAGCTCTTGTTCGGTACGGATTACCCGTACGCGCCGATCTTCACGTATGCGCCTTCGCTACTAGGTATCAAAACGTCGCGTTTTGTGGACGACTTAGAGCGTCTTAGTATCTTCTTTCGCAACGCGCAAAGGCTTTTTCGCGATCGGATTATAGTGTAGATATATTATAGCCTACCTACTCTAGAGAACGTGCTTAGAGCTACTAGCTCTAGGCGATTTTTAGTAGTACTAATAAGAACTAAGAACTAACTTTATTAGGTTTATAACTTTTGCTATTAAATTCTATAAAATTTAGTCTATATATATAAATATTTTAGTACTAGTCTTATAGCTTAAGCTAACTCTAAAAGTCTATTTAACTTTATAAGCTAACTTTAAAAGTTTATTTAACTTTATAAGCTAACTCTAAAAGTATATTTAATACTATAAGCTAACTTTAAAAGTATATTTAACTCTATAAGTATACTTAGAAAGTATACTCTATAGTATAAGCTAACTCTAAAAGTTTATAAGTAGTATAAGTTAACTTTAGAAGTACGCTTAATAGCGTAAGCTAACTTTAGAAGTATACTTAATACTATAAGCTAACTTTAGAAGTATACTTAATACTATAAGTATTATAACTTCTAAGCTTATTTTCTACTACTTTATATATAAAAACTATATATTATAATCTAATCTAAAGAGTACTCTAACTATATTAGAATTCTAACTTCTATATCTAAAGACTATAAAAACTAGTTAAAGTGTTTATTTTATACTAGATCTAAAATAGTATAGTATATAGTAAAAGACTCTACTTTACTAGTAAAAGACTTCTAAATTATAGTATTAGGCTATATAATAATATTATAATAAGCTACTAAAAGACTCTAAATAATACTATATAGTATAAAGCTTTAGTAAAAGGCTTCTATATTTTAGTAAAAGATAAGTAGAATATACTAAAAGACTATACTAAAAAACTATATTAAAAGGCTATATTAGAAAACTACTATATCTAAGTAAAAGGCGCTTAAGGTATAGCTACGCTATATAATAAAGAATATAATAGTAACTAATAATCTAATAGTTTATCTAAAAAAGTACTAGTAAAAGACTTATTATATATAAGTTTTCTTCTATATAATATAGTAAATCTCTTTTCTATCTAAGAAGCTAGATATATAATATTACGCCTAGTTTATTCTATTCTAGAGATATATAAAATAGCTATTTTATATCTATTATCTTTTATCTTAGATAACTCTAGGCTTAGATAGTCTAATCTATTTACTTAAATAAAAGCTTAGAGTCTAAGTTAGATTTATTCTACTTCTATAGTTCTATATACTATAATATATTATTACTAGTAATACTAGTCTTATTAGTATTATCTATTTCTCTCTAGGTCTAAGAGATAGAGCCTATAGTATACTTTTTTAAAATTATATAATTACGTAATTATATAATTACGTAATAATATATTACTATATTAGACTCTAAATTTAAACTTAAAAATCTCTAATATAAGCCTAGATTTATAACTTATAATACTTATAACTATACTACTAATATAATAATTACTACGCGTGTAATTATAATACGCTAACTACTTTATATTTATAATATAATACTAATAGCTATTTAGATTATTAACTAGTAGTATTAAAGCACGCCTTACGTAACTACTAATACTAAAAAGTAATCTAGTAAGTCTATTAGTATTAGATACGTAGACTTTAAGTTAAAGTCTACTATAAGTAGTTTATACTACTCTAGTTTTTAGTGCTTACTTAGGTTAAAGTCTATAAGATTCTCTAGATAATATCTAGATTAAAGTTCTAAACTTTAATTATCTTATAGGTATTCTATAACTACTAATTCTTTTAACTTTATATAAAGTAGATATACTTTTATATAAGTAATAATATACTTATATATTCTATATAATTCTAACTATAGAGTAAGATATCTACTAGCCTATAGTTAGAGTGCACGTAGGTACTAAGAACTATTTACTTCTTATCTAGATATAAAACCTTTACTATCTAACTCTAATATTAAACTTTACTATCTAGGCTAGATATAAAACCTTTCTACCTCTATATAATATATATCTTTAGTATCTATACCTAACGTAAATCTATTGTATTTATTTAAGTAATAAAATCTTTATCTTAAATATTACTATATCTAAGTATAAACCTATTATAAAATTTATTACTTTAGTCTTTCTATTCTACGTGTGTAATAAGTAGGCTAGAGTCTATAATAAGATATAATATATTATATATATATAATAGTAGTATATTACGTAGAGAGTATATTAGAATAGATAGATTTAGTCTATGTTAGATTGTTTTATGTATAAAGGTTCTTATAGAAGATAGAAGATATACTAGAATATAACTACTATATATATAAAAGAAAGTCTATATTACGTAAGTATAATATATATTCTAGAATAGAGTTATTATTTCTCTATTCTAGCTACTATATACTAAAGCTTATTAATTATTCTCTACCTTACTATTAATAGTAAGTATACTATTAGTATCTAAATTAGCGTAGTTAACTTTAGTAGTATTATTAGCGTTAATAATAGTTCTATAGCTTTTAGTAACCTTATAGAGTATACTCTTACTTACTTTAATATAACTATAGAGTTAAGCTACTTCTACTTTAGCTATATTAACTTTATCTAAGACTTTAGCTATCTTTAGTCTTTTTATTATAATATTACTTTATAACGCTACTACTACCTTCTCTAAGTAGACTATTTCTACTTAAGTATAATATAACTCTTTTTAATCTATATATAGCTTTTCTACTAAGCCTTTTATACGCTTAAACTCTACTTTAATTTCTATAGAAATGTACTTAAAGCTTAATATTCTATAGTAGGTATATACTAACTTCTTACTATTCTAAACTAAAGTAGAGGTAGTAACGCGTTTTAATAACTACGTAGAGAAGAATAATTAGCGTAGAGTATAAACGTAGATAATATTCTTAATAGATACGTCTTTTAATAGCGTAGTAGTACGTATAGTATATTTATACTTAGCTAAGGTAAAACTATCTAGTAGCTTTCTCTTACTTTAGAGAGGCTTTACTATACCTATAGCTCTAGTTCTAGACGCTATATCTATTTAGTTATAGTAGACTAGAATATTAGTAAATATTACTAGCGTAGAGCTTTATTACTTATAAGATAATTATAAGTATATAATAATAGAAAAAGATATAGTAAATATAATATAGAAAGAAACTAGAATAAGAGATATATTACTATAACTAAGTTTAGCTCTCTATATAATAGTATATAACGCTAATATTAGAGATTACACTAAACGTGTTTAAACTTAGTATAACGTAAAACTATTATATTTACTTATACTCTAAAAATAATATATCTTTACTTAAATACCTTTTCTCTACTATATCTCTAGACTCTATAGTATCTACTAGACGCTATCTAACCTAAATATATCTATAACTATTATTTAGATTATAAAACTAAAGTAGAAACTATAAACTCTCTAGATTATTATAAATATAGTTCTATTTCTTTATATCTTTAAACGTAAACTATTCTAATAGTAGAAAGTATTCTTCTATTAGTATTATTATTATATTTTTAATTATATCTAATAGTAGTACTACGTGTTTATTATACGTAATAATAAGATTATACTACTTTAGAAATATTACCTTCTATAGGCTCTTAACCTAACTATTCTTAACTCTCTCTAGTAATAGCGTAAAAGCGCTAACTTTAAATAATATTTTAAAATAGCTCTACCTTTTTCTATATATTATAACTTTATTAAACTTTATCTATTCTCTTTTATATATCTACCTCTCTATATTCTAACTATATAGTACTTTTAGTAGGTATGTTTTTGCAAATATTATAACTCTCTATTCTAGTCTCTCTCTACTACTTTTATTCTAGTACTCTTTAATAATATATTCTATTTCTAACCTATCTTTATAAAGCTTAGTATATTTAATATAATATTAAATAGTTATATATAACTTTACACTCTTTATAAGTATTACTTTATTATATTTTTTCTTATATACTCTCTAAGATTATATATTAAGGCTATAGATAGAAACTATATTATTATACGCTAGTAATATAGTGTTATTACTCTACATTATAATCTATAGTAGCTCTAGTCTCTTAGTAGCTTACTACTACTAAATCTTTATTAGTGCTAACTAGTTCTAGAATACTTCTTTTAAGATAACGCTGCGCCTAGTATAAATTAAATTCTCTACTATAGCTAGGCCTATTTTTCTCTATCTTTCTATATACTCTTAGTACGTAAGCTACTCTTTATTTATTCTAACTCTTATATTAGAGTTATTTAGTAGCTTTTAGGTAGAAGTCTAGTACTTCTTCTAGTGCTTTAATTTCTTAACTTAGTGTCTCTCTATTACCTATTTTATACTACTATCTAAGCTCTTTCTCTAGTGTTATTATTTCTTTAGCTAGATTATTATTTTATCTACTATATTCTTAGCTACCTCTAATATTATATTATCTATAAAAGTAGTACTATTTATATCTACTTTTATTTTACTCTCTCTAACTTTAGCTTTATTCTAAACTAATATTAAAAGTACTAGTATTACGCCTATAAGTGTAAGTGCGTTATACTTATTAGAAATCTATAACACTAGATTCTTCTACGTAATACGCTTATATATCTATACTATAGTATAGAATAGTAACTAAGATATTAATAACTTCTAAGAAGCGCTACTATTATAAAACTCTAACTAGTAAGTATTAGTATACTTTTTCTTTAGAAATATGTTATTTACTATAGTAGTAGATTTATAAATACTATTATTCTAGCTATCTTAGTACTTACTAGACGTAGTAATAGGTAGAAGTATAAGTATACTTATAGAAATAGAATATTTATATTATATACTAGCGCCTACTAGCCTATAACTTTTTTTTTATATCTAGTAATAATAGAATTATACTAATTATTAACCTATACGTGCTAATTTAGTACTTATATTAGACTAGTACGCGCTATCTTACGCTACTAATTACTAGCGCAGCTACTTAACCTAAGTTTTAGACTATAACACTAAAGTTATACTATTTTTAAATATATAACTTCTATAGTTATAAAGTCTAGAACTATTTATTTATACTTTAACTACCTTAGCTATATATTTCTATAGCTATATTAGAGTTAGTAAAACTTTATTCTCTCTTTTTCTAAACACTAAAACACTATTAGATAGACTTCTATAATACGTCTCTTTACTATTATAGTATTTTTTTAGTTTACTCTAAACGTAACTTTATCTATAGTAACTAGCTTATCTATTCTATATTACTTTACTACTACTTATAGTAGTTACTATATACGCTAATCTATTTACTTATTTACTTTAAAATTAGTATTATAATTAAGCTACTATTAATATTATATTAAATTCTAGAAATTTTCTTTAAAAAACTAATCTATTACTATAAAAGTCTAGTACTATTTTTATTTACCTACCTACCTCTAGAACGCCTACTATTAATTAGCTATTATACTTATATTTATACTATACTTTCTCTTATTACACCTCTCTCTTTACTATTACTATAGAATTACTAGAGATCTTCTACTATTATAAGAAATAGAATATTCTTATCTATAAAATCTATAGAATTACTATTTTACTAAATAAGTTAGTAGTCTATCTTAGTATACACTAGAGTCTAGTAGTAGATAAATATTATACTATTATTAACTATCTAGCTTCTATTATTCTATCTTTACACTAATATTACTCTAATTTTATTCTTTTACCTATTCTAATTAAATCTATTAAGTTTATCTCTATAGTAGATAGGTTAATATATACTATAATAGAAGATATCTCTTCTAGAATATACTAGTATATTACTATAGAAGATACTATACAGAAATACTTATAAATCTATATCTATATCTACTATTATATCTCTACTAATATAGATATAGCTAAATTATATAGCTCTAGTATAATAGCTTTCTTCTTAAACTACACTACTACTATATCTTACTAGTATTTATTTAACTATATAGTGTCTAGTACTACTACTACATTCTTTTTTAAAGTTATCTAGCTATATTCTACTACTATAGCGCTTAGTAATAACGCTTTTAAAGCTATACTAGCTAGCACTAAGAAGCGTAAATTAGAAAAGTTTACTAGTATTTATAATATTCTTTCTAAAGAGAGTAACTAGAGCTATAATATAAGTCTATAGCTTATCTATATAAATTTTACTATCTATATAAATAGTAAATCTAGCGTAAAGCTTCTTAAGCTTATAGCGTTATCTCTTAAGAAAATAGAGCTTTTTAAGTAGTTTCTAGTAAACTATATCTTAAGTATAGTGTAAATATAAATAGCTACTTATAACTACTTCTTTTACTATATCTAGACTATAGTTATATATAAGAGAGAATTCTATAGTTAGCCTATATAGCTTTTATAGTTATATATATATAACTTTATTTTATATACTAGCTCTCTCTAGGCTATTATTCTTTACGTGTAGCGCTTATAGTACTAACTATCTAGCTATTTTCTTTACTTTTAGCTTACTCTCTAATAGCTTATAGCTTTCTAGACTCTTAAGAACTATATTACCTTTCTTTATATACTTTATCTACTTATTAATACTAGCTCTAACTAGATAATACTTACTATAATAGAAGTTCTTCTCTATAATCTATAGCTTTTATTACTACGCTAAAAAAGTACTCTAGATAAAAAGAAACTTTTACTACTTATACTTTTTACTATTCTAGACGTTACGCTAAATAGATATAAGTAGATCTAGTTTTATACTACTAATTTATTAGCTATAAAGAAATTTGCGCGTCTAGTCTTTATTTACTAGCTATAGTTAGACTTTAAGTCTACTACTACTTCTAATAATAATAATATTAATAAAAAGAAGTCTACTAGCGTATTAACTATAGAAGAATTAGATACGCTATAGAGCTATACTAATAATAAGATAGAAGCTATGCTTCTAAAGTAGAGTTATTTATAGTTAATAGTTAATTATACTACGCTAATATAGTAGATTATTTTAATAGTAAAGTATATAAGCTACCTCTAGTATACTAACTACGTAGATAGATTTATAATATAGTCTAGTAACTAGCTTATCTACTATAAATTTACGTTAAGTATATTAAATTTCTAAAATATAATCTACTATCTCTAGGCTTAGATTAAGAAATAACTATATAATCTTTACTACGTTAATACACTTAATAAACTTTCTTCTATTATATATACTACTCTTAGTAGTATAAAGTCTATATTATAATATAATAACTTATAGTTAGTATTTAATAAGTCTAATAATAACTACTTTATCTAGCTTAGAGAATAGATTATATATTATATATAGACGCTAGCTACTAATAAGAAAGTAGCTACCTAATAGTATTTCTTTCTTAACTTTATCTTCTATAACTCTAACTTTATTTATTATATTAGAGACTATATCTAGCGTTTAAATAAAGATATAGTAGTATTAGCGTACCTAATCTTAGGCGCGCCTACTTATAGTACTAAGTTAATAAGTTACTATATATAGAATACTATAGGTAGTAAAATATATAATATTTTCTTTCTTAATAGATTAGTGTTACTAGCGCTATAGTACTATAAGAGTTTTAATTATAATAAGACTCTAAAACCTATTTACTAATTTCTACTATAACTTATAGATAATATCTTTATCTATTATATATAAATAGTATTACCTTTCTATAGGCGTTTATAGTATAATCTTCTAGCGTATTATTTACATAATCTCTTTATAATAAGTTCTATACTTTTTCTATTCTATACTAGTATAGTATAGAAAATAGCTAATTACCTTAGTAATAGACTCTACTTTATTACTAAGAAAGCGTTAGGTATTAGAATTAAGCTTTGCGCTATATAGTATATCTATATTACTATTAGGCATAAGATTAACTATAAGAATATAGCTCTTTATATTATATTAGTAGTAGAGGTTTAGAATATATTTTAGAAAGAGAAGGCTAATATATTAGAAAAGTAAGCTAGCTATAGAGTATAGATTAGAATATCTATATATATATAAGAAGTAGGTAGAATTTTTATAGTATAGTATAAATATAATCTAAAGGTAAGTACCTAGTACTATATATTTCTTAGATTTATACCTATTAAGGTTTTAGTGTATAATAATAGTAGTAATAGTATAAGCTAGTTTAATAATCTAGCTACTATTACGCTAGAGAAAACATTATTAGACTATTATACTAATCTCTACTATAGTGTTAAGTATAAGTTTAACACTATCTATCTATCTAAACTTTTTATTTATATCTATAGCGTAGCTATATAGTTTTATAGATTATAAGAGAAAGTTTTACTTAAGATTATTTAGAGTAAGTTAGCTACTATAGCCTATATAGCTACTACTAGTAGTAGTAAGAGCTTAGTATTTAAGCTTTCTATAAAGCTTCTAGAGTATAGTATAATATTACTTATAGTGCTACTTATAGCGCTAAAAGCTAATCTAGTAGACTATTTTTATAGTCTTAGTATATACTCTATCTTATAGAATACTAGTAATAACGTAGATAAAACTACTAATATTATTATTATTATACCTAAATAGGTTATAACCTTATTCTTACTAAAGGCCTTTCTTTAACGCTAATAGTCTACCTAATACCTTTTATATATTATTATTAACAAAGTCTACTATATATTATAAGTAGACTCTACCTTTTACTTCTATATCTAGGCTCTAGGCTACCTAACTACTTATAGTATACTATTAACTTTTCTTATAGCTACTCTATCTTCTAATAATAAAGATAAGGTTTAGTGTAAATTATATCTTAACTTATCTTCTATTTACGTATTTTAAGAATTAACTAACTACTCTAACCTAGTCTATTATATATACTATATAGATATACTACTTACTAGTAATAAAGCTATCTAAGAGTATATTACTATAAATATTAATATTAATAAAGGTCTATAAAGTATTATCTACGTAACTAATTACTCTAGTGTTATAGTAATAAGTACTAAACTTTAGTGTTTAGGTATTTATAGTAGTATAACGTTATTAGAGTAGAAGAGTATAATATAACACTTTCTTACTAGAAATAGCTACTTTCTTATTACTAATACTACTTATAGATATAGCGTTTATAATCTATCTATAGTATCTATCTATATTTATAGATACCTAGATAATTCTTATAATACTATCTAGTAGTTAGAATAGTATAGCTACACTAGCTAGGCTATATTAGCTATTATTATACTAGCTTTTAGTTTTTACTTCTTTTTCTACTACGCGTCTCTATATAATTAGCGTTAGATAGCTATACTTATATTATTTATAGAATAGATAGTTATATACTATTATTATAATATTATTCTTAAGTATACTAATAGTATAGTTTAAGGTAGCTTAGTGTATAGCCTAGATAAGTAAAAATACAACATCTACTTATAGTATCTATACCTAAATAATATTATATTTAATATAACGTTAGCTATTATAATATTACTATAGTTAAAAATAGTGTTATTTCTCTTTTTTTATACTTTTGCCTCTAAGGCAACGTTTATTATATCTTTACTCTCTACTCTATCTACGTTAGTGTCTTATAAAATACTTTACTAGATATAAGCTACACTTTTAATACTATCTTCTACTATTATCTAGACTAGTTTACTAATACTTCTCTATAGTAGCTCTAGTGCACTATCTATAAATAAGTAATAATAATAGCTAGATAATATAGTTACTAGTATAGTAGCCTCTATCTACGCAGCTAGGTTTATATACTATATATATATTTCTACTACTATAGTCTACTAGTAGACTTATTATATAGTCTACTTTATCTAGAGCTTACCTTAGAATTATATAGCTAGTAATTCTATAGCGTTAAGTAACTATAGTAGAATTTAGTAATAAGTAAAAAAGTTTAAAAAAGATTAACTTAGTTAGACTAACTCTAGTAGATATTACTTCTATTACTAGATACTTTTCTAATATTATAGATAATAGGTAAAAGTAGTTACTATAAGTTAGAATACTAAGGCATAATAGTCTCTAGGCTATAACTTTTATTATATCTATATAGACGTTATTACGCCTATATTTATCTTTCTCTAGACTTATAATAGATATTTTACTAAAGTATAGTATAAGCGTATAGAGGTAGTTAACCTTTATAGTAGACTAAATATATATCTCTAGCCTAAATTCTAGGTAAAATACTTTTTACGCGTATAGAAAATAGACTAAGATTACTATATTTACTAACTATACATAGACTAGCTATACTTTATAGAAAAGTATTTTCTTAAAAGCTATATAGATAAGTTATAGAACTCTATAGGTAATTTTAATTTAGATAAGTAAGTATTTAATAACTCTATATCTATTCTATGTCTATTCTATATATATAGCTCTATAATCTAGATCTTACTATAAGAAAAGAGTATAAGATAGAAAAGTAGTAAGCGTAATACTATCTTATATTATTTTAGTTTACTTTAGTAAAGAAAAATTCTATCTATAGAAAAATATTTAGATAGATATACTTATAGCTAACGCGCTATAAGGTTATAATCTCTTATACTCTACTATTTAGATTAACTCTTTAGTAATTATTAGTTATATTCTTAATCTCTTATTACTATATTTATTACGTAAATTTTTTAATTTAGCGCTTTACTACTATAGCTATATCTTATCTTTAGATAATCTATTATTTAGATTACTTCTTTATAAAGCTATAGCTATAACTACTTTATATACTATCTTTTTCTTACTAATTAGATTACGCCTTTTATAGATAATACTTATAGCTTTAGTACTAACTATCTTATCTCTACTTCTTAGATTAACTTTTTATAGATAGATAGTTACTTACATATCTTACTTATTTTATCTTTAGTTTATAGATTACCTACTTCTTAAGACTAGATTTTATTACTATAGAGCTATACGTTCTTTACCTAATATATAAACCTATACATATCTTATTACCTAGTCTAATATTATTCTATTAATATAGTTTTTTTTTTCTAACTATAATAAGATCTTAAGATAATAGAATCTTACTTTCTACTACTCTCTAAGTAGTAGACGCGCTTTCTATAGCTAAGGCGTTTACATTATCTTTTACTTTAACTCTTACTATAAGCTAATAAGATAGCGCATAGCGTATAAGGCTATTTAATATCTTAACTTTACTTTTTACTTTTATTTTAATCTTTTTTATTAGCGTCTTACTTATCTAGCTAGCGTAGCGTTATATCTAAAGAATATTATTTACTTCTATTAGTCTATTCTTCTATCTTCTACTCTTCTTTAACTAATCTTATTATTAGTCTATTAGTTATCTTTACTATCTACTCTATCTATCTAACTACTAGTTTTATAAAAGCTTAAAATAAGGTTTACTTACTAATCTTATTAATAGCGCTACTATCTATACCTAGTAATAATAATCTTACTATACTAACTAGTAGTTAACTATAAAATAAGTCTCTAAAGCGTAGCTCTTCTACTACTATTATTATAGAGTAGCTTACTAAAAAGCGCTATAGATAGTATAATATTAAGTATAAGAACTAGCTAATAGAATCTAGTGTCTTTTCTTAACACTAGCCTCTTAAACTATTATAGACTAGTAAGAAGTTTTCTAATACTATAGATATACTATAGAATAAGCTAGAGCTCTTTTTTAGTATTACTATAGCGTCTTTTATAGGCACTATATACTATAATAATACTATCTAATACTTACTTAATTACACCTTAAAAACTCTTACTAAGATAGATTTAACTCTAGCGCAGAACTTACTCTATTAGACTAAGGTAGTATCTTAAGTTAATATAATAGCTAATATTCTCTTTAACCTAGCTTAACCTTCTTACTATACTAATCTAAGAAAGTAGAATAAGCTAAATATACTTTAATACCTTACTTATATTATTCTTAGCCTTACTAAGCTACTATTTAAGAATAACTAGGCGCTACTAGAATATATAAATATCTTTTCTAAGCTTTAGAATTAATATTTATAGTAGGTTATTAAGATATTTAAGTAGAATTCTAACTTAATAAAAGTAAGCTTTAGCGTAAAGAACTCTACTCTATATCTATACTAGTCTATTACTAATCTATCTAGTAGCTATAGTAAACTAAAAGGCTGTAATATTTACTATATTAATAATACTAATAATAGTAATATATCTAGTTAGAATAGTGTTATTTAGTTATTAGAAGTTAAGGCTAAATCTTTTACTATAAAGAATATTAACACTCTAACTACCTATAATAAAGTATTCTATTATTACTAAGAGTATAAAAATTCTAACTCTACCTATTTTCTAGATCTATCTTATCTCTCTAACCTACTAGATAATAAATATAATCTCTTTACACTATAGATTAATAAGAATACTCTTTAAGTTATAGAGTTAGCTTATATTAAAGCTCTAAGTAATAAGCTATTTAAAGTTAATTAGATAGATAGTAATCTTACTACTCTATCTATAATACTAGAGAATAAATAGTAAACTATTCTATATATTCTAAAGAGTACTTCTATTACTTCTCTAATAACTTCTAATATTCTTACTACTTAACTAGCTCTAAGTAACCTAGCTATAGATAGTAACTATTTCTTTACTCTAGAGAATAGCTACCTTAGTAAAGAGCTTAAGCTTAAGTAAGCTAAGGTAAAATATAATAAGTAGTATAAGTAGCTATAGTAAGTATTATATATTAACTTTAGCTAGATAGATAAGCGTAACTACATTTTCTTTCTTAGTAAGTTAATCTAGTGTCTTAGCGTAACTTTATTATTCTATATCTAGAGTATTTAGTTAGAAGTTATAGTATATCTAGGTATAGTTAGCACTAATAAAGCTACTAGTTTTAATACTAGTAATCTTACTTAGCGCGCTAATAAAGCTACTCTTAACTAGATAACTAATAACTTCTTATACTAACTATTTACTAAGCTAGTAACTAGTAGATACTAAAAGGCTCTAAGTATACTCTATATTAAGTATTAGTCTAAACTACGTCTTTCTAGCTAAAAGAGACTACATTTACTATAGGCATAGACTACTACTACTATAAGTATTTTAGGCTAAAGTGCTATAGCTACTAGTGTTTATTAAAAAAAATAGAAGTAGACGCTAGCTACACTATAGTAATAGCAGCGTAATAAGTACTATAAGTATTATATCTATAGTATCTACTTTTATAACTTTATAAGCCTAGGTAAAACTATTTCTTTTATTACTTTATATATAGCGTACCTAAACTTCTAGAAATACTATATTAATTAAGTAATACTTTAACTCTTATAGGTATAGATAGAAGCTAAGATCTAAGTAGCTATTAATAAATTAAATATAATTTATAACCTAAAGCTCTTATAACTCTACTTTATTCTTACTATACTCTATTTTATCTAATAGACTACTAGAGCTATAGCTAACTTTTTAGAACTACTTAAAGTCTTTATCTATAGTACTTCTAAGCGTAATAAGACTATAAAACTAAAGCCTAATCTATAGCTATTTAGCACTACTAAGAACTATCTTATATATAGTAAAGATATACTTATAGAGAATAATAAATTAAGTATATACACTATTATTATATACTTCTATAATACCTAGACTACTTATTATAGATCTTATACTATAGACTTCTTTTTTAAGATATACTAATTATTAAATAAGATATATAGTAAGTAGAGCTAAAAACTTCTAAATATAGATAGCTAGATACGTAAGTTAAAAGTATTTAATATTCTATAAAACATTCTATCTACTAAGTAGCTAAGCTCTATATATAATATATTTAGTTAGATTATTCTAGATAAAGTATATATTATTTAGTACATAATAACTATAGCCTATAGTACTATTAGTTAGCTTAACACTTTATAGTATATTCTTATAATAGTAATATCTATTCTATAGATAATTATAGATTTCTCTAGCTTACTCTTACTAATAGAATATTACGTAGACGTAAACGCTGTAAGAGAGTATATTAGTAATAGTAGTAATATACTATTAGATAACCTATATCTTAAGAATATAGTAGTAGACTATAAGCTATATTATTTAATAAAGGTTACCTTTAACTAGTTTATTATAAATAATACTTTAGCTAGTAAGAATAGCTTTATAGTAAAGTAGATTTAGGCTAAACTTATAATCTACTATAACTTCTAGTTAAAAATAGAAATTAACT
This sequence comes from Alternaria conjuncta, assembly GCF_024043145.1. Taxonomy (NCBI): domain Eukaryota; kingdom Fungi; phylum Ascomycota; class Dothideomycetes; order Pleosporales; family Pleosporaceae; genus Alternaria; species Alternaria conjuncta. Next base: position 42,339 of record NW_026250102.1, on the reverse strand, counting down.
ACTTTTATAATATATATACACTTACTAACTCTATATCTAATACTTATCTTATATAACTTACTTACGCAAAGAATAAGTTCTAGAAGAATATAGTAGCGCGCTTTATACTATTCTAGTTAGAGTAGCTTTTTATATATAATAAGAAAAAAAAGTATAGCTAGCCTAAAAAGCTATAAATTAATAGTGTAAGTGTACATATACTAAATCTATTATCTATATCTTATCTATTTAAGTATATACCTAGCTTATATAAGATAGCTAGTAGTAAGAATAGTATACTTATATACTTATTTAGTCTCTATAAATAGAGAAAGTATACTAAGATCTTTTATATAATATTAAAAGAAGTATAGAATATAAGTAATATATTATTTCTAGACACTAGCTAACCTCTTATTAAAAGTCTCTATAAAAAGAGTAATATTAACTATCTAAATATAGCTACTAAGATAGCCTTTAATATAGCTAATATCTAGGTCTATTTATTAATATATATCTAAACTATACTAGGCACTATAGCTAACTAAGTTATTAGAGAAAGTAATAAAGTACTTATATTTACTTATAATCTACTAGAGTAGATACTAATTATATATATTCTCTACTACTATAGTATTTATTTAGAAGCACTTCTAGCTACTAAATATAAAGCTAAATAATAGATATTACTTCTTAATTAGTTTAATAATAAGCTTTTCTATTAGAACACTATTATTAATCTATAATATATAGAATAGAAGATAGAGATCTTAATTCTTTTCTATAATATAAATTTAGAGCTTAATCTATAGAAGTACTATTACTATATACTTACTTTCTAACCTACGCTCTACTACTTAGTATAGCTCTAGGCTATAGACTATATTATCTACTTAGGCTAAAAATAAGTCTATACTATTATTACGCTCTTTATAGAGAGAATCTAGAATAAAAAGATAGAGTATACTTTATTAACTAATACTCTTTCTACACTTACTACGCTTATATTATCTATTACGTAAGATACTAATAACTAGAGTAATAGTGTTAAGATAAGTAATACTACTCTAAACTACTTTATACTATATAAGAGCGTGCTATAAAATAATTATAATAAAGTAGCTTTTACTACTACTTATAAAAGCTAGTCTCTAGATCTAGATAAGATATTAAAACTACTATTTAGCTACACTACTAGTAGTTATATTAAAGTTACCTAAGATAAGAGTAGTAGAGTTATAGACTCTAGCTAGCCTACTACTAAAGCTATTATTACGCGCTATAAGCTTTCTTCTTTTTCTAATTCTAATCTAAAGATTCTATACGCTATATATATATATACTAATAATAAGCTTACTACTCTAAAGTAGTAGAAGTAGAAGTAATATAAGAAGAATATCTAAGTAAGAGAGCGTAACTATAAAGATAGTAAAATAAAGAATTCTTTAGTTTTTACTTTCTACTAGCGCGTAGTAGCTAATAAAGAGTATAGAAAGAACTAACCTTATCTTTACTCTCTATAGTTAGTAGTAGAGCGTATTATAGACTATCTAAGTAAGTATATTATAAAGGCTATTAATAAGTAGAAGCGCTTATTCTAGTAGAATATAAAGAAACTACTAGGTAATATTAATATAGACGTCTTAATAACTACAGCCTTCTCTTTAATCTATAATACTATTTTCTAGAGTAGTTATTCTATATAGTATAAGTTCTAGAACTTTATCTAATATATAGATTTAAATAAAAATAATAATATATTTTCTTTAAAGAAAAACTAAAAGAGGTACTAACTTAACTAATTTTACTATAGTAAGATTATATATCTATTAGACCTAACGCTAGCTACTTTTACTAAGTATACTATTTTAAATAACTTTAAGGTAATAGAGAATAAAATTAAAGCTTTTATATAGAGTTAGAACTTTATAAAGAATATAGATAGTAAGAATACTAACTAAGAGTATAATGTAGAGCGTAAGCTAATTATAGAAAGTAGGTATATATAGTATAGTAATAACTAGTTCTTAGATATAGAGCGCTTTATTACTACTAGCCTAAAAGAGAATAAAATAGATATATTATCTAATAAGAAGTCTATAGAATAGAGTTCTTTTATTAGTATATTAGGTGTATAAGAGAAGTACGCTATATCTAGAAGTAGAATAATAAGTAAGAGTAGTCTATACTCTTAGTTATAGTAAATAGAGTTTTATATCTAGATAGCTAGTATATATAGCGTTCTATCTTATATCTAGTAACGTAGTATAGCTAGCTAAGTATCTATCTTATAACTATTATAGAAAGGTTACTATACACTTTTATTCTATAGTAATACTATAGAATACTTATATCTATCTACTTAATTACTTATAAAATTACTTTATATACCTTATAGTCTATATAAATAAGTATCTACTCTTTTACTATAGTTATATAATATATATAAAGTCTCTAGTAGAACTAGAGTAGTAGCGTTTCTCTTATCTAGTTCTATTAAATTATATAAACTTAATAAAGAATAGCTTACTTTATATTAGCGCTAGTTCTCTATCTTATATTTTTTCTTATCTTTTATCTCTTCTCTTTCTCTTTTCTTACTATACTTATTACTATAGCTTTGCGTTTAGTTAAGTTATTTAGCCTAAATAAGCTCTTTATTAACTATAGCGTATACTACTATAAGTAAACTACTATTCTATTTAAGTATATATATTAGATATACTATAGCTTTAGGCGTCTTACTAACTTCTTTCTAAGTAAGCTTAGTATAGTAGAAATTGTATAGCGAAATTACGCTACAAATACCTCTAGTATAAGTAGAATATCTTTATTATCTTAGCACTACTAATATAGAGTTAGTATTATACTATTTCTACTATTAAAGTAAGTATTAATTACTAGAAAGTTAGCTAAAGTAGTACTATTATTATAGTAGGTCTTTTAGTAGCTATAGTAGAGGTCTATTAGAACTTTTTTACTAATCTTATTATTAGTAATAGTAACCTCTAGCTAGATTAGTATACTAAATAGGTGTAAACTAGCCTTATAGAATTATACTAGTAGTATATCTCTAAAAGTAATATAGGTTTTACTAGCTTTATTAATCTAGGTAAGCTTAACCTAGAACTTTTTATAGTTGTCTAACGCTATATACCTAGAAAAGAACTACTAGCTATAGAAGAGAACGCTAGTTAGGTTTTATATTTATATACTACTATACTACTACTCTATACTATAGAAGAGATTTACTTAGTAATTTATATATACACTTTTGTAATTACTTATACTACTATTACTAGCTTTCTCTAATACGCACTTAATATTATTCTAGATATAGCGCTAAACTACTTAAGCGCTAACTTTATTAGAATTAATAATAATAGACTATTATTATATAAAATATAGTACGTACACAGTAATCTTATAGTGTAATATTACTAGTATATAGTATAATATTAGTAGGCGTAGAGGTAATATTAGCTGTAGTAAGTTTAATATTAGCAGGTCTAGAAGCAATATTAGATAACTAATATTGCCTATTTTAATCTAAATTTGTAATTTAAATTATTTTACCCGCAACGTAACTATGTAGACAAGACTATTCTCTAAATTATAAGTATTTTAGAAACCTTATAATTCTAGAAGTACTTTTTCTTACTATGTTACTTATAGACGTTAACCTAAGTTAAGTTCTATTAAATATTAAGCTGTATATAAGTATAGTTTTAGAATTATATACATTCTAAAAACCTTACAATTCTAGAAGTACTTCTTCTTAATACGTTGCTTATAGATATTAACCTAAGTTATAACCTATTAAATATTAAGTAGTAAGTAAGTATAGTCTTAGAATTATATATATCTAAAAACCTTATAATTCTAGAAGCGCCTTTATTATAACTAATCTATAGCTATTTTATTTACTCTCTAGTAATTTTAAGAACTATAACCTTATAATTTCTAAATATAGCTTTCTAAGCTAACTTACTTACTACGCTACTCTCTCTTATACTACTATCTATAATTCTTAATGTGCTGTTAAGTAGCGCTAATAGATTAGTACCTTAGAAATAATATAGCTTCTTAAGAAAAGTATATTCTATTAGTAGATTCTAGTTATATATATACTTAACTACTAACTACTTAATTCTTATTACTAACTTAACTACTAGTTTATTATATTTAAACACTATTTCTGTCTACTATATAACGCGTACTTGCGTAATCTTTCTCTTAATCTAGTTATTTAGATTTATACTATATAGTAGTAATATAAAGATACTAATTGTTCTAAATTACTTCTTAAGAATGTTCTAGCGCTTACTCTAATCTAGGTACTTTCTAAACTTAACCTAAAGCTTTCTATTCTCTTCTTTTATAGCTATCTTCTCTAATTTCTCTTTATATATAAAAGTAAATAATATCTTCTTTATAACACTACTATACCTCTACTCTCTTTAACCTATTTCTATACTTTACTTTTTTATTTTCTTATATATCTACTTATATTTCTTATAAAAAGTATCTATCTTCTAATATTACTATATTTAACTTACTATTATATTAGTGTAAGTTTATTAGACCTTAAAGTACCTCTTTCTTAACTTATTAGTACCTAGTTCTACTTATATTTCTAGAGGTACTATATTAAGAGTCTATACTAACTACTAAGTAAGCTGCGTACCTAGTATATAAGAAGCAAAACTAAAACTCTTATCTTTAACTAGTTCTAGCTTATTAAAGAGCTATAAACTCTTTACTTTCTATTACTTCTATAAAATAAAGATAGTAGTCTAATTCTTAAATACTTCTATTGTTCTTATAGCTCTTACTATTTTAATTATATAAGTAATTATATTTAAGCCTACGTTTAGTATTTATTAAGCTTATTAATAATAACGTTACTCTTTAACTAATATTACCTTTAGATTTTAAATAGTTTTCTAATTCTAGGTACTTATAATTGTTTATATAAGTTAAAGATTAAGGTAATTAACTATATCTTTATTAACTTATTTAGTTATCTTTTTCTACTTACGCTTTAATTCTAGCTACGTGTTAGACGTGTATTTATTATTTACGTCTTAACTATATTACTTATTATAGGTATCTTTATTCTATACGCTTCTAGGTAGATAGTTATAATTATAATTAAGAACTTTAAGAAGTTTAGGTTTAGAAATATTTTAATATATCTAACGTAGAGCGTCTATTAGATTTTGTAATATAAACGCTATATATAGAACTAAGTTATCTAGAAGATAAATAAACGTAGCTAGTTTTATACTAGAAAGGCTATTCTAAATAGCTTACCTAATTACCTATAGATCTAGCGCGTTATCTATAATAGTATTAGAAATAACGTAGAATATAAAATAAGCTACTATATCTACTAGTAGTAGTTATATTATTACGCGTAGTATTAAGTAAACGTAGAAGAGTATTTCTGCGTAGTTAAACTAGAAAGACAGATCTACTAATCTTACGTTTATATCTTATTTAGTTAGCGCATAGCTATAGCTCTATTTTAGGTATACTACTTAGCCTAGTTTCTACTACGCCTACGTAAACTATAGCGCAGTTTTTATTTTAATCTAAAATTTATATTTAAATTATTTCTTCTACTTTTACTAATACACTACCTAATATATTAATTCTAAAATAACTTATCTATAACTATAAGTACAGAGCTCTAATTTACTCTATTTATAGTATTATTATTCTCTCTTAAACTATTCTATTCTATTTTAAAGACTAATATTAAACTAACGTTACTACGCCTAAACGCTGCCTTATTCTTAGCGCTATTATAGCTATATAAGAAGACTTTAATTTAAAAACTAAGTACAGCAATTTTAATATTCTATTAATAGCTATTTCTATTATATATAGTCTTACTATCTATATAAAATTCTATTAATATAATTAATATAGTGCTATTATAGAAGGCGCTAACACTAGTAGTAATATATAGTTATATCTGCAAAACTAACACGCCTTATTTAGATCTAATTTACTATAATATATTAGCAGCGCTAACTAGTATTTCTCTTACGTTAGAGAGGTTACTAGCTAACGCTTCTTTATAGACGTTCTAGCTACCTACTAAAACTCTAGTCTTATAAAATACTTTAAAGTATATAAACCTAACGTATCTAACTATAGTAATATAGAAGTAGATATTGCAACCCTCTCTTCTAACACTTTTATTAACTAGAGTAGTAGCCTACTTTAACCTAAATCTCTACCTAAAATTACTAATACTATATTACACTATGCGCAGGTTACTGCGCTACTATAAACTATATCTTCTCTTTATAAGTAGCTATAGACAGCTAAGTAATAGGCTATAAGTAAGCGTAATAAATCTCTTATATAGATTCTAATCTAATCTAATATATCTATAAATCTATAGATTACGTATATATTATTTCTTACTATACTAGAGAGTATATTATAGAAGCGTATAGTATTATACACTACGCCTCTAGCAGAAAAATTAAACTATAAGATATACTTACTCTATAATATAGTAAAGACTATAGCCTAAACCTAGCAGAATATTATAGCTTAAAGTAGCTAGTATGCTTATATCTACGTAGTAAAAGAACATTCTTAAGATATTCTACTACACCTACTTACGCCTTACTAGAACTTTAACCTTTACTATACTACTATAATATAAAAGATATTTCTTTTCTTCTATTATATATTTAAGTAATATTACTCTACGCTGTTAACGTTATGTCTAAGAGAAGACTAGTACGCTGTATAGAGAGCTATTTATAACTATCTCTATAACCTTAATAAATTAGAAGAGTATAAATTTAACTTTAGGTATACCTATACTATATTAGAGAAGCTAGAGAGATATTACTATATATTCTAGATATCTCTTATTATATAGACGTTACGTACTACTAATATAAAGCTATCTATACTTATTTCTTTAGCCTTTATTACTATATTACCTAAAGGTAATAGATTCTAAGAGGTGTATCTATTTGTAACTAACTTCTTAGTAATTAAAAAGTTTGCTTATATAGCTATACTCTAACACTTCTAGAATATATTATCTAATATATACTAAGTAAGTAGTAATAAACTCTACTACCTAACATCTTTATAAGAGGTAGAGATGCTTATCTATAAGATTAATATTAGAGGCTTAAGTATAGAAGAATCTAATAACTATGCTATAGCAAAGTTACTATAGGTATAGATTTCTAACTACTTATCTACTAAAAAGTTAATACTAATAAATTAGGTTATCTATATAGCGCGAAACCTTAGCTAGTATTACTATAGAGAGAATCTAGACGTATTTATTTACTAGAATAGTAATACTATAAGCGTACGTAACGTTTAGATATTACTTACTAAGTACTAAAGTATAGTCTAGAATAAGTATAAAGAAGCCTTACAGTACCTTTATAAACTTATAGATATTACTTCTAGAGTAAAGCTTCTAACTATACTATAGAATTAATTATATAATAAACCTAGTAATAAAAGTATTAGCTTTAGCGTATTCTTACCTACTAATTCTATACTTACTTATAGTTAAGACTTTATTATAAACTATATTATTAACGCGTAAGAGCGTAGTTAGTAATCTATTCTTTTATAACTCTTAAATACTCTAGAGATTCTAGTATAGTATAATATACTATAAGACTTTTTAAAGAACCTTTTTCTTCTTAGCTATTATACTAGAGAAGGCGCTGCTTATAAACTAGAGGCTACTAGCCTCTACTTTAAGAACTTAATAGAAGGTAGATTACGTAATATCTTTCTTTATAATAGCCTAGTAATACTAGTTCTAAGATACTATAAAAGCTATAATTAAGATAAGTTAATTAAGGCTATCTACTAATTTCTTCTACGCAAGATAGGTAGTCTTCTTATATAGTATATTTAGCTTATATAGCTATTCTATAGTATAATCTTATATTAAGCTACTTCTTATATTATTAACTTATATTACCTATAAGCTTTAAGCTAACTTTTATAGCCTAATAAGAATAGGTAGTAGAGGCGCAATAGAGTATATCTTGCTAGAATTATTTATTACGCAACCTAGCGCTAGATAGGCGTAGATATTAATATTAGTACACTATAATATCTTATTATTGCTTTTAAGCGTAAACTTAATAGTAAAGCTAGAATACTAATAGAGTTATTAAAGAAAGAAGTAGAAAAGCTATACAAAGTAGTAGATATAAAGACTTAGAAAATCTAGTCTAGGTATTTACCTAAAATAGTATATAGTATCTACGCACTTAATCTATAAAATATATTTATCTAGTAGTTTTACTAACCTACTATATATTATAAAATATTAGTAAGGTAGTATAAGGCGCTTAGTTTTATAAGTTATAAACCTAATATTAAGAAGAGCTATAGCGTAATATACCTAATAACTAAGGCTCTTATATTAAGGTATAACGCAAACTATAAAGCTCTAATTAGAGAAAACTTAGAGCTAAAGGCTAAGTACTATAGCTATTAATAGAAGGCACTAAAAGCTATTCTAAAGAGTACTACTATTATTCTATACATTACTAGCATAGAGGCTAGTAAGAGCCTACTCTTTTAGTTACTAACCTACTTTTCTAGCTATAAGAAGGTTATTATTATTATACCTCTAGTAGCTTTATATATAGATATTACTACGCAATATATAGTAATAGATATTAAAACTATAGTATAGAAGTAGAGCTAGTGTAATAAGAATATATATATTATTCTTGCTACCTCTAAGAATATTACTAACTCTACTTTTTAAGTATTTATCTACTAACTTTAAAGCTAGCGCTGCCTAAAGCAAATTATAGTAGATAAGTTCTACTTTATATTACTACCTAATAGTAAATACTATCTATATTTACTATCTCTTTGCTTACTAACGTAATATACAACGCTTTTAACCTTTCTATTAGCTACTATCTTTATAGCATATTAATAAGAAGCACTATAACTAGCTAGAGTTCTAGGTAATACTTATATATACTAGAAATCTATAGTGCGTATAAATATAGCGTATAAGGTTTAAGAAGTAGAAGTGTAAGATAATAGCTATAAGAAGAATCTAATCTACTATATCTAATACATATAAAGAATAGAACTTAAGGTTTTTATATTTATTAACTATATAACTATAGTAGAAAGCTTATCTAGATAGATAGATTATTATAGCTACTATAGCTAGATAAGTGCAGAAGACTAGGCGTATAACTAAAGTGCTTTTATATTAAATATATTTAGAGTAATAATTACTATAAGTGCTTTTATAATAGATATTTACATTTCTAATATTTATATAGTCTTATAGATTAGTAAGCTAAGTAACTTTATTATATTTCTATAGGTAAGTAGAAGAGAAAAATAAGATAGGTTGTCTTGTATTACCTACGTTCTTCTCTCTAGTAGTATACTAAACTAGTACTTTAATAAAGTAAAATAGGCTAAATAAAACTAAGTAAATAAGTTTCTACAGCTACTCTATTATAATATAAAGTGTTATTAATAGGTTATTAACGCGTTTATAAATAGAAATAAAAAGCGCCTATATTATAAAGAAGAAGAAGCTTTATATAATAAATACGTTATTCTATTCTCTATAGAGTCTAAGACTATCTTAGTTACTCTTAACTAACGCTAGAGTAGGCTAACTATAAGAGAAGATAGTACCTCTAAAGCCTACGTACTATTAACTACAAAGAGTAGCAAGTTATTCTAAGTTCTACCTCTAGTATTTTAGATACTATAGCTAATAACTATTATCTAAAGTAGTTATAAACACTACGTGCAGAATATAACACTTATATCTTCTATAGCGTTATTATTCTCTTTAAAGTAAGTATAAAGTTTCTATAAGTAATATAATAGTAATATAATAAGTAATAGACTAATAAAATATAGTAAACTATAATATTTTCTCTTTACCTCTACTAAGCTTTTCTATTAATATTGCCTTTAAAGTAGCGTATAATAAATAATAACTTACCTTTAACTACGCGTAGTAGAGCTATTAAACTAATAAGATAATATAGTTATTCTTAGATAACCTCTCTACTACTTAATAGTTTTAGATTAAAAACTATATAGCATGTCTTGTAGCTATAGAGCTATAGAACTACTTCTACGCGTAATGTAACTATATAGTTAGGTATATAGTTAATAAGTATTAGTCTAGAATAGAGAATAAATAAAGTAGTAGCTATTATTAGTAGTGCTTTATACTATTTAACTATTATCTAACGTAGGTAGTGCCTAGAGGTAACAGAGAGACTACGCAGGTAATATAGTCTAAGCAGTCTTATATAGATATATACACTATTTATAACGTTTAGATATATATCTAGAGTAACTTTCTAAGTATACGTAACTATTAGATTAAATATATTTAGAAAAGCTAGAGAGTTAAGTAGATTAAAACACCTATGTTATTTAGTAAATACTTCTACTAAGTAAAGAATTTCTAAAACAATTTTAAGGCTAGGTAAATATATCTAGATATATATTAGATTACTAAGATATTCTTCTAATAGTTAGAGTACAGCGTAGTTAAAGTACTTATTATAGTAGATACTAATACGCGACTTTAGTTAGACAAGTAGCATTTTACTTTATAATATAGTCTAAAATTAAAATATATTTTTAATTATATTATCTTGCTCTATATAATATAAGACTAATTTTAAAATTATAACCTTTTTACTATTTATAATATATAAGTATAATTTAAAAAGGTTATAATTTTAAAATAGCTCTTACTATACTTATATACTAATACTTCTTAATACTATAATAACTCTATAGTAGTATAATAGAGTTACTACTAATAATAAACTAGTGTAGATAATAAGTAAGGCTAGTTCTAAAATTATAACCTTTTATAGGCGTATAATAGAAAAAGCGCTAGTATAGGTAATAGTATTTAATAACGTTATAGAGTACGTAGCTTTAGTCTAGACTAGTTAAAATAACGTATTAATTACGTACTTTTAAGAAAACTAGAAGATTTAATAGCTTAGTTATTAGATTAGTTAGCTAGCGTGCTAAGATAATTAGAGTATATAAACTCCTTATCTCTCTTTTCTTCTATTACTTCTTTTCTCTCTTTTCTTATAATTAGAGCGCCTATCTACTTAACTATCTTATCTTAATTAAGTAATCTAAATCTAATTCTTATAAGTCTAAAATAACTTAAAAAAACTTTATAATTCTTAACATAGCCTTATATAGATATTAGAGAATTAATAAATATAGATTATAGTTAGAATAGTAAAATCTTATAATTTTTAAATCTGCCTTTAGATGTAGTTAATAAGTAATAGAATGCTTTCTATAGTAATTACATTTTTAAAACATTATAATTCTTAAATCTATCTTTAGTTATAGATAATAAGTAATAGAAGGTCTTCTATATTAGCTATATTTTTAAAACCTTATAATTCTTAAACCTACCTTTAGTTATAGATAATAAGGTAATAGACTCTAATAAGTATATTTACTAATAAACTTTAGGCTACAGAGATTACTATACTAACCTTAACACTCTTTATAGTACCTACTATTATCTAGTTAGAACTTATAGTACTTAGCGTTGTAGTCTTAAACGTTAATATAGTATTTAATATAATAATAGATTTTACGTTATAGTTTTACTATTTTATATTACTTAACTAATTAGAGTCTTATTACCTATTTACCTATTTACTATAAATTAACTCTTCTAATATTACTTCTTAACTAGGCGCTACTTTTATTCTAGTTAGCTTTAGCGCAGCTAGAGAAATAGAAGAAATTATAGGTAGTAGCTATAGAACATACTCTAGCGCTATTATTATCTAGTATAGTTATAGAGCTATTAAGTATAATAGTACCTTCTACGTCTAGTAATACTCTTTTATTAGTAAATACAGAGCCTCTAGCGCTTAACTCTCTTATTCTAAAGTTATATACATCTAATTCTTTATTAATAGATACTACCTATAATAAATATAGAAAGAACACTAGTAGTTACACTATATTATCTTAGACTATATTAGGCCTCTACTTTAATATTTTTAAGTATACTTAATTTTGCGATACTATTAACAGCGCTATTAACTACTTAATTTCTCTATTTATCTAAAGCCTATCTAATATTATTCTAAATACTAGTAATACTATAGAAACTATTACATAGGCTAAGGTTTAGAGCTACTTAAATACTAAGCGTTCTAGTCTCTCTACTAGTATTACTAATAGCACTACTAGCTACTTAGTTACTATATCTTAGACTAAGGTATAATAATTTATATTATAGAGTTAATAATAGCTAATAAGTTATAGCTTAAGTAGGTAGTCTAGCTTATTTATTAGTTTTGCTTAGCACTTTTTAATAATATATCTACACTATTTAGTAATCTAGGCCTTACTAATATATAGCGTGTAGACTAATATTTTATACTATATCTACTTCTTTATAAAGTAGACGTTCTTAAAACGCTAGTACCTAGATTAAATAAGTAAGCTAGCAGCTTATAGTCTATATCTAAGAAGAAGTCTTAAGGCTGCTAGTAGCTACTTAGTTAGAAGCTAATTAATAATAGTAATAATAAGTTAATACTAGACGTAGAGAATAACAGCACTAGCTAGGTAGCAGGTTCTTTAACTATAAGTAAGAAGGCCTAGAGTAAGTAGGTAATATCTTACATAGAGACAGAAGATCTATCTACTATTCTACCTAGTAAAATCTAAATAAAGAAGGCTCTAGTAGTAGCTAAATCTAAGCTAACTACTATAGCTACTTACGCACGTAATATAGCTATAACTAAGCGCACTTCTAACGCTAAGCGTTTGTAGTAGTTAACTTATAAATCTAGACTACTAGTTACTAGACCTATAAGCGCTGCAGCACTTAGTAACTTAATTAGTAATAATATTAATAATAACTCTGTTAAGAACTAGTTTTATAAGGTAGAAGGTAAAGAAGGCGTATAGCTTATTAGCGCTAATTACTTTATTAGTGTCTTTTCTAACTATAAAGTTAATTAGAAGAATAATATAAATATAGACCTCTATAATACTTCTCTATAGAAGACCTATAAGTACTATAAGCTTATTAGTAAAGAGATACCTAACTAGTTAGAATCTACTAAGAAAATAGAAATTAAAAATAATAATAACTCTACCTTACTATAAAACTAGGTACTAGCCTGTCTAGTTAAAGACCTATTACCTAATATAGCTAAGCGTTGCAAGACTTATATAGTAAAGTATATACTTCTTAATATACTTACTAGTAGCTCTAGTTATATAAATATCTTTAGTAAGGCTATTAAGCTAAACACAACTTTAAACGTTATAGAAGCTACTAAGCTAGAGACTACTAGAGAGATAGACTAAGAACGTAATAAAGAAGATAGCGCTACTAATAGTGTAGAGTCTATTAGCGCTAAGAATAAAGCGTTTAAGTAGTAGTAGTAGCGTATTCTTGCTATACGCAACTTAAAGTATATACTAGTATTAGAATACTAAGCTATGCTTAGTTAACTTAATATTAGGTAGTAGTTAAATCTACTTATACGCAGCGCTAAACTATAAACTCTACTTTAGTTATAGATAATAGTAGTAGTAAGAATAGTTAATAAGGCTACTAAGTAATGCAGGTATAGAAAGAGCTCTAAGAGTAATATATATACTAACTCTACTAGGTTAGATAAGACTAATAGAGCTACTATAATAATTATATAAGTAAGTTTACCTCTAATATAATATTACATAATAAGGTCTATTTTAAAATTATATAGTTTAAAAACCTTACAATTTTAGAATAAGCTTTAATAATATAGGTACTAGCTACGTACTATATAAGGCTACTATAGAATTTATAAGGTTTTAAAACCTTATAATTTTAGAAATGCTCTTACATAGAATAAAGCTAGTACCTACGTAAGATTATAGCTTAAATATATAGAATTTAAAAACTTTATAATTTTAGATATAGCCTTATATAATATATGCTATACGCGTAAGAGAAATAAAAATATTATAATTTTAAATATACCTTTATATAGACTTATACTAATATCTCTAGTTCTTTAATAACTAGAATATAGAGATATAAGCTATATAAAACGCTAAAGACTAGGCACGCTTAAAAGAGCTAGCGCAGTTATAGGTAGTTATCTAGTAGACTAATCTAGCTATTATTGCGTAAACTGTAAAGGCTTTAGTTAGAGTAATAGATATAGTTTACGTCTTTATATACTATAACGCAATAGACGCTAATATCTTACTACTATATAGTATCTACTATATTACTAACTTTTTAAAGGTTAATAATCTACTTTTTAATCTTTCTAAGCGCGCTAATTACTAAACTATAATCTTAATAACCTATAATACTCTATTAATATAACATAGTTATTCTACCTATAATACCTAGATAATAAACTATTACAGCTTAAGTCTTAAAGAAGTAGAGAAGTAGTATAATTAATATAAAGTCTATTCTAAGTTTACTAGTAACCTAGATAGTAGAGTAAGCGTACTTATATTAGATAAGGCTACTTATCTACGTAATAAGTACTTATAAGTGTTAAAAGTATTCTTATAAATTAATACTTATTTTAATATTCTTATAATAGCTACTCTAGTTTCTTAGCACTTCTATAGTTATCTAAGTCTACTAAAGCTTGTTTAAGACAAGAACTTAGATAAGAAGGCTTAGATAGCTCTTACTAAGACTAATAGTAACCTATACCTACCTAGTAGTAATCTTACTAAGTACTATTTAACTATAACTATCTTCTAAAAATATATAGTTAATAGTATTACTATAGCTACTAAGAGTCTTATTCTGCGTAGTGCCTTTAAGAATATACTCTTTATACGCACGTACTATACTAAATATATAATATATCTAGATAGAGATATTAATACCTTAGTAAATAAGCTTTCTTTTTACGTTACTATTTAACTCTATATTAAAAATAATATAATTAACTAGAGCCTCTATAATACGCGCGCTACTAAGCTTTTAAAGAATATTTATATCTTTTCTAAGAATATAGTTATAGACAAGACAAAGGTTATAAATTTAAATAGTAATATTATACGTATACTAAATTTAGTATTATTATACCTAGGTTTTATATATACTTTAAGTATATAAGCTATAAATAGTAACTCTTTTCTTACGTAGCTATAATAATCTAGTAACGCTAGGTAATACTATAAGTATCTCTATTTACTACTTAGTAACGTAGATACTAGCTACAAGAATATAGGTATTACTAGTGTACTACTTTATAATAAGGTTCTAGATATTAATAATATAGCTAGTCTTACTACTGCCTTTACTATTTACTTAGCCTATATTATTACTATTCTAAAGTTACTATAGAAATAGTATATTAAGAATAGCTATAAAGTAGTTATTTTTTATATAAATCTATTAGAGTAGAAGTTTCTTAATACCTTCTTTAATGTTATTAGCCTATAATCTACAGCTCTACTTACTTACCTTAATTCTATAATAAAGGCTTTAGTTCTCTATAAGTTTAATACTAATCTATATAAGTAGTATAATAGCTTAATAAATACTAAGTATAACTAGCTATGTAACGCAATCTACATTTTAAAGAATTAGACCTCTAGACTTAATATATAGAACTATACCTATTATATAATTATTATAGGTTTACCTAGCTCTAATTTAATATTTATCTAGATAGTTAGCTGCGTAGTTTATGTAGGCTAGAAACATAAGTATATTATTATTAAACTATATAACTCTAATATATATAATATTAATATTATATAGACTACTATAGATAATACGCTACTTATACTAGCTACTACTATAAATATTACTAAGGCATTTAACTAGACTAATTAGACTAAGAAGAATATAATAGATAAAGATAGACTTATTACTATAAGTATAAGTAGTATAGAGAGGTAGGTCTCTATTAATAGTAAGTTAAGAAATAAGAAGAATTCTAACTTTCTAGAGGCGTACCTTAATTTACTAGAGATAACACTAGATAACTTTCTTATTACTACATTTAATATAACCTATTTCTAAGAGGTCTAGGCGCGTAATAGTTAGATAGAGCCTACTATAGCCTCTATTAGTACTCTAAGTAAGAAGCGTAAGCTTATAGATAGTAATATAACTATTAGAGCGTCTTAGACTATAGTAACCTATACTCTAGTAACTATAATCTATCTAGCCTTCTAGAAAACTTAGCGCAGCGCTTATTAGCCTATTAAGTACTCTATATCTACTAACTAGACTATAATAGAATCTAAGCTAATTTATATTCTACTCTTAATTACTTATAGTTAGAAGGCACGTCTCTAGTACTAGAATAATATCTATAGCAAGCTACAGCATAGTAACTACTTACTTCTAGGTACAAGTTTTCTATATTACACTACTAAGATAACGCTTAATAAGATCTTAGCTAATTCTAATTACTAATATACGCCTATTCTAGTTCTAGGTTATTAGTATAAAATAACTCTACTTCTTAGTAATAACTTTAACAGAGGCGCCTCTATATCTTTACTAACTCTACTCTAGAGTATTAAGAATACTACTGCTAGCTTTACGCCTGCTAATACTAAAAACAACCTAGATAATATATTAGATAAAAATAGTAGTAATATAGATATTAATAATAAGTAGGTAGATAATAAGAAGGCAGATAGTAATAACTTTACTACGTTTAATAGTAATACTAAGATATATAAAGGTAAGAATATAGAAGAGAATTTAACTAGTAAGTACGTTGCTATAGATACTACGAACATCTAGCCTAATAAGTCTAACTAGACTAACAAGTCTAACTCTAAGCGTATTATTAAGAAGCTAAAGCTAGACCTAGTTAATAACCTCGCTAATAACTCTATTAATTACGCAGCTTAGAAAGTAGAGGCTAAGAAGCTTAAAAACTATAAGAAGAAGAATTATAAGAAGCTAGTAAAGTAGTAGAAAGTAGCGCAGGTAGCGTAGGCGTAGAGTAAATAGAATTCTATTATATAGATAGCGTAGATATAATAGAAGTATATAGAATAGGTAATTTTTATAAAGGTAAGAGCTCTAAATTATTACGTATACTATAGTAGTAAGACTAGTAATAGGTTTTAACTCTATAGATAAGAAAGAATAGTTAAATATTTATTTACTATAGAAAATGTTTGCCTATATTATATCTATTATAAATCTATATATACTATTTATAAGATTATAAGGTTTTACTACTAATCTATTATTAAAGTTTATAATTTCTTAAGCTACTTTTTACCTCTTATACTAGAGATAGGCTATATATAGAATTATAATATTTTATATATAAGAGTAGTAAAAAGTTTATAATTTTAGAAGTAGCTCTATACTTATAAAGTAGACATCTCTACGTACTACGTACGTATAGAAACAATATAACTAAGTACTATATATACTATCTACTATACTTAAATAGTACTATATATATCTAAGAGACTATAATTTTATATATAGTAGATTTAGCTAAATATATATATACGTAGTAGTATTATTACTAATGTATATTAATATAAAAGACTATATATTTATAAGTTAAGATATTAAAGGTAGTATATTATATATAGTAATATACAAACTAACGCGTATATATATAATATAGATATATTTAGAGATATAACTAAGTATTAGTAAACTCTATCTATCTAGTACTATTACTATAACACTATTGCGTAGTTAACTAGTCTATTTAATACTATACTCTAACTATAAATTAACTATCTATATACGCAAAAGTAGCATTAGAAGTACCTAGCAGCTAGTTACTAGTAACAAAATATATATTCTACTACGTAGTTAACTCTACGCGCTAATATAGATATAAAGCTAGACTATTAATAACTATACTATAGATAAGTATAGATAGCGTAGTGTTAGTTATATTTAGACTATTAAAGACAAACTTAAAGCAAATAGCTGTAGAGTAGATCTTAGCTTATTTAATAATAGTGTTTATAGCCTCTTATAGTAGAAGTTACTAGAAGTTATTAAGAATATTAGTAGTTCTAGTATAAACTATAATGCAAAATAGTTTAGTTTTATAGATTCTAAGTAGTATAGTATAGGTAAAATGCGTAATTTTGTTAGCTAAGACGTAGTTATATATTATAGTAGTAGTATTTAATATTAGTATGTAGATAATAAGTTAAGATAGTAGTAGATTATTAGAAAGTATAAGGTTATGCTTAGATAGGTAGACAGCGTTCTAACTAGTTAACTCTATAGCTATCTAGTTAGATTGCTATAGACTAATATATTTATAGTAGTTAGTAACAAAATGTTAAAGATTATTATAGTACGTAATAATAGCCTAGATAGCTAGATAAGTTATAACTTTAATACTAGCAAATAAGCTAAGTATAGAGTTAATACTAATATAGATAGTAGAAATTACCTTCTTCTATTAGTGTTAGTTATAGTATATACATACAAAGTGTAAATATAAACTAGTAATATAGTAGACGTATACTTATAGTAAGTAATACTTTATTATCTAGTTAGAGTGCTAGTAAAGCCTAATAGTAGTCTAATTAGAGTATTAATAGTAATACTAATAACTTTAAAGGTAGAATTAGTGTTAGCTATAGTAATAGTAATAGTAATATATTATATAATTAATAGAGAGTTACAAAGAATTAGAGATTTTAAATATAAAACTAGACTAAAATAGTAAATATAATAAGCGTAGAGCCTACTTATGTTACTATAGATATAATATATAATATAATTAATATAGTAAATATTATAAATTTTAGTTTAGATAATAGTATAAGATATAATAAGACAATTACTATAGAAATAAGTATATAGTAAAATAAAAGCACTAACTTATTTTACTACTAAGAGATAGTACACTATAAACTATATAGTAACTATATAAAGAGTACGCTTACTTTCTCTCTCTTTTACTTATATACGCTTTTCTCTACTTACTATAAACTCTATATTACTCTTATAATACTATGCTACTAAAGTACTCTAACTCTAAAGCCTTACTATATTTCTATAGATAGAATAGACTATATAGTTATCTTAGCTAGATATATATTAGTAGCTTTATTATAGATAATAATTATTACTCTATAACTAAGCACTATTTTTAAGCTAAGAAGGTAAAGAAGTTTAGCGACTATAAGAAATGTAAGACTATTCTTAATAACTCTAATCTATTTAAAGTAAAGTAAATTAGTAGCTAGGTTTAGAGCTTTAACACAGAAGAGTAGAAGCTTAGTAGAAATACTAATCTAATATAGATAAGTACTACTAATAGTAATAGTTGCTTAGAATATTATAGTTAAGAGCAACCTCTATAAGTTCTATAATTCTGCCTAGGCTCTAAAGCTTACTAATAAGCTTTTATCTACTAGAAAGAGACTACTATATAAGGCTTCTTATAGAGATAAAGTATAGAGTATTAGCTATAGTGCGAAAACTATAGTAGAGAGAGGTAGTAAGTATACTAGAAAGAACTTATTAGAAAAGGCTTTAGAGAAAGTGTACCTTTGTTTCTTAGATAACTAGTAGAGTAAGAAGGTATAAGGTAAGTAGTCTATATTAATAGCAAGTGTTATTATTAGATATAGCGTAAGAATATAATAGTAGAATAAGATATAAGCTATAAACTAGTTTAATACGCATACTCTCTAACTTTATACTATACCTAATTCTAGAATTATAAGTATTTAAGAAACTTATTAATTTTCTATATACTCTTTACGCTACTATTCTATACACTACCTTTTTCTATAGATATTATAGTAGCTAGATATTAATAAGTATAGTAATATTAAAACTACACTATAACTAATTATAAAATTGTAAGCTTTTAGTAAACCTTATAATTCTATATATACTCTTTAGACTATAGTACTATTTAGTAAACATTATAAATAATGTTATAGTAGCTTAATATTAATAACGTAACTACTAGTAGTACTAATACAAAGTATGCGTAGTCTAGTGCTTAAAATTACCTAGTCTAGAGTAAAGATATTACTATAGTTATAGCTATACCTATTCTCTATTTTAACTTAACTACTACTTACTAGCTCTAATAACTGTATTTGTCTCTAGAGCACTACCTTTTAACACTATTATACCTACTAGAACTACTTAGGTTATTAATATACTAGACCTTACTAGTAAGAGTAATAATATTATTATTATAGTAGATAATAAGTTACTAGCGCGCCTATATTACAGCGTTGTTATTAACCTTACGTAGAATAATACTTCTATTAACACTCTTACTATATATTATATATCTTTAATATATACTAGTAGTTACTATATAGACTACGTGCGTTTTAGTAAGCTTATAAGCGTAGTAGAGCTATATATAGTAGTGTTATCTTTAATAGTATAGAATAATACGTAGCTCTAGTCTAGTGTTATTTCTATTAACGTAAGGTAGTACTATATTATAGAACCTAACTTTATTACACAAAGAATTAGAGTTAGATTCTTTACTTTTGCTAACAAATCGCTAGCGCCTGCACTAGCTACCTACTACGTTTCTTTATCTTTTATAGCTATAATTATTTACACTTAACTATTAAAATACATCTCTAGATTTTAATAGTAGTATTGTAATTACATACGCTCTCTTTCTTAATACTTACTATACTTTATACACTATTATATATTATTATTAGAGTTACGCTAATATAAAGAGTTAAAGTTTGCGTATAACTCTAAGTAAGCTATATAAGCGTCTTATAGCGTATTAAGAACACTAAGTCTATATACGTTGCCTTTCTACCTACTCTTTAGTGTTAGTACTTCTATATTTACTTTACAACAGGTAGGCTTACTATATAATACCTAGCGCTTCTATTTACTAATTACTAGTCTTAGTGTTATTATTACTACAGCGCACGCTTACGTTACGTCTACTATCTACTATAGTAAGCTTATGCTAGGTATTATAGGTTACCTCTACCTACTTAAGATATACCTTATCTTAGTGTAATAAATTAACGCTTATAATACTTTATAGTTTACCTATATACAGCGTATCTATTATCTTTCTTATTAACGCTGCTGTATTAAACGCGCAGGTTTTGTTTTTTAGGTCTATATAACGCTGCGTAGGTTACTCTATTTACATTATTATAATGCCTGCGTAGATTACTCTATTTATATTATTATAACGCTTACGCTAGTTACCTTATTTACACTCTTACTACGCCTACGCTATTACCTTACTTAAGCTTTAGAGCTATTCTTACTAGTTACCTAATCTATGCTTTTGCAACGCCTATAAAGTTTATATTCTCTTAGTTTCTACTTTACTAGCGCTAGTTATCTAATCTCTATTACTACGTTATTACGCACGTTACTATATCTTCTTTACTTTATTTTAACTACGCGTTTTTCTGCCTATATTATTATAGTATATATATAAATACCTTATTTATGTTATCTAACGCTAGCTTATCTAGCGTATAAGATTAGAGAACGCTAATAGTCTCGCTAAGATAATTATGTTACGTCTTACTCTGTAGAAGACTAAGAGTAAGTATACTATATTTCTAGAGAATAACTTAATCTACTATAATAGAGTATTAGAAGAATAATATATATAGTTCTTTCTTATAAGTTATCTTAACTATGTAGGTTATTATATCTATTTTATCTAACTACATGCGCAGAGTACTTTTATACTATCTTATCTAATTTCTAATTTCTAATTGCGCTCTTCTTTATAGTTAGCTTACACTTCTACTATACTTATTCTTTAACTCTGCTTAGCCTTTATTAAACGTTAAATTCTATTTAGTTACTAATCTTCTTTGCTAGAGCTTACTAGAATAAATAAATCTAGTAATAATAGTTCTTGCTAGAGTTTAGTAGTCTAATTATTATGTTCTAAGGCGCCTATACCTATATTCTTCTTATCTTTCTTCTCTAAACTATTATTCTTATTCTTACTCTTATCTATTTTATAGATCTTACTATAAGCTACACTTATTACTATTTTAATACTTAGTATAGCCTTTCTAGTAATTAGTGCCTCTTTAATACTCTCTAGGTCTAGCTACTCTTCTAACGCTTAACTAGCTTTGCATATATTAGGCTTTTTCTTTCTTACTAGCTAAAGAAATAAGTCTAACTTACCTACGCGCAACACGCGTTTAAACTATTAGTTTAATATTTTCTTATATAGAATAAGAAGTAAACTACTCTAATCTAAGTTCTATATAATTATATACTACTACGTTACTAGTTTAAGTCTTGCGTAGAATGCCTTGTAGTCTACTCTAGATAGTAAATAGTAGACTAGCTAAATAAGTTCTATAATAGCTTTACTCTATACTTAGCCTTTACTATAATAGTTGCGTATAACGTCTCTACTAGCGCGCTTATCTTCTAGTTAGATCTACTCTATTTTACGCACGTACGCCTACCTAAGTAATACTATTACCTATTATACACTAATATAGATAGCTACTATTACTATCTTATACTTTGTATATATATTCTACGCAAAGTAGAAGTCTTAGTTTACCTTATCTTCTAGCGAACCTCTAGATAATATAGCTATAACTATCTAGAATTACTTAAAACTCTAATAATTACTAGATTATCTAATAAATAGAGTACCTTATTAGCGCTAGTTTTAAAAGAACTATTAGATATTATACTATAAACTAGCGTTGCTAAACTAGCGCGCCTTTACTAAAAACAAAGTTACTTTAGCGTATAGCGTATTTATAGACGTATAAAATACTCTATTACTATCTACCTTTCTACTAATTAGCTACGTAATTGTTATTTTATCTCTCTTTACTATATTATTATAGGCTTCTTACTCTTTCTATAGTATATCTACTATAGGCGCCTACAGCTCTATTAGATAGCGTTACTTTATTTATAGGTTTTACTAGATTACTATTCTACGCACCTCTATCTATTAATTATTATTTATAACTATTATTATATATATAATTTTCTATTCTATTATTACGTTCTATAGTAGACTATTATTCTTCTCTCTTTCTTTATTTTTCTACTCTTTCTTCTTCTCTCTAGCTACTATATCTTTCTCTCTAGTAACTACGTCTTTCTCTACTTTATATTCTACCTCTTCTTCTACTTCTCTATTTATATTCTTTTCTACACCTTTCTCTACCTTTTCTTCTACTTCTTAAATAACTTCTTCTCTTATTTTCTTTTTTACCTTACTCTACGCTTCTTCTATAATAGTTTCTAATACGCCTCTCTTTATATTATCTTTCTTAACTATTTCTTTATTATTCTTTTCTTCTTTCTCTACTATTACGTTAATAACTCTTACGCTAATAGTTAGATTATTTTATATATATTAAAGATATAACTAAATAGTTACGCTTCTATAGCGCCTAGAAATAACTAGTTTATTATTACTTAACTCTGCGCTATCTTTATTAGACTGTGTAGACAGGTCTCTAGCAGAGTTTCTACTAGTTAAACCTTTATTATAGAGGTTGCGTTTACTATTCTTTATATTCTACTACTTCTATTATAATTACTTTATACGCACTAGAGAGAACTAGTCTACTTAGCTCTAAGCTGCGCGTTTTCTTAATAGCACTACTTAGAAACGTAGTCTTTATACTAAAGGTAGAATACTATTTTTATTCTTAGACTTATACTCTATAAGTACTATTAATATATCTTTATCTAAGTCTTCTAGAGTCTTATTCTATAGTTTATTAATTCTATCTATTAGTGCGATTGCGTTGTACACTAAGCCTACCTAAAATTTATTATCTCTATACTCTAGTGTCTCTTTTACTAGCTATATAGCTACTAGAAGTAAATATACTATAAAAACTAGCTTATAAAAAGCATTATTCTCTATAGTAGAGATAACCTAACTAGCTAACTATAGAAACTTATCTCTATTAGTAGAGCCTATAAATGCGCGCGTAAGAAAGCGCGTATAGTGTTAATTTAAAAGTTTATAGGTATGCGTATTATAGAAAGCTATATCTTAGAAAGCCTTATTACTTTTCTATAGAAAGCTTTGTATACTACTATTAAAGGCGCTTATTACGTTTATAAGAATCTTACGTGTATTAGTAATAGAATATATAGGTATTAGTAGCTATATTATAGTTAATAGAAAGCTAGTATATAAGTAATTATATTTATTTAATAATGCGTGTAGATGTAATAGTAAGAATAGAGTCTATAGTAACGCCTAGATTTACCTAGCTACTAGAGCTTATACTAGCTCTAACGTTTAACTTATAGTACTACGCCTCTCTATATTAGACTGCGCGTTATGCGCTATTACTATACGTTTTATAACCTATGTTTAACCTACGTATAATCTATAGTCTTTAAACTATAGAATAACTTCTCTAAGTATTTAATTATTACGTAACGTATTATATTCTTATATACTACTTCTACTACTTTATAGTTCTACTAGCGCATATCTATACGCATTTTAATAACTTTTATAAACTACTTATAGACGTTGCGTAGCGCTATATAATTATACGTATTACTAAAGAGCTTAACACTATTACTTACTAGCCTTGCAACGTTTAGCTACTCTCTTACCTTACTAAAGCTATCTCTGCGTTATTTAAGTTTATAAATAGCTTTACTTATACTATTACTTTATATTACTATATATACATAACTAGATAAGGTATTTAGAGGTATTACAAAGATAAACACTAATAGGTTAACCTATAGAGGCGTAGTAAAAACGTAAGAAAGAAGTGTATTAACTCTTCTAACACTATATAGATAGCTAGTTAACCTTACTAGCGTATTTTTATAGTATTAGAGTAGCTTACTTTTATTACTCTTAACGTCTCTACTCTACCTATCTTAGTAGATAAGATATATAATAGCCTTGCTGTCTAACTAAATAGTCTCTAGAAATAGAATACTATAGCTACTACCTAATAAACTATTAAAGAAAAGCTTTATTAGGTTCTAGATCTCTAGATTAAGCTAAGCTATTTTAAGAAATAGCTATATAGTAGTGTCTAGGTAGAGCTGTTAGCAGCACGTAAGCCTTCTCTAGTAGACGTAATCTCTCTCTCTAGCGCTAAATCTAATTTCTTTTTTACACTCTAGCATATCTATAACGCTTTATAATCTCTTATTAAGCGCGTCTAGTAGATAGCTAAATAATCTAATATTAGAAAACTAGCGCTAGAGCTTCTAGAGCACTATAAGATAGAAATAGATAGTAATAAGTAACTTCTATATGTTAGCTACTAGTTAGTAACTTGTAAGAAATATACCTAGCACCTTATTAGAGTGCTCTACTATCTATAGAACTTATCTAAGTCTATTAAACTACTATCTTACCTATTTAGCTTTAACTAAGAGTATGCTATAGAACTTCTAAAGGCAATTATATAGAAACTGCTATCTAAGAATAAGAAGTAGTAACTTAAGGCTGCTTACCTAGACCTATAGTTAATATTATTAGATTATAAGATTAGTGTAAATAAGAAAGATAGTAGTTTACTTATTACTATTACTATACTTATACTAAAGCTAGACTATCTTAGTAGAAGCTAGACCTCTACGTAGTACTTTTTCTAAGTACTATTAGAGCTTATTACTACGTTAAAGATACTTATACTACTTGCTTTATATAATAAGTATTAGTCTATACCTAAGTTAGATCTAGAGCGTTGCCTAACGCTATATTTACTAGTATAAGCTAAGGTAAAGCGCTTTCTATAGCTTACTACTCTAGATACATACGTAACTCTAATAAATTAACTACTAAGAATATAGACTCTTATAAGAAAGATAGTATTCTAGTGTAATACGTTTAGTCTTATAGCGTAGAATAGAGACTATCTTTTTATTAACTAGTAGAGTCTTACTCTTACTAGCTTTAAGTCTCTAGGTAAGAGTCTATACAAAACTACTTATATTACATTATTTTATAATATACTACTACTTAATATTAACGCATAAAGTTGCGTCTATAGTAGCTTAACTAATCTTTTATAATTATTACTAGATACTCTAATTAACTAGCTATCTAAGCTTTCTACTAGGTATAGCTTCTTAAAGTACTCTACTAACTAACTTAGACACTAAAAGACCTAGCTTCTCTAGTAAGTAAGTAGAGAGGCTGCTTTACAGCAACGCTTTCTTAGTATAACTATACCTATTACCTAGTATAGTTCTTCTATATAGGCGTATATAGATAAGGTGCGTTAATTTAAAGAAATCTTATTTACCTTAGTACACTTTACTAGTAGCGCATCTACTTATAGAATAGAAATTACCTCTATTCTATATAAGAATAATTTTAGTAGAAAAGAAACCTAGAGTATCTATATAGACTATAGTCTTGTTATATTTGTAACTACGTACTATAAAGGCTATAGCTATAGTAAGAAGGTTAAGACTATCTACTACTACGTCTCTACTAAAGTTAGTAAGCTTATTATATACTTTCTAGGCCTAGTCTACCTCTTTATTAGCTTAGTGTAGAGACTATACTACTAAACTCTAGGCGCTTTGCCTTTTCTCTAGAAGCCTCTATAAGAGATAGATATATAGGTAAGTAGTAGTAATAAGAGTAATATAGCTCTTAATAATAATAACGTTTCTAAAGATAGAGATACTAATATAGAGCTTTTAGAGAGAACTTTAGTTAAGTAGAAGAAATATTAGACTTAGCTATAACAGCTAGCTCTAGTTCTATACAATCTAGATAGATTTTAGAGTACTAATTAGATCTACTATATTCTTTAGAAATATAGTTAGCTCTTTATAAACGTAGCCTTAGGTATATAAATATAGTGTTACGCCTATTCTACTATCTACTATAAGCTTATAAGAGACCTAGTAGCTAGTAAATTTATTAATATACTATATTAGAGCGTAAAGTCTACTACTAATAACGCCTACGCTTAGTAGTCTAGCTATACACTTTAGATAGAAGAGACTAGGTATAGCTAGCTATTTCTTAAGTTACCTATATAAATATAATAGAAGCGTAATTAGTTTTGCGCTATTAGCGTAGATTAGCACTATATTCTAAGCTTTTTATTTATAACTAGTAGCTAAAATACTTCTTTCTATATAAAGAAGACGTATAGAACCTAGTACCTTGCGCAGGCTAGCTAGTAGCATAGAGCACTAACTACGTTTAATCTTCTAGCTAAGTTTTGTAGTCTTATTAGTAATCTAACTACTAAGTTCTATAGCGTTTAGGTAGACGCTCTTTAAGCTATTATTAAAAGGCAGCTCTAAATTCTTATTGTTATAAGTATAGGCGCTAGTAAGAGTTTATTATTTATACTTTCTATAGCACTTACGTCTAGTAGACTTACTATTATAGTTGCGCCTCTTAACGCTCTCTATAATAACCTTTATAACTATTATAAATAACTAGATATTAAGTCTACTAACTAGAATAGCACCTATCTATTCTACTTAGCTAAGATTATACTTATAACACTAGAAGGCGCTAATAGTAATATATTTAGTTACTTTCTTAATAAGAAACGCGTAATATAGAAACTTAATTACGTTGTTATTAATAAGTATTACGTTCTATTAGAGAGTTTAGAGACCTAGCGTCTGCTTATACTAAAGTTAAAGTATATAACTAAAAAGAATACCTAGGTTATATTTATAATAGCTACTCTACTATCTAACTAGAAGTCTATATTTATGCACTGCGCGTAGCTAAATAGTAGATTTCTTACTTACTTTTAAGCGCTGCGTACTACTTAGTATAATATTTACTACTACGTTTATAACTATAGCTCTAACGCGCTATAGTCTATAATCTATAATCTAGTGTAGTAGAAGCGTGTAGAATATAGCTCTACTACCTAGATTATAGTATACTATCTAACTATAAAAGCTACTACGTAGATAGTAATATTTTTGCAGTATAAGCTATTCTACTACAAAATAGGTTCTAACTAGCTTAAGGTAGACTAAGTGCGTTCTTTTGCCTATAGAACTATTCTCTTATACACTACTATAAATATGCTTAGCCTTAGGCTTAATATACCTAGCGTCTATATTATTATTTATATAGAAATATACTACTTCTTAATATAATATACGCAAGAAAGTAGTTATAGAGAGAGAGTAGAAGCGCTAAGTAAGGCTATTATATTATATTCTCTCTACGTGTCGCGTTAGAACAAGACTACCTAGCACCTCTCTTATAATCTTAAGCCTACTACAAAAGAGTTTCTTATTACTACTAACTACTATTACTTAGTGCTTAATTAGTATATAGATAGGTATAAAGACTATCTTTACTATAAGTTATATAAGAAGGCTTATAATATATATAAACTCTGCAAAGGTTATAAGAGGCGTCTATCTACTATAGACTCTATCTCTAATAATAAGCTTACTAAGCGTTAGCTATAGGCAGCTAAGACGCTCTAGGTTAACTAGTTACGTACTATAGGTGCTTATAGCGCTTTAGACTGCGCTATTACTCTAGTAGATCTTAAGTAATATATTTAGGCTTAAGCTACTACTTTGTGTATACTCTATCTTTATAAGTAGAGCTAGTTAGAAGAGTAAGTATATAATAACTAGTATAGATATAACTCTAAGTAGGTTACTATTTTTAAGTAACTAGAGAAGAAGTAGCTGTATACTATTAAATAGAAAGACTTTTTAGAGTATAACGTATATTACCTTTCTTAGGCACTCTATAACTAATAGGCAGAGAGCGTAGATACTATAGAGTTCTATTATAATTATAGCTATAGCTAGTATTAGTATTCTAATATACTTAATTTAGTAGTAGCTATAATGCGTATAGTTAATAATAGGTAGGCTCTTAAGTATATAGATAGATATATAGTAAAACTTAAACTTTTAACCTTACCTACTAATAAGAAGCTAAACGTTATTCTTAGTAAGAAGGTTAAAATTAGGTATATTAAAAGTAGTGTATTTATTAACTACTTTCTTTACGTCTCTATCTATAAAGGCTGCACTCTATAGATATAAAGCGTTTTACCTTATATATATATAGGCTGCCTCTAGTTTAGAACTAAACTATAATCTACGCTATAGTTATTACCTAGGTAGTTAGAGTAATTACGCGTAGGTTACTATAGTAGTTTTACGCAGGTTACGCCTATATAGTATTATATAACCTACTCTTATTCTTTATAATATTCTTTACGTAGTGCACTACGCTACTCTACTCTACCTAAAGAAGCTTAGTAGAGGTATAAGCTCTAGTAAGTTAGAGCTAAGTAGTTTATACACTAAGCTTTACGTTAATCTATAGAACTACTAGAAGCCTCTAGGCAGAGAATATAGTAGGTAGAGAGCGTTAGTAATCTAAGATAGCCTACTCTAGGTAATTTAGCTTACTTAAATTTAACTATATTATTAATTATGTCTACATTAATACTATAAGCTACTCTAAATACATTATTAATTATCTCTATTTAATACTATAAGCTAATCTAACTATATTATTAATTATCTCTATTTAATACTATAAGCCTATCTAACTACATCTTTGCTTATCTTTACGTTAATACTATAAGCTAATTTAACTACTTTACTAATTTCTTAACGTTAATACTGTAAGCTAATTTAACTACCTTATTAATTATCTTAACATTATTTCTATAAGCTAATTTAACTACTTTATTAATTATCTTAACGTTATTTCTATAAGCTAATTTAACTACCTTATTAATTACCTCTACCTTAATACTATAAGCCTAATCTAATTATACTATTCTCTACTCTAAGTATAAGAGCTAGTTCTAAAACTACATAATTAATTAGCTATAGTTAGTAGAATAGTCTTAGACATAGTAGGCTTAAAGGTGTAGCTAGAGTAGTAACTGTGCTTATTACTTACCTATATAAAGCATAACTATAATAGTATTACTATATACTATAAAGTTAGTATTAGGTATTAAAATCTAGTTACTGCCTTGCAGTAGCGTTTTGCGTTAATCTAGCTTTCTTAGCTTCTTTTCTAGCAGCGCCTTTAAGCCTCTCTCTAGTAGATAGTACTACTTCTTAATAGTTAGCCTTACTACTTAGTAAGCTATTCTACGTTTATTTACTATAGATATTTAAGTAGATACCTAGTACTTCTTACTACGTAGTGTAGATGCGCAGTAATAAGAACGTATATCTAGATTAATACACATATAATAGCGAATTCGTAATACTATTTATATATAGTAGCTTTAGTAAAGGCTCTTAGTAGAGAACCTAAGTCTACTTTTATAACTAAGTAGAAAGGTAATATCTTCTGCGTAACTATTATTTACAGCCTACTATAGAATAGTGTTATCTTTCTCTATAATACTATTAAAAGATGTATCTTTTTTAATAAAAATATATATAAGGTTATATTACTATCTCTTAAAAGTATGCTAAAGTAGAGTCTTATCTAAGAAGACCTTATTTAGTTAATAGCTATAAGCTATTATATACTTAAGAATATTATTTTAGAAAATATATACAAGGTTATATTACTATTTCTTAAGAGTATACTAAAGTAGAGTCTTATCTAAGAAGACTTTATTTAGTTAATAGCTGTAAGCTATTATATGCTTAAGAATATTATTTTATAAAAAGGTATTAAGCTTCTTTAATATCTTTTAATTAAGATACGCATATGTCTAAGTATAAAACATTATCTTAGTATAAGAATAGATATAGTAAGACGTATAAGGCGCTTAAGGTCTAGTTTATAATAATATATTTACTTACTATTAGCTTAAAAAACTATAGAGGTATAGCTATCTAATTAGTTATTAAAGTTACGCGCGCTATTATCTTCTTCGTTACTTATAAAAGCTTACTATCTATAGCTTAAGTTTAATATAAGGCGCTAATATAATATACCTATAGTATACACTACTTATAAGAAAGCTATACTATCTACTTATAGGCGTAGAGAGAGAGAAAGCGTTTCTACTCTTCTATTAAATTCTCTTCTTATATACGTAGTTATACTTTTTTATTAAGATAATCTAACTTCTTATAAGAGTAGAAGTTTCTATATCTTAGATTTTAATAGTAGCTTTCTAGGCTTTTATCTCTATAGAGGTAGTTTATACTAATTTAGTAATCTTAATAATAAGTAGTTCTTTGTAGTTAGAAAGACGTTAAGTGTAGAACTTTTTTATAGTAGTCTTATAGTCTTCTTTTAGAAGCTTTACTCTTTATACTTTTAGCCTATCTCTTACTAGCTAGAGTCTAACCTTTAAGATTAATACTTACGCCTCTATTTCTTTATCGCTAAGTTGCGTAACTACTACTTTATACTCTATACTATTTTTTAGATAGTGCCTAATAATATCTTCTATATCTATCTTTATTATTTTCTTAGTAGAGCCTGCTATACTATAGTTATACGCAGAGATAACCTAGTTACTTAGTTAATTAGAGACGCGTTTATAAAGAATAGGTATACTAATTTACTAAAGTGCTTAAGAGAGAAGTAATATAATAGTAACTATATAGAGTTTAAAAGTATAGTGTTAGAGTAGTAAAAGATTAGGTAAGAGTAATTAATGCTTATACCTGCGCAGCTCTCTAGAGTAGCAACGTAGAAGGTATAGAAGAGTATACTTAGAGGCGTAGAGGTAGAAGCTATTACTTAGATAAGCAACGTTAAGGTTGTAGAAGTAGAGTTATCTAGTATAGAACCTAATATTAATACAGTATCTAGGTTAATAGGTACGCTTTTCTTTTTCTTTTAGATACTACTAATAGTAGTGTTATCTAAGAGCTATGTGCCTAGAGCTTTAAAGTACTTAATAGTATAGTAGGCAGCATCTTATCTAGTAGCTTTCTTAGATAAAAAGAGGTTTAAGATAGAGCTAAAGAGTTAGTCTTTGCTATTAATAGTAATAATATAAAAGAAGCGTTAGCTAGATTAGTAGTCTATATATATAGGTTATAGTCTTCTTTAGCTTTTATTTTAGGTATTACTATAGTAACGCTAGAGTAGTTATATTAGAACTAATAGCGCAACTCTATTATTAGGTTCTTATTACCTCTAGTAGAGCTAAAATTATTAATACTCTGTAGAACGCTCTATTTTCTAAATAGTAGAGTAAGTTAGAAAACTCTTATTCTATTATAGATATCTGTATATTTTCTAAGGCACGCTGCTAAGGTAGTAAAACTTATAACTATAGTAGTAGTATATATACTAATATCTTTAAGTAAATTTAACTATATTTCTGTATTAGGCATATTACTACTCTTCTTATACTTACTACTCTAGTTACTACGTATACGTCTTACGTATGCATTATAAAATAGAAGACTTACTAATAGTAGCCTCTACTATAAACTTTAAGGCGCACTACTTATAGAAGTAGTAGTACTAGTCTAGTAGAGAGATAACGCCTTACGCCTACGCACTTATTACTGCTACCTACGCGTTAATATAGCCTTTAGGTACGCAGTACTACTTCTACGTAGTAGTCTTTAAAGCTATTAGAGATAGCTACTAAATTACTTCTAAGTAATAGTTTTTAAAGCTATTATAGATAGCTACTAAAAGTTACTACTATTTAGTAGACGCTAGTTAAGAACGTGTAGCTAGTAGCGCTTACTATTACTATAAGCTATAGTAGTAATACTTCTTAGTAATCTATACTTACTTATTCTTTAAGCTAGTGTAAGAGGTTATTAGCTTAATTATTAACTATTCTATTTTTAGCGTAGATAGTTAGAGTTAGTTCTTTCTATATTATAACCTTATTAAAGGCCTTTAGATGTTAAAAATTTAGTAATATATTATAAGCTTTCTTATATTATATTACTAATATATCTTATATAATATAATAGAGAAGAAGATACTATCTAGATAGGTCTTAGAAGAGCTACTAGTCTTAGAAATCTTCTTGTAAGTAGACTTTGTATATTTAGTGCCTACTATTTATTAGACTAGAATCTACCTCTAATTTATTATATAATATAGTTAGGTAGTTTGTAGCTTATTAATTAGATAGCAGAGCTTTTCTTACGCTAGGTTAGTATTAACGTAGAGTAGTAGTAGAAAGAAGCGTATTATCTACTCTTAGTATCTTTATACTAGAAGTAGCTTACACTATATAGCTACTAATAAAGCTACTAAATAAAATAGTGTTAGTTCTCTACCTTATCTAGACGCTACTTATTAAGTCTAATCTTAATAACGCTATTAAGCTATTAATTACTAATAAGTACTAGAAGAACTATAAGAAGTTATAGAAGAACGCTAAGAACTAAGTTAAGCGCTATACCTATTATAGTTAATAAAGAGCTAGAGATTATTAATATAGTTAGTAATAACTAAGAGATAGAGCCTAAGGCTAATCTCTCTATAGAGGTAGTAGTTAGTGTAGGTTTACCTAAGCGCTTAAATATTATAGTATAATCTAAGAACTGCTTATATAGTATCTTATCTATCTTCTTCTACTTATTTGCGCTAGTAGCGCTAAGGTGCTTATTAAGTATTTTAAAGAGTAGTAGGTATAGTAGGTAGTTTTTTATATTATATCTAAGTAAGAAACTATTAAAGCTAAAGTCTTTTACTCTCTTGCAGGTTCTAGTAACTAAATCTATTACTTTCTAGGTATTCTGCGCTTTACTAAACTAAATAGGTTTTATTTAGCTTAATTAATCTAAGTTTAGAATGCTTAGAAGTAGGTATAAATGTAGACTATAAGACTATTCTCTTTTATAATAATAATTTAATTAAAGTAAAAGAGATATTGCTATACTATCTAATATACTAAGTTACTATTATTTAAGTTATCTTTGCCGCTTATAGATAGGTTCTTAGAATTCTACTAGTAGAAGTTCTTGCTCTAAGAATTCTCTTTCTACTAAATTACTACTATAATGCTCTAGTGTTTAGTACAGACTTGTAAAGTTAGAGACTATCTACTAGAAGAAAGTAGTATTCTTAAAGTAATATATAAAGTATCTTTTATATACTAAGAACCTATAAGCTATGTACTAGATTAATACTCTTACTCTTATAAATTAAAAAGAGGTTCTAGATATAACTATTTAGCTTCTTAACTTAGATTATTAATAAGCTTCTTCTTAATCTACTTTACTATTAGAATATATTTCTTCTTAAGCTTAGCCTTATCTTCTTTCTCTAAAGTCTTATTATAAGTAGGCTTACGCTTACTATTAAGCGTGCGCTTACTATAGGCTATAGTTAGAGAAAGAACTTTATTATTATCTATAAGACCTTAAAAACTATTACTATTAGTATTCTTAGAGATAGCTTTCTCTTATAAGAAGCAGCTAGGCTATAGTTAGAGAGAGAACCTTGTTATTATCTATACAAAGATCTAAGAAACTATTTATTAGATTAAGAACACTACTATTATAATAGCGTATTATCTTTAAATAATTATTAACTATAATAAGGTTCTTATTCTAGATAAGAGTAAGGTTATTAAGTATAGCTATAAGACTTTAAGAACTATTGCTATTAGCGTCTTTAGAGACTACTTTCTTCTTATAAGAAGTAGCTAGGCTATAGTTAGAGAAAGAATCTTATTATTATCTATAAGACTTTAAGAACTATTACTACTAGCATTCTTAGAGATAGCTTTCTTCTTATAAGAGGTAACCTTAGCGCGCAAATAAAGCGTTGTAGGCGTTAAAGTAGAAGAAGTAGGCGTTATTTTCTAACTACGTAGAGTTAATAGGCTCTATTAAGAAAGATAGCTACTTTATTAACCTAAGGTGCCTCTTTATAAGTGTCTAACTACTTCTTTTTATAAGTAACACTTCTAGAAATGCGCTAGATAATAATAGGTAGCTTAATATATTTTAAGATGTTAGTAGTAGTAGCACCTATAAAGAGAAAGAAAAAGTTATTAGATTTTAAGAATTTCTTTCTACAGGTAGGTCTAGTTAGGTAACTATTATATTTATCTACTCTAGTAACTAACTTACTAAAAACGTTTATAGCGTATTAAGATAGTTATATTTAGTTATCTTTTCTAAAGAGATTTTAAACATACTAAGCTTATAAGAAAGTAGAGACGTTCTAGAGTAGAAAAAGAAAGTATAGGTTATCTTATTTCTATAAGTGTCTACGCTTTATACGTATTCTTGTTTTTTTTAGTAAAATTATCTATACTAATAATACTATTAAGTAGTATACTTATATAATAAAGTTGTATATAAAGTATAACTACTAGAAAAAGAGCTAGCGTTCTTAGAAAAACCTATATAATAGAGCACGTAGAGTTAGATAGCCTAAAAAGAGAGGTATAGTTACTATATAGAATAGTAGCGCTATCTTAAGTAACGTTAGTATCTACGTAAGAGGTAAGTAGTCTAAAATAGTAGAGAGTAGTTAGGTGTCTTTTACTAGGTCTTATATCTACTATCTAATAATATCTCTAGTATTCTTATCTACTATAATAAAGAGTAATAAGATAGAGATAGGTATATAAAATCTTAATAGAAGTTAAGATTCTTACGTTTATAGTAAGTAGCTAGATAGGTATAGAACTAGTAAGGTTTTATAATTTAGTAAGCTTAAAGAGCGTTTTAGTAGGTTCTATAATAAGTAATAGAAGTTAAGATTCTTGCGTTTACAGTAAGTAGCTAAATAGATATAGAACTAGTAAGGTTTTGTAATTTAGTAAGCTTAAAGAGCGTTTTAGTAGGTTCTGTAATAAGTAATAGAAGTTAAGATTCTTGCGTTTACAGCAAGTAGCTAGGTAGGTATAGAACTAGTAAGGTTTTGTAATTTAGTAAGCTTAAAGAGTATTCTAGT
The DNA here is from genome assembly GCF_024043145.1 of Alternaria conjuncta. Taxonomy (NCBI): domain Eukaryota; kingdom Fungi; phylum Ascomycota; class Dothideomycetes; order Pleosporales; family Pleosporaceae; genus Alternaria; species Alternaria conjuncta. The sequence goes on along the minus strand of NW_026250102.1, from coordinate 6,538 downwards.
AAGTTCTATAATAAGTTATAATAAGACTCTAAGCTAGCCTAATACGCTACCTTATCTTTAATTATATCTTATATACTATTAGAATCTATCTTCTTGCGTACTTAGGTCTTCTTTAAAAGATATTACTTATACGTTCTATACGCGCGCTATATAGTTTTCTAGCTTTCTATATAGCTAATAAAGATGTCTAACTAGTAGTGTCTTATTATATAGTTTAGGCTAAGAAGATATATATATATATATAGTAGTTTCTTAAGTAGTGCTAACATCTTTAAAATAGTATAAGCAGTGTAGCTATAAATATTAATTATTACCTTATTCTTATTAACTAGCTACTATAACGTTCTGTAGACTTATAGAGTAGTAATAGTATTCTCTTTTAGAAGTAACTTTAGAATATAAAGTTAATCTTACTCTAGTATTTTCTTAAGAATATCTAGAACGTTAGTGCTACCTATATTAGCTTATATTTTTTTTTAGTGTGTAAAAGTATAGTATTACTTAAATTTAAGATTAAGGTTTAGCTAGTAGCTAGAGGTAACTAGAGTTATAAAGAGAAAAGCTTTACGTATAACTAGATAGTTCTAGAACTATTTATTATTAATTAGATAACTTTAGCGTTAGACTCTTAAGGCGTATAAGACGCTATTATATATTATTATCTTTAGTTAACTATAAAGAATATAATAGTTAAAATAAGACCTCTTAAGCGTGTAAATTGTACATATATATAGCATGTATTACTAAGAACTTAGGTATTAGATTCTAAAATAGACGTAAAGAGAGTAAGTTAAGCCTCTTACTATATAGGTAATATAACAAGATCTTATATAGTAGTCTAAGAAATACGTAATAGTTATAGTTATACTATTATATTAATCTTTCTACTCTTATTAGTAGTAGATTATAAAGAGATAGCTATTCTTAAGGCTAACCTAATAGAAAGAATTAGAGAGTAGGTTAGAGAGTTCTAAGAGTAGAGCCTAACTTTAGACTCTAGTACGTAACCTGTAGCTTAATATAACCTATAGCTTAATATAATCTATAGCTTAACGTAACCTACTACCTAACGCTTAAGATTACTAATTAGCGAGATTCTACTAGCTTAGTTTACCTAGGTAATCTAACTAGGTAGTTAGGTCTCTATTAAGAAACTACTATAGTAGTATATACTATAGTTAGTCTTATATATTAGCCTATATCTTATCTTTAGTATACAAGAGCATAGTGCTACTTAGGTTTAAGTTTAAGATTCTAGTGCTTATTATAAGGCTAAAGAGGTTACCTATTTAAGAATATTATATATCTATAAACTTTTAATTAGAAGAAAGCTTCTACGTAGTTAGATATTAGCTTTTATTCTTTAGAAGCGCGTTATTTTTCTTAGGCTTTAGAAGAGAAAGAGAATTAGGCTCTACTTTATATACTCTTTAAAATTCTTACAGATATTCTTACCTCTATACTTTAGCTCTAATAGCGTAGAATTAATACGCTTAGTGCTATTACTCTTAGCTTTAAAGAGAGAAGTAAGAGAACAGAACTATTATCTTCTTTATTATCTAACGCTGTAATATCTAGTAGATAGTCTTAGCTAGCATCTTAGAGTTCGTGTATCTAACTATAGTTATCTTCTAATAGTAAGTATTATATTGCGCTATTAGAAAATAGAGTTCTTTAGCGTAGAACCTTATAATAGTGTTAGATAGAATTCTAGTAAAGTTATTAGCAAATTTGCGCAGCTTCTTGCTATTTACTATAACCTCTACTATAAGGCTAGAGTAATCTAGGTATACTATTATTATTTAACTTTTATACTAAGCGTTAGAGAAAAGATAAGAGTAAGAAGTAGATATAGAAAGTAAGCGCTTCTATAAAGAGATAAAGCCTTACACTTACACGCTGCTAGCTATTATATATACGTTACCTATAAAAATCTAATTACTACCTTACTACTTAATAAGCTATTCTATATTAGCCTACTTTAGATTTTTAGATAGATGTCTAGCGTATTAAGTAGCGTTGTATAGATAAGCTATTCTAATAATATAAGCCTAGTTTAATATAAGAGTAATAGCGAGTTTGTAATTATCTTTGCGTATAGTAGCTAATAACAACCCGTAGAACGTAGAATTATACCTTAATAGTAAAAACCTAGGTATCTTATAGAGCTTAACTTCTAGAAACGCGCTTTCTTTATTAGTATCTAATAATATCTAAACATTCTTACTATTAATATATTTCTTAATAAATTTCTTATACGCAAAAGTATTTCTATATTAGATATTATAGCTATAAACTAATTTCTCTAGACTCTTAAAGTTAAGAAAGAACTAGTACTCTTTAAGAATCTATCTTCTAGTTCTATAGAGAAGTAATTTGCCTATAGATAGATAAAGCTCTAGCTCTTACTACATATTCTAGAAGATCTATAAAGAGAATATAATCTAACTCTATTAAAGGCTCTTAGTGTAGCCTCTATAGTTACTTATAGCTTTATATTCTAGCTCTAGAAGCGTTATTATAGCTATTACAGTTACGTATTACCTAAGAGTCTAGCTCTAGAAGCGTTATTATAGCCTTTATAGTTACCTAAGGCCTAGTATCTAGCACTGCGTAGGCTTATTATACTCTTTAGTAGATAAGAATCTTAACTATAGTTAGCTTATCTCTATTAGTAAGATACTACTATTTTCTCTCTATCTCTTAACGCGCTTAGTCGCTATAGAGAAGGCTAGAGAAAGTAGATTAAGAATACAGAATCTCTTGCAGTAATATCTAAGATAGTTATAGCAATTTCTTCTAGAGCGCCTCTAGCAAACTCTATTAAAATAGCCTTATTTACTACTTCTTATAGTTTGTTATTATTAAGTTCTTAAATAAAGTAGAGTTAGATGCTTATAAGCTATGTCTATCTACTAAGTAGACGTCTTTAATAGTAATAGTAGAGGTACGTAGTGTTTAGAGAGAGAGAGAGAAGAGAAAGGTTAAAAAAGGTTTTAGAGAACGTATCTAGGCTTATAGAAACTTTAGCCTAGCGCGCTAGCTACTAAAGTAAAGGTCTATACACTCTTTCTTCTCTTAGGCCTTACTTATTCTATTCTACTACTTAAAGGCTTGCTATATAGACAAGTAGATTAATTTCCTCTAGTATAAAAAGATTACTTAACCTTACTACTACTAATTTAGAGATAGATATAGTAGATTTAGTTCTAGTATATCTAGTTAGATAGTTAGAGAGCCTTTAATAGCCTGCAGCGCTTTCTCTTTACATCTCTATTTCTTCTCTTAAAGTTTAGACTTATATTATTTTAAAGAATCTTAGAGTTATCTAAGAATACATAAGACGCTAGTAGCTTCTTTCTAAACTCTTATATTAGTAGAAGTAACCTATACTAAGTTAGTAATCTTAATAATAAGTAGTTTTTTATATTTAGAAAGAAGTTAAGTGTAAAACTCTTTTATAGTATTCTTATAATTCTCTTTTAGAAGCTCTACCTTCTATACTTATAGTATATTCTTTACCTATTAAAGTTTATACTTTATATATAATACCTACACTTCTATTTCTTTATTAATAAGTTGCGTAATTACCTCTTTAAACTCTATAATTTATTTAATTATACGTATAGTAATAGTCTTCTATAGTAACTTTCTATTAGAATGTGCTATACTACTAATACGTAGAGATAATCTAGTTACTTAGTTAATTAGAGACGCGTTTGTAAATAGTTATACTAGATAGCGTAGAAAATAAGTTATTAGAGCTAGTGCTTATTATTATAGATTGTAAGAAGAGTTTTAAGTTACTTAACGTTAAGATTATAAGCCTAATAACGTTAGTATTAGTACTAGAATGCGTTATTTTATTCTTTTAGGCCTATATAGAAATAGAGGTTACCTTAGTAGTAACTACTAAGCTTACCTTAACTAGCTGCGTAGGCCTAAGAAGGTCTTCTAGAGAATTACTAAGAACGCTATTATAGTCTTCTACTAGTGTTACTAATAGTAAGCGTAGAGATCTCTTTTTTACTTTTTTAAGTTTCTAATAGATAGCTTCTAAGCTGTTAATTAAAGCGCGCGTTATTAGTATAGCTATCTCTAGCTTACTAGCGCCTCTTACCTTCTATATCTTCTAGTAAGAAATTATAGGTACCTATCTCTAAATAGAGTTCTATTCTAGAGCGTTCTTAAGCGTAGCTATTACTTATATAGGCTTTTAGAACCTTTCTAAAGAGATAAGCTATACGCGATACTTACGCAATAAATAAAATACTCTTACTCTAGACTATTAGCCTTCTATATCTCTTAGTAAAGAATTATCTACGCTTAGCTCTAAGTAGAGTTCTTTTTCTAAGCGTTCTTAAGCGTAGCTATTGCTTACATAGGCTCTTAGAATCTTTCTAGAGAGATAGGCTATACGTAATACTTACGCAATAGATAAGATACTCTTACTCTAGACTATTAGCGCTATCTATAAGACGCGTTCTTAGAGAGAATAGCTATATAGAAGAATAAAAAAACTAAAGCGCGCTAATATTTCTCTAGAGCTTAATAAGGTTAGTATAGAAAAGAGTTTAGTATTTGCACTACTAGTTCTTTTACTATAGAGCTTACCTCTTCTTACGCGCTATTTCTATAGGTACGTATAAATTTACACTCTTTTACTCTTAATAGAAACTAACCTAGATAACGCTATTAGACTATCTATTACTAGTGCTAGGTACCTATAGCTTTAAAGTAGTTAATATTATAGTAGATAGCGTGTTGTCTTACAGCTTTCTTAGAGAAGAAGAGGTTAGAGATAGAGCTAGATTACCTAGTTCTACTTTTATCTCTAATAGTAATAATACGTTTTCTCTACAAGCTATTTCTATAAGCGCTTCTAGATCTATACTCTTTTACTCTTAATAGGTACTAACTAATCTAAATAGCGCTACCTAGCTGTCTATTACTAGAGCTAGGTACTTATAGCTTTACTTACTTTAATAGCGCTTCTATCTAGGTTTCTTATATAATTCTTGCTTCTAACGTCTTTTTCTTCTTAAGAACCTAAGCGTAGTAGAAAGTTATACTTTCTACTTTACCTAGATAACTACTAAGCTTTATCTTCTTCTAGCGTACGCGTTCTCTAAAGTAGTTAATAGCGTAATAGGTTGTATCTTACTAAGTAGCTTTTTTAAAAAAGAAGAGATTAGAGATAGAGCTAAAGAGTTAGTCTTTGCTATTAATAGTAATAATATAGAAGAAGCGTTAGCTAGTAGTGTATTACTAAGCAAATATAGAGATAGAGAAAACGTTGTTAATAGAGCGCAAAGATCTAATATCTACTACTAAAGGTTCTTCTATATCTAAACTATAGGTATAGTCTATTTTTAAAAGTAACGCCTTTATATAGTTAACGTTTTTAATAGTAAATATGTAGAGCAGCGTAGTAGGCAGCGTCTTACCTATAACGTACTAGAGGTAAAGAGAATTTTAGTAGAGGTATAGGTTAGTTTTTACCTTTTTGCCTAGAAGAGACTCTTAGGCTATAAAGCACGTAGAAGTAACGCGTTAGGTAAGAGTAGGTTATAATAGCTAGAGCTTAAAGAAAGTGTAGGCTATCTTTATAAAGAGTTAGCACTAAAGTCTAATAAAGAGAAGTTTAAGTGTATAGGCGTTAGCTTTAGTATAAGTCTAAACTAGTAGGCGTAAGTAAGGTAAGTTAAGCTAGTTAGGTTAGGCTAGCTGTTAGTTCTTATATCTATAGTATAATAATATTTCTAGAGAGTATCTTTTAAAACAAGTAGATACTTACTATAGAGGGCACTTTACTCTAGGTAGAGGCGTAGGCCTGCTCTTAATACCTAATATAACAGTAGCTAGTGCAAAGTGTAGATATAACTTACTATTAACGCTTTAGTTACTACTAGTGCTATTATTAACCTTATAGCTATTAACGCTTTTCTACTTAGTAAGGTCTGCGCAGCGTTAAGATAGATATCTTAGACTAGAGTAATAAGAGTCTTAGAGCGGGTAGTAGTGTAGTAGATAGCTTTAGCGCTAGTAAGCGTATAAGCGTGTATCTACACGCGCTAGGTAACTACTAGACTACTTTAGACCTTCTAGACATTCTATCTACTCTAAGAAATTATAGAAGTTAACTAAAATCTTAGAGAGAAAACAGGCTATTAAGTCTTATAAGTCTTACCTATTCTACTACTATATTTTAAGGTACCTACGCTTAATATAGCACGCTTAATCTAAGCTCTACATTCTATCTTCTTTTTAGTCTATCTATTCTTTAACAACACTACTATTTCTTTCTATAAGATAGCAAATACTACAAACACTTTATTTACCTTATATAATAGCATTAACAAGTTGTATAGAAGTAGTATCTCTAAGCCTACACTTACTAGGATGACCACCAACTGTATCAAGTCATTTCTCGCTCAAGGTGCGAGGTATCCGAGTACGATTAGGGTTAGGGTTAGGGTTAGGGTTAGGGTTAGGGTTAGGGTTAGGGTTAGGGTTAGGGTTAGGGTTAGGGTTAGGG